>NC_037357.1:84784568-85507246 GCF_002263795.3 Bos taurus | reverse complement strand
TTGGCTTCTGTGCATTAGATAAAGCAGCTGCTTCTCCCAGTCTTAACAAACTTGCCTTGTGTAGAGATGAACCTCACCCAACTTACCCAGCCAAAGATTCAGAGTGCCTCTCAAGCCTTTGTGCTTGTGCAAACCACCATCTTTGTTCTTAGTGGGGCCCCAGGAGACTAGGGTGTACCTAGTCCTTTCAGTGCTGTAGAAGCAAGGCAGATCCTCACATGCCTGTTCAGTCTCCCAAAAGACTACTACTTGCCTGCCTCTTCAGCTCACAGTGGCAAGCTAATTTGTTTGTTTTGTTTCTTGTCTGTTTGCTGCACTGAGTCTTGTTTGCTGTGTCTGGGCTCTAGCGTGCAGGCTCAGTAATTGTGGCACAGGGTTTAGTTCCCCCATGGCATGTGGAATCTTCCCCAATCAGGAATCAAACCTGTGTCCCCTGCAATCGCAGGTGGATTCTTAACCACTGGACCACCAGGGAAGTCCAAGCAGGTTAATTTGAAGCTTGACATTATATCTACTACTGTGGGCAAGAATCCCTTAGAAGAAATGGAGTAAGCCTCATAGTCAGTGAAAGAGTCTGAAATGCAGTACTTGAATGCAATCTCAAAAACGGCAGAATGATGTCTGTTTGTTTCCAAGGCAAACCATTCAATATATGTCTATGCCCCAACCAGTAAAGCTGAAGAAGCTGAATTTGAATGGTAAGTAATGCTCAAAATTCTCCAAGCCAGGCTTCAGCAATATGTGAACTGTGAACTTCCTGATGTTTAAGCTGGTTTTAGAAAAGGCAGAGGAACCAGAGATCAAATTGCCAACATCCATTGGATCATGGAAAAAGCAAGAGAGTTCCAGAAAAACATCTATTTCTGCTTTATTGACTATGCCAAAGCCTTTGACTGTGTGGATCACAATAAACTGTGGAAAATTCTGAAAGAGATGGGAATACCAGACTACCTGATCTGCCTCTTGAGAAATTTGTATGCAGGTCAGGAAGCAAGAGTTAGAACTGGACATGGAACAACAGACTGGTTCCAAATAGGAAAAGGAGTACGTCAAGGCTGTATATTGTCACCCTGCTTATTTAACTTCTATGCAGAGTACATCATGAGAAACACTGGGCTGGAAGAAGCACAAGCTGGAATCAAGATTGCTGGGAGAAATATCAATAACCTCAGATATGCAGATGACACCACCCTTATGGCAGAAAGTGAAGAGGAACTAAAAAGCCTCTTGATGAAAGTGAAAGTGGAGAGTGAAACAGTTGGCCTAAAGCTCAACATTCAGAAAACGAAGATCATGGCATCCGGTCCCATCACTTCATGGGAAATAGATGGGGAAACAGTGGAAACAGTGTCAGACTTTATTTTTCTGGGCTCCAAAATCACTGCAGATGGTGACTGCAGCCATGAAATTAAAAGACGTTTACTCCTTGGAAGGAAAGTTATGACCAACCTAGATTCAAAAGCAGAGACATTACTTTGCCAACAGAGGTCCATCTAGTCAAGGCTATGGTTTTTCCTGTGGTCACATATGGATATGAGAGTTGGACTGTGAAGAAGGCTGAGTGCTGAAGAATTGATGCTTTTGAACTGTGGTGTTGGAGAAGACTCTTGAGAGTCCCTTGGACTGCAAGGAGATCCAACCACTCCATTCTAAAGGAGATCAGCCCTGGGATTTCTTTGGAAGGAATGATGCTGAAGCTGAAACTCCAGTCCTTTGGCCACCTCATGCGAAGAGTTGACTCATTGGAAAAGACTCTGATGCTGGGAGGGATTGGGGGCAGGAGGAGAAGGGGACGACAGAGGATGAGATGGCTGGATGGCATCACTGACTCGATGGACATGAGTCTGAGTGAACTCCAGGAGTTGGTGATGGACAGGGAGGCCTGGCGTGCTGCGATTCATGGGGTCGCAGAGAGTCGGACACGACTGAGGGACTGAGCTGATCTGATCTGATGAAGACCTACAAGACCTTCTAAAACTAACACCCAAAACAGAAGTCTTTTTCATCATAGGGGACTGGAATGCAAAAGTAGGAAGTCAAGAGATATCTGGAGTAACAGGCAAATTTGGCCTTGGAATACAAAATGAAGCAGGGCAAAGGCTAACCGTTTTGTCAAGAGAATGCACTGGTCATAGCAAACACCCTCTTCCAACAACACAAGAGAAGACTCTACACATGGACATCAACAGATGGTCAATACTGAAATCAGATTGATTATATTCTTTGCAGCCACAGATGGAGAAGCTCTACACAGTCAGCAAAAACAAAACTGGGAGCTGACTATGGCTCAGATGATGAACTCCTTATTGCCAAATTCAGACTTAAATTGAAGAAAGTAGGGAAAACCACTAGACCATTCAGGTACGACCTAAATGAAATCCATTATGATTATACAGTGGAAATGAGAAATAGATTCAAGGGATTAGATCTGACAGATAGAGTGCCTGAAGAACTATGGATGGAGGTTCATGACATTGTAGAGGAGGCAGTGATCAAACCATCCCCAAGAAAAAGAAAGGCAAAATGGTTGTCTGAGGAGGCCTTACAAATAGCTGAGAAAAAAAGAGAAGTGAAAGGCAAAGGAGAAAAAGAAAGATATAAACATCTGAATGTAGAGTTCCAAAGAATAGGAAGGAGAGATAAGAAAGCCTTCCTAAGTGATCAATGCAAAGAAATAGAGGAAAACAACAGAATGGGAAAGACTAGAGATCTCTTCAAGAAAATTAGAATTGGGGGCAGGAGGAGAAGGGGACGGCTGAAGAGAAAATGAGAGATACCAAGGGAACATTTCATGCAAAGATCGGCACAATAAAGGACAGAAGTGGTATGGACCTAACAGAAGCAGAAGAGATTAAGAAGAGGTGGAAGGAATACACAGAAGAACTATACAAAACAGATCTTAATGACCCAGACAACAACAATGGTGTGATCACTCACCTAGAGCCAGACATCCTGTAATGTGAAGTCAAGTGGGCCTTAGGAAGCATCACTACGAACAAAGCTAGTGGAGATGATGAAATTCCAGTTGAGCTATTTCAAATCTTAAAGGATGATGTTGTTAAAGTGCTCAATATGCCAGCTAATTTGGAAAACTCAGCAGTGGCCACGGGATTAGAAAAGGTCAGTTTTCATTCCAATCCCCAAAAAGGGCAATGTCAAAGAATGTTCAAACTACCGCACAATTGTGCTCATCTCACACACTACCCAAGTAATGCTCAAAATTCTCCAGGCCAGGCTTCAACAGTATGTGAAACATAGACTTCCAGATGTTCAAGCTGGATTTAGAAAAGGCAGAGGAACCAGAGATCAAATTGCCACATCTGTTGGCTCATAGAAAAAGCAAGAGAGTTCCCAAAAAACATTTACTTCTGTTTTATTGACTACGCCAAAGCCTTTGACTGTGCGCATCATGACAAACTGTGGAAAATTCTTCAAGAGGTGGGAATACCAGACCACCTTACCTGCCTCCTGAGAAATCTGTATGCAGATCAAAAAGCAACAGTTAGAATTGGACATGGAACAATGGACTGGTTTCAAATTGGGAAAGGAGTACGTCAAGGGTGTATGTTGTCACCCTGCTTATTTAACTTATATGTAGAGTTCATCATGCGAAATGCCAGGCTGGATGAAGCTCAAGCCGAAATCAAGATTGCCAGGAGAAATATCAGTAACTTCAGATATGCAGATGACACCACCCTTATGACAGAAAGCAAGAAAGAATTAAAGAGCCTCTTGATGAAAGTGAAAGAGGAGAGTGAAAAAGTTAGCTTAAATCTCAACATTCAGAAAACTAAGATCATGGCATCTGGTCCCATCACTTCATGGCAAATAGATGGGGAAACAATGGAAACAGTGAGAGACTTTATTTTTGGGGGGCTGCAAAATCAGTGCAGATGGTGACTGTAGCCATGAGATTAAAAGACACTTGCTCCTTGGAAGAAAAGCTATGACCAACCTAGACAGCATATTAAAAAGCAGAGACATTAGTTTGCCGACAAAGGTCCATCTAGTCAAAGATATTGTTTTTCCAGTAGTCATGTATGGACGTGAGAGTTGGACTATAAAGAAAGCTGAGGACCGAAGAATTGATGCTTTTGAACTGTGGTGTTGGAGAAGACTCTTGAGAGTCCCATGGACTGCAAGGAGATCCAATCAGTCCACCCTAAAGGAAATCAGTCCTGAATATTCATTGGAAGGATTGATACTGAAGCTGAAACTCCAATATTTTGGCCACCTGATGGCAAGGACTGACTCATTGGAAAAGACCCTGATGCTGGGAAAGATTGAAGGCAGGAGAAGGGGATGACAGAAATGAGATGGTTGGATGGCATCACCAACTTGATGGACATGAGTTTGAGCAAACTCTGGGAGTTGGTGATGGACAGAGAAACCTAGCGTGCTGCAGTCCATGAAGTCGCAGAGTTGGACACGACTGAGCAACTGAACTGGACTGAACTGATCTTTGGGCAGCAGGTAGGAAAGTCAGGTCATTAAATTTGCAGTCTATCCCCTTCAGGGAGGAACTACAATCTGGGTGTTTTTGCCTTTTTTTCTGTGCTGAACCAGGGGGAGTAGCCATAAGTAGTATTTGTGCACCCATTTAAAAAGAATGCTTTGTCCTCTGTGGTCATGGGAGACTTACAAATACTGAGCCCTGTTTGCTCTCAAAACTAGATGATTTAACCCTCAGTTTTGAAGCTATTTTTTTTTGCCAGGTATAGAATTCTAGACCATCTTTTTTTTTTTCAATTCATTAAAGATGTAAGTTCAGTGGATCATTTTTAATTTTCCGTGTCTCTCATTGAGTTTTTGAGCTTGTAGAATACCATTATAGTAACTTTTAATGTCTTTCTCTGCTAATTTTAATATCTGTGTCAAATCTGGGTTGGTTTTGATTGATTATTGTTTTTATATTTTCCTGCCTTTTCTGGTAAGCTTTGATTGGATGTCAGATACTGTGAATTTCATTTTGTTGGGTGCTGGATACTTTTGTATTACTATAAATGTTCTTGAGCTTTGTTTTGGAATGTAGTTAAGTTTCTTAGAAATATTTCTATCCTTTCAAGTCTTGCCCTTAGGATTTGTTAGATGGGGTCCTGACCAATGCTCAGTCTAAGATTGATTATTCTCCTGAGACAGTTATTCTGAGGCAAGACCTTCCTGAGGACTTTACCCAATGTTTGATGAATTAGGTGTTTTTCCCAGTCTGACTGGTGGGAGCAGGACCTATTCTTGTTCCTGTGTGAGTCCCAGGCACTGTTCCCTCTAATCATTTCAGATGGTTCTTTCTGTGGCCTCAGGTGTTCTTTTCACATGCATGCACTGATTAGTACTCTTCTGAATACTCAGGGGTACTCTCTCCAGTTCTCCAGGGTTCTCTGTATTAGTCAGCATTCACGCAGAGAAACAGAACCAGCAGGAATAGTCTAAAACAATAGGAAACAATCTAGAATAATGTTTGACCACACCTCTGGATACTGTAACCTACTCAAGTGGACACATAAAAAATTAACTGTAACATTCTCTGCACATTTTTTTTTCACTCTTTGGTACTTTGTTCTATCATCTCTAGTTGATTCAATCTTCCAAGAGACTCAGCTCCAAATCCTCAACTCAGGGAGTCAGTTGGGCTCTGCCTCACTTCCTCCACCCTGTGCCATGGCCTGAACACTTTTTCAAGGCAGCCTGGGGGAATCCTAAGTACTCACCTCATTTGTTTCCCACCTCTCAGTGCTTGGTTGCCTGCTGTTCAGTGCTTAAAACCTGCTGCTTCAGGAATTCTCTGGGGGCACAGTGGATAAGAATCCACCTGCCAATTCAGGGGACATGGATTCGATCCCTGGTCCAGGAAGATTCCACATGCTGTGGAGCAGCTAAGCCCATGCACCACAACTGTTGAGCCTGTGCTCTAGGACCTGAGAGCCACAACTTATGAGCCTCTGTGCCACAATTACTGAAGTCCACACACTCTAGAGCCAACTGGTCACAACTACTGACCCTGTGTGCAGCTCCTGAAGCCTGTGTGCCTAGAGCCTGTGCTCAGCAATGAAAGGAGCCACCACAGTGGAGAAGCCCACGCACCACAACTAGAGCATATCCCCCTCTCTCTGCAACTAGAGAAAACCTGCATGCAGCAATGAAGACCCAGTTCAGTTCAGTTCAGTTGCTCAGTCCTGTCTGACTTTTTGCGACCTCATGGACTGCAGCATGCCAGGCTTCCCTGTCCATCACCAACTCCCAGAGTTTGCTCAAACTCATGTCCATCGAGTTGGTGATGCCATCCAACCATCTCATCTTCTGCCATCCCCTTCCCCTCCTGCCTTCAATCTTTCCCAGCATCAGGGTCTTTTCCAATGAGTCAGTCCTTGCCATCAGGTGGCCAAAATATTGGAGTTTCAGCTTCAGCGTCAGTCCTTCCAATGAATATTCAGGACTGATTTCCTTTAGGATGGACTGATTGGATCTCCTTGCAGTCCATGGGACTCTCAAGAGTCTTCTCCAACACCACAGTTCAAAAGCATCAATTCTTCGGTCCTCAGCTTTCTTCATAGCCCAACTCTCACATCCATACATGACTACTGGAAAAACAATATCTTTGACTAGATGGACCTTTGTCAGCAAACTAATGTCTCTGCTTTTTAATATGCTGTCTAGGTTGGTCATAGCTTTTCTTCCAAGGTGTAAATGTCTTTTAATTTCATGGCTGCAGTCACTATCTGCAGTGATTTTGGAGCCCCCCAAATAAAGTCTCTGTTTCCATTGTTTCCCCATCTATTTGCATGAAGTGATGGGACCGGATGCCATGATCTTAGTTTTTTGACTGTTGAATTTTAAGCCAACTTTTTCACTCTCCTCTTTCACTTTCATCAAGAGGCTTTTTAGTTCTTGTTCACTTTCTGTCATAAGGGTGGTGTCATCTGCATATCTGAGGTTATTGATATTTCTCCTGGCAATCTTGATTCCGGCTTGTGCTTCATCCACCCTGGCATTTCGCATGATGTACCCTGCATATAAGTTAAATAAGCAGAGTGACAACATACACGCTTGACATACTCCCTTCCCAATTTGGAACCAGTCCATTTTCCCCAGTCTTTTTCTTATTTTTAAGTTTATTTATTTTTTTTTTTACTTTACAATATTGTATTGGTTTTGCCATACATCAACATGCATCTGCCACGGGTGTACACCCTAGTCTTTTTCTAACTGTTGCTTTTTGACCTGCATATAGATTTCTCAGGAGGCAGGTAAGGTGGTCTGGTATTCCCACCTCTTGAAGAATTTTCCACAGTTTGTCATGATGCGCACAGTCAAAGGCTTTGGCGTAGTCAATAAAACAGAAGTAAATGTTTTTTGGGAACTCTCTTGCTTTTTCTATGAGCCAACAGATGTGGCAATTTGATCTCTGGTTCCTCTGCCTTTTCTAAATCCAGCTTGAACATCTGGAAGTCTATGTTTCACATACTGTTGAAGCCTGGCCTGGAGAATTTTGAGCATTACTTGGCTAGTGTGTGAGATGAGTGAAATTGTGCAGTAGTGTGAACATTCTTTGGCATTGCCCTTTTTTGGGATTGGAATGAAAACTGACCTTTTCCAGTCCTATGGCCCAGCATAGCCAAAAATAAATAAATAAATAAGCAATGAATATAGCAGTGTGTACATGATAAAGAAGCCCCCTATTGTTTCATTCATTCTGTCAGGTTCCTTTGATTGTTTCTTGTGGGAGTACAAATCTGGTCCCTGTCTATATTTGATGGAAGCAGAACCAGAATCATACATTCTTCTCCAATATAACTGCTCAATATGACTTAGAAGAAATCTAGACAAAACCAAATAATTTACTTTCAAATAACTTGGGCCCTTCAAAAAGGTCTTAATTGGGTTTCAATAAATCTAAATGAAAGTAAGTACTTACATGAAAACAAGCTCAGGGACTTCCCTGGTGGTCCAGTGGTTAAGAATCCACCCTCTAATGCAGGGGACTCGAGTTCAGTCCCTGGTTAGAGATCTAAGATCCCACATGCTGTGGGGCAACTAAGCCCTTGTGCCACAGCCACTAAGGCTGCACTCTAGAGCCCACTTGTCACAACTAGAGAGAAGCCCGGGCGCTGCAACCAAGAGCCCCCAGCAAAGACCCTACGTGCCCCGACCAAGACCCAGCGCAGCCAAACGAATAAATAAATAAATATTTTTTAAGAAGATCAGCCTCTAAAAAAAAGAAAAGAAAAGAAAGAAAGCAAGCTCAGAATCTGCATTCTTCTTCAAAGTAATTTCTCAATACCAGTTAGAATAAAATCTAATGAAACTAGCAGTTTCTATGTAAATAGTTTAGAATCACATATTTCCTGTAAATAAACTCTTTACAGTGAGTTAAAGTAAATCTAAGTGAAACTAAGAGCTTTATTTTATTATTTACTTATGGCCATGCCACCTGGCTTGTCAGATCTAGTTCCCTGACCAGGGATTGAACCTGGGCCCTCGGTAGTGAAAGTGCAGAGTCCTAACCATTGGACCTCCAGGGAACTCCCAAGAGCTTTATTTTAAAACACATTCAGAATCAGAAATTTTTCTTAAAAGCACTACTTTTATGGATAGAGTAAATGAAAATGAAACTAAGCTGTATATGTTTGAATAAGCACAGAATCACACATAATTCTAAAAAATTATGCATGTGGTGATTTAGTGCAACTTAAATGGAATTAAGCAATATAAATGAAAACAAGCTTAGAATCACACATTCTTCTTAGGAGTAAATCCCCAGTGTAAATTAGGGCAAACTTAGATGAAAAGAAGCAGTATGTTTTAAAACAAGCTCAGAATCTCAGTTTCTTTGCCAAGGAAACAAATTCTTGAAAGTTAGAGCAAATTTAGATTAATCTAAGTAGTATAAGTAAAAATGTGCCCACAATCACACATTCTTCTCCAAAGTAGCTACTTACTGTGATTTAGAGTAAACTTTGATGAAACTTAGCAATATTTGTGAGGACAAGGTCAGTGAAAACATTAAAATAACACATTTTTCTTAAAAGTAACTTCTTATGACTAATTAGAGAAAATCTTTTTATTATTAACAGTATATGTAAAAACAAGATCAGAATAACACATTTTCTTACAAAATAAGCATAGGATCAGGTTTAGAGATAATGTTAGTATCAACGTTATGGCCAGATTTAGGATCAGGGTAAGGTACAGGATCAGGGAAACAGTTAATTTCATGATTAGCGTCAGGTTCATGGTCAGAATTAGAGTGAGTGTCAGTTTCAGAATCACTATCAGGATGAATCAAGCTCATTGTCAGGGTCAGAATTAGGGTTTAGTATTAACTTCAGGGTCAAGATTAGAGTTAGATGTAAAGTTACGTCAGGTTCTCAGTAAGGGTTAGTGTTCTGGTTAGGTTTCAGTCAGGGTCAGGTTCATGATTAGGGATAGGTTTAGGGTAAAAATCAAGTTTAGGATTAGGCTAAGGGTTAGAGTCAGGGTCATGATCAGGTAATGTTTAGGCTCTAGTTTATGGTTAGTTTTAGGGTTAGGGTTTATAGTCAAGTTTAAAACTAGGTTTTGTTGTTGTTCAGTTGCTCAATTGTGTCTGACTCTTTGAGATCCCATGGACTGTAGTCCACCAGGCCTCCCTGTCCTTCACCATCTCCTGAAGCTTGCTCAAACCCATGTCCATTGAGACAGTGATGCCATCCAACCATCTCATCCTCTGTCATCCTCTTCTCCTCCCACCCTCAATCTTTCCCAGCATCAGGGCCTTTTCAAACGAGTCAGCTCTTCCCATCAGGTAACCAAAGCACTGGAGCATCAGCTTTGGCATCAGTCCTTCCAATGACAAGTTAGGATTGATTTCTTTAGGATTGACTGGTTTGATCTCCTTGCAGTCCAATGGCTGCTCAAGAGTCTTCTCCAACACCACAGTTCAAAAGCATCAATTCTTTGGCACTTAACCTTCTTAAGTTGGTGATGGACAGGGAGGCCTGGCGTGCTGCGATTCATGGGGTCACAAAGAGTCAGACACGACTGAGCGACTGATCTGATCTGATAACCTTCTTTATGGTCCAAATCTCACATCCATACATGACCACTGGAAAAACGATAGCTTTGACTTTAGGGTTATGATTAATGTGAAGGTTGAGTTCATGGTCTGAATCAGTGTTTGGGATTAAGTTTAGGATGAGGTCCATATTTAATTGTTCGATTTTGGGGTTAGGGTTAGGTATGGCTGAGAAAGAGGGCCAAGAAGCTCCTTACTTGAGGTTGGTTAGATAGCTGGCTACAACTGGGATTGGGGGAGCACGTCTTGGGGATTAAGATCACCCCAGTTCCACAGTAGGCATTTTCTAAAAGGTCTCTGAGTCCTCTGTGTTGAATTCCATGGACTTCCCACAGATATCCCCCAAAGTCTCTGGACCCCTTGCACAGGCTCTTGAGGCCTCTTGGTACTAGTCTGGCCCCTCTTAGACCTCCTCAGGTTGGGATTGGAGGTCAGAGGACAATCAGAACTATGCTAGGCAGCTAACTATGTACAGGTCAGGGAGCATAGTGTTGGGCTTCAGATGGCCCTGTGGTCTGCTGAAATTCTACCTGATATGCTTCTTCCTGTACAAAAAAGATCTTCACGACCCAGATAATCACAATGGTGTGATCACTGACCTAGAGCCAGACATCCTGAAATGTGAAGTCAAGTGGGCCTTAGAAAGCATCACTATGAACAAAGCTGGTGGAGGTGATGGAATTCCAGTGGAGCTCTTTCAAATCCTGAAAGATGATGCTGTGAAAGTGCTGAACTCAATATGCCAGCAAATTTGGAAAACTCAGCAGTGGCCACAGGACTGGAAAAGGTAAGTTTTCATTCCAATCCCAAAGAAAGGCAATGCCAAAGAATGCTCAAACTACCACACAATTGCACTCATCTCACATGCTAGTAAAGTAATGCTCAAAATTCTCCAAGCCAGGCTTCAGCAATACGTGAACCATGAACTTCCAGCTGTTCAAGCTGGTTTTAGCAAAGGCAGAGGAACCAGAGATCAAATTGCCAACATCCACTGGATCATCAAAAAAGCAAGAGAGTTCCAGAAAAACATCTATTTCTGCTTTATTGACTATGCCAAAGCCTTTGACTGTGTGGATCACAATAAACTGTGGAAAATTCTGAAAGAGATGGGAATACCAGACCACCTGACCTGCCTCTTGAGAAATCTGTATGCAGGTCAGGAAGCAACAGTTAGAACTGGACATGGAACAACAGACTGGTTCCAAATAGGAAAAGGAGTACGTCAAGGCTGTATATTGTCACCCTGCTTATTTAACTTATATGCAGAGTACATCATGAGAAATGCTGGGCTGGAAGAAGCACAAGCTGGAATCAAGATTGCTGGGAGAAATATCAACAACCTCAGATATGCAGATGACACCACCCTTATGGCAGAAAGTGAAAAGGAACTAAAAAGCCTCTTGATGAAAGTGAAAGTGGAGAGTGAAAAAGTTGGCCTGAAGCTCAACATTCAGAAAACGAAGATCATGGCATCTGGTCCCACCACTTCATGGGAAATAGATGGGGAAACAGGGGGAAAAGTGTCAGACTTTATTTTTCTGGGCTCCATAATCACTGCGGATGGTGACTGCAGCCATGAAATTAAAAGACGCTTACTCCTTGGAAGGAAAGTTATGACCAACCTAGATAGCATATTCAAAAGCAGAGACATTACTTTGCCAACAAAGTTCATCTAGTCAAGGCTATGGTTTTTCCAGTGGTCATGTATGGATGTGAGAGTTGGACTGTGAAGAAGGCTGAGCGCCAAAGAACTGATGTTTTTGAACTGTGGTGTTGGAGAAGACTCTTGAGAGTCCCTTGGACTGCAAGGAGATCCAACCAGTCCATTCTGAAGGAGATCAGTCCTGGGTGTTCTTTGGAAGGACTGATGCTGAAGCTGAAACTCCAGTACTTTGGCCACCTCATGCAAAGAGTTGACTCATTGGAAAAGACTCTGATGCTGGGAGGGATTGGGGGCAGGAGGAGAAGGGGACGACAGAGGATGAGATGGCTGGATGGCATCACTGACTCGATGGACGTGAGTCTGAGTGAACTCTGGGAGTTGGTGATGGATAGGGAGGCCTGGCGAGCTGCAGTTCATGGGGTCGCAAAGATTCGGACAGGACTGAGCGACTGAACTGAACTGAACTGACTGATGCTTCTTCCTTCACTGCAGGGATTCTCAAGGACTCAAGTCTTTTCAAATGCAAATGACTTCTCCTAGATAATAACCAAAACCAAGATGTCACTGGGTTGCGGTAACCTCGTTAACTTGCTGCAGTTTGAGGATGAGTTTCATCTGGAGGTAGGGACCAGCCTTGAATGTCAGAGCTTTCTACAAAAAGGCCTCTTCTTCTCCTGAAGAGGCCCCCAGGGCTCCTGGCACTGGTCCTACTGATTGCAAAGGTAGGAACCCAGGGCCCCACAAGCTTATCCTGTTTGGAAGCCATCAAAGGGCCAGGAAGCCTGTCCTACTACTCTCTGACCTCACCTCTGAGAACTGGGGCTGGGAAGCAACAGGGTTGATGTGAAAGAGTTAGCCTCCTGAGGTGTGAGGAGCTTGATCTGAGGCTTTTCCTAGAGCTAGATGTCTGGAGGGGACCTCCTAAAAGGCCTCTGCACCCTGTGTGGAGGTCCAGGGGAGCTGAGAAAGTCAGTCAACTTTCCAGACTACAGCATGAGAGAGTGACAGTGTTAGGCTGGAGAGGATGGAGCTTAGATGAGGTTTCAAATGGTCCCTGTTCCATAGGAGGTTCCCCTGAAAGATTTCTTTATACTTCACATTGGCTCATGGGATCATTGCATGAGATTCCTTTGCTCCTTCACATGATAAACTGGAGCACAGATCACTGGTAGTTATTGGAAGACTAGCTGGATACAGAGAGGGGGGTTTCTTGGGGCCCCAGATCCATCCAGTTCCTACATTGCCCCTCCTGAAAGGCCACTCACTGCACCCACCAGGGAGAACCCCAGACTTGACTTGTGCTATTTTCATGAATTCTTTTCTCCCCTACATAAGAAATGAGGCCACAAAGTGTCCAGGTGCAGGTTGTGTGTCTAGCCAACTCTGTCGGGAGAACGTGTGCTTATATTTGGGTTTACCCCTTTTTCCCAGTGGGTCCATCCTAAAAGGCCTCTGTACCCTTGATGTTGGCCCCAGATGTTGTGCCACTGCTCCCCAACTTCCTCTGCCCAAGAAAGGGGGCTTCTAGGTGCCTGGGTCATTATCAACAGACCAACCAGCCACAGAAGGTAGGAGGGGCCTGCTCAGAGTCTCTAATTGTTCCTGGTTTTTCTAGGATCAGTCCTGAAGGGACTCTGTATCTTCTCTGGCAGACTCCAGGGTCTACCTTTGCTAGTCTCTCCCTGTTCCTTTCTCCTCTGCCTGAGAAATGGTACCATGAAATGTTTGGTTAAGATCAGGTGGTTAAACCCGCTTTGGTGATCACTTGTGGAAGTTGGGACTTAGCCTCTTCACTGAAAATTGGAGCCTTCATCTCATGACTAAGAACAAGGACTTAGATCCTGGAGCTGAAATTGGGACTTAGCACTTGGATGGGGAGTGGAGGTTTGGCCTCTGGTGGAGAAATTGGGGAACTTATTGATCATGGCACAGGATGGGAGGCAGAGTGCCTGACTTGATTTTTGGCAGGAGAGGTCAGAACTTGGTCTCTGTAGGGAGAGACTGGAATCTAGTCTCTGAAGCATAAAGTAGGAGATAGATTCTGGAGCTATATGTGTGGAATTAGCTTCTGGAGGTGGAATTGGGGCAGTAGTAGTTGGCAGCAGAGGTTGGGAGTTGGTATCTGGCAGGAGGGAGACAGGATCTAGTGCCTGGTATGAGGAGCTGGTGTTACTGCCTGGCCTGAGGACCCTGGACTCAGTGTCTGATGGGTGCAGGTCAATGTCCAGAACTGTAAAAGGTGGCTCAGATGGTAAAGAATCTGCCTCCAATGCGGGAGATCCAGGTTCTATCCCTGGGTCGGGAAGATCCCCTGGAGAAGGGACTGGCAACCCACTCCAGTATTCTTGCCTGGAGAACTCCATGGACAGAGGAGCCTGGCAGGCTACAGTCCATGGGGTCACAAAAGAGTTGAACATGACTGAGAGCGACTAACAGTTTCACACTGAGATTTTACCCTACTTGCAAGCTAACATGCTATCCTGTTTCAAGCAGAAGACATGAGACTCCTGGGTCAGAGATAAAGGACTTTACTATTCACAGCAAAAGCAGTAGCCAAAGAGCTAGCATAGTGTTTGAACTGGTTCTCCAAGCAGGTAACACAGGTGAGCCTAGATACATGCCTGTGCACATAGTGGAAAGGAACACTAAATGTTGGGTATTAATTGCTCATTGGAAAAGACTCTGATGCTGGGAGGGATTGGGGGCAGGAGGAGAAGGGAACGACAGAGGATGAGATGGCTGGATGGCATCACTGACTCGATGGAGGTAAGTCTGAGTGAACTCCGGGAGTTGGTGATGGACAGGGAGGCCTGGCGTGCTGCGATTCATGGGGTCGCAAAGAGTTGGATATGACTGAGTGACTGAACTGAACTGAATTGCTCCAAAAAGCAGCAACAAGCCTGCTTTTTGTCTGGAAGGAAATATTACCTCATTTCTCAAGGGAGCTTGCTGCAAACACAACTCTGAAAAATAAACTGAGTTAAGAGTAACTAGGGCCTTGCATTCTTGGCATGTCCAGCAAGAAATGTACAGGTACCCTCAGGGATAATAAAAGATTTCCCTTTGATAAGTCAAAGTGACCAGATGATCTGCTTTGGGGTTTGACAAGATGTTTTGATTCAGGGGTTGATCTGAACTGTGCATTTGTGGGTTAAACAGATGTCTTGATTCACTGCCAAGTAGATGTTATTTTAGAAGTTTTGTTGACTAGATGGCCATCTGGGCAGCTAGCCAGAAAAGACTCAAGATAGTGCAAGGGGGTTGTTTGTCATGGGAAAGACTTCCACTGCCAGGGGAGGGGGCTAGAGCCTGGGTCCCACTAGGTTGAGTTTCTGGGTCTAGGGGTCTTGGAGAGAGGAGAGTCACTCTGGAAACTTGGGATCACCTGAAATTCTAGATTTGCTCCTCAAAGTCCTTAGACAAGCCACCTTAGTCCCTGGAGCTCCTCTGATATTTCACCACTCTCTGATCTACCTTGAATGACGTGCCTCCTCAGCCATTCCACTGCTGTCACTATTTGGAAGTGAATGGGTTAAGAGCTGAGCCAGCTGAATTGGGGGAAGGAAAAGGTGTCCTATTTTGTGCTTCAGATCATCCCTGGTCCTGATGGTCTACAATAAAGCTTTCCATACCCTTCATGGAGTGCTGGGAGTCTCCTCACCCCAGCCTGGTTGCTCTCTGAACTCCCTTGAGAAATGAAAGTAGGACAGGACCAAGCAGAGATCAGACAACTAGAGGACTGCAGTGAAGACTGGGGCAGAAGGCTGGGTGAGGCTTCAGATCCACCATGCTTGCGTGAGATCTCCAACGAAAAGGTCTTTGCAGATTGAGCTTGAGCCCAGGTGTTCATAAACAACTTTATGGAGTTGCTTTCCCCAGCAACTGATCTGCATGTGCATGGATTGGATCTTGATTAAAGATCCAAAGATTTTGAGAACTGAGCTAATGCTGTACCTCTCCCCTGGTTCCAGACTCACCACTGGGGAATACACACATGAGACAGATCTGAATAGCACTGAAAAGCTTGTGAAAACTGAACTGACACTGGAACCACACTCGCAGAAGATAGGATGGAACCTGTGGACTGAGCTTAACCATGAAGATTGTCTGTTAAACAAATGTATCAACATTCTTCTGGCTTCCCTGCTGGCTCAATGGTAAAAAATCTGCCCAATGCAGGAGATGTGGGTTTGATTCCTGGGTTGGGAAGATATTCTGGAGAAGGAAATGGCAACCCACTCCAGTCTTCTTGCCTGGGAAATCCTATGATAGAGGAGCCTGGTGGGCTACAGTCCATGGTGTCACAAAGAGTTGGACACAACTTAGTGACTAAAACAAAAAAAGCAATCAGCAGTCTTTATAGGATTTAAACAAGACCTAGAGTCTCATAATGTAATATTCAAAATGTCCAGGATACAATCCAAAATTACTCAGTGTATAAAGAACAATGAAATATTTGATTCAAGTGGGGAATGACAATCAACAGGTGCCAAGAATGAGATAATTCAGATGTTGGAATTATCTGCTAAGCACTTTATAAAAATGATTGAATGAGCAATCATGAAAATTCTCAAAACAAATATGAAAATGGAAAGCATTGGAATATAAAAAAGACATAAAAATTAACCATTTTCATTTGTTTCTATGCATTTTTAAATTTCTTCTGTTATTTATTGTTTATTCAGAAGCATGTTGTTTAGCCTCCATATGTTTGTACCTATGGGATTCAGTAAAAGCAGTGCTAAGGGGAAGGTTCACAGCAATACAAGCTTACCTCAAGAAACAAGAGAAAAATCAAATAAATAATCTAACTTTACACCTAAAGCAACTAGAAAAAGAAGAAATGAAGAACCTCAGGGTTAATAGAAGGAAAGAAATCACAAAAATTAGGGCAGAAATAAATGAAAAAGAAACAAAGAAAACTATAGCAAAAATCAACAAAACTAAAAGCTGGTTCTCTGAGAAGATAAATAAAATAGACAAACCATTAGCCAGACTCATCAAGAAAAAAGGGAGAAGAGTCAAATCAACAAAATTAGAAATTAAAATGGAGAAATCACAACAGACAACACAAAAATACAAAGGATCATAAGAGACTACTATCAGCAACTATATGCCAATAAAACGGAAAACTTGGAAGAAATGGACAAATTCTTAGAAAAGTATAACTTTCCAAAACTGAACCAGGAAGAAATAGAAAATCTTAACAGACCCATCACAAGCATGGAAATCAAAACTGTAATCAGAAATCTTCCAACAAACAAAAGCCCAGGACCAGGCAGTTTCACAGCTGAATTCTACCAAAAATTTAGAGAGGAGCTAACACCTATCCCACTCAAACCCTTCCAAAAAATTGCAGAGGAAGGTAAACTTCCAAACTCATTCTATGAGGCCACCATCACCCTAATACCAAAACCAGACAAAGATGCCACACAAAAAAAGAAAACTACAGGCCAATATCACTGATGAACATAGATGCAAAAATCTTCAACAAAATTCTAGCAAACAGAATCCAACAACATAATAAAAAGATCATATATCATGACCAAGTGTGCTTTATCCCAGGGATGCAAAGATTCTTCAATATTTGCAAATCAATCAATGTGATACACCACATTAACAAATTGAAAGATAAAAATCATATGATTCTCTGAATAGATGCAGAGAAAGCCTTTAACAAAATTCAACATCCATTTATGATATAAAAAAAAAACCTCCAGAAAGCAGGCATAGAAGGAACCTTCAATATAATAAAAGCCATATATGATAAACCCACAATAAACATTATATTCAATGGTGAAAAATTGAAAGCATTTCCCCTAAAGGCAGGAATAAGACAAGGGTGCCCACTCTCACCACTACTTTTCAACATAGTTTTGGAAGTTTTAGCCACAGCAATCAGAAGAAAAAGAAATAAAAGGAATCCATATTGGAAAAGAAGTAAAACTCTCACTGTTTGCAGATGACATGATCCTCTGCATGGAAAACCCTAAAGACACCATCAGAAAATTGCTAGAGCTAATCAACGACTATAGTAAAGTTGCAGGATATAAAATTAATACACAGAAATCCCTTGCATTCTTATACACTAACAATGAGAAAACAGAAAGAGAAATCAAGGAAACAAGTCCTTTCACCATTGTGATGAAAAGAATAAAATACTTAGGAATAAATCTACCTAAAGAAACAAAAAAACTATATATAGAAAACTATAAAACACTGATGAGAGAAATCAAATGACACAAATAGATGGAGAAATAGACCATATTCATGATTCAGAAGAATCAATGTAGTGAAAATGAGTATACTACCCAAAGCAAACTATAGATTCAATGCAATCCCTATCAAGCTACCAATGGTATTTTTCAGAGAACTAGAACAAATAATTTCACAATTTGTATGGAAAAAGAACAAACCTCAAATAGCCAAAGCAATCTTGAGAAAGAAAACTGGAACTGGAGAAATCAACCTGCCTGACTTCAGACTATACTACAAAGCTACAGTCATCAAGACAGTATGGTACAGGCACAAAAACAGACATATACACCACTGGAACAAGATAGAAAACCCAGAGATAAATCCATACATCTGTGGACACCTTATATTTGACAAAGGAGGCAAGAATATACAATGGAGAAAAGACAATCTCTTTAACAAGTGGTGCTGGGAAAACTGGTCAACCACTTGTAAAAGAATGAAACTAGAACACTTTCTAACACCATACACAAAAATAAACTAAAAGTGGATTAAAGATCTAAATGTAAGACCAGAAACTATAAAACTCCTAGAGGAAAACATAGGCAAAACACTCTCTAACATAAATCACAGCAGGATCCTCTATGACCCACCTCCCAGAGTAATGGAAATAAAAACAAAAATAAACAAATGGGACCTAATTAAACTTAAAAGCTTTTTCACAACGAAGGAAACTATAAGCAAGGTGAAAAGACACCTTCAGAATGGGAGAAAATAATAGCAAACAAAGCAACTGACAAAGAATTAATCTCAAAAATATACAAGCAGCTCCTGCAGCTCAATTCCAGAAAAATAAACGACCCAATAAAAAAATGGGCCAAAGAACTAAACAGAAATTTCTCCAAAGAAGACATACAGATGGCTAACAAACACATGAAAAGATGCTCAACATCATTCATTATCAGAGAAATGCAAATTGAAACCAGAATGAGGTACCATCTCATACCTGTCAGAATCACTATCAAAAAGTCAACAAACAATAAATGCCGGAGAGGGTGTGGGGAAAAGGGAACCCTCTTACAGTGTTGGTGGGAATGCAAACTAGTACAGTCACTATAGGGAACAGTGTGGAGATTCCTTTAAGAACTGGAAATAGAACTGCCATACGACCCAGCAATCCCACTGCTTGGCATGTACTCAGAGGAAACCAGAATTGAAAGAGACACGTGTACCCCAGTGTTCGTTGCAGCACTGTTTACAATAGCTAGGACATGGAAGCAACCTAGATGTCCATCAGCCGATGAATGGATAAGAAAGCTGTGGTACATATACCCAATGGAATATTACTCAACTATTAGGACACATTTGAATCAGTTCTAATGAGGTGGATGAAACTGGAGCCTATTATACAGAGTGAAGTAAGTCAGAAAGAAAAACACCAATACAGTATATTAACACATATATATGGAATTTAGAAAGATGGTTACAATGACCCTATCTGTAAGACAGCAAAAGAGACACAGATGTATAGAACAGTCTTTTGGACTCTGTGGGAGAAGGCGAGGGTGGGATGATTTGAGAGAATAGCATTGAAACATGTATATTACCATATGTGAAACAGATGACCAGTCCAAGTTTGATGCATGAAACAGGGCACTCAAAATCCAGTGGGACAACCCTGAGGGATGGGATGGGGAGGGAGGTGGGAGTGGGGTTCAGGATGGGGGACACATGTACACCCATGGCTGATTCATGTCAATGTATGGCAAAAACCAGCACAATATTGTAAAGTAATTAGCATCCAATTAAAATAAATAAGTTAACTTTTAAAATTAACCAAATGGATATTTTAGAACTGAAAAATAAAACAGCAGCAAGAACAAAAAAAATCACTGGATGGACTCAACAGCAGAATAGAGATAACAGAGAAATAAAAAGCTAGTGAATCTGAAGCTAGATCAGTAAAAATTATCCAACCTGAACAAGAAAGAAAGAATTTTGAAAAAAATTAACTGAACTTCAGGAACTTGTGGTAAAACAATAAAAAGTCTAATATTCAGGTAATTGAAAGCCCAGAAAGAGGAATATGAGGCAGAAAAATATATTTTAAGAAACAATGGATCCCCCGAACTTCTCAAGTTAGGTAAAACACATAAACCTATAGATTTAAGATGCTGAGCAAACCATAAACAAGATCAACCCAAATAATTCATCTTCAGACACATTATAATCAAAATGCTCAAAACTAAAGACAGATTGAATAATCTTGAAATCAGTGAGAGAAAAATGACTCTTTGCCTGTAGTGGAACAATGATTTCAACAATTGAAGATTTCTCATCAGAAACCATGAAAACCAGAAGGAGATGGCACATTTTTAAACTGCTAGAAGGCTGAAAGAAAAGAACTATCAACCATGAAGTCCATATCCAGTGCAAATAGCCTTCAGGAGTGAGGGTGAAATAAAGACATTCTCCTACAAAGAAAAATTAAGAGAAATCATAGCCAGCATATCTACTCTAAAAGAATTGCTAAAGGAAGTTCTTCAGACAATAAAAATAATATAGGAAGGAAACTTGGAATATCAGAAATGAAGAACAACAAAAAATGGTAAGTATCTTGGTAAATATAGCATTCTTCTCTTGAGGTCTTTCAAACATGCTTGAGAGTTCCCTGGTAGCCCAGTGGTTAGGATTCTGGGCTTTCATCACCGTGGCCTGAGTTCAGTTCTTGATTGGGGAACTGTGATCTCACAAGCCACATGGCATGGCCAAAAAAAAAAAAAAAAAAGAAGAAGAAGAAGAAGAATAGAATATGCTTGATAGTTGAAAGCAAAAAATTTAACACTGATGATATAAATATGGTATGTAGATATAGTATGTATACAGATAGAGTATACAATACACTTATAACATGAAGGAAGAAGGGTAAAGGGACGTCTATGGTGGTGAAATTTATACATTCCAATTAAGTGACAAAACATTGATTCTAAATACACTATGAAGAATTAACTATGTATTTTATAATCCCCAAAGTAGTCATAAAATTAATGTAAACAGATATAGTCAAAATCATGATAGACACAAGAATAAGTTCAAATAACCCAAAAGAAGGCAGGGAGGAGTAAACAGAGGAGTGTTAAACAGGAAAAAAGAGAGAGAGAGAAAGCACATAATAAAATGACAGACTAAATTCCAACATATCAGAAACTATACCAAGTGTAAATAGTTTAAACACATCAATTAAAATATGAGATTAGATTTTAAAAATGTCTCAACTTACACCTGAAACTAACACAATATTGTAAATTAATTATTCTTCATTTTTTAAAATACTCAATTATATGCTATCTAGAAGAAACTCATTTCAAATATGATATAGGTACTTGAAAAGTAAAAGTTTGGAAAAAGATATAACATGCAAATATGAACCAAAAGAAACTGACAAAGTAGACTTTGGAACCAAGAAAATTACCAGGGATAAAGAGAGACCTTACATATTGAAGAAGAGTCAATTCACCAAGAAGACATACAATTCTAAAGGTATATGCACCTAACAACAGAGTTCCAAAATACACAAGGCCAAAACTTTCAGAACTGAATAGAGAAACAAATCCAAAATTATAGTTGGAGATTTCAACACTCCTTTCTCATTAACAGAATTAGAAGATAAAAACTCAGAAAGGATGTAAAACTGAACAACACCATCAACTGAATCTAACTGACATCTGTAGAACACTCCACTCACAACAGCAGAATATACGTTTTCCTCAATGCACATATAATACTTAGCAAGGTCCTAAGGTCCTTACCTAGGTCCCAAATCAAACTTCAGTGAATTTCAAGACCTGAAATTATAGAATGTATGCTCTCTGACCATAATGAAATTAAACCTGATGTCACTGCCAAAAAGAACAATAAAGCTCTCCAATCATTTGGAAATTAAGCAGCACTATACCTGTGGTGGATTCATTTTGATATTTGGCAAAACTAATACAATTTATAAAGTTTAAAAATAAAATAAAATAAATTTAAAAAAAGAAAGTCTCCAAGGAAATTAGAAAATATTTTGAACTTAAAAAAATGGAAATACAACATATCAATCTTTGTGGGCTTCAGAAAAAGCAGTGCCGAGGGAAAAATCATAGCATTAAATGCTTATTTTAGAAAAGAAGAAATGTCTCAAGTTCATAATCTAAGATTCTAACTTAAGAAGCTAGAAAAAGAAATAAACATATATACAAATAAACATAAACAGAAATAAAGCAGAAGGAATAAAATAATGAAGACAGGATAAACCGATTAAATAAAAAATTGGTTCTTTTAAAAGATTAATAACTGGATAAGCTTCTGGAAAGACAAAGAATAAAGAGAAGATACAAATAATCGGTACCAGAGGAAAAGGGGGATGTTATTACAAACCTCATTGACATTATTAAAAAATATGGAAACACTGTGAACAACACACAAAAATTTGACAATTTATATGAAAATGAACAGTTCCTTGAAAGCCAGAAACTAGCAAACCTCACCAAGATTAAATAGATAACCTGAGTAACCTTATAATTACTTAAGAAAGTTTGAAAAACCTTCTGAAAAAGAAATTTCCAGGTCCAAATGGCTTCACTGGTGCATTTTGCTAAGTATTTATAGAATAAATAACCATAGATAAACACCATCTTTTCCAGAGAATAGAAGAGGAAAAACTACTTTCTAACTCATTTTCTGAGGCTATTATTATCTTGATATCAACACCAGACAAAGATAGTAGAAATAAACTAGAGACAAATATTCCTGATGAACACAGATGCAAAAATCCTAAACAAAATTTTAGAAGGTTGAATCTAGTAATATACAAAAAGAATAATCCAGGGCAAGGTTTATCCCAGGAATAAAAATCTATCATAGCGATGTCTAAAAAAGAAAAGCCATATGATCATATCAACAAATGCAGAAAAAATTGATAAAATCCATCCATACTACTACTAATAATAACTCTCAGCAAACTAAACTAGAACAGAAATTCCTCAACCTGAGAAAGGCCATCTACAAATTACTACAGCTAACATCATATTTAATGAACAAAGACTGCATGCTTTTTTCCTAAGACTGGGAATAAGGCAATGATATCCACTCTTACTATTCTTATTCAAAATAATACCAGCAGTTGTAGTCAGTGCAATAAGGCAAGAAAAAGAAGTTAAAATGTACATATTATAAAGGACAAAATAAGACTGCCTACTCACAGAAGACATGATTATATATTCAAAGAACCTCAGAAAACCTATAGAGATAGTCAAGGTAGTAATAACTAATAAGTGAGTTTAGTGAAGTCATCACATGCAGGGTCAACCTACAAACACCAATCATAATTTGTGAGCAATGAACAACTAGAAACAAAAAATTTAAATAATAATGATACTTATGATAGCTCCAGAAAATGAAATACTTGGATATAAATCTAACAAAACATGTATAAGATTTGTATGCTGT
The DNA here is from genome assembly GCF_002263795.3 of Bos taurus. Classification (NCBI taxonomy): domain Eukaryota; kingdom Metazoa; phylum Chordata; class Mammalia; order Artiodactyla; family Bovidae; genus Bos; species Bos taurus. Next base: position 85,483,847 of record NC_037357.1, on the reverse strand, counting down.
AAACTACAAAATGGTGATGAAACAAGTCAGACAAGATTAAATAATTGGAAAGACATGTCATGTTCATGGATTGGAAGAATCAAAATAGTAAAAATGCCATTTCTCTTCAAATTGTTCTACAGATTTAAAGCAATTTCAATTAAAATTGCTCCAGGATTTTTCTGTAGATATAGTCAAGTTGATTCTAAAATTTATATGGAAGGCCAAAGGAACTAAAAGAGCTAAAGCAATTTTGAAAAAAAAAAAAAAGGAAGTTGAGAAATCACAGTATTCAATTTTAAGGCTAATTTATAGTGACAGAAATCAGATCAGTGGTTTCCTGGGAATGGGGGCAGGCATACAGAAGGAAAGACACAAGGGACACAGGGAAGGTCTTGGAGTAGTGGATAGATTCATTATCTTATTTGAGGTGTTGGTTCCATGAATACACACACACACACACACACACACATATGTCAAACTTATCAAACTGTACACTTTAAATATGTAATATGTGTAGGTCAATTATAACTCAATAAAGCTATTTTTTCAAAAAAGTATTCTTTCCAAAGTGATACATTACTTTTACATCTACATCTAGGTGGCAGTTGGAACCATGCATTTTGACAAAATGTTTGATTCTTATCTTCTAGCAATGTTTTAGTTTGTAAAATAACATATAGGAAGAGTAATATGAAGATAGGCTGGCTTTGCAGCATTTAAAACATTTTTCTGCAGCATTTTTTATATGATTATGATGAAAATAAAAAGGAACATAATCACAATAAGTCATTGCCAGACTACTATTTATTAGTGTTTTGAAGCTTTAGGTATAGTAAGTATGGAATGCAGAGTAAATAACAGATACAGTTTCTTCTCCCTCCCCCAACTCCACCAGCAATTTACAAAGAATCAAGAAGCTTCGTTGATAGTTAAACACCCCTATATTTCTATAGTACCTTTGCAGAAGGCCTTATAGTAGGTTATCAAGACCACCTGTCACCCCTTGTTAGAAATGCTCTACCTTTTAAAAATTGTAAATAAAAATTTAATCCTGTTAATGTCATTGCTTCATGTTTTTGGTAACTAGATGGAAATTTTAGCTCCAGAATTTTCTAATTGTCTTCTACATTTCCTCCACTAGGAAGAGGATGTCACTCATCCTGTGTAAGGATAGGGAGGAATTCCTTTGACTCCTAGGCCAGTTATCTGTTAAAAAAAGAAAAGAGAGAAACTCTGATACAATGTAATTCACAAGTATTCTCCAAAAGCATTTTTATGATTCACAATAGTATATTTAGCCAACTATTATCCTTCTTTTATTTCCTATAATAAAAAAGAATTATTTGATTAGGTATTTATGGTCCAATCAATTATTCACATGATAATAATTCAACTAGCAACCATTTACAACTAGGATTGAAAACTGAATTATTACTATCTTCTTCCCATCTGTTTAGCAAGGGATTTCTACATTCCTTTTCAACTCAAGAGGTCTATAATTTTTACCAGTGTTTATTTCACTGCCAAAAAGTTAAGAACCTGAAAATATTCTTGTAACATCAAAGCAATCAACTAATCTTATCAGTGTGTTTTAAACACTGATTTTCTAAGCTTATTCTACTGATTTATAGAATTTAGACAAACACTACTGAAGCAAAAAATATTTTAAAGTACTGTCCAAAGTAAGCTAAACACATTGTCCTGGACTTCAGATAACTTAAGGTCTGTGGTGGCGGTGGTTTAGTCTCTAAGTTGTGTCCAATTCTGTTGACCCCATGGACTGTAGCCCGCCAGACTCCTCTGTCCATGGGATTTCCTAGGCAAGAATACTGGAATAGGTTGCCATTTCCTTCTCCAGGGGATCTTTCCAACTCAGGGATCTAATAGGGATCTTGAACCCATGTCTCTTGCATTTCAGGCAGATTCTTTACCACTGAGCCACCAGGAAAGCCTAACTTAAAGTCTAGAAAATCTAAATAAAATGTTTTTAAATCTAGCATGATGAGCTTAAAATGCCAAGTAGAATTGTGTTTGGAAAGTACGAAAAAGCACTAATCACTGAGTTACCTAACTGAAAATCTCCCACCTCACCCTCAAAATATAAGAGATAGCCAGATCACCTTGAAAATTCCACCAGCCTCAGGTTGCTGCAGAAGACCCTTGGAGTCCAACCCATCCCGGGCACAGGTCACGTACATTTCAGAGTAATCCTTCCCTCCGAAGCAGCATGAGGTTGTTTTATCAACAGGCAACTTCACAGTTTGGAGTCTTTTCCCTAGATCACCAAATATTTCATTCAGTCTAGCTCTAGCAAATCTCCAACTACATAACCTTTTGGGACCCCTTGTGGAGCAATAAGAAAGGTCAAAGAAGATTTGAAGGTCAATTCTCCCAGGAGTTTCACCTACCTTCCTTGACAATTTCTTTTGAGAAAAAAGATATACCTCTACAGATAAAGGAGTTCTGACCATAACATTTTGGGCTTTATCTTTGGCCTTTATTTACAAAATCATCCAACTGAGACCTTTGAATATATTTCTCTATAACTTCATTAGTAAGGAAGCTTCTCTGGCCCCTAGTGTCCGGTGTTTTCTAGACATTGTGGGAATTTATCATTTTGCTGTGGGCCTACCTGTCTCAGGATCCAAACGGATCACTCTTCCTCCATTGTAACAGGCCACCCAGAGCTTCCCCTCAACATCAATACACATTCCATCTGGGATTTGTTCTTCCTTCTCCAGCTTGTAAACACTTCTGCGGTTGGCTATGGTAAAAAAGAAAACAAACAAAAACAACACCAAACCACACTCACACATACACACACACACCCCAAAACCACAGGTCACTCACTAGTGAGCATCAAACAATGAGCAATCAAGTTGATTATAAATACTGATTACTTCCGCTTATCCAGGGTCTGACAAGTGGGTGCCACAGGCAGGATGATTCATGAGGATTCCTAACTCTAAAAAAGTTTAGAAACATGAGTGGGCATCCCTCAACGAAGGATTTTTCACTGCAGGATTTGAGGTGGATTTGCTCCCTTCAGTCTGCATACAGACACAGCTCTCTTAAGCTTTCAGAGGAGGAGAGAAAAAGGAAAGCAGAATTCTTAATAAAATACCAAAAGACCTTTTTGAGGCTTACCTGAACTGAAGCCCTGCCTGCCCACCTCAGATACACTTCAGTCTATGGTTAAACCTTTGCCGTTTTACTTCCAAAACTGCCTGTTTTGTGGAATTCCCTGGCTGTCCAGTGGTTAGGACTCCATGCTCTCACTGCCGAGGGCCTGGGTCCGATTTGCAAATAGTTCATGCACAAAAACTGGCAAGACGTGTAGGCTCTGTTTCGCCCGATTTCGCTCCAAAATCACCTTATTGAAACTAAATATTAGAAGGGCTTGTTTCTGAAAAAAGGGGGTATTTTGAAACCAGCTGGCTGGCCTTAAAGAAAATCATAATATACAAAATAAAACAAACATCAAAATTCATAGGAACTTTACACTATACAATCCAAGTCATTACAGTAATCAGATTGAGGTATAATGGAAGGAATGTTGAAACCATGTGTAAGTAAAATGAGTAAAAACAGTCATGAAATAGGGCACTACATATTTCAAAGCAAAACACCTATGCTGGAAATTTTCTGCTTAAATCTGCATGAGACTCTTAGGATATTTTTCAAGTCATTTTTATGATTGGTTTGCTCTTGTGGTCTGGCACCTTTCATGAAAGTTTCAAGCATGCCCTTTTAAATTCCTCCCAATAATTCCTTCCCTCCCAGCTTCCAACTATGGCTCATTTAGAGCCCAGTGGTAGAGTTGAACAATCTGTAACTACCTTTTTAATTTTTCCATTTTGAATGGTTGTTAATTTGTCTTTGAGTATTTTCCTTTAGTTAACTAAAGTACAAATAAGAAATATCAACCCCAAACTCTAATTTCCTGTTCTTTTGTCCCATTCGGCTGTATATTATTTGACTTTAAACACTGGCCGGCAGAACAGGATCCATTTTACAGTGAGCCTCTTTCTAGTGATGGTTGCAAGAAAAAAGATTGAGGACCTAGCCATCTTATGACAATTGTGGCCATACTTAGTTGAGAGCTAAAGCCATGAGAGCCATGGCTGAGACCCAGGGATTGAACCCAGGTCTCCTGCTGACAGCCATGGCTTGACTGGCAGCATAGTCAAGCCTGTGTAATCATTACAATATTGGAATTATAACATTGGGCAGTTCTTTGAAAAATAAGGACCTTTTCAAATGGATTAAGGGAGCAACAGCTGACTAGTCATAAGCACGTGAAAAAGATACCACGAAAAATAATGAAAAGGCACATACAGATCTTTCCCGTCTGCAGGTCATAGTCAAAGGCATCCACGGAGTAGGACAGGCTATCTATGTAATAGAAGATTTTGTGGTCCATAGACCAATCCAAACCATTGGAGATGTCCACCTGGTCAAAGTACTTTTCCACATGGTGGTCAGGAAAGAGGGAGTACAGGGACCCTTGGCGGCGCTCCAAAACTGCCGGAGCTGTTTCCTCAGCCATGGTACCTACAAAATCCAAAGAGCATGGAGCTCAGCCACACAGCATCCTGCCTGTGCACAGTGTCATCTCTCACCAGGGCTCCTTCCCCATGATGAAATCAAGGAAATGATGATACAGTCCCAATCTGGGTCCTATGCTTTTTTTTTTTTTAATGGCAACTACCTTGCTTGCCATGCTAATTAAAACTACCTGGAGAGGTTTTAGTTCAAGACATCTGCATCAACACATTTTCTCCCACTGAGCAAACTCTAGTATTAGTTGCTCAGTCATGTCCGACTCTTTGCGAACCCATGGACTGTAGCCCACCAGGCTCCTCCATCCATGGGATTTTCCAGGCAAGAATACTGGAGTGGGTTGCCATTTCCTCCTCTAGGGGATCTTCCCAACCCAGGGTCGAACCTGGGTCTTCTGTGTTGCCGACAGACTCTTTACTGTCTGAACCACCTAAGCAAACTCTAAGACCTGGACAAAATACACAGCGTAGTTTTTTGAGAACTCTGTGATGTAAGTCAGCTCAGAGAAGAACAGAGAATTTGAAGTATCACCTAACCAGCAGTGAGTTTTCAAGTTCTCCATTTTATCCTCCAGTGAGGGACTAAACACAGCACAGCACATGTCCTGGCCTGAACTCAACCCAGTCTGAAACGTGGAAGTGAGCGCTGTGGTGCAGGCAGAATGAGGTCCAAGAGAAACCTCCGAATCTGGCACAAGGAGCAGAAAACACTCCTGTGGCTCAGAGAGAGAGAGAGAGAGAGTAGAAGAAAACCCCCGCTTATATTCCACTCCCTTTTTTCCATTTTCTCATGCACCAGCCCCCAGGCAATTTTGCAGCTAGAGCAGCAAAGGGAGAGAGCCGTCAGCAACAGGAAACTACAGGAATCAAAGGTGCCGTTCCTCTCCATTTAGTGAAGCTTCAGGGACAAAAGGGCAGCTCAAATGCTGTTGCTTTCAGGTTCTCTCTCTCTCTCTCTCTCTCTCTGCCTGCCACTTGGCCCTGGAGGCAGAATAATCATAGAAGTGGGTGGTTTCTGGCTGGAGGAATGAAAAGGAGAGCTCCAGGAAGCTGGAAAGTACTAGAAGCTAGTGAAGCGGGATGATGCTCAGGAATGCAGTCTCATAAAGTTGTTTGTGATCTGCTTGTCCATGCATGGATCTGATTCTAATTAGCATACTAAAAGACTTGGAGAATGGAGCTAATGGATAGAACTCTTCTTTCTAATTCTCAGAGTGACCACTGAGTGGCACACTTAATGCCACCTAATAGAAAGCAGGTTGGAACTGGTGGGTGCATGTGTGCTCAGTCACTTCAGTTGTGTCCGACTCATTGCAACCCTATGGACTGTAGCCCGCCCGGCTCCTCTGTCCGTGGGATTCTCCAGGCAAGAATACCAGAATGGGTTGCCATGCCTTCCTCCAAGGGGTTTGATTGATTTCCTCCTCCAAGGAACTGATGCTTTTGAACTGTGGTGTTGGAGTAGACTCTTGAGAGTCCCTTGGACTGTAGGGAGATCAAACCAGTCCATCCTAAAGGATATCAGTCCTGAATATTCATTGGAAGGACTGATGCTGAAGCTGAAACTCCAATACTTTGGCCACCTGATGTGAAGAATTGATTCATTGGAAAAGACCCTGATGCTGGGAAAGATTGAGGGCAGGAGGAGAAGGAGATTACAGAGGATGAGATGGTTGGATGGCATGACTGACTCAATGGACATGAGTTTGAGCAAGTTCCGGGAGATGATGAAGGACAGGGAAGCCTGGAATGCTGCAGTCCATGGGGTTGCAAAGAGTTGGACACAACTGAGTGACTGAACTATGAACTGCCTCCAAGGGATCTTCCGGACCTAGGGATTGAACTCGAGTCTCTTAAGTCTCCTGCATTGGCAGGAGGGTTTTTTACCACTTGCGCCAACCTAGGAAGCCCTTTGAGAAGCTGAGTAAACCTCAACAGGATCAGTCCAAAGGAACCTATACTTAGACACATCGTAATCAAATTTCCAAAAACTTAGGTTAAATAGAAATCCTTAAGATTAATAAAAGAAAAATGACATACTACATATAGGAAAATGATGATTTCAATGACTGTTGATTTTTCATGAGAAACTGGAGGTCAGAAGGAAGTGATACATATTTAATTTGTCAACCTAGGTAGGATTCTATATTAAGTGAAAATACCCTTGAAGAATAGAGGAGAAATAAAGACATTCTCATGTGAAGTAAAACTAAGAGAATTCATAGCCAGCAGACTTGTTCTAAAAGAATTGCTAAAGGAAGTTCTTCAGATAGAAAGGAAATATTGAAAGAAAAAATACCAAAAGTAATATCAGGAATGAAGAAAGAGCTATAGAAATAGTAAATGTGAGACACGTGTACCCCAATGTTCATCGCAGCATTGTTTATAATAGCCAGGACATGGAAGCAACCTAGATGTCCATCAGAAGATGAATGGAAAAGAAAGCTGTGGTACATATACACAATGGAGTACTACTCAGCCATTAAAAAGAATACATTTGAATCAGTTCTAATGAGGTGGATGAAACTGGAGCCTATTATACAGAGTGAAGTAAGCCAGAAGGAAAAACACCAATACAGTATACTAATGCATATATATGGAATTTAGAAAGATGGTAGTGATAACCCTGTATGCAAGACAGCTAAAGAGACACAGATGTATAGAACAGTCTTTTGGACTATGTGGGAAAGGGAGAGGGTGGGATGATTTGGGGGAATGGCATTGAAACATGTATAATATCATATAAGAAACGAATCGCCAGTCCAGGTTTGATACAGGATCCTTGGGGCTGGTGCACTGGGATGACCCAGAGGGATGGTATGGGGAGGGAGGTGGGAGGGGGGTTCAGGATGGGGAACACATGTATGCCCGTGGTGGATTCATGTTGATGTGTGGCAGAACCAATACAGTATTGTAAAGTAATTAGCCTCCAATTAAAATAAGTAAATTTAAATTAAAAAAAAGAAATAGTAAATGTATGAGTAAATATAATAGAAAGCAAAAATTACATTTTTCTGATGGGATTTTTAATCTATGTATATAAAGACAACTATAACATAAGTGGGTGATTATCAACTGAAGTGGTAAAATATTGGTTCTAGATAGACTGAAAAATTAACTATATATTTGCAACCCTTTCAGGAGCCCTTAAAAAATTACACGGAAAGATATGATGAAAATCATAATAAATAAATTGAATTCTATAAAATACTCAAATAACCCAAAAGAAGGCAGGAAAAGGGAAACAGAATAACAAAAAAATACAGCAGGAAAGAAGAGAAAATAACAAAATGGTAGCTCTAAGTCAAAGTGTGTGCTTGTGTACTTAGTCGCTCAGCTGTGTCTGACTCTTTTGTGACCCCATGGACTGTAGCCTGCCAGGCTCCTCTGTCCATGGGATTCTCCAAGCACGAATACTGGAGTGGGTTGCCATTTCCAACTCCAGGTGATTTCCTCACCCAGGGATTGAACCTGCATCTCTTGCATCTCCAGCATCGGCAGGCAGGTTCTTTACCACTAGTGTCACTTGGGAAGCCCAAGATACATACTATGCAAATATTAACTTAAAAAACTGCAGAGGCTATGTTAATATCAGATAAGATATACTTAGAGCAAAGGAAGTTACCAGGGATAAATAGGAGTACTATATATTGTGAAAATGGTCACTTTACTAAGCCGACATAATAATCCTAAATGTTCATGCGCTTAACAACAGAGCTTTAAAATATACAAAGGAAAAGACAGAACTGAAGGGAGAAACAAATCCGTAAATCTGGCTGGAGATGTTGGCATCCCTTTCTCAATAATAAATCCATGTAGATAGAAAATCAGCAAAGAAATAGAAGAACTGAACACCATCATCCAACTGGACCTAAGTGACATTTATAGAGAACACTCCATTAACTCAAGTGCCCATGGACAATGCACTTAGATTTGAGTGTGATCTCTGGGGACAGAGTAGAATTTCACATAATGTAGAAACTGGAAAGCTCATTTATTGTGACATACTCCATCTGAAAGAAGAGTGACTTAGAGCAAAATGGACTGAAACTGGGAAGCCTGAATAGGAAGCTGGACAGGGTAAATCCTTCCTCCCTATTTTCTTGCTATAAGACAATTGGGCTTGTTTCGTTACTATTCAACTGCGCTCCCTCCCCAACTCATCTCTTTCTCCCACTACCTGCCTCACAGAAAGAGATGTCTGTAACATGAAAGGGGATCCCCCACTGCTTGGAAAGGGCTCTTCTTTAGTGGGAAACAACAACCTGGAGCCCTGGGTTATGCATCACTGTCTAGTAGTGAGACCCGACAGGTGAGAACATGGGTGTTGGGACACCTTCAGGGTACTACCCACCACTAAGAGACCCCATCCAGATTATCAGATGAGCTCACCCTTTTCTGGGCCAGGGACAGCTCTCAACACCTGCCGAAAGCTATGAACTCTCTGTAGAAAAAAGGTCTTCGATGCTATTGACAGATGCACACGACCAGTGTGTATACTCACACTGATGCCTACAACTTTATGTGGTCTCCAGAAGGCAAAGGTTAAGGACTGGGGACTGGGGACTCCAGGCTAAGAAATCAGGCCTCTGAGGACATTATAATTTTGTCTCACCAAATGCCACAGAGCTGTACACTTATAGCTAAGAGGGAGAGAGAAAATCAATTTCAACAGGAGGCAGGGTATCTGATCATATTTCTTCATCCCACAGTACTGGCTGAAGGGCTTCCAATGGACTATTAGCTTTAATCTTTCAACCTGTCTTGGACTAAATCTGTGGTTGTATAAAGTCCAGGTAGATGGGAAACTATTCACACCACCTGCTCAGATCTTACCTCCCTTCAATGTTGAAAGTGAATGAAGCCAGACAGCATGGCTGATGATGTGAGGGGCTGAGTGGGGAGTGGAAACAGCAGGCATTTAGAATCAATTTTGGCTAATTATTGGGCTTCCCTAGTAACTTAGACATAAAGAATCTGCCTGCAATGCAGGAGACCTGGGTTCAATCCCTGGGTCGGGAAGATCTCCTGGAAGAGGAAATAGCTACCCACTCTAGTATTCTTTCCTGGAGAATCCCATGGATGGAGGAGCCTGGTGGGCTACAGTTCAGGGGTTTGCAAGGAGTCTGACACAACTGAGCATCTAACACTTGGTTAACTATAGGGTTGTTATGTTGGGATGAAAATGAGAACTAAATATGAAATGCATTATTAACTTCAACACAGACTTAAAATTCATTTTAAGCTGTGTATAAGTCATTCTGCAGCCATCTTCTTAAAGATGGCTTCAAGCACAAATCATCAAGTAATGTAAAACCTAAGGGAGAAATTTTGATGAGGACCAGGATATTTGCTTGGACTTAAAATGTCTCCTCATGTTGTAGCCAGTCTCTAGGATGGCCCTGAATGATCCCTGACTCCCATTATTCACACCCTTGTCTAGTCCCCTCCATAATTATGTGGCCAATAGCACCCGGCAGAAGTGATGCTATGTTATTTCTGAGATTGCTTATAATAGGACTGTAGCTTCCATCTTGGGTGTTTTCCTTCTTTTTCTCTCTCCCTCCCTCCCTCTCATCACCAGATCTAGGGAAGCCAGGTCCTGAGCAATCTTATGGAGAGGCCCATGTAGTAAGAAATTGAAATCTCTTGCCAACTGCCATGTGAGTGAGCTTTGAAGCAGATCCTCCAGACCCCTTTAGAGACTCTAGCCTCCTCCAAAGCTATAGACCCAAACAACAACTTGACTGCAATTTCATGACATAGCCTTGAACCATCCAGCTAAGCCAGACTCAGGTTTTTGACCTTCAGAAGATAATAGATGTTTGTTATTTTAATGACTAAATTTCAGGGTAATTTGTTACACGGTAATATATCACTAACAAACCCTACAAGCTGCTTATAAATCTCAATTAAAAATAGTAACTATGCAGTAGAGAAATCTAAGACCTCAACTGGGTGATCAAAACTAATATCACTGATGGGGGGCAGATGTTACCCAGATGGGAACCCTGAGAAGGACAGAACTATGCAGTGATTCCAGCCATGAATGTATATATAGCATCAATCTAATCACAAGGAAGCATTAGACAAATGCAACAACATGAGGAATGTTCTATAAAAAAAAGAGGAGAGTTGGGTAGGACTGTAGTCTTCAAAAATGGCAATGTCATAAAAAAAAGAAAGGCTATGTTCTGTTCTAGATGAAAAAAGATGAAAGAGAAATGACAACTAAATGCAGTACATAATCCTAGACTGGATTCTGTACTAGAAGGAAAAATACTACTCTTAAAAACATTTTTATATAAAATGTTTATATAAACTACATAAATACTATATTATATAATTATATATTTTAATATATATAAATATACCATACATTTTATACAATATATTATATATTTAATAATAAACTATATTATACATAAATAATATATATGTAAAAAGGCTGGTGAATTTGGTGAATTGATAAAACTGGAATGTAGGCAGTGCATCAGATAAAATTGTTGTATAATGTTAAACTTCTTTGAATTGATTACTGTACTGTGGTTATATAAGAATATGTCATTTTTTTCTTGGGAAATTCACAGGGAAATATTTTAGAAGTAAAGATACATGATATATACAACTTACTTTCAAATGATCCTGGAGAAAAATGTTTATATGTACTAAGAACAGACAGAACAAAATGCTGTTAATAGGTGAGTCTAGGTAAGGGCTATCAGAGAAGGCAATGGCACCCCACTCCAATACTCTTGCCTGGAAAATCCCATGGACGGAGGAGCCTGGTAGGCTGCAGTCCATGGGGTTGCTACGAGTCAGATACGACTGAGCAACTTCACTTTCACTTTTCACTTTCATGCATTGGAGAAGGTAATGGCAACCCACTCCAGTGTTCTTGCCTTGAGAATCCCAGGGACAGGGGAGCCTGGTGGGCTGCCGTCTATGAGGTCCCACAGAGTTGGACACGACTGAAGTGACTTAGCAGCAGCAGCAGCAGGTAAAGGCTATATGGGTGTTGTTTGTGTTGTTCTTACTTTTTTTCCCGTAAATTTGAAATTATTTCCAATTTAAACAGCAATCACAGTTTGCTGCTGCTGCTGCTGCTGCTAAGTTGCTTCAGTTGTGTCCAACTCTGTGCGACCCCATAGACGGCAGCACACCAGGCTCCCGTCCCTGGGATTCTCCAGGCAAGAACACTGGAGTGGGTTGCCATTGCCTTCTCCAATGCATGAGAGTGAAAAGTGAAAGTGAAGTCGCTCAGTCGTGTCCGACTCTGTGCGACCCCATCCACAGCAGCCCACCAGGCTCCTCCGTCCATGAGATTTTCCAGGCAATAACCTTGTCTTAAAACTTATTTAAACTACAAAATACCATACAAATTTAGGTTGCCTCAGACAGCAATTGAAAGAAATATCTAAGAAGTTTTTCTCATGGGATTTTTTTTTTTTTTTTTTTTGGATACAAGTGACTTAAGTAATAAGAAAAGAGGAACCCAAGACCCATTATGGATACTTCTTTTACCACTGCAGCTGTGAGACTTTTATAAGTCATATTCTTCTGTTTTTTTTAAAGTCACTCAGTCATGTCTGACTCTGCTACCCCATGGACTGTAACCCTCCAGTCCCTTTTGTCCATGGGATTTCCCAGGCAAGAATACTGGAGTGGGTCGCCATGCCCTCCTCCAGATCTTCTCAACCCAGGGATCGAACCCTCAATCTCTTGTATCTCCTGCTTTGGTAGGGGGATTCTTTACCACTAAGCCACCTGGGAAGCTCCAAATCTCAGTAAGTAGGTGCTAAAAATAAACCATACCAGCAAAGTATCTCCCAGCGGGATCCACCTTCCCGTCATTGAATCGATTGTTTTTCTTCTCTTTATCTACTGTGGCCAAGACAACTGCTGACTGATCTTCCCAGTTCAAAGCACAGAACTTTGTTCCAACTGTGGCAACATAGCCTCCCGACTGGCGAAGGGCCACAGAGCTGACAGGGGCATCTGCAGAGGCAAAAGCAGCAGTCAGAAGGTAGCCAGCAGTCACACTGCAGCCATCACACTACCCCGCATCTCTAGGTGTGTGCAGCTCTTTGACAATAGGAGTGCTCCCTCCTTTCTGTTGAACAGTGAAGGCTACATAACCGAGTATATTCGTTGAGCATGAACTCTGTGTGCTGTTCTGCGCAGCAGGGATGGAAAGATGGATGAAATCCAGCTTCCAGCCTAGTGGGTGAAGCAGAGAAGTCAAACCACAGCAGTCACCATACACTGGGGCAGGCACCAAAGCAAGTTCAGAGGAGAGGTTCCTAAGGATGTGTGATAAGTGTGTGTGTGTGTGTGTACCAGGACAGTTGATACAGAAGTGATACTCAATTTGCCTGATCTTCAGGAAATTCAGAGACAAAAATTGTGTTTTGTTCTAGCAACAGGGTTTTGCACCATCTCTCTCTCCAAAAAAGGGCTTGTCTTGTTTTTCTTTTTAATTAGGACTTATCTTTTTTTAAGGGACATATTTTGTATACTTTTAACTGAAATTTTCTTTTCAAATCCTTTTTGGTAGTTAAGCATAGTGAAAAAAAAAAAGAAATGTAGATGCAGTGATTTAAAACTCACATTGTCCTTATAGTACTCTATTTTGTATATTTAAATTTTAGGTTTCCTGGGTTTAACATTTTTCCATGGAAACTTTTTTTTTTTTTTTTTTAAGTGGATAGATTGATTACTGTGGTGTGCTCAAGGGAAACAAAATGACAGAATTTACGGTGAAAACATTTTGCAAGCAGCTATTCTGTACAAGACGGTGCTTGGGAGCAGCTGGGTGTTTGGGAAAGGCTCTTAGCTAAAAGCCCTGCAAAGAAGTGGATTCCAGCTGTGAATTGTCCCAGGAAATGTGTGTGTGCCTGCTCAGTCATGTCCGACTCTTTGTGACTCCATGGACTGTAGCCCGCCAGGCTCCTCTGTCCACGGGATTCTCCAGGAAAGAATACTGGACTGGTTTGCCATTTCCTCTGCCAGGGGATCTTCCCAACTCAGGGATCGAACCTGCGTCTCTTAACATCTTCTGCATTGGCAGGTGGATTCTTTACCACCAGGTGGCGCTAGCGGATGCTTTACCATCTGGTGGTGCTAGCGGATTCTTTACCACCTGGTGGCGCTAGTGGTAAAGAATCTGCCTGCTAATGCAGGAGATGCAAGAGACTCGGGTTTGATCACTATGTTGGGAAGATCCAACATAGGGATGTTGGCGGAGGTAATGGCAAGTCACTCCAGTATTCTTGCCTGGAGAATCCCATGGACAGAGGAACCTGGCAGGCTACAGTCCATGGGGTCACCAAGAGTTGGGCACGACTGAGCACTCGCACACACATTCCACCTGGGAAGACTCTCAGGGAATGTGCAGGACACTATTAGGAGCGTCACATCCTCATCAGGGATCCCAACCTGTGGCCTGTGCTGTATTCTGTGCTTAGTCGCTCAGTCTGCTCAGTCCCAACCCAGGAATCAAACCGGGGTCTCCCGCATTGAGGGTGGATTCTTTATCAGTTGAGCTACCCGGTTAGCGTTTAAGCCCTTCGGAGGGTTTGAGTTTTTGTCTTTGTTTTGCAGATTAGGGGTAGGAATATATCCCTGGGCTTCCCTGATAGCTCAGTTGGTAAAGAATCCGCCTGCAATGCAGGAGACTCTGTTCAATTCCTGGGTTGGGAAGATCCGCTGGAGAAGGGATAGCCTACCCACTTCAGGATTCTTGGGCTTCACTTGTGGCTCAGCTGGTAAAGAATCCACCTGCAATGCAGGAGACCTGGCTTCGATCCCTGGGTTGGGAAGATCCCCTGGAGAAGGGAAAGGCTACCCTCTCCAATATTCTGGCCTGGAAAATTCCATGGACTGTATAGTCCATGGGGTTGCAAAGAGTCGGACACGACTGAGTGACTTTCACAATTCACATAAATCCTTAATATGTGCACCCTAGGAAAGGGAGACTAGAGAAGGTCGTGGGTCCCTCCCCCGACTCTGATCATAGCAGGTCATAGTCATTTTTGCCTTTAGCCACAGTCATGTCCCTGAGTGTATTAAAAGCTGTTCCCTCTCATTAAAAAGGAAAAAAGTCCCCAGTTTTGAATTGAGAGAGTGTCCTAAGGTCACAGGACCCTGGTATCTCTTTCCCACCAGCACAATAAAGAAAAGAAACTTATTACTTCTGAAGCCCATACCCTTGGGCCATAGAAGGTGATAAACCCCTCCTTGGGAAATCACAGGGCCATTAACAGGCACTTGAAACTCTCTTGTGAATCCCATTTAGAACAAGGAACAGATGGGGAGGGAGGTGGGAGGGGGGTTCAGGATTGGGAACACATGTACACCTGTGGCAGATTCGTGTTGATATATGGCAAAACCAATACAATATTGTCAAGTAATTAGCCTCTAATTAAAATAAATAAATTTAAATTAAAAAAATAAAAATAAAACCTTAAAAAAAAAACAAAAACGAACAGAAAGTCCCCGTTTATGCTAAGTCCAAAAGCTCTTCTTTGCACATTCAAAGAGAGGATATATCTGTTGTTTATTTGTTTGCAAACTAAGGCTTTGGACTGACCCAAGGTAGATAACCTTTGCTGTGCCACAAACCGGGTCTCCAACTTTCAATGCTGGTGTTTGAAGGTATTAAGGAAAGAGCCTACTTTCTTGGACTGTGACTCACCATCCCAAACAAGACCGGGAATGTGGCACAGCACCCACAGGGGAAGAAGAAAGTATCGACTCTCCAGATTTTACTCTTGGGTCAAAGTGGGGGATCCAGATAATACAATAGTTTTCAAGCATAAGCTTTAACAATCAAGTCCCAGAGGAAAAACACACTAAGTGACCGCCCCTCCCCAGGGAAGATCTGCTGTCTGGGCAGATCCAGGCCCATCCTTCATCCTTACCCACGGTCACTCGCTGCACTTGCTTGCTGAGAGAATCCCACCGGCAAACCTTTTTGGCAGGAATATCTACGAAGAGCAGAGAGTTGGACGCCTCCTCCCACACTGGAGACTCACCACAGTGGCAGTTCTCCCGCAAAACACACTCAATCTTAATGGAAGACATTGTCATGGGGGAGACCTACTGAAGGCAACAGAGATATGTTATCACATAGAGCAAATTCAGCAAAACACCTGACTTAAGACCCTGGTAAGATCCCAGTAGAGGCTGCTTTTAAAATCGGAACTGGAAAGGCTGGACACACTTTCTCCAGGTAAGAATAAAATATGCAATGTGGCAGGAGGAAATGCATAAAAAAGAAAAAAGAAGCCATAACACAAGACATCTTCAATCAACTTACCAGTGTTTTTTTTTCAAAGTTTCTGTAAAAAAGAGAACAAAAACAACACTCCAACATCCACACCTTGGCTCTAGCTGACCCCCAGAGAGAGCTGGCTAGTTGGACTAGGCAAGGCTGCTTTTATGCCAGCACCCAAGCCCCCAAGGCTGGTCAGGGGGCGGACAGTTCCCTCATTGGGCGTCTGAAGGTCACCTTCTTCTCTGCCCTTCAGATCCGCCCACGGTGTCGATTGCCTTCTCTCACTGCCCAAAGGCCAATCTTCCTTCTCTGCATTTTTAGAAATGCACTAAATACACTAAATTAGAACTAACATCCATTTTCTTTTTTTAAAATTGAAATACAGTTGACTTACAATGTTGTGTTAATTACTGCTGTACAAAAAAGTGATTGTTATACATATATATGTACATTCTTTTTTTTAATATATTATTTTCCATTATGGTTAATCTTAGGATATTGAATACAGTTCTCTGTGCTGTACAGTAGGGCCTTGTCTATCTATTCTATATATAAAAACTTACATCTGCTAACTCCAATGTCCCACTTCATCCCTCCTCCAAACCGTCCCCCTTGGTAACCACCAGTCTTTTCTCTATAACATTCATTTTCAAATTCAGACACCGGAAAAGGGGGAGAAAAGAACCTCTCTGGGATACCCTTGTAGGAAATGACAGGCCCTTAGCTATTCCTTGCTATCTAGGAAGGCACCCTGCCAGTTTGGCAAGGATTCTTGAACTCCACAGGCAGGAACATTCTATGCTGGGACTTTTAGGCCAGAGGCTATGACTGGTGAACTGGTAGAAGAAAAAGAAAAATTATTGGAAAAGAAAAAAATCCTTACTTAAGCAACTCATGTGGGAGAGGAAAGACAACTTTCCAGAGCCTTCTCTCTTTCCCAAACTCTGTCCTAATGATAATCAAAATTGCCTGCATCTTTATCCTTTTTCCTGACAGCTATCTGATTTGAAGTCAGTGGTTCCACACACAGATGGGCAAATTAATGACAGGGAAAAAAAAAGAAAAATAATCTTTGGTTTAATATTTCCATCTATAAACAGTTTTTTGTTTTTTTTTTTTTTTTAAAGAAACATACAGCTCAAATCGTTCTCACATACGGCCTGCCAGCACCGTAGCATCTCACTGGTTGTTCAAAATTGGCAGAGGTTCCAAAGGCCTTCCTGCTATCAATTTGAGATAAGGCCCAAGATCAGACGCGGGACTTTTGCAATCGCAACTTTCAGCCCCATGCTCCGTGGCGCAAGCTGGGTGATGCCAATGACCCCTTTCCGCTCAGGCTTCGGAGAGCAGGGTGTGAGAGGAGGCCATGGCCGTGAATGGGTGGCCCGCCCAGCGGGGACACGACGTCATATGGCCGCGCTGCGCGAGGCCATCTGTGCGGGCGAGGGGGCCTCGCCCCCGCGCACCCGCTGGCGGCGCGGCTGCGGCCTCGCGTGACCGCGGGAACGCTGAAGGTTGCGCCTGCCTAGTCCCCAGCCCCCGTCGGCCCCGTGGGGTGC
Source organism: Bos taurus (assembly GCF_002263795.3). Lineage (NCBI taxonomy): Eukaryota > Metazoa > Chordata > Mammalia > Artiodactyla > Bovidae > Bos > Bos taurus. Next base: position 85,466,466 of record NC_037357.1, on the reverse strand, counting down.
GCAAGGGGCGCGGGGGTCTTCTTCCCCCGCTATCGGTCTTCTTCCCCCGCGATCGGTCTTCTCCCGGCCGCGCGGGTTTGTGGGTGGGGGCGGCTGTTGCCAGATGGTACCGCTCCAGGGAGGGGACCGGGAGGCCGGCCCGACCCGGGGAACTCACCAGGCTGATGACTAGCAGGAGGCTGGAGGTCAGGTGGACAGTCGCCTGGCCGGGGCTGCGGTTGGGGGTGGGGATCGGCTCCCTCCACGCCGTCCTCTACTCTTCGGCTGCAAGAATCTCGCAGAGCCGCCGGGGGCAGGGAGGTGGGGCAAAGGCTTGGGGCCCAGTGAACCCAAGCTTTGGAGTTTGGACGGATAGCTAAAGGTTATCTCTGACTTAACTGAAAAAAAGTTATTGAAATGCCTCGATGAGAGATTGGGTCGAGGGTCTGATTAAACACAAACAGGTTCAAAAGGAAAGTTCAAAGCGGTTAAACAAATCTTCAGTTTTCCTAGTGGAGAAGAGTCGGCAGGCTGGAGGCCAACTCTTGCAAAAACGGTGTTTTTTTTTGGTTGGGGAAGAGGAGAGGCTTTAGTTGATGTGAAGTGAAATAAGCCAGACAGAGAAAGACAGATACTGTGGGATCTCATTTATAGATGGAATCTAAAAAAATACAACAAACTAGTAACAAAAATAAGCAGACTCAGATACAGAGAACAAGCTAGTGGTTATCAGTGAGCAGAGGGAAGGGGAATGGGGTAAGAGACGGGGGTAGGGGATAAAGAGGCACAAACTATTATACTATATTTATATGTATAATAGTAGCTCAGAGGTTAAAGAGACCTGGGTTCCATCCCTGGGTTGGGAAGATCCCCTGGAGAAGGAAATGGCAATCCACTCCAGTATTCTTGCCTGGAGAATACCATGGATGGAGGAGCTTGGTAGGCTACAGTCCATGGGGTCGCAAAGAGTCCGACACGACTGAGCGACTTCACTTTCACAAACTTTTCATGTATAAAATAAATAAGATACAAAAAATAATGTACAGCACAGAATATAGCCAATATTTTATAATAGCTATAAGTGGAATATAACCTTTAAAAATTGTGAATCATTGTGCTGTATACCTCTCCAGATGTTGAGGTTCTCTTGTGTCTTCTTCCTATTCAGCAGCTTCCTCTAACTCCTCACTGCTGATGACTCCCCCACATATATCTCAGCTCAGATGCCTCCCCTAAACTACAGTCCTGTATCTCAAACCCTCTACTTAACAGCATCATTGAGCTGTCCAAAATCAAGCCCTTCCTCTGCACAAACCGCCTGGGCACTCTCTTGGTGACTGGGACCATGGTCCAACCAATGGTCTGTCTAAGAAACTCGGACACCTCACTAGACCTCGCTTGTTCCCTGCCTCAAGTCCAGTTAGTCACCAGGTCATAAATATTGTCCCTTCAGTGTCCTTCTAATTATGTTGGCACTGCCCTAGTTCATTCAGGCCTTCCCTGCTTCTTGCCCAAATTGTTGTCATCTTCTTGGAGATCCTGTCTCACACCTTTGGATCTGCTGCCAAGATGGCCTCCTAGACTGTGAGTCTAGTAGGGTATGGGAGCATCTTATTCACTTTCACCCTACCAGGTCCCATCACAGTCCTAACACATAAAACTTTTCAACTACATGCTTTTATTTATTTATTTTTTGATAGGGAAGGGGTAATTGTATTTTGACAAAGTTGCAGTCTTACAGAATAGTTACAGAAATAATATGAGGAATTCATGACTATCCTTCACCTAGATTCCCCAAATATTAACAGTTTACCACATTTGCTTTATGCTTCTTTCATTTACATATATATATATATATATATATATATGTATATATATATATATTTTTTCTGAGCAGTTTTCTAAACAGTTTGAGAGTTAGTTATGGACATGATTTTCCTTTACCTAAATGTGGTGCACCTTTCCAGAAGACAAGGACATTCTCTTATATAACCACAGTACAATTATCAAGATCAGGTGATTTTTTTGGGGGGGGAGGTGCCACATGGCTCCTGGGAATCTTGACCAGGGATTGAATCTGAGCCCTCAGCAGCAGTGAAAATGCAGAGTCCTAACCACTGGAACACCAGAGAATTCCCAAGATCAGGCAATTAACATGGACATAGTATTATCTAGCTGAGTTACATCAGTTGTCCCATTGACATCCTCTCTAGCAAAAGAAAAAAAGTATTTAATTCCCAAATCCAGTCCAGGGTAAAGCATGGTGTTTAGTCATGTTTACTTTCCTTGAACCTAGAACAGCTTCTCAGCCATTTTTGTTTGTTTGTTTCATGACATTGATATTTTTGGAGTTCAAAATGTAGAATGTTCCTTAATTTGCGATCATTTAATTTTTCCTCAAGGTTAATTCAATTTATGTCTTTTTTGCAATACAACAAAAGTGATGCTGGATTTACCTCCATCTTAATATCTGGAGGTAAATGATTTTTTAACTTTGATCACAGTATGTGGTTATTGAATCTTCATAAAATACAATCTAATCCTACCACCCTTCAGTGGACCTAAAAGCATATAAGGCCCAGAAGACTTGATGGTAGTCCCTTCTTGACCTCAGTCATGATCTAGTTATATACTCTCTCTGCTTCTTGCCTTTGAACTTATTACTCTCTCTGACTAAAACATTATTTTCCTCCCACTAAATCCAACCCCTGCCTCTGTACTGGGCTAACTTCTACCTAAAATTCACCCTAGTTTCCCCTCTCCCAGGAAGCCTTCACTGACATCCCTGGCTCTGACATGTCACTTGTACAGCATCCTGTCTTTATGTTTTATTATGATATTCATCACACTGACAGAACTGTTTCTTTGTCTCTCTTGCTACATCATGAGCTCTTAGGGGGTAAGTCCTGGATCTTTTATTATGATGTAAGTCCTTTCATTCATTAATTTGTTCATCCAGTCATGCAAATCTGAGTTCATTGATTCCTTGTCATGAGGGAGAACATACATTCCACGGGATGTCTCAATAAGAAGGTGTTAGATTCTTTTATGGGGCTTCCCTGGTGGCTCAGAGGTTAAAGCGTCTGCCTGCAATATGGGAGACCCTGGTTCGAACCCTGGGTCGGGAAGATTCTTTTATGGGATGTGGCCTCATATAAGGCGATTTGTGGGGGAGATTCCAAGGATTGGAGGTTGTAGAAAGTGAGAGTGATTTTATGATTGGGTATATTAATTATTATCTAGAAAGGTGAGGTGAAGGGAGTGATTGACAAAGAAGCAGCACCCATTTATTTATATGAGCTAGGAGAGGATAATGTTTAGTCATTTTGGGAATTTGGACAATGTTTATTAGTCTAGTTTTGGTCTTGATCCATTAGTCACAGTGGCCTTGTCTGATGTTGGGAATCTGTGAAACTGGGCATGTTCAACAGGAGAGCACCTAGGCCTTGCTGTGAGTGCCAGGCCAGCTCCTGCATGTCAGGGGCTGCATGTCTTTCTTGCTCCTCCCTTTCATCGAAGGGCAGATGAGGTCAGGCCACAGGACATGAATCTATGTATTCTAGTCATCACCATTACTGAGATTTTGCTGATCTGGAGGTAGCACTGAGAAAGCTGGTGCAGAAGGACTTGGGCAAGTCTCTCTTGCTCCTTTTATTGCAGGATGAAGTGCTGAATCTTGTGATGTGACAAGGGCTGCTCAGTGGCATTTAGGGCTCTGGACAGGCTCTGCCCCAAAGCACCACAGGCAGTTACCAGAAACAAAATGATGATCATTCATCCTTGTAATAGACCCTGGACATAGGAGCCTAGGTGACCCAACCCAGGCCATGGAAACATGTCCTATGGTTCAGCTGGTCTATTGTAGAGAGCCTGGTGCCTTTTTCTTTTAGCGTCATCAGAAATTGTTCTATTGACCTGTAGTATTTATGTAAGTACATCAAGAGGTGTTTGCTAAAGGAGAACCCTTTCCTCTGCTAGCCAAGGAAATCAAGGGCTATAAGACTGCTAGTGACAATATGGCTAATAAATTTAGACATTTTTTTGGGGGGGTGGGGTGGGGGAGTCTTCTTGAGTAAAAGTTGTGTCATTTATGGCATCTGTTAAGATCAGAGACAGGTTTGGGGCCACCTTTTCACCACTGTGGGAACTGCAGCTCACAGAGAATGCATGAAGAGTCAGTTACCTTTCTGGGAGCTGTCCAGATTCTGCTTTTTCCCTTTACTTTTCATGAGAATTTGATCCATTGGAAGAGAGGTAGTTTTAAATATTTGAAAATCTCTAACAATTACCTCAATATATTGGATAAGTTAGTGTGTGGCGGGTGGGCGTAAGTCTGATGTCCACATAAGAAATGGTATTCTAATGGAGCACAGACCTTATTGGAAGTATAAGTATCATTTTGCATGAGTTAATTATATGTCCCTTAAAATGGGCGGATAATGTGAGTGGAAGTAAACAGTTCCCCAAAAGAACATCTCTGAAGAGAACAGGTATTTGTACCACCAGGGACTTCCCTGGCGGTCCAATGGTTAGAACGCCATGCTTCCACTGCAGGGGGCCTGGGTTTGATACCTGGTTGGGGAACTAAGATCCTGCAAGCCTTGTGGAGAGATTAAAAAAAAAAAGGGAAGCCTGGTGTGCTGCAGTCCATGGGGTCACAAAGAGTCGGACATGACTGAGCAACTGAACAGCAAGCCTCAGTAGAAGTATTTTGTTGATGTGAGGTCAGTTTTTTTTTTTAGTGGCCTTGATTCTTATTTTTCTTTATCTAGAATTCTATAGATTCTAACATTTATCAATTGATGCATCTTTTAAATAAACAACACCAGTCTTGCCCATTGATCAATTAAAATTTGACTTTCTCAGTTCTTAGTTCACAAGTTTATTATGAAAAACACTGCAGTGTTCTTGTGCAGTAACATCATTTTATAGGAGGGAGAAAAAAAAAAAAAAAAAACTCCATTCAAAACAACTCACCAGGTTCTGACAGTAACAAAGAACAATATGAGGCCAAGATTTTAGAAGCGGAGATAAATCGAGCACAGACAAATCATACAGTTAAATTAAATGGTATCCCTAAAAATAAACAAAATGATTTCAAAACTCACAAATAGAAGGGAGGCTTTGGTACTTATTTTTAAAAATGTTCATTAAGCTCCAATGATTGCTGCTATTCTTATCTACAGTCATACTGAGTAAAGCTATAGCTAAATGGAAGTTAAATTGTATTCACAAGGTGTTAATGTTTACATCTTATTATCTGCAGTTTCTCAGAGAAAACAAAGTAACTACAAACAGCGCTAGGACAGAAACTGGTTTCTTGACCAACAGTGTCGCTTCAGCATACAATGAATTGGTTCATTCTAAAGTGATCATGGCTGTTGATGACAGGTTCAGTTCAGCCTCTCAGTCGTGTCCAACTCTTTGTGACCCCATGGGCTGCAGCACACCAGGCTTCCCTGTCCTTCATCTCCTGGAGCTTGCTCAAACTCATGTCCATTGAATCAGTGATACGATCCAACCATCTCATCCTCTGTTGCCTCCTTCTTCTCCTGCCTTCAGTCTTTCCCAGCATCATGGTCTTTTCCAATGAGTTGGCTCTTTCCATCAGGTGGCCAAAGTATTGGAGCTTCAGCTTCAGCATCAGTCCTTCAGCTGAGTCCTTCATCAGTCCTTCCAAGAGGCTTTGTATTTTTATATGGCACATCTTTTTGGTCCATGTGAAAACAAGTTTTTTTGAGTGTTAACTGTTCTCTGACACTTGTGGAGTTGCTCTTCCCATATGACATGGGAAGAGCAAAACTGTACAAGTTTAAAACTTCATTACAGGAAGCAGTCTAGGGTACCATGAGTAACATGTGGCTCACTTCTGCAAGGTGCTGGGAGTATTTTCAAACTGCAAGAAAGAGTATTTTAGAATATCCATGATTGCAGCTTGGTTACCACAAGGATAACAACAGTCTGGAGCACTGAAAATCATTACTCCATTTAGGTCATGGCACCAGTTATATTCCTCCATCACCAGCTGATGAGGTCTAGATGCCAACGTGAGGCCATCAACATGATTAAATGTCTCAGAAATATCTTGCCCCAAGGTGTAACCAGCTCCTCGAGGAGATATAACCCAACCTCCACCTTTCATCTGGATCTGACCACAGCAAGTCACACACTGGACCGTAATGGAGAACTTTTTGTAGACGATCGAGTGCTCTGATGTGATCCAGTGTATCTATGGCTGCTGAGTGGCCACCATGTTGACAGATCTGCCCATCCAGTAATAGGAAGTGATATCCTATCCAGTGATAGGAAGATAGTCAAAAAGATCTGTAAAATATTTCTAAACAGTTGCATTTCTGTAGTTTCTTAAACACTCATCATAGAAACCATGTACTTGTGTGATCTGTCTGCTCTCATGATTTCCCTGAAGAAAGGTGATACATTCATGGTAATGAACCTTAAGAGCTACAAGCAGATTAACTGTTTTCACTGAATGATATCCTCTGTCAAAATAATTGCCCATAAACAAGTAATTCGTATCTGGTGATGTGCCACCAATTCTAAACAATTCCATGAGATCCTGAAATTTCCCATGCACATCTCTACAGACGATGACTAGACATCGAACGACTTGCACATTGGATTCTTTTGTCAGGATTTCGTTAGCCTTCTCACGGAGGCTCTTGACCTGGGGCTGGGACAGCTGCTTGCACTTGTTCAGCTGCTTGGTCCACTGGTCAGCTCCTTGGTGAACACCTTCTCATCCATGATGCCACCCGCCCGAACCGTGCTCCTTCCAGGCCGCCACCCACACATGGGCCACAAGTACACGCCGTCGCCAGTTCCCAGGGTACTTGTGCAGGTACTGGCAGTTGCTTGGCGCTAGCACTGGCCCTCTAACTCGCCCCTCTGTGTTTGGCCACCAGCTGCTGCCCTCCTCCACTTGCTCTAGCTCCAGAGCTCTGCTCTCTCTAACTGCGGCTGCCTGTGGGGTGACACCACGCCCAGCGTCAGGAGGTGGTGGGATGTGGAGGAGTAGAAGGGCCGGAACTGGAGCTGCAGAACTGGAGGTCAGTTATTATATGACCAAAGTTTGGGATTAATGATGTAAGGGAAACTTAAGAACCAGACAAGTGTGTTAGTGGCTCAGTTGTGTCCGACTCTTTGTGACCCATGGACTGTAGCCCACCAGGATCCTCTGTCCACGGGATTCTCCAGGCAAGAATACTGGAGTGGGTAGCCATTTCCTTCTACAGGGGATCTTCCCAACCCAGGGATCAAACCCAGGTCTCCTGCATTGCAGGCAAATTCTTTACCATCTGAGCCACCAGGGAAGCCCAGAAGAACCTGAATGGGCCTTAATAGGAAATGTATCTTCTCAAGTGTTTAAAAGAAAAATGATTAAATTTTTGTCAGCAAACAGTTAAGTTCAGAGCAGTAGTTATGGTTTGAGAAAGACCTGTCAGGACGTTTTATTTTTTAAGTGGCAGAAGGTCATATAGGGTCAAAAGTCAAAGGATGAAGGTAAGGGAGAACATATTGAGAAGATTTACTGGGGAGTGTAAAGTACAATAACAGGCATGATGAGTGGTAAAGGGAAAGAAAAAGGCTGCTCACTGAAGAATGAGATTAACCTTGGGCAGAAGTTGTCCACTTCTGCAGTCAGCAGTTCCTGGAGGAATCCTAAGAATAGTGTTAAATTGTGCCAATGGAATGGCTGTCCAGTATTCAGGTTGAAGTGATATATGTCTTTTAAGTCAGAAAACATAAACTTCAGTACTTTGGAGTTTTGTTGTGTCAGTTGCTAACAGTACCTGAAAATCTCTTTTCCATTGAGGCTCAAGGGCAGTTTTTCTCTGATGCCTCTTCAGGAAGCCAAGCCTTCAGGTTTGGGATCATGCAGAGGCTGCTTAGGTGGGTGTTTCGAAAAAAACAGCTGTACTTATTGGTGATAAAACTGGAGGTATGTGTCCCCTGCTGTAATTAGTGATATCAGCATGTCATAGGGTAGAGTCTAAGATGGAGAATACTTTCCAAATCCATGGGGTAACCTGATATTTACTCAGAAGGAGGTAACTTGTGGATCCTAGAGGAGACAGCTTACTGCTATTAAGTATAATGGCAAGACTTTAGGCTATGGACATTCAAGGAGTTTCTGAGAGCTTTAAATTTTTTGGTTTTGAAATCTCATTAGTTCTCTTCACTTTTCCTGAATTTATGGAAGATAAGGACAGTGTCGTTTCAGGAGATAAGAATAAAAGATTGTGTTCAATGACCAGTGTTTTGTATCTGTTTCTTACATAGAAACTGTCCAGATAGCCAAAGATTATTTATTAATTAACTTAACCTTTTATCTTAGGCCTTAAAGGTAGTCAGGATGTGGAAATTTCAATTTTAGCTAATATGTTAAATTTTTGTGATTTGTAGCAACTTAAGAATTTCATAAAATTAAACTCTATAAAAAGACATTGGTTATTGTCATTTGTTTGTATATATATTTTCTCATAAAATTATGGAGACAATGGTAACTTACTTAACTCATAAAACCAGTGTAAGAAATTTAGAAAGTTTAAATAATTTAACCCTGGTTTTGTACAAACCAAAATATTGTGGTGACATTATTTTTAAATGGTAAACTAATTTATAAAGACTCTCAATTGTATCAAAATTCTCCTTCATCTTGGAATTAAGTTCGTTTCTCATAATTAGAATAACAAAGGCTATTACGTAAGTACACTTTTCAGTGTCGACAAAAAGAAGCATCATTAATAAGTTTTTTCTTGTTTTTAGACATTTTGATGGCTTAATTTGGACTAGAAAAGTGTATATACACATAACAACTGAATGTTTTTCTGATCAGTTAATCTTTAAAAGTTTCCTAAAGAGGTAAAACGGAGAGAGAGGGACAAAAAAAATTTAGGAGGACCCAGCTTCAGACAAGATTTCCCAGGTGGTGCAGTGGTAAAGAATATGCCTGTCGATGCAGGAGAAGCAAGAGATTCAGGTTCAATCCCTGGGTCAGGAAGATCCTCTGCAGTAGGAAATGGCAACCCACTCCAGTATTCTTACCCTGAAAATTCCATGGGCAGAGGAGCCTGGTGGGCTACAGCCCCTGGGGTTGCAAAGTGTTGGACATGACTGAGTGACAGCACGCACAGCTTCAGACAAATGTGAAATTTCACTTTTTAAAGGCTATTTATGTTGCTTTTTGAAGGAGAAGGAAGAATGTATTGATAAAGAAACCACATTTTGAAAAACACAAGAAAGATAAAGAAATAAACAGATATATAGATATTGAGATTACAGCTGGTTGGACAATAACTCAGGCCACTGACAATTTTACCAATCTAAACAAATCTAAAGCTACCATTCATTAATCCTTGAAGTATAGAAACAAAGCTAATATAGTCTCTTATGTTAAAAATATTCTCTTTTTAAACAATTTCCTCATGAGAGTTTCTTCCCTTTTTGGTCTAACGTCCTTTTTTTGGGCCATGCCATAAAGCTTGTGGGATCTTAGTTCCCTGACCAGGGACTGAACCTGGGGCCCTCTTAAGTGAACAGTCTTCACGTCAAAAATTCCCCAATGTAGCCATGGTAATTTCAAATTGACCCTAGAGGAATTATGCCAGGTAGAGGGTATTCTAGTAGGAAAATATGAAGGAGTGGGTGTGTAGCATGGAAGAGTTGCAGTTTTAGATTCAGAAGACCCCCATGAGAACTTCATGAGCTGTCAGGTCGGTGCTTGTGCAATCTTGTGTCTTTAGAGCCTGGCTGAAGCCCAACCATTACTCATCAGAAGCTAAATAAAACCTCCTGATTCCAGGCCAATGAAACAAAGTTCTTAGGGGCACAGAGACATAATTTAAGAAGTCTTTTTTTTTTTAAAGAAGTCTTTCTAAGGTTTTATTTTAATAGCTTTATTGATGTATAAGAGACATATAATAAACCGACATATACAAAGAGTATAATTTGGTTAGTTTCAACATATGCCCGAAGCCATTACCACCATCAAGATAATGAATATATCCATCACTCTCCAGAGTTTCTTCTTGCCCCTTTATTATCTCTCTGTCCTGCCTCCCTGTGCGCCTAACTCCCAGGTGACCACTGATCCACTGTTACTCTAGATCGGTTTTCATTTTCTAGGTTTTTATATATATATATGGAATTATACAGTATGTTTTCTGTTTTGTATGGCTTCTTTTACTCAGTATAATTATTTTGAGAATCAAACTATCCACCCTGCTGTGTGTGTAGTTCATTTCATTTTGTTACTAAGAGATATTTCACTGTATGTAAATACTACAATTGTTTATCCATTTAAGTGTTGATGGACATTTGTGTTGTTTCTAGTTTGGGCAATCATAAACAAAGCTACTATGAACATTTGTGTACTAATTTTTGTATGAACATTTGCTTTCATTTCTCTTGAGTAAATATTTATGAGCAGAATGGCTGAATCTTATGGTAGGTGTATGCTTAACTTTGTAAGAAGCTTCCAAAGTGGCTGTGCCATTTTACATTCCCTTCTCCCATTGTATGAGAGTTTCAGTTCATGGGGTATGGTGAGTCTTTTCAATTTTAGCCATTCTATTAGAGGTGTAATGGTATCTCATTGTGGTTTTAATTTTCATTTCCCTAATGACTAATGGGGTTGAGCATCTTATTATGTGAGCATTTGCCATTTATTGTCTTCACTAAAGTGCCTGTTGAGATGGCTTGCTCATTTTCTAAAATTTATTTTTAATGGAGGGATAATTGCTTTACAATATTGTGTTAGTTTCTGCCATACATCAGCATGAATCAGCCATAGGTATACATATATCCCCTCCCTCTTGAATCTCCCTCCAACATCCCACCCTACCCCACCCCTCTAGGTTGTCACTGAGCACTGGGTTTGAGTTCCCTACATCATATAGCAAATTCCTGTTTGTTTTTTAAATTTTTTGTAAGTCTTTATTGAATTTGTTACAGTATTGTTTCTGTTGTTTTCTATGTTCTGGTTTTTTGGCCACAAGGAATGTGGGGTTAACTCTCTGACCAGTGATCAAACACACACACCCTGCACTGGAAAGGCAAAATCTTAACCACTGGACTGCCAGGGAAGTCCCCTTGCTCATTTTTTAATTAGGTTATTTTCTTTTCCTTTTTTGGCTGTTCCAGGTCTTCTTTGCTTTCTGAGGGCATTCTCTAGTCGTGGCGAGTGGGGGCTACTCTCCACTGCGGTGCACAGGATTCTCATTGTGGTGGTTTCTCTTGTTGTGGAGCACAAGCTCTAGGAGCTTGGGCTTCAGTAGTTGCAGCATGTGGTCTCAGTAGTTGCAGTGGAGGAGCGTAGTTGTTCTGTGGCATGTGGAATCTTCTCAGACCAGGGATCAAACCTGTGTCTCCTGCATTGGCAGGAGGATTCTTACCCACTGTGCCACCAGGGAAGTCCACAGTTAGGTTATTTTCCTGTTTTTAAGTTGTAAGGATCCTTGACACATTCTGGATACCACTCCTTTATCAGATAAATGATTTGCAAACCTTTTTTCCCCCAGTCTGACTTCATTTTTCATCCTTATAACAGTGTCTTTCAAAAAGTAGTTTTAATTTTGATGAAGTGTAATATAAGTATGTTCTTTTAAGGAAAGCGTTTTTGCTGTCCTGGTATGAGTTTAAAAAATTTATTTATTTTAAATGGAGGATAATTACTTTACAATATTGTAGTGGTTTTTGCCATACATCGACATGAATCAGCCATGGGTGTACATGTGTTCCCTCATCCTGAACCCCCTCCCACCTCCCTCCTCACCCCATCCCTCTGGGTTGTCCCAGAGCACCAGCTTTGAGTGCCCTGCTTCATGCATCGAACTTACACTGGTTATCTATTTTACATATGGTAATATACATGTTTCAGTGCTGTTCTCTCAAGTCATACCACCCTCGCCTTCTCCCACGGAGTCCAAAAGTCTGTTCTTTACATCTGTGTGTCTTTTTCTGCTTTGCATATATGATTGTTGTTGTTGCTGCTAAGTCACTTCAGTCGTGTTCGACTCTGTGCAACCCCATAGACTGCAGCCCACCAGGCTCCCCCGTCCCTGGGATTCTCCAGGCAAGAACACTGGAGTGGGTTGCCATTTCCTTCTCCAATGTATGAAAGTGAAAAGTGAAAGTGAAGTTGCTCAGCCGTGTCCGACATTTAGCGACCCCATGGACTGTAGCCCACCAGGCTCCTCCATCCATGGGATTTTACAGGCAAGAGTACTGGAGTAGGGTGCCATTGCCTTCTCCATGATTGTTGTTACTGTCTTTCTAAATTCCATATATATGTGTTAATATACTATATTGGTGTTTCTCTTTTTGACTTACTTCACTCTGTATAATAGGCTCCAGTTTCATCCACCTCATTAGAACTGACTCAAATGTATTCATTTTTATAGCTGAGTAATATTCCATTGTGTATATGTACCATAACTTCCTTATCCATTCATCTGCTGATGGATATCTAGGTTGCTTCCATGTCCTAGCTAAACAGTGCTGCAATGAACATTGGGGTACATATGTCTCTTTCAATTCTGGTTTCCTTGGTGTGTATGCCCAGCAGTGGGATTGCTGGGTCGTATGGCAGTTCTATTTCCAGTTTTTAAGGAATCTTCATATTGGTCTCCATAGTGGCTGTACTAGTTTGCATTCCCGCCAACAGTGTAAGAAGGTTCCCTTTTCTCCACACCCTTTCCAGCATTTAACGTTTGTGGGCTTTTTGATGGTGGCCATTTTGACTGGTGTGAGATGATACCTCATTGTGGTTTTGATTTGCATTTCTCTAATAATGAGTGATTTTGAGCATCTTTTGCATGTGTTTATTAGCCATCTGTATGTCTTCTTTGGAGAGATGTCTGTTTAGTTTTTTGGCCAACTTCTGATTGGGCTGTTCATTTTTCTGGAATTGAGCTGCATGAGCTACTTGTATATTTTTGAGATTGTCAGTTGTTTCATTTGCTGTTATTTTCTCCCATTCTAAAGGCTGTCCTTTCACCTTGCTTATAGTTTCCTTTCGGAGAAGGCGATGGCACCCCACTCCAGTACTCTTGCCTGGAAAATCCCATGGATGGAGGAGCTTGGTGGGCTGCAGTCCATAGGGTTGCTACAAGTCGGATACAACTGAGCAACTTCCCTTTCACTTTTCACTTTCATGCATTGGAGAAGGAAATGGTAACCCACTCCAGTGTTCTTTCCTGGAGAATCCCAGGGACGGGGAAGCCTGGTGGGCTGCCGTCTATGGGGTCACACAGAGTCAGACACGACTGAAGTGACTTAGCAGCAGCAGCATAGTTTCCTTTGTAGTGCAGCAACTTTTAATGTTAATTTTAATTAGGTCCCATTTGTTTATTTTTGTTTTTATTTCCATTTCTCTGGGAGATGGGTCATGAGGATCTCGCTGTGATTTGTCAGAGAATGTTCTGCCTATGTTTTCCTCCAAGAGTTTTATAGTTTCTGATCTTACATTTAGATCTTTAATCCATTTTGAGTTTATTTTTGTGTATGGTGTTAGAAAGTGTTCTAGTTTTGTTCTTTTACAAGTGATTGACCAGTTTTACCATCACCACTTGTTAAAGAGATTGTCTTTTCTCCATTGTATATTCTTGCCTCCTTTGTCAAAGATAAGGTGTCCATAGGTGCATAGATTTATCTCTGGGCTTTTTATTTTGTTCCATTGATCTGTATTTCTGTCTTTGTGCCAGTATCATACTGTCTTGATGACTGTAGCTTTGTAGTATAGTCTGAAGTCAGGCAGGTTGATTTCTCCAGTTCCATTCTTCTTTCTTTGCTTTGGCTATTCGAGTTTTTTTTGTTTCCATACAAATTGTGAAATTATTTGTTCTAGTTCTCTGAAAAATACCATTGGTAGCTTGATAGGGATTGCATCGAATCTATAGATTGTTTTGGGTTCAGTTCAGTTCAGTCGCTCAGTCATGTCTGACTCTTTGCGACCCCATGATTGTAGCACACCAGGCCTCCCTGTCCATCACCAACTCCCGGAGTTCACTCAAACTCATGTCCATCGAGTCGATGATGCCATCCAGCCATCTCTTCTTCTGTCGTCCCCTTCTCCTCCTGCCCCCAGTCCATCCCAGCATCAGAGTCTTTTCCAATGAGTCAACTCTTCGCATGAGGTGGCCAAAGGACTGGAGTTTCAGCTTCAGCATCAGTCCTTCCAATGAACACCCAGGACTGATCTCCTTTAGAATGGACTGGTTGGATCTCCTCGCAGTCCAAAGGACTCTCAAGAGTCTTCTCCAACATCACAGTTGAAAAGCATCAATTCCTTGGTGCTCAGCTTTCTTCACAGTCCAACTCTCACATCCATACATGACCACTGGAAAAACCATAGCCTTGACTAGACGGACCTTTGTTGGCAAAGTAATGTCTCTGCTTTTGAATATGCTATCTAGGTTGGTCATAACTTTCCTTCCAAGGAGTAAGCATCTTTTAATTTCATGGCTGCAATCACCATCTGCAGTGATTTTGGAGGCCGAAAAAATAAATTCAGCCACTGTTTCCACTGTTTCCCCATCTATTTCCCATGAAGTGATGGGACCAGATGCCATGATCTTCGTTTTCTGAATGTTGAGCTTTAAGCCAACTTTTTAATTCTCCTCTTTCACTTTCATCAAGAGGCCTTTTAGTGCTTCATTTTCTGCCATAAGGATGGTGTTATCTGCATATCTGAGGTTATTGATATTTCTCCCAGCAATCTTGATTCCAGCTTGTGCTTCTTCCAGCCCAGCATTTCTCATGATGTACTCTGCATATAAGTTAAGCAGGGTGACAATATACAGCCTTGACATACTTCTTTTCCTATTTGGAACCAGTCTGTTCCATGTCCAGTTCTAACTGTTGCTTCCTGACCTGCATACAGATTTCTCAAGAGGCAGGTCAGGTGGTCTGGTATTCCCATCTCTTTCAGAATTTTCCACAGTTTATTGTGATCCACACAGTCAAAGGCTTTGGCATAGTCAATAAAGCAGAAATAGATGTTTTTCTGGAACTCTCTTGCGTTTTCCATGATCTGTCGGATGTTGGCAATTTGATCTCTGGTTCCTCTGTCTTTTCTAAAACCAGCTTGAACATCTGGAAGTTCACGGTTCACGTATTGCTTAAGCCTTGCTTGGAGAATTTTGAGCATTACTTTACTAGTGTGTCAGATGAGTGCAATTGTGTGGTAGTTTGAGCATTCTTTGGCATTGCCTTTCTTTGGGATTGGGATGAAAACTGACCTTTTCCAGTCCTGTGGCCACTGCTGAGTTTTCCAAATTTGCTGGCATATTGAGTTCAGCACTTTCACAGCATCATCTTTCAGGATTTGAAATAGCTCAACTGGAATTCCATCATCTCCACTAGATTTGTTCATAGTGATGCTTTCTAAGGCCCACTTGACTTCACTTTCCAGGATGTCTGGCTCTAGGTCAGTGATCACACCATCGTGATTATCTGGGTCATGAAGCTCTTTTTTGTACAGTTCTTCTATTTATTCCTGCCACCTCTTCTTAATGTCTTCCGCTTCTGTTAGGTCCATACCATTTCTGTCCTTTATCGAGCCCATCTTTGCATGAAATGTTCCCTTGGTATCTCTCATTTTCTTGAAGAGATCTCTAGTCTTTGCCATTCTGTTGTTTTCCTCTATTTCTTTGCATTGATCGCTGAGGAAGGCTTTCTTATCTCTTCTTGCTATTCTTTGGAACTCTGCATTCAGATGCTTTTATCTTTCCTTTCTCCTTTGCTTTTCGCTTCTCTTCTTTTCACAGCTATTTGTAAGTCCTCCCCAGTAGCCATTTTGCTTTTTTGCATTTCTTTTTCATGGGGATGGTCTTGATCCCTGTCTCCTGTACAATGTCATGAACCTCATTCCATAGTTCATCAGGCACTCTATCTATCAGATCTAGGCTCTTAAATCTATTTCTCACTTCCACTGTATAATCATAAGGGATTTGATTTAGGTCATACCTGAATGGTCTAGTGGTTTTCCCTACTTTCTTCAGTTTAAGTCTGAATTTGGCAATAAGGAGTTCATGATCTGAGCCACAGTCAGCTCCTGGTCTTGTTTTTGCTGACTGTATAGAGCTTCTCCATCTTTGGCTGCAAAGAATATAATCAATCTGATTTCGGTGTTGACCATCTGGTGATGTCCATGTGTAGAGTATTCTCTTGTGTTGTTGGAAGAGGGTGTTTGTTATGACCAGTGTGTTCTCTTAGCAAAACTCTATTAGCCTTTGCCCTGCTTCATTCCGTATTCCAAGGCCAAATTTGCCTGTTACCCCAGGTGTTTCTTGACTTCCTACTTTTGCATTCCAGTCCCCTATAATGAAAAGGACATCTGTTTTGGGTGTTAGTTCTAAAAGGTCTTGTAGGTCTTCATAGAATTGTTCAACTTCAGCTTCTTCAGCGTCACTGGTTGGGGCATAGACTTGCATTACTGTGATATCGAATGGTTTGCCTTGGAAACGAACAGAGGTCATTCTGTCGTTTTTGAGATTGCATCCAAGTACTGCATTTCGGACTCTTTTGTTGACCATGATGGCTACTCCATTTCTTCTAAGGGATTCCTGCCCACAGTAGTAAAGATAATAGTCATCTGAGTTAAATTCACCCATTCCAGTCCATTTTAGTTCGCTGATTCCTAGAATGTTGACGTTCACTCTTGCCATCTCCTGTTTGACCACTTCCAATTTGCCTTGATTCATGGATCTAACATTCCAGGTTCCTATGCAATATTGCTCTCACAGCATCAGACCTTGCTTCTATCACCAGTCACTTCCACAACTGGGTATTGTTTTTGCTTTGGCTCCCTCCCTTCATTCTTTCTGGTGTTATTTTTCCACTGATCTCCAGTAGCATATTGGGCACCTACCAACCTGGGGAGTTCCTCTTTCAGTATCCTATCATTTTGCCTTTTCATACCATATTGTTTTGGGTAGTATACTCATTTTCACTATACTGATTCTTCCAATACATGAGCATGGTATATTTCTTCATCTATTTGTGTCATGTTTGATTTCTTTCATCAGCATTTTATAGTTTTCTATATGTAGATCTTTTGTTTCTTTAGCTAAATTTATTCCTAAGTATTTTATTCTTTTCATTGCAATGATGAATGGGATTGTTTCCTTAATTTCTCTTTCTTTTTTCTCATTGTTAGTGTGTAGGAATGCAAGGGATTTCTGTGTATTAATTTTATATCCTGCAACTTTACTATATTCATTGATTAGCGCTAGTAATTTTCTGGTGGTATCTTTAGGGTTTTCTTTGTAGAGCATCATGTCATCTGCAAACAGTGAGAGTTTTACTTCTTCTTTTCCAATGTGGATTCCTTTTATTTTTTTTTCTTCTCTGATTGCTGTGGCTAGGACTTCCAAAACTATGTTGAATAGTAGTGGTGAGAATGGGAACCCTTGTCATGTTCCTGATTTTAAAGGAAATGGTTTCAATTTTTCACCATAAAGGATAATGTTTGCTGTGGGTTCGTCATATATGGCTTTTCTTATGTTGAGGTATGTTCCTTCTATGCCTGCTTTCCTGATGTGATTTTGACTGGAATTGTATTGAATCTGTAGATCAACTTGTGGATGAATGAAATCATAATAATATTGAGCCTTCTGATCCATCAACATGGTGTCTTTCTCTATTTATTTAGGTCTCCTATTTTTCTCAGTAATGTTTTAAAAAATTTTAATTGGAGGATAATTGCTTTACAATGTTGTGTTGGTTTCTGCCATATGATACAAATCAGCCATAAGTGTCTGTCTGTCTGTATGTATGTATGTATATATCCCCTCCCTCTTGAACTGCCTTCACCCTCCCATCCCACCTCTCTAGGGAGCACCAGGCTGAGCTCCCTGTGTTGTATAGCAACTCCCCACCTCTGTAATGTTTTAATGATTGTAAAGGTCTTTCACATCTCTTGTCAGATTTATACATAAGAATTTCACATTTTTGGATGCTGTCATAAATGGGATTATTTTTATTATTTTATGTTGCATTTGTTTTTTAATTGGAATATAATTGCTTTACAATGTTGTGTTAGTTTCTGCTCTACAGCAACATGAATCAGCTGTATGTATACACATATCCCCTCCCTCTTGAGCCTCCTTCCCACCCTCCCACTCCTCCCATCTAGGTCATCACAGAGCACCAAGCTGAGCTCCTTGTACTATACTGCAGCTTCCCACTAGCTATCTATTTTACACATGGTAGTGTTTTTATATCAATTCATCCCTCTTTCCATCCCCCACTGTTTCCACAATCTGTTCTCTATGTCTGTGCCTCTATTCCTGCCCTGCAAATAGGTTCATTGGTACCATTTTTCCATGTGTGTGTGTGTGTGTTCAGTTGCTCAGTCATGTCTGACTCTGCGACCCCATGTACTGTATCCACTAGGCTCCTCTGTCCATGGAATTTTCCAGGTAAGAATACTAGAGTGGGTTGCCATTTCCTCCTCCAAGGGATATTCCTGACCCAGGGATCAAACCCATGTCTAGATTCTATATATGTGCTGTGCTGTGCTTAATCTCTCAGTCATGTCTGACTCTTTGTGACCCCATGGACTGTAGCCAGGCTCCTCTGTCCATGGCGATTCTCCAGGCAAGAATACTGCAGTGGGTTGCCATGTCCTCCTCTAGAGGATATTCCCAATCCAGGAATTGAACCGGGGTTTCCTGCATTGCAGGTGGATTCTTTATCAGCTGAGCTACCAGGGAAGTCCAGATCCATACATATGTGTTAATATATGATATTTGTTTTTCTCTTTCATAAATCTTATTATTTTTAAAATTTCAGCTTCTGATTGTTCGTTGTTATTGTATAATAGATTTTTGTATATTGACCTTTTATCCTGCAGCCTTGCTAGACTCACTTACTAGATTTGGTAGCTTTTTTTTTTGTGAATTCCATCTGATTTTCTACATAGAAAATCATGTTATCTGAGAATAAAGTAACAGTTCTTCCTTTCTAATAAGGATGCCTTTTATTTCTTTTTCTTGCCTTAATTCACTGACTAGAAATTCCAGTATAGTGTTGAATTCTTACTCTCTGTAGTGAGTACAGATACTCTTGTCTTATTCCTGATCGTAGAGGTTAAACATGAAGTCTTTCACTATTAAATATGATGTTAGCTGTAGGTTTTTCATACATGTCCTTTATCAGGTTCAGAAAGTTCCCTTCTATCCTTAGTTTGCTAAGCATTATCAGGAGTAAATATTGAAGTTTGTCAAATGCTTTTCATGTATCTTTGTGATACAGCAAATCACATTTTTTTTTTGAATGTTAACTCAATCTAGGACTTCTGGAATAAATCTCACTTGGCCATTGTTTGTTTGACATTGACTGAAATGTTTGTGTGCCCCCAAATTCATTTGTTGAAGCCTTAGCCCACAGTGACTTGGTATTTGGAGGTGGAGTCTTTGGGAGAAAACTAGGTTTAGATTAGGCCAGAAGGGTGGCCTCATGAGGGGATTAGTACCCTTATAAGAGAAAGAGATGTCTTTCTCCATAAGTAGGCACCAAGGAAAGGCCATGTGAGTACACAGTGAGAAAGCAGTTGTCTACAAGGCAGGAAATGGGCCCTCAGTTCAGTTCAGTTCAGTCACTCAGTCGTGTCTGACTCTCTGTGACCCCATGAATCGCAGCACGCCAGGCCTCTCTGTCCATCACCAACTCCCGGAGTTCATCAGACTCAGGTCCATCGAGTCAGTGATGCCATCCAGCCATCTCATCCTCTGTCGTCCCTTTCTCCTCCTGCCCCCAATCCCTCCCAGCATCAGAGTCTTTTCCAATGAGTCAACTCTTCGCATGAGGTGGCCAAAGGACTGGAGTTTCAGCTTTAGCATCATTCCTTCCAAAGAAATCCCAGGGCTAATCTCCTTCAGAATGGACTGGTTGGATCTCCTTGCAGTCCAAGGGACTCTCAAGAGTCTTCTCCAACACCACAGTTCAAAAGCATCAATTCTTCAGCGCTCAGCCTTCTTCACAGTCCAACTCTCACATCCATACATGACCACAGGGAAAACCATAGCCTTGACTAGATGGACCTTTGTTGGCAAAGTAATGTCTCTGCTTTTCAATATGCTGTCTAGTTTGGTCATAACTTTCCTTCCAAGGAGTAAGCATCTTTTAATTTCATGGCTGCAATCACCATCTGCAGTGATTTTGGAGCCCAGAAAAATAAAGTCTGACACTGTTTCCACTGTTTCCCCATCTATTTCCCATGAAGTGATGGGACCAGATGCCATGATCTTCGTTTTCTGAATGTTGAGCTTTAAGCCAACTTTTTTACTCTCCTCTTCCACTTTCATCAAGAGGCTTTTTAGTTCCTCTCCACTTTCTGCCATAAGGGTGGTGTCATCTGCATATCTGAGGTTATTGATATTTCTCCCGGCAATCTTGATTCCAGCTTGTGCTTCTTCCAGCTCAGCGTTTCTCATGATGTACTCTGCATATCAGTTAAATAAGCAGGGTGACAATATACAGCCTTGACGTACTCCTTTTCCTATTTGGAACCAGTCTGTTGTTCCATGTCCAGTTCTAACTGTTGCTTCCTGACCTGCATACAGATTTCTCAAGAGGCAGGTCAGGTGGTCTGGTATTCCCATCTCTTTCAGAATTTTCCACAGTTTATTGTGATCCACACAGTCAAAGGCTTTGGCATAGTCAATAAAGCAGAAATAGATGTTTTTCTGGAACTCTCTTGCTTTTTTGATGATCCAGCGGATGTTGGCAATTTGATCTCTGGTTCCTCTGCCTTTTCTAAAACCAGCTTGAACAGCTGGAAGTTCATGGTTCACGTATTGCTGAAGCCTGGCTTGGAGAATTTTGAGCATTACTTTACTAGCATGTGAGATGAGTGCACTTGTGCAGTAGTTTGAGCATTCTTTGGCATTGCCTTTCTTTGGGATTGGAATGAAAACTGACCTTTTCCAGTCCTGTGGCCAATGCTGAGTTTTCCAAATTTGCTGGTGTATTGAGTGCAGCACTTTCACAGCATCATCTTTCAGGATTTGAAATAGCTCTACTGGAATTCCATCACCTCCACTAGCTTTGTTCGTAGTGATGCTTTCTAAGGCCCACTTGACTTCACATTCCAGGATGTCTGGCTCTAGGTCAGTGATCACACCATCGTGATTATCTGGCTCGTGAAGCTCTTTTTTGTACAGTTCTTCTGTGTATTCTTGCCACCTCTTCTTAATATCTTCTGCTTCTGTTAGGTCCATACCATTTCTGTCCTTTATCGAGCCCATCTTTGCATGAAATGTTCCCTTGGTATCTCTCATTTTCTTGAAGAGATCTCTAGTCTTTGCCATTCTGTTGTTTTCCTCTATTTCTTTGCATTGATCGCTGAGGAAGGCTTTCTTATCTCTTCTTGCTATTCTTTGGAACTCTGCATTCAGATGCTTATATCTTTCCTTTTCTCCTTTGCTTTTCACTTCTCTTCTTTTCACAGCTATTTGTAAGGCCTCCCCAGACAGCCATTTTGCTTTTTTGCATTTCTTTTTCATGGGGATGGTCTTGATCCCTGTCTCCTGTACAATGTCATGAACCTCATTCCATAGTTCATCAGGCACTCTCTATCAGATCTAGGCCCTTAAATCTATTTCTCACTTCCACTGTATAATCATAAGGGATTTGATTTCGGTCATACCTGAATGGTCTAGTGGTTTTCCCTTCTTTCTTCAATTTAAGTCTGAATTTGGTAATAATGAGTTCATGATCGGAGCCACAGTAAGCTCCCCATCTTGTTTTTGTTGACTGTATAGAGCTTCTCCATCTTTGGCTGCAAAGAATATGATCAATCTGATTTCAGTATTGACCATCTGGTGATGTCCATGTGTAGAGTCTTCTCTTGTGTTGTTGGAAGAGGGTGTTTGCTATGACTAGTGCATTTTCTTGGCAAAATTCTATTAGTCTTTGCCCTGCTTCATTCCATATTCCAAGGCCAAATTTGCCTGTTACTCCAGGTGTTTCTTGACTTCCTACTTTTGCATTCCAGTCCCCTGTAATGAAAATGACATCTTTTTTGGGTGTTAGTTGTAAAAGGTCTTGTAGGTCTTCATAGAACCATTCAACTTCAACTTCTTCAGTGTTACTGGTTGGGGCATAGACTTGGGTTACCAGACAAGAATCTGATGGCAGCTTGATCATAAACTTTCCAGCTTCCAGACTGTGAGAAATAAATTCCTGTTTAAGCCACCCAGTCTATAGTCTACAGTTTTTTTTGTTATAGTAGCCCAAGTGGACCAAGATAGTCATGATATAATATCCTTTTGACATATTGTTGGAATTCAATTTGCTAATGTTTTAAGAACTTTAAATAAAGGATGTTGACCTGCATTATTTTGTTTGTTTTGTGTTGTTTTGGCCATGCCACACTATTTGTGGGATCTTAGCTCCTTGGCCAGTGATTGAACTTGGGTCTATGGCAGTTAAGAGTGCTGAGTCCTAACTACTGGACTGCCAGGGAACTCCTCATCTGTAGTTTTCTTATGTCTTTGTTTTCTGTATTAGGTTAATGCTGGCTCATAGAATGAGTTGAGAACTATTCTCTTGTATTAAAATTTTTTGGAAGAGTTGTGTAGAATTGATATTATTTGTTCCTTAAATGTTTGTTAGAATTTACCAGCAAAGTCTTTTGGGCCTGGAGTTTTCCTCATAAGCAAGTTTTTAACTGCAAATTCAATTTACTTAATAATAAAGGGCTTTTTAGGTTATCTATTTCTTCTTGAATATGCTTTAGTAGTTTGTGTCTTTTGTCTTCGTTGCTGAGTTTACTGGCATCAGATTGTTCATAATACTCCTTTATTAGTCTTTTAATATCTGGAGAATCTGTAGCAATGTCATTTCTCTCAATTCTAATATTGATAATTTGCCTTTTATTTTATTCTTATCAGTTTCATTAGAGGTTTATCACTTTATCTTGTCAAAGATTGAACTTTTGATTTCAATAATTTTCTCTATTCGTTTTCTTTCCTATTTCACTGATTTCAGCTCTGATCTTTTATTTCTTCTACTTTGGATTTAATTTCCTCTTTTTAGAATTTCTTAAGGTGGAAGGTGAGGTCACTGATTTGAGACCCTCCTTTTCTAATATAGGCATTTGGCACTATGTATAGAACTTCTCCAAGGCACTGCTTTAGCACCATCCCACAAATTGTATGTTTTTTTTTCATTCAGTTCAAAATACTTTTTGATTTCGTTTTTCAGTTCTCCTTTGACTCATGTGTTATTTAGAGGTGTGTTTAGTTTCCAATACTTAGATTTTCCAGAGATGTTTCCATTATTGATTTTTAACTTTATTCTATTGTGGTCAGAGAAAACATACTTTGTTTTTGAATCATTTTAAATTTATTAAGACTTGTTTAAGGGCCCAGAATATGGTCCATCTTGGTGAATGTTCCACTTGCATTTGAAAAAAAAATTTATATTTTCCTACTGTGGGGTGGAGTGGTATCAAAACTAGGTAGTTGATAGTTTTGTTCAAATCTTCTATATCCTATTTTTGTGTACTTGTTCTATTAATTAGACATAAACTGTAATTGCAGGCTTGTTCACTTCTCCCTGAAGTTCAAATCGCTTTCCCTTAATGTATTCTGAATTTATGTTATTAGATGCATAAACATTTAAGGTTTTTATGGCCTCTTGATGAATTTGCCCTCATGTGATACTAATATAGCCACTCCAGCTTTCTTTTGGTTAGTGTGAACATGGTATCCTTTTCCATCTTCTTACTTTTAACTTATTCATGTCTTTATACTTAAAAGTGTTTCTTGTGGGCAGTATAGAGTTGCATTCTTTAATCCTCAAACTCTGCTCAGATCCCTGGGACCTTCAAGAACTCTCTTAATTCTCCAGGCTACCCATCTCCTTATAGGAGGCTGTGATAATTAGAGCATCATTCCTCATAATGAGAGCCCCGCCTGCCTTCTATCACTTCCCTGCCCTGCGCCCCCCAGGAATAGCAGTGAATTGTTTCCACTTCCCCAGGACAGTTTTTCAGAAAACATGGACATCCAAACCTATGGCAAATCCTTAGGCAGTGCCAGATCCAGCCACACTGGATCAAGCAGGCCCATGGAAGATTACCCAAGGCTACTTAAGAAGTACCAAAGGCTACCTTGGAAAAAGTAAGTGTGGGGGAGAAGGAAATAGAAAACTAATTTCTAAGAGGAAGGATTTTATTGACTGAAAAAAAAAAAAAAACTCACATGTATTTTTTACATTTCCAGAAAGTGTTTCAACTAAGATTGAAAAAACAAGACCAATCTAGAGTGGTCAGCTGCAGGCCAGGTGGGCCCTTTGGTGAGGAGGAATGTGCTCCTGAAGGATAAGAAGCACTTGCTCTCTGTCTAATGTATTAGTTTCCTATTTCTGTTGTTAATAAATTACCACAAATTTAGCAGTTTAAAACAGCACAAATTTATTCTCTTATAGTTCTGGAAGTCAGAAGTCTAAAATCATGGTGTAGACAGGGCTGGGTGCCTTATGGAGACCTCAGGGGAGAATTCATTTCCTTTCCTTCTTCAGTTTGTAGAGGTCACCTGCATTCCTTGGCTCATGGCCCTTCTTAGCATCACTCCAACCTCTTGCTTCCATTATTCACACTCCTCCTTCTACTAATGCTAATCCCCTTTGCCTCCCTCTTAAAAGTACCTTTACGATTATACTGGTTGGGTTCACCTGGACAACCAAGGATAATTTCCACATTTCAGGTCCCTAACCTTAATCACACCAGCAAAATCCTTTCCAGCTTCCCAGGGTAGCACTAGTGGTAAATAACCTGCCTGCCAATGCAGGAGACTTGTAAGAGATGTGGGTTCAATCCCTGGGTCAGGAAGATCGCCTAGAGGAGGGCATGGCAACCCACTCCAGTATTCTTGCCTGAAGAATCCCACGGACAGAGGAGCCTGGTGAGCTATAATCCATAGAGTTGCAAAGAGTCAGACACGACTGAAACGACTTAGCATGCATGCAGAGTACTTTTTATCATGCAGGGTAACACATTCAGATTCCAGGGATTAGAAGGTGGACATCTTTAGGGGGCCATTATTTAGCCAATTACAGGTTAGACTAGCTATGGAGAAGTCAAGTTCACTAGGTCCTAGCTCTGGCATGAGGCCTGTCAAGTCCAGATTTGTGTGAATTATCTTGTTCTTTGAATGTGAGCCTCTGAACTGTTTGCCTTTGTGTTATATGACTAGTCCAATCATCTGTCCATATGGCAAGAATCAAGTGGTACAGAATTCATGAGTAACCCCCTCTCAGGTTGCTTTCTTCAGGGAGAAGCTGAGTAGAAACTTGCTATAGCAAGTGTTGGGAAGCACAGTGCAAAATAGCCTTGAAGGAGAAGGTCCTTGGGAAAATGGCAGAGGGGCCAGAAGTACCCAGGCTTTGTGTACTGATAACTGAAAAACATCTCCTGCCTCGAGCTGAAAAACATGCTCGGCCCCAAGATTTAATAATTAAATATTAAGGATGTTGCTTGAGAAAATGGGTCATGGGATAAACACATGGGTCATTTAGAACGCGCTGTCCTTGAAATAACTTTTACTGATTATGTCTTAACCCTGTACGTGCTCTGCTGGTCGTATACTCTAAGCTCTTTGTTCCTGCTTCTATAAAAAGGCTGGACTGCAGAAATAAACTTGTCAGTCCTTGCAAGAGACTGTCCGAGTATTGTTCTTTCAGGTTTGTCGTTTTCAAGTCCTGGAGAGAAAACCCCTGACAGCAAGTACAGCTTAATCAGCCCAATTCCATCTTTTTAGTTTGTTTATAACCTGACAATCGGTTAAAATAAAATGAAACTGAGAAGGTAGAGTGGGACGAATAGTCAGGGGAAGAGAAATTAATGCTTGGGAGTGTCCAGGATTTGAGGTTGGAATGCTCACACCCAAACTCACTTGAACAAGATGAAAAATGATGGATGTTTTGTTTATTAAGATAATGTATTCAGGGAGTGTCAAGGCAAAGAACTCATCAGTGACTGGACAAGGCAGAAGGTACCGGTCTGGGGTGTGACAACCCCCTTCATATTGGCTCACTTCAAGGATAACTATCCTCATGGTAGGTCATGCAATTCGTTCCAATCCATGAAGTAAAATGAACTGAATTCACAGAAGCCTCCCTCAACAGTGGTGAACTGAGTATTACAGAGCTCCATGTGTAGGAGCCTGGCTTGGAGAATTTTGAGCATTACTTTACTAGTGTGTGAGATGAATGCAATTGTGCGGTAGTTCGAGCATTCTTTGGCATTGTCTTTCTTTGGGATTGGGATGAAAACTGACCTTTTCCAGTCCTGTGGCCACTGCTGAGTTTTCCAAATTTGCTGGCATATTGAGTTCAGCACTTTCACAGCATCATCTTTCAGGATTTGAAATAGCTCTACTGGAATTCCATCACCTCCACTAGCTTTGTTCGTAGTGATGCTTTCTAAGGCCCACTTGACTTCACATTCCAGGATGTCTGGCTCTAGGTCAGTGATCACACCATCGTGATTATCTGGGTCGTGAAGCTCTTTTTTGTACAGTTCTTCTGTGTATTCTTGCCACCTCTTCTTAATATCTTCTGCTTCTGTTAGGTCCATACCATTTCTGTCCTTTATCGAGCCCATCTTTGCATGAAATGTTCCCTTGGTATCTCTCATTTTCTTGAAGAGATCTCTAGTCTTTGCCATTCTGTTGTTTTCCTCTATTTCTTTGCATTGATCGCTGAGGAAGGCTTTCTTATCTCTTCTTGCTATTCTTTGGAACTCTGCATTCAGATGCTTTTATCTTTCCTTTTCTCCTTTGCTTTTCGCTTCTCTTTTTTTTCACAGCTATTTGTAAGGCCTCCTCAGACAGCCATTTTGCTTTTTTGCTTTTCCATGGGGATGGTCTTGATCCCTGTCTCCTGTACAATGTCACGAACCTCCGTCCATAGTTCATCAGGCACTCTATCAGATCTAGTCCCTTAAATCTATTTCTCACTTCCACTGTATAATCATAAGGAATTTGATTTAGGTCATACCTGAATGGTCTAGTGGTTTTCCCTACTTCAGCAATACATGAGCTGTGAACTTCCAGATGTTCAAGTTGGTTTTATTTATTTTTTTAATTTTATTTTTAAACTTTACATAATTGTATTAGTTTTGCCAAATATCAAAATGAATCCACCACAGGTATATATGTGTTCCCCATCCTGAACCCTCCTCCCTCCTCCCTCCCCATACCATCCCTCTGGGTCGTCCCAGTGCACTAGCCCCAAGCATCCAGTATCATGCATCGAACCTGGACTGGCATCTCGTTTCATACATGATATTTTACATGTTTCAGTGCCATTCTCCCAAATCTTCCCACCCTCTCCCTCTCCCACAGAGTCCATAAGACTGTTCTATACATCAGTGTCTCTTTTGCTGTCTCGTACACAGGGTTATTGTTACCATCTTTCTAAATTCCATATATATGCGTTAGTATACTGTATTGGTGTTTTTCCTTCTGGCTTACTTCACTCTGTATGATAGGCTCCAGTTTCATCCACCTCATTAGAACTGATTCAAATGTATTCTTTTTAATGGCTGAGTAATACTCCATTGTGTATATGTACCACAGCTTTCTTATCCATTCATCTGCTGATGTACATCAAGTTGGTTTTAAAAAAGGCAGAGGAACCAGAGATCAAATTGCCAATATCCGCTGGATCATGGAAAAAGCAAGAGAGTTCCAGAAAAACATTTATTTCTGCTTTATTGACTACGCCAAAGCCTTTGACTGTGTGGATCACAATAAACTGTGGAAAATTCTGAAAGAGATGGGAATACCAGACCACCTGACCTGCCTCTTGAGAAATCTGTATGCAGGTCAGGAAGCAACAGTTAGAACTGGACATGGAACAACAGACTGGTTCCAAATAGGAAAAGGAGTACGTCAAGGCTGTATATTGTCACCCTGCTTATTTAACTGATATGCAGAGTACATCATGAGAAACGCTGAGCTGGAAGAAGCACAAGCTGGAATCAAGATTGCTGGGAGAAATATCAATAACCTCAGATATGCAGATGACAACACCCTTATGGCAGAAAGGGAAGAGGAACTAAAAAGCCTCTTGATGAAAGTGAAAGTGGAGAGTGAAAAAGTTGGCTTAAAGCTCAACATTCAGAAAATGAAGATCATGGCATCTGGTCCCATCACTTCACGAGAAATAGATGGGGAAACGGAAACAGTGTCAGACTTTGTTTTTTGGGGCTCCAAAATAACTGTAGATGGTGACTGCAGCCATGAAATTAAAAGACGCTTACTCCTTGGAAGAAAAGTTATGACCAACCTAGATAGCATATTGAAAAGCAGAGACATTACTTTGCCAACAAAGGTCCATCTAGTCAAGGCTATGGTTTTTCCAGTGGTCATGTATGGATGTGAGAGTTGGACTATGAAGAAAGCTGAGCGCCGAAGAATTGATGCTTTTGAACTGTGGTGTTGGAGAAGACTCTTGAGAGTCCCTTGGACTGCAAGGAGATCCAACCAGTCAATCCAACCATTCTGAAGGAGATCAGTCCTGGGATTTCTTTGGAGGGAATGATGCTGAAGCTGAAACTCCAGTCCTTTGGCCACCTCATGCAAAGAGTTGACTCATTGGAAAAGACTCTGATGCTGGGAGGGATTGGGGGCAGGAGGAGAAGGGGACGACAGAGGATGAGATGGCTGGATGGCATCGCTGACTCGATGGACGTGAGTCTGAGTGAACTCTGGGAGTTGGTGATGGACAGGGAGGCCTGGTGTGCTGCGATTCATGGGGTCACAAAGAGTTGGACATGACTGAGTGACTGAACTGAACTGAACTGATGTGTAGGAGAGACAGTCTCAGGGCAGGCCTTTATTAAAAGTTATAAAAAAGTCAATATGTAATTGATGCTTTTCATAAAACTTGAAAAATGTGAATTAAGGTCGTGAAAATCTAATGAATATTTGTTATAAATAAGATACATTTTTGAAAATATTACATGATAATTATTCAGTGGTGAATCAGGTTTTAATCCTATCATGTATTTTTCTTCCATTCTTAAGGGTCAGCATGCATACTGAGGACTGTAAAGTCCTTTTTTTTTAGCCCCAGGACTGTATATCCTCTGGTTTATTCTGTGAATTTGAAAGTTTCTTCAACGTAAAAACAAAAGTTCGTCTCTTATTAGAAATACAGTCATCAGCATAAACCCAAAGCTTTTGTTGGCTAAAAGAGCAGTATTTGTAGTTTTGGTACCACAACATTTTACCTAGAAATTTACTGAATCAAAAGAGTTATCTATGAATGTGGTATTGGGGAAAATGCAGGGGGAGAGGGGGAGGAGGAGAGGAAATGAGAAGAAGGGGGAGAGAAACTATAAAAGATAATTATCTTTTAACTATCTTCACTAATGATTTATCCAGTGACCTTTACCAAATACATTTTGTGAACATAATGAAAATGTTTATAATGCCCTCAAAATCCCCATGACACTATATAACCTTTATTACATTAATATACTCACATGACTCCAAATAGAATGAATATTGTAAAGAATGTGTATCTAAAAGTGAGGCTTGATCTAAGCCCTCTGAGCTTTGTGACTTTAGATAGGATCCATTTTCCTAGTGATTTCTGTTGACCCTATGGTTCCATCTTATCAGCCCAATGAAATTGTGATTTCCAGGTAGAGTCCAATTCCCCAGAGTTCTCTTTGGTCCCTGCTATTGACACGAATCATGAATTTGTGCTTCTAAACATTCAATCACTCCTTCTTCTTCCTTTCCCCTTACCATCTGTTTTAATGAATAAGATTTTTTTTAAATAAAAGGCACATATGTAAGTTTTTTGAAAACCCAGATGCCCAAAAAATTACCACACTGACAGCAGTTAGCAGTTTTCATAATTTAATGAAAAAGTATTGGTAAAAAGGTGACATTTGAAAAAAGACAGTTTGTCTTTGAAAACTGGACTATATAAGACAAAATGAAAAAGATTTAACAAGAAGGTTAAGAGGTAATACTTCAAACAACAGCAAAATGTAGCAAATACATTTTGGGGCAGTTGAAATGTATACAGCTGAAGGCTCCTTCATTTATTTAGGAAAATTCTGTAAAAATATTACAACTATATTTCCCTGACTGAAATTATTTTTGTCAATACTATCCCAATGGCATTACATATATGGAATTTGGCTGAAGCACTTTTTTCAATGTTTGCTTTTCTTCCCACTCACTCAGAATTGAAAGGCATGAAAGGACACAGGTTACTGTACTGGCCTTTAACAGAGGAGTTTATAACATAGCTCCACTAGAATGGCATTATCATGAAGGTGTCAAATTATTATCTAACCCAGGAAATGCAAAGAAAAAGTACAGAAACCTAGTGCATAAATTGGAGAAATTCTCTTCCTCATTTGGATAATCCATAGCCTTTTCCTTTGTATTCAAATGAAATACAGGACACTGATCACACATGCTATGGTATGTTCACACATGTACACAGGCACAAAAGAAACATTTTGAAGGTGTAGCCAAAGGAGAGGCAAAATACAGAAATTTTCAGAAAAGGAGGAAGAAATAAAACCAAAGACAGCTACAGAAACAAAAGTGGGAAAGAGGTTTTGAAAACTACTGAGTTTCCCATATTTATGGAGAGAAGGGCCCCTGCCTTTACTGCAGCTGGGATATTTCACCAGGAAGCAACTTTAAAAATCTAAAATGGCCTCATTGTCTGAAAAGTCTCACTACATGTTCCCAAAATAGAAGAAAGAGAACATTAATTTAAGGCTAAGAAAAGTGAGCAGAGAATTATATATAGTTGGCTTCACATTTTAAAAACTGTTAACATTTTCCTCTTCTTTAAATGGGAAGCAGGTATGTTTTATCCTCCACAAACCTAACTATTCTCTTCTTCCCCAGGATTAATCAAGGCTGATAGTTTGGGAACAGAGTATGAGCAACTTCTGAAAAACAGCTCCAGCCTTTTTGTTTTGGAAATTGCCTTGAACTCATAGTTGGTACAAAGCTAAATTATATCCATGTGTTTTTAAACACATGCTTTCAAATTCTGTTTGACAATAAAAATCTGTTTCAAAATTAAAGCAGATAAGAATATTTAACTTCTCTGCACTTTATTATCTTTTAATTATACCTCAATAAAAACTTTTATAAACATTAAAGCAGGCATACAAAAACTGTCAGCCAAACTTATTTAAGCCAAACTTATTTGAAAACAGTTAACACAAAAACCCTGACCTGATACAAATCCCTCAGAAATGTTCTCACTTTGGGAAAGGCTCTGGGATCCTTCACAAGCGCCTAAACTGAGAGAATCAGAGCATTTTCCTTGGAAGTAGTACTTTTGTAAACACTATCCACAAGTTAGCTTTTTATGCTTGTTAGCTGGGTGAAATAGTTACGAGTGTGTCCCCAACAAGCAAGTCTAGGAACAGGCACTGAACACTTATAAGCATTAGGTGTATTGACTTGGTAAGTTAAGATACTGTGAAAGGAACTCAACCTTGTGCAGAGCAAAGGAAGAGGGTAGTGAATTTGACAGTATCTGAAATATTGGTCCCTGGTCTCTCCCTGAAGAGTGTTTCCAGGTACCAGTGGAGTTAGAAACTTCCTACAGACACCAGGTCCGGGAGTCACATGCTGTAGCTTCGAAAGATAAGTAGTTTTAGTGTCTGATAATCATGGTCTCTTGCAAATCCATTAACAATGCATGGACTCTTAATATGTATGTATATCAATGTGTTAATATAATTGGAATGCTGCCCCAAAGTATTTACGGAGCAAATTACTCTGGTCCCAGCTGTTCTCACTAGCTTCTGGCAAAAAAAACACAACCACCCAAACTTTTGGACAGTATGTAATCCCTATAATGTGCTTGTAAAAACTAGACTTGATACCAGTTCAAAAACTGCAAGCCAATTTAGTGTGGAAAAATTTATATTCCCTTTTACTACAATTTCTCCCAACATATACTAGAGTCATTTTGGTGTATGAGTTTTCCCCAATATATGAGGCAAAGGCAAAGATGGAGGTTTTCTTGGAATTTCTAATCACCTCTGCATTGAACTGTGGGAAACAGGATATGTCTTGCTTTTACCATGGCAATCCCGTTTGGAATCATGGGGAGGATTTTCCCTATCAGAACTCTCTCTCTTTACCCTGACTTTTTCATCATTACCATCACTTTCTGCTTCTGAATCACTCAGCTCCACATCTGGGCAATACCCATCATTCTCCTGATATGGAGCTCTCCCTGCAGACCGCCTAACAAGCTGCTTGCCCCAGAGCTGCTCTTTGGGGTTAATATTCTTGGCTGCCTTCACATAGCGCTGGAGGTTCTCTGTGATCTTCACCCACTTATTGGTGGTCTCCTTAAAGGACCTGCTGGAGTGCTCCACAGTAGATTTTCTAAGGCTGCCCTGACTACCCAAGTGGGAGCTGAGCATGGGCTCCTGGTCAGAGAACATCTCACCTGAGCTATCTTTTTGGGTGACATCCCCAGACCAGGTACCCTCTAGGCCATTGGATTTGGCAAACTTGGGATTAGGTTGATTTTTCCCATTCCCAATGGAAGACTGTCCATGCAGGGCAGCCTGAAGGACCAGAGGCTTTCCCAGAGACTGCCCATGATAGAACTTAGGAGATGGAGGTTTGCAAGCAGGACTGGGATCCTCTGCTTCACTTCTATCATCACTGGGATTGGTCAGCAAACAGTCAGTCTGGCTCTCTTGTGGATGCTTTGGGTATGACTTCATTCTCATTTCCAGTGAATCTTGAGCCACCTGCATGCTCCTCATATTACAAGCAGGGGAGCTGTCATCAGGATAGAGAGGTCCATGATCAGGCTCTGTGGAGCTGTTACTGCCATCTTCTGTGGCTGATTTGGGCATTTTTAACTTTAAGGTAATTCTTGGTGGTGGGTAAAACAATGAATTTTCTAGTGCATTTGTCACAGGAAGTCCTGAGATTAAAAAAAGAAAGGTTCATTTTAACAACCAATCTAAATAACAGCATCTGTTTTCATGCAAATGGAAATAACAAGAAAGTGGGGGCAGCAATACTCTTAATTAGACAAAGTATACTTTAAAACAAAGTCTATAACAAAGACAAAGAAGGGCATTAAATACTGATAAAGGGAGGAATACAAAAGGAAGGTATTACACTTGTTACCACATATACCCAAATAGAGGAACAACAAATATAAACAGCCAATACTAACAGAGATGAAAGAGAAGCTGACAATAATACAGTAATAGTAGGAGACTTTAATGCCCCACTTACATTAATGGACAGATCACCCAGAAAGAGCATTAACAAGTAATGGTGATCTTAAATGACACAATAGACAAGTTGGACTTAACCAGTATCTATAGGATATTACATCCCAAAACAGCAAAATACACATTCTTTTCAAGAGCACATGGGATGTTTTCCAGGATATATCATATGTGAAACCACAAATCATTTCTTGGATTATAAGAATTAATGTTGTTAAAATGGCCATACTACATTTTTTACAGAATTACAATAAATAACCCTAAAATTCATATGGAACCACAAAAGACCCTGAACTGCCAAAGCAACCTTGAAATAAAAGAACAAAGCTGGAAGTATCATGTGCCCAGACTTCAGACTATACTATAAAGCTACAGTAATCAAAACAGCATGGTACTGGTGCAAAAACAGACACATAGATTAACGGAACAGACTAAAGAGCTCAGAAATAAACCCACACACCTGTGGTCAGTTACACTTGCCTACAACAAAGGAGGCAAGAATATACAATGGAGAAAAGACAGTCTCTTTAACAAGTGGTGCTGGGAAAACTGGACAGCTTCATGTAAAACAGTGAGATTAGAACACTTCCTCACACCATTTATGAAAATAAACTCAAAATGGATTGAAGACCTAAAATGTTATATCTGAAACCATAAAATTCCTAGAAGAAAACAGAACACTTTTGACATAAATCACAGCAGTAGTTTTTTTGGGGGATCTGTCTCATAAGACCAAAGAAATAAAAGCAAAAATAAACAAATGGGACCCAATTAAACCTAAAGGCTTTTGCATGCAAAGGAAACCACTGACAAAATGAAAAGACAACCTACAGAATGGGAGAAAATTTTTGTAAATGGTACAACCAATGATGAGTTAATATCCAAAATACATAAAACAGTTCATACAACTTGATATTATAAAAACAAGCAACCCAATTAAAAAATGGGGAGAAGACCTGAACATTTTTTGGAAGACATATAGATGGCCAACAGGTACATGAAAAGATGCTCAACATTGATAACTATTAGAGAAATGCAAATCAAAGCCCGAATGAGATTTCACCTCACACCTGTCAAAATGCCTATCATCAAAAAGTTTGCAAATAATAAATGTTGGAGAGGATGTGGAAAAAAAGGAACACTTGTACACTGTTGGTGGGTGTGTAAATTGCTGCAGCCACTATGGAAAACAGTAGGGAGGTTCCTCAAAAAGCTAAAATTATAACTACTATAGGACCCAGCAATTCCACTCCTGGGTATATACCTGGAAAAAAACAAAAACACTATTTTGAAAAGGTATGTGCATCCTAATTTTCACAGCAGCACTATTTACAATAGCCAACATATGGAAGCAACTGAAAAGCCCATGAACAGAAGAATGGATGAAGAAGAGGTTATATATATATATACACACACACATATACATACACATATATATATACACACAATGGAATATTACTCAACCATAAAAAGAATGAAATTCTACCATGTGCAGCAACATGGATTAACCCAGAGAATATGCTAAGTGAAATACGTTAGCAGCAAAAGACAAATACTTTATGACATCACTTATATGTGGAATCTAAAAAATAATACAAATGATTATATATGCAAAACAAACAGACTCACAGATATAGAAAATAAACCAGTGGTTAGCAAAGGAGAGAGGGAAAGGGGGAGGGAAAAATTAGGGTATGGGATTGAGAGATACAAACTAGTACGTATAAAATAAACAACAAGGATATATTGTATAGCACAGGGAATTATAGCCATTATCTTTTAGTAACTTTTAATGGAGTACAATCTGTAAAAATACTGAATTACTATGCTGTACACCTGAAACTAATATAATTTTGTAAAGCAACTATATTTCAATAAAAAAATAAACAAATAAAGGCATACATTCTTACAGCAGAGTTCACGTGACCACTCTTCCAAATACTGAACAAATACCTGTGTTTGATATGTGCATATAGCAGCTGAAGTTAGCTGAACTAGAGGTTAGGGTGGGGATTGCTACAGGTGGAAAACTTAGCACTGCCACTTTTTGCTGTGTGACTCCCAACCTCTTCACCTCTGTTCTCCTAGTCTGTAAAAATAATCACAAAGACTAGTGTGATGCCTCATACATCCTTTCTGCTCCTTCTATTTCTGAAAAGAATGTCACTAGCAGTGGTTTAGAATAGGGTCTTCCTATTTGTGTGTCTGTACATGTGCATGAGTGGGTACCGCATAGCATTCAGAACTTGCCTGAATGTTCGGGCTTCCCTGGCGGCGCAGGTGATAAAGAATCTGCCTGCAATGTGGTAGACCCAGGTTCGATCCCTGGGTCAGGAAGATCCCCTTGAGAAGGGAATGGCACTCTGGTATTATTGCCTGGGAAATCCCATGGACAGAGGAGCCTGGCAGGCTCCATACAGTCCATTGGGTTGCAAAGAGTCAGACATGACTGAGCCACCAACACTTTCCCTTTCTTTTACTCTGAACATAGACATTTCAGATCACACCCTCCAGTCTTCCTAAAGCAAGTCAAATACAAACTCATAAGAATGTAGTACAGGTTTTGGTGGTTCCCATATATTTTATGTCCTTAACTTAAAATAATTTCTTCACTATGAATGACCATCATGGAGGTGTGGGGCAGGTTTTGTAGTGGCAAGCCCCCCAGAAAAGAATCATGATGTTTCTGCCAATCATGATATTTCTGCTGCTATGGGCTTGGCCTTGGGAGTACTGGCAATCAATTACCTGGTTATATCAACCCTATAATCATATTTATGACAAGTATTCCTCTCTATTATTCTGAGTGTTCTGAAATCAAAAGGGCACTAGTATCAAACAATTTATTTTTGTATAAGGACTTGACCTTTGCCCATTACCATCTCACTGTAGCCTCACAAAGATGACATACAGAAAAGACAACTATTAGGTGCCTCAATGGACATCTGTTCCCTAAAGGTCTAAACTGAACACTCAGCCCCCACTTCTACCAGAGCCTGCCATCTGTTGCTGCCACAAGCAGTTATGGGGCTGGGTCCCACTAATTAGAAGTCACATGGTCTAGGGGCCAATTTCCTTGGCACCATGGAAGCTCTTCCTGCTGTCCTCTGGTTCTCCTTGTCTTGTCTATCATGGTACTCTTATGGCTGAGCAGCCCTGCTGTTTCCTCCTACACCATTCTGCCGTGGCCTGTGATCCTCACAACTTTCCATAAGACTTTGACACCTACCTCACACCTTATTTCTGGGTGTCTCTCTTGCTCTATAGCTGGCCCTTGGCAGAAGCTGGATTCTGCACACATTGCCCAGTGACCCCTAGTTGCCCAGGCTCTGCCACTGACCTCTGTATTAAATGAGGCAAAGGGAGGTTACAAATATCTCTGAATATGACTGTCATCATTCCAGCCAAGCTCCTATGCTTAGAGTACTGTAATTATGTTCACTTGTTTCTCTCACCAAGTGGGCAGAGTTCTCTGAAGGAAGGAATTCTGTCTTGCTCACTGCTCTGTCTTCTAGCTCAGCTCTTAGTTCATAGGAGGTGCTCAACAAACGTCAGTGAATAAGTGAAAAGATAAGAACCCAGATCTCCTACTAAATTCTGGCTAAGGATTTGTTATTAATATAACAGACTGTTAGGATGAGTAACCCTGGAATTAAATGTTTTCCGGAAACTAGGATCAGATCGTATCCTACTGATTTCTAAATGAATCCAATGATTTTAGAATCATTTCATGGCTCCAACTAACAGCCTCTAATATCTGTCTGGGACATAAGTTATCTGTCCTAGACCTGCAACTCCACCAACCCTACCCTGGGATTTCTTGCCTCATGAGTCAACAGTGAAATGGGCCATGTTACATCATGGTTGGACTAGAACAAATGAATTTAAAAGATTTTTAAGTGAAACAATTGATATAAGATTTATACAGCTTACCTGCAGCAACTTCCTCATTAGCAAGCTTGACTTGCAAACCAAAGATCTGTTCTTGTAATTTGTTGTATGATAGTTTCATTTTTTCTCGTCTGCTTATCATGTAGCACAGGTTTCGGACCTGTAAGCCCAACCCCCAACAAATAAGAGAGTTTTGTCATGTTACACAAACCTGACAACTGAACATTGTTTGGCTAAAATTAAGACAACTTAATTTTACGTCACATGGCATGGGGGGCTGAGGAGAGAAGACAGAATCTAAAAGCTGCATAAAGAGAGCCGCTACATAGGTATTCACATGGCACGGTCAATGGTGGGATCATGGTTCCCATATCAATCAGCAGCACAAGCAAAAGCTCCAAAGCTACCTTCTCAAGTCTACTCTTCCTTTGGCATCATGGGCTTGATATTTATCTGTGCAGTCAGGCTAGAAAACTGAATGATGACTTAACAGTTTAGCTTTCCCTTTAGATCCCTGAGTAAATGGTGGCAATGCTGGATCCAGTATTCTAATGAGTGCTGGACCAGTAGGATAAAAGTCTGCTGGGAAGACTGGAAGTAGCTTTTTTTGCTCACACTTCCAGCTCAGTCAAGTTTCCATAGCCACAAGGGTGAAATCCTCACTCTCTCATGCTCTCCCATCTGGACAAGTTACTCAAACTTTCTGTGTCCCAGTTTATTCATCTGAAAATAGGGATAACTGTACCTTCTTCTTATGCATGTCAGGATTATGAGTTAATATTTACAAAATGCTTAGAAGAGTGGTACCACATAGTAAGTGCTATATATATGTGTGAGTTAAATTTTAAAAAGTGAGTAAAATCAACCCTGCATATTCACTGGAAGGACTGAAGCTGAACCTGCAATACTCTGGCCACCTGATGTGAAGAACCGACTCCTGGAAAAGACCCTGATGCTGGGAAAGACTGAAGGCAGGAGGAGAAGGGGATAGCAGAGGACAAGATGTTTGGATGGTATCACTGACTGAAAGGACATGAGTTTGAGCAAACTCTGGGAGATGGTGAAGGACTGGGAAGCCTGGCATGCTGCAGTCCATGGGGTCGCAAAGAGTCGGACATGACTGAGTGACTGAACAACAAAAAATCTATTAGTTCCTCTCCAAGTTCTGGTAGCACAGAAAAAAACAAGCTACCATTACACTTGATTATAAGATTCTCTAGGGTAAACACAGGACCTAACTTATCTTTAAATCCCTGCAGTACCTAATTTAGTGTGAGTGAGTGTGTGTGTGTGTGTGTGTGTGTGTGTATCTCATGAGTTACACTGAATTATCTGGCACAGAGGCTCTCAACCAGGAGTAATTTTTCACCCCTAGAGGGCATCTGGTAATTTGGGAACATTTTTGGTTATCACAACTGGGCATGTTGGGGGTTTGCTACTAGCATCTAGTGGGTAGAGGCTGGGGATACTGCTAAACATTTTATAGTGTCCCCCACAATAAAGAACCATCCAGTCCCAAATGTCAATAGTACCAAGTTTAAGAAACTCTAATCTGGCACTTTCCTAAGCAAAATTCATTCTTTCTTCAGCCTGCAGTCTCATAAGTGTGTCAGTAAAATATAGCTGAGCCAATTTAGGTTTAACAGTGGAAAAAAAGTAAACCAAATGAAATATTTATTTCATATTTAAGGTTCATAAAGCATCTAAGTGAGGACAGACTCTTCTATTCTCTGATGTGTCTAGCAGAATTTCAACTAAGCCCAACATTTGGGGCCACAATGAAATCAGAAGATAAACAAGGGCATAGAAGCCTATACTACAAATATAAATGGGTTATTTTTTTTTTTTAATCTGGAAGTGTGGCCTCCATTCCTATGCAGACCAAGATGTATACACTAGGTCATAGTTGGTCACCTTACCCTCTCTAGGTCTTGCCGCAGGTGCATAAACATTCTCATGCGAGTGTGAATACTCTCTTCTCTTGGCTGTACCAGGACATTTTCTTCTTCCTCTTTTGGAGGAAATAATGGCTTATTGAAGTTACTCTTGCGCTTCAGCTTCCAGTAGTTATAGATGAAGTCCACAATTAGCATGGGCAGCCCCAGCTCTGTGGCCACATCTTCCACATTGACCATGGAATAGAACTCCTCCTCCAGCTCCCGAAGCTTCTGTGCCCGTAGACTGGTCTTCTCACTCTTGGCCTGGCTCTGCTCTGAAGCCCTGTGTAGGGGGTACTCGGACTCCCTGAGCTTTTGCCTGCTTTGGCTGTGTTTGAGGCAGTATGACTTGAACTTTACTTCATCCCCCTTATCTAGGATGGTCTTCATTTCTAGGCTGTGCTCAAAGGCACAGGTGACATGGAAGGCAGTGATGCAACTTTTTATTGAGCACTGTGGGGAGAAAAGATGTGTTAAGGCAGCAGGGCTGTGTGGGGAAGAGGAAGCTCTATATACCTGGGCCTAAACTGAGAGCTCATAGGAAGCAAAGGAAAGACAGGGAGAAAGTTGGTCTTAAACTGACTATGACAGACACCTTACAAGTAAGCCCGGAAATCTGCTCTTTTACAAAACAGTAAAAACAGAGGCAAAAAAATATTTTTTTTTCAAACTCTTCTTTAAATTTTAGCACAAGCGTTAAGTTTTTCTGAGAATTGTTCTTTGGCCCCTATAAAGAGTCATGCTGTATCTTTTCTGTGACCCCAATATCACCTCATCATATGCTTCTATAATGGTCCTTTTAAACTATACTTAGAGCATAACAAATGTAAAATTCCTGGCCATGGTTCTTAAAGACAGAAGCTGTGTCATTCATCTTTGCATTGTCATCAACTATTGAACTAGCAAGTGCTCAAGAAATGCTTCTGAACAAATGAAAGAAAACCAGAATCAATATTACTGCCAGAACAGCTACTGGTTCTAAAAACGTCACAGGAACTCCAATATTTAAGTAACCTAACTTCTTGAAATTGGTCTTATAGAACTGTGCTGTCCAACATGGTAGCTAAGGTAGCCAACTGGCTATCTTAAATTACATATAAAATAAAATTAAAATTACATACAATTAAAAATTCAATTCCTTAGTCACACTAGCCACATTTCAACCATACTGGACAGCACAAATTTCCATCACATCATAGAAAGTTCTACTGGACAGTATGGTTACAGACAATCTGGAATTAAGTTTACAATATTCTTCCATTCATAGATGTAACACATTTCTTAGGTATCACTATGGGATATGCACTGAGGATTCACAGGGAGGCAAAGAGAACCTAGCCCATGACTGCTAGACTCTTGTGCTTCAGTTAGTTTCAATTACCATTTGTTATGGCTATGTTACGATTTTCCTTCCAAGGATTTAACATGCACATGTATTTATATTTTTTTTGCAAATAAAAGAAGGAAAGCAATGGAGGATTTGTTTCAAAAGATATAGTGGGAATTCCCATGATTAAAGCCAAGTCTCACATCTTTTGGAAACACCCATCTGGAGGGCAGACTGCTCAATTATCTATATGTTGGGTTTTTGATAACAAAACATAGAGAAGGACCTTGGATACAAATAAAGACTAAAAAAATGCAAAACCTGGCAGGCCTCCTTAAAGACTGAGAAATTCAACACTTGAGAGAATACTGGCAACACAAGAAAAGATATTCAACATTGCTCATTATTAGAGAAATGCAAACCAAAATAATAGTGAGTTATCACCTCATGCTGGTTAGAATGGCCATCATCAAAAAAATTTACAAACTATAAATGCTGGAGAGGATGCAGAGAAAAGGGAACTCTCTTGCACTGCTGATGAGAATGTAAATTGATAAAACCAGTAAGGAGAACAGTGTGGAGATTTCTTTAAAAACTAGGAATAAAGCTACCATATAATTCAGTAACATATAGCTCAGTAATCCCATTACTGGGCATGTACTCTGAAAAACTGTAATTCAAGACACATGTACCCCCAATATTCATTGAAGCACTATTTATAATAGCTAGGACATGGAAGCAACCTAGATGACCATCAACAGATGAATGGATAAAGAAGTTGTGGTACATATATACAGTGGAATATCTGCCATAAAAAATGAACAAATTTGAGTCAGTTGAAATGAGGTGGATATACCTATAGCCTGTTATACAGAGTGAAGTCAGTCAGAAAGAGAAAAACAACTATCGTGTGTTAATGCATATATATGGAATATAGAAAAATGGTACTGATGAATCTATCTGCAGGGAAGGACACAGACGTAGAGGACTGTCTTGTGGGCACAGCAAGGGAAGGAGAAGGTGCGAGGAATCGAGACAGTAGCACTGACATATATACACTACCATGTGTAAAACAGATAGCTAACGAAAAGCTGCTATATAACACAGGGAGCCCAGCCCAGCACTCTGTGACGACCTAGAAGGGTAGGATGGGGGGCTGCGAGGAAGGCTCAAGAGTGAGGGGATATATATATGTGTGTGCACACACACACACACTTATGGTTGATGTGTTGTTGTATAGTAGAAACCACAACATAGTAAAGCAATTATCCTCCAATTAAAAAAAAGAATACTGGCAACCACAAAAGCTTTAATGGGAGCAGATTCCACTTAATCTAATTTCACAGGATAAAGAATTCCAAGGATGAACAACAATTCAAAGATTATCTTATCCAACCTCACACGTGTTATTACTTGTGAAAGTAGTTAAAGTGTTAGTTGCTTAGTTGTGTCTGAATCTTTGCGACCCCATGGACTGTAGCCCACCAGGGTCCTCTGTCCATGGAATTCTCCAGGCAAGAATATTGGAGTATGTTGCCATTTCCTTCTCCAGGGGATCTTCCCGACTCAGGGATTGAACCCGTGTCTCCTGAATTGCAGGTGGATTCTTTATTGTCTGAGCAACCAGGGAAGCCCATTATTACTTGTACTTCCTGTAAAGTACCTGATTTTATACCTAAACTGGCCCCTACCCTCAACTCCTACTTTTCAGTTAAGTGGTACTCTAGCCACCTACTGCATTCCTAAAACAGCCCACCCCAACTTAGCTTAACTGGAAGAGTTTGTTCCATTACATTGAAATTTGTATCCTTAAAAATTCTATGATTTGAAAAGCCTCAAGAAAACAAGGATGATGAAAAGCCCAAACTATACTTTTATCTGGATACCTTCTGTTATCTGAAACTAACTGGTCGTTTAAAAAACAAGTAGCAAAAGGCATTCCATAGGAAAAGGTTAAAAATGTTGGGCATAGTGCTCTTCTGCTGTTTAATAGACAAAAATATGGGAAGAGAAAGCAAAAGGAATGTTTTCTTTTCAAGGAGATGAGTGTGTGACATAAAACTGATGGGAAGCTAAAAACAGATCATCTCTCTTAGATCAAATTTATAAAATATAGAGACATAAATATAAATTACTCAAAATAAAAGACAATAATATGAACAAGAATTAGGTACTTAGATGAAAAATGAAATGTCCCTAGGAAACTGCCATAAAATCCATCTAGTTTCAAAAAAGGTCATTCTAAGGTCATACTCAAAGCTGGAAGTCCACATACATATCTTGGTGATAAAGGAGAAATGCTAACCAATCAAATAACTTTTTACTTTTTTCCAAAAATATATATTTGGCACATTCTATTAAACAAAATGCTTTTGTAAATATCTCATTTCTACTGTAATCACTTAAGGTGACAGGAGTGGTGGTGTTTTAATGCTCATTTAAAAAGAACAGCTTTACTGAGATATAATTTACACACCACAAAACTCATCAATTTTAAGTATACATTTCAATGTTTTTAGTGTATTTACAGAGTTGTACAACCATCACCACTATGTAATTCCAGTACATTTTCATGACCCCCAAAAGAAATCTCATTTCTATTTGCCACTCCCTGTTCCCAATCCCAGCCCTGAGCAACCACTAATCTACTTTGTGTCTCTATAGAAATGCCTAGTCTGGGCATTTCATGTAAGTGGAATCATAGGTGGCAGTTTATATCTGGTTTCTTTCTTAGCATGTTTTTAAGGTTCGTCCATGTTGCAGTATGTATTAGAATTTCATCCTTTTAAAAATATGGCCAAATAATATTCCATTATATTGGATATACCGCATTTGTTTATCCATTCTTCAGTTGATGGACATTTAGACTATTTTTACTTTTTAGCTATTATGAAATAATGCTGCTATGAAGATTTGTGTACCAGTTTTTGTGTGGACATATGTTTTCATTTCTCTTTGGTAACATGCAATAAAGGATTAACTTTGCCAAAGAAAACTTTGGCCCTTTGCCTCTAGCTCCTGAGAGGTAACCTCTTAACCTTCAGAATGTCCTGTCTGATAAGAGTGTCTTTATTTACCTGAAGGCCTTGGGCCATGTCAGCTAGTCTCTGCTAACAATGTGATTTATGGTGGAAGCTCTGAGTCATGTGGTATCAGCCTGACCTTTGGAGGGACTGGAGAGCCTAGAGACTAAGTCCAGCTATGCAGGTGGTCAGTCATGTCTACGTGACCAACTCCTAATAAAATCTCTGAACCCCAAGGCTTGAGTGGTTTTGCTGGTTGGCAATACTCTGTGTGTATTATCATACATCAATGCTGAGAAAAATAAGCACTATCCACAAGATTCCACTTAAAGAGGAAACTGGAAGCTCTGTGCCTGGTCTCTTCTGGACCCTGCCCTATGCACCTCTTCCTTTTGCTGATTTTAATCTGTATTCTTTCACTGTAATAAACTATGACTGTGAGTGTAATTGTCTTTTGAGTTCTGTGAGTCCTTCTAATGAATTATTGAATTTGAGGGTGGTCTTGGGGACCTCTAACTTGTAGATATATACTTAGAAGTGGAATTACCAAGACATATAGTAACTCTAGCTTCCCTGGTGCCTCAGACGGTAAAGCGTCTGCCTGCAACGTGGGAGACCCGGGTTTGATTCCTGGGTTGGGAAGATCCCCTGAAGAAAGAAATGGCAATCCACTCCAGCACTCTTGCCTGGAAAATCCCATGGATGGAGGAGCCTGATAGGCTACAGTTCATGGGGTCGCAAAGAGTCGGACACGACTGAGCGATTTCACTTTCACTTTCATAGTAACTCTATGTCTAACTTTTTGAAGAATTGCCAAACTGTTTTCCACAGTAGTTATGCATTTTACATTCCCACCAGCAACACATAAGTGTTCTAATTTCTCCACCTTCTTGCCAATAATTGTTATTGTCTGCTTTTTTGATTA
Source organism: Bos taurus (assembly GCF_002263795.3). Lineage (NCBI taxonomy): Eukaryota > Metazoa > Chordata > Mammalia > Artiodactyla > Bovidae > Bos > Bos taurus. The sequence goes on along the minus strand of NC_037357.1, from coordinate 85,422,089 downwards.
TTACCACCCTAATGAGTATGAAGTAATATCTCACTGTGGTTTACTTTTAAAGGGGTTAAGAAGAAATAATTTTCTACTTATTTTTCAGAAATTATAGAAGAGAAATGAGTTTTTGAAATACTTCCATTAGAGGGAAAATGCTATCCTTACATGTTCACATTTGTAAGGGGAGTTGGAGTTTCTTGTGGGATGAGAATTGAATCAGATAGGGTGGTTAGAATAAAAATCTTTGAAAAAGAACACCAGAGACTGATTTAGGAATTAAATTGTTTCTTGCCTCTTTAAAGAAATATTTTATTACCCGCCCTAAAAGAAAACAGTGTGTACTCCTCAAAAGCAGATAACATCTGTGCTGAACACCATGGGCCTGGTGCATTTGTCCTCAGCAGTTTTTATCCTGCTGCAGGGCAGTGTCCATTTGGTTGCCCTTAATACCTAGTAATCTGTGAACAGACAAATGGGTGATATCAGAGCAATTTTCTCAAAGTCTGGTCACTGACACCATGTCATAAATGGTTCAAAGTCAGCCTACAAAACTTATTTAGCTGTTATGTACTTAAATTCTAGCACCAACAGTGGCCACCAGTCTTTCTGATCTCTCATCCCTAAGGGTCTGCAAGGTCTGATGGGTGATGTCACTTGAGTGTTATTTAACTTTTCTCATGTTTGTATCTGGTCTCCCTTAATAGACTATACATGCCGGAAGGCAAGAACCAGAAATATCTTAGAACAGGAACAATCTGTATTCACAAATAAAATTTGGAATATATGAAAAAAATATTAAGGTGCTTTCTCTCTTTTTTTTTTTTGGTGCCCTTTAATCTTAGTATTTAATTTCCTTTTCTACTAGTACCATCTTTAACAGTCACTGAGTAGACATACTTGCATTTCCCCACTTGTCAAAGATTTTCACTTGTTTTAAAAAAGTTCACTTCCCTCATAGTCAAAAGCTATTTACTGTTAGCCTAACAGTAAACTCCTGGCTGCCCATCAATTTATTCTGACTTCAATATACATGTATGTAACTCCAGACATGCCCACATTCCTCTACTGTCAAAAGGGGCACCTATACCAGCACCAAGTGTCTAATGATTCTAGACACTTGGTGCTGGCGGATGAATGCCAGGACATCAACAAAGTCAGACTGATGCCAGGAAATAATATTAATATGAACAGTAACAAGTACAACTACTAGTATCACAAATATTTACTGAGTGTTCAGTATCTGTTAGGCACTGTGTTAAGTTCTTCACCACCTCCTTAAGTAGGTACTATTTTATCATCTCCATTTATAGATGTGGAAACTGAGGAACAGATCTGGTAGGTAACTTCCTCAAGACTACATAACAAACAAGAGATGGAACCAGGATTTGGACCCCAGAAATCTGGCTTCAAATGTCATATTTTTAACAACTGTTCTTTCTTTTTTTTTTTCCTCAAGGAAGGCCTAAAACATCTAGATTTAGGCTTAATGGGGCTTGAAGATAAGATACATAAGGACCCTAAAGGAATTCTGGAAAGGTGGCAGATAGACTGTATGTCCACGGTCTAGGCAAAATTCGGAGCTGTCTGGGGCATCTGTTTCTAACCCAGTCTTTAGAATCTGTTCCAGGATTACCAGAAACTTTCATCCTCAGAAGAAAGGTTCTAGCTCCCAGATATGGAGGCTGTAGATAGTGGCTAGTCTAGACCCCAAAACCACCAGTGTAAGATTCTATTCTTGCCAAATGAATGTTTCCAAATCCAAAGAAGGGGAGAGATGTGGGTATTCCCCACTGCTGGAAGGTAGGAAGAATTAAGAAATCTCCATGAAGATTTTATAAAGCAAAGTACTCGAAATGTGTGACTAATCACAAATACCCTTAAATAAACCTCTGAAAAACAATGATGTTAATAAAACTTGACCCCCACCCATATTCGGCTTATACTAGTGTAGAGTGTGCTTTGTTTTCCTAGCTGACATCTAGTTTTACTGTGGCAAAAGAGACCAAAACCCCTTTTCCCTTTTAAGCCACCATTAAGTTAATTCCAAACTGGTAAGTAATTTAGAATCTTGTTTCCTGTATGGGAATCAATAGTAAACAAATACAGTATATTGGTATAAGCAGAACATAGGTGGAGAAAAACACAACCACACTTTACAAGGTCACCTGCAGTTCACTCTCCCTCACCTGGGGGGAAGATTTTTAATGCAGCCTGGCAGTTAAACTGCACTTTCCCAAACCAAAACACTATTTCACACCTCTTCTCTCTCTAGACTGGAGACTTCACCCACAACCTTACTCTCAGCTGATGATTCTGTTTCCTGCCTCACTGAGGAAATTACAACAATCAAAAGAGCACTATGCAGATTCCCAGCAGCACACCTACTTAATACTGTGCCTACATACTCTGCCTTTGAGTCTGTTACCCAGGAAGAACAATCTGTGTTCTTACCTGAAGCCGCCCCTCTCTCACCTACTGAAAAACCTCTATCCAACAGTTTTTCCTCTCCACTGGGTCACTCTCTTTGCATGCACACTGTTATGTTCTATATGTTAACAAGCAAACATACAGTGTTAAGTGTTAGTCGCTCAGTTGTGTCCGACTCTTTGTGACCCCATGGACTGCAGCCCACCAGGCTCCTCTGTCCATGAGATTTTCCAGGTAAGGATACTGGAGTGGGTTGCCATTTCCTTCTCCAGGGGATCTTCCCGACCCAGGGATCGAACCTGGGTCTCCTGCACTGCAGGCAGATTCTTTATCGACTGAGCTACAGTAATACACAGGGAACTGGTTCTAGACTTCCTGTGGGTACCAAAATCCATGGATGCTTAATCCCTTATATACTGATAAAATGGCGAAGTATTTACATGTAACCTATTCATATCCTCCCATACTTTAAATCATTATAAAAGCTAATACAATGCAAATGCTATGTAATAGTTGTCTGCGCAAGGCAAATTCAAATTTCCTTTTTGGAACTCCCTGGAATTTTTTCTGAATATTTTCAATTTGCCATTGGTTGAACCTGTGGATGTGGAACCTGTGGAAACAGAGGGCTGACTGTACATACTTGTTATTTCTTCCATCTTAAAGAGTGAACTTCTTTTCCCTACTTTTCCAAACTTCCTACTCTATTTCTTTGCCCTGACCTTTGGCAATGTAGCTTTTGCCATCACCACTCCACCTAAATTGCTCATCCAGATAACTAATAATCACATTGCTAAATTCAGGGATCAATTTGTAGTCCTCATCTTACTTCAGCAGTATTTTTACATCACTGATCATTCCCTTCTCCTTGAAATGCTTTCTTTCCTTGGTTTCTAGGCTATTACACTCTCTTGGTTTCCTCCTGTCTCCCTGATGACTTCTCAGTCTTCTCTGCTTTCTCTCCCTATTCCCCCAACTACTTAACGCTGGAATGCTTCAAGATCTAGTGCTTGGTACTATTCTCCTCTCTGTCTACACACACTCACTCAGTGATCTTACCCAGTTCAGGGTAAAGATATCTACACGACAATGACTCCCATATTTATGTCTTCAGAGTAAAACTTCCTCACAAACTCCCACAGACAACCATCAGTTTATTTCCACTATGATAACTGATAGACATCTCAAACTTGAATATCTAAAACTGAACTCATGTTGATCTTTCCCTCCACATCTCTTCTAACTGGAGATTATTCCATTCAGTTTATGGAAACTTTACCCTTCTCCCTGTGTGGGCCAAAATCTGGAAACATCCCCAACTCCTATCTTTCTCTCTCACCTTGCATCCTATTCGTAGCTAATCCTGTTGGCTCTATTTTCAACATTCATCCAGAACCCAATCACTTTTCACCACCTCCACAGGGCTACCACTCCAGACAAAGCCACCCCAGCCATCTCTCAAGGATTACTGTAAAAGCTTCCCAATTGCTTTTCTTGTTCCTAACCTTCCCTCCTCACAGTCTACTTCAAATAAGCAGCAAGAGTGCCTATTTTTGTTTGTAACATTTTACTATGGAAAAATCTACATAACAGCATAGAGAACACTCATTATATACTCATTATCCAGCTTCGATAATTAATGTATGACCTATCTTGTTTCATTTTTAATCTCTGTAGTACCCTGCTCTCCAGAATGTTTTGAAGCAAATCTTAGACATCATTCCATAGTGATCTGTTAAAAATATAAATCAAATTATGTCTCTCATCTGCTCAAAACCTGCCAAGGCTCCCCCTTTAAATGCTGAGCAAAAACAAAAGATCTTTTTTTTAATCTCTTGGCAGCACTGTGTGGCATGTGGCATCTTAGTTCCCCTGAAAAGGGACCAAACCCATGCCCTTTGCCTTGGAAACTTGGAGTCTTAACCACTGGACAGCCAGGAAAGTCCTCAAATAAAAGACCTTATAAGGGCCCTCGGAGAAGGCGATGGCACCCCACTCCAGTACTCTTGCACCACAGCAGCATACATCTCTACTTCACTGATCCATGTATCAACACAATGATAATTGAAGCATGGCAGGAATTCACAGAAGAAATTCTCCACCTGATACTGACCACAGCGAGGCAAGAAGAAAGTCAACATTGTTTACACCAAAGAGTTGCTGAAATCTCTTACCCAAGCCACTGCTGCCAGTTGTTGGCATAGCTAAGAATGCATGGTAACTGTAATGGAGAGGCTGGCAGATAGTTACCTAATAATCAAAGGACATTACTGAAAGTATACATTCAGTGGCTCCTAAACCAAGGAAGAAGAAAAGTTGAGCTATGCATCCTACATAGCTGGTATTTCTCCAGTGGCTTTGGATGCTGATCAGCATTTGGGAGACAGTTGAGGTGGTATAGCAAAGGTCCAAATAAGAGAGATTAGCCAGAAAGAAATACACGGGGTGTGGAGTCTGGGATTAAGGCATGACAAGATAATGATGGCTGAATTCCCAAGGAGGGTCATTATGTAGAAAATGGAGACAGTCCCCCCAAAAAACCCCAAAACATTTCTAGTTTGGGCCATTCAGAGAAGTCCACCAGAACAAAGCAACTGGAGTGACAAGTGTTATCGAGTCTTCTCATTGCTTAACCCTACTTGCTGGGAACACCAGAGTCAGAATTTTGAAGCCAGATTATCCTTTGCTTAGAACTTAATGCTGGTTCATGAAACTACATGCAACAGAGGAACTGGATGGGGAATGTTGAAACAAGTAAAATGATGAATGTATTTTCTTTTATTACCTCAACAAGAAAGCTGAGAATTAGCTATTATATATCTGTATTTTAACAACCATATTTTAAGCCACTACTTTCATTTAGTAAACTCATAGTATACTAAGCAGAGATACTACAAAAGTAAAGGTAGTACAGATGCATTACAAATTATCTGTTATAAAAAGGTGTTGGATCTGTTAAGATTGAGAAAAACTAAGACTTCATTGGAACTTCATTAAATCTCTAATTTACTCAGTAAAAAAAAAATTAAGTCTTAATTTGGAAAGACCTTTACAAAACGCAGAATCTAAACTCTAAGTAATAAAAACAAAATCCACTTCAGTGCAAATGAAAAACCCACTCCAGAATGTTTTTTCCATCCATCTATTCATCTATCTTCTACCTATTGATCTCATATTTATTGTCAATCTGCCATGTCAGGGGTTTGGAGGATCTAAGGATGAAACAGTCCAAGCTTGTAGCCTCCTAGGGAAGCTAAGACTTGTAGGTAAGTAACTACAATAGAGGGAAGAATGTGATAATATGGTGTGTTTTTTTCTCTCATCACAGTCATGCTGCCAAATTACTAACTGCTGTAAAAAAAAATCATCCTTTAAAGCAGCAAATATGGGGGAAAATGCAGGGAGAACAGTAAGGACAGTAAGTAAATTAATGGATATAAATTCAATGTGCTATTATAAAATGACTATATGGTAATTATGAAAACATGGAGAATATTTTTTTTTACTGGGAAGAATGCATATTACATTTAATCTATGATACAATTAAATACAGTTATAGTTATTCAATGGGCTGACACTGGGCAGGCATTCTCCTTTGTGCTAGGGAAACAATGATGCATAACCTTGGCCCTCAAGAAGCTCATATCTGGGGAGCAATCAGGAGGGAACTTAGAAAAGCATAAAAAGGCAATGTGTTAATGCAGTAGACCCCATGGGAATAGTTTTCCTTAAACGATTTCCTCCTTATATTTGCTAAAGTGCTATAGTTAAATAAAATCAGCTGGAAAAATTTTTTTTAAAAAGCATGACAAAAAAAAAAAAAAAAAAAGCAAGACAAAGTATGCAGTCCTGTCAAATGTAAAAATGAGTTTAAAAATCTACAAGATGAATCAGATAGCAAGAAACCTCATGAAACACCTAGAGACACTGTCCCTAAGCTATGACATCATATGGCCCCCTTTCTGTGAAGAAAGTAAACATGCAAACCTAACTGCAACCAGCCTGTAGCTCCTATCAAGAGGTCTGGGGAGTGGAAGGTCAGCCCTTCCTCTCTTCTTGCCAGGAAAGCCACCTTATTACATTTGGAATAAAAGGTGAGATGACATTCTGGAAAACTAGATTATGAAGGATCAATATTTCTGCCTTTTCTGGGTGTGACTGGCCATTCTCCACCCCACCCCCCCAAATGATGCTTTTGGGTGCGCCAGCTACACTTCTACTTCAAGTAGCTAAATTTCTATGCCTCAAATGTCTCAGAAAACTCTATTTGCACTACCATATGCAACAACTGTGCCTTTGAGAATGACTTTCAAGTCTATCAAACCAGAATTTATCCATTTAGATGCATCTTTCCTATCAAGTGAGATGCACTTCGTCCAACAAAAGAATCATCTGTCAAACTGCCCTGGAACCCAAGTCGTCCATCCTCCATGGGTGAGCCACATAAGAACACGGGCCTGGTTGTTTAGAAGTTATGGCTTGTTTCCACCCAGGATCATCTAGCTTCAGAACTCACCTAATTCATCAGATCTGACAGCAAAGGATGGAAATCAACCACCACTATGGCTACCGAGAAGAATAAGCTGAAGGGTCCAGAGGCAACATCCAAAAAACGGTTCCAGAAATGGTCTGCACAGTAGCAGAGCTCCAGAAGTGAGTGGGAGGTGGCTTCCTGAGTAACCTTTCAGTTAGCAGGATGCTCTAACTGGGAGGATGAGTTTGGCTAATTTGGTGTTAACCCACTCAACCACTTCTCATTGGACTTACCTGTATACAAGCACCTGTCTTCAACTTGCACAGGCTGCAGACTAAGGCCCACCGACTGGGCGGAATATGGGAGATCTTTGTGATTGGTTCCATTCTCTCAGGACAAGCAATGCTGACCTACAAATAAAACACCACCATAAGGCAGAAGGCACCAAGGCATTGCAGAAGTACCTTTCACAAACCATGAGTGGTATTATTTGCAGCTCAGAACATCAAAACAATGAGGTGAGCCATATCTCTTAAGGTTATTATGGAACTAAGAATAAATGAAACCTGTCTCTAGCCACTGCTCAGGCCTTCAATCATTTCCAGTAATATAAACAATTCATATATAGGAGGAGAGGGCAGAAGTAGAGACTAAGCATGGTTACCTTAATGAATCAAAGATATCTACATTTTACTTAGGAACCAAAGAAAGCTACTGAGGAAAGGAATTAAGATTCACAAAATCTAGCACCTCTTACATGTTTGAGATGGTGCCATATGCCTTGTTTTTTTTCATTTAACTAATGAACGATGAAAAACAGAGGCAGTGACATAATATTATTGGAAAGTAGTAGCAATCTGCAGCACATAAGTAGAAAAGATGAGGATGTTAACATTTTAAAACCAGTTTTTAAAATCATGTAACTATTACCAGCTTAGTCTATTCTCCCAGCCAAAGTAGCTTGCTTGCTTTATTTATTTTTCATTTTTTTTTGGCCATGCCACGTGTACAGGATCTTAGTTTCCTGATCAGGGATTGAACCGTGCCTCCTGCAGTAGAAGCAGAGTCCTAACGACGTACTCAAAGTAGCTTAAAAGTGAAACAAGTCTTTGAGAGGGTGCTGAAAGAAATGCTTTTTTAAAAAAGATGGAAATTTGTGTGTGTGTGTGTGTGAGTGAAAATAAGGGGTCAAGCAACTTCTGGTAAGAAGTGTTTTCTTTTCCTTCTCTTTAAAAATATATAATGTGTTCTTAAGAAACAACTTTAAAAAAGTGAAGGACCATTGAATAAGGACAGTCAAATGAGTACAAGTTCCACCCACATCAAGAAAGCAACAGTAGAAAGATCAGGGACATCTTGAACAGGCCCAAAGGTACTAGAAATCAGGTACTAGAAACCATAAGAGAAGGTCAATGGTGAGAAAGCTTCTTTTGAAAAAAACTCTTTCTGAGTCATATTCCAGACTTTTAACATTTTTTTCAGACTTAATATTTTGAAAGAATCTGCTTTATTAGCTAGGGAATTTGCTACTGGAAATTAATGATTCTCTGGCCAGAAACCTCAGAGTTCATTTCACATGTCTATTAGCTGGATGTTCTTAGTAAGAAAAACAAAACCACTACTCAAATTAAAAAAAAATACTGACTTCTGTATCCATAAGAGGGCTTCCCAGGTGGTGCAGTGGTAAAGAATCCACCTGCCAATGCAGGTTTGGTCTCTAGGTCAGGAAGATCCCCTGGAGTAGGAAATGGGGTATTCTCCAGTATTCTTGCCTGGGAAATCCCATGGACAGAGGAGCTGGTGGGCTACAGTCCATGGGGTCGAAAAAAGTCAGACTCAGCACACATATCCACAAGAATACCGTAGTATGTACCTAGGATTTTCAGTTCAGAAGTTGCAGCTTGTAGGCTCTAGAGGATGTGGGTTCAGTAGTTGTGGTGCACGGGCCTAGTTGCCCGTGCATGTGGATTTTTCCTGGATCAGGGATTGAACTCATGTCCTCTGATTGAACCCAAGGCAGGCAGACTTTTAATCACTGGATCACCAGGGAAATCCAAGATATGGTACTTTTAAGGTAAGTGAAAAGTGAAAGTGAAGTCGCTTAGTTCTGTCCAACTCTTTGCAACCCCATGGACTATAGCCCACCAGGCTCCTCAGTCCATGGAATTTTCCAGACAAAAGTTCTGAAGTGGGTTGCCATTTCCTTCTCCAGGGGATCTTCCCAACCCAGGGATCGAACCCAGGTCTCCTGCACTATAGGCAGACACTTTACCATCTGAGCCACCAGGGATTACTTTTAAGGTAGGTTTTACCTTAAAAATATCTGCTGCTTATCCCCTTTTCTCTCATCCAAATTTATCCAATACCACTGGCAAAAGTGAAACATGAAAGTGTCAGTCGCTCAGTTGTGTCTGACTCTTGGTGACCCCATGGACTACAGCCTGCCAGGCTCCTATGTTCATGAAATTCTCCAAGCAAGAATACTGGAGTGGGTAGCCATTCTCTTTCTCCACTGGATCTTTCTGACCCAGGGAATCAAACCCTGGTCTTCTGCATTGCAGGCATATTCTTTAACATCTGAGCCACCAGGGAATAACCCTGGTGGTATTTAAGGTAGGTTTTACATTTTAAAAAATCTGCTGCTCATACCCTCTTCTCTCATCCAAATTTATCCAATACCACTGGTAGTACCACCTATAAATTAATTAGCATGGGCTCACATGCATCCAAGAAGGATGTGACGGAGGTCAAGGCAAACCATTATCAACTCAGAATCATGGGCAGGCATGAAGCATCTCTACAAAGCCTGAGTCAGTTTGAATGTTGTGGGAGAACAAATGGCTCACAGACTTGGATGAATTCATACCTCTGGAATCCATAGGGCACAGCTGACATGAGCCCATTTAGTCCCTGTTTTGGTGCTCTTCATGGCTCCACCTTTCTTTGGACATAACAGACATTGTGGATAAATGCCCAGGACACAGGAGCGACACAGCCAGCTGCCTTCTGGGACCTTGAGGATGCCGTAGCAGGCCTGGAGGCACGGGAAGGAGAGCAGGGAATGGTTAGCATCTACTTACTGGGTCAATGTCTGCTCTGGTACACAGTCACAGAGTACCCTCCACTTTTAGGAGAAAAGGTCAAACAAGCTCATATCCAGGATTTAGTAATTTTAAAACACTCAAAATAAAAAGCAACTTCTAGCATCTGTTAAGATCAGCATGTCTCTATATGAGAATTGATTTAAGGGCAACAGAATAAGACTAGAAGGATATACACACAAAGGTTAGCCCAACTGTTATGAGTTTTGTGATTACATTTTTTTTTTCTTTTTACCTCCATTTTCTAAAGCTTTCTCAATGCTTATGTATTATAATTAGTCAGTCATATACTTACTGAACAATGTCTGTATGTCATGCACTGTTGTGATCAAGGAAAAAGTGTTAGGAAATAAGCAGAATGACACTTCTGAAAAGCAAATGAGCTAATGTTAAAGAGCCTGATAGTGCCTGGTGCATAAAAAAAGCACTCTCAACAAATTGGAGCAATTACTTGCTTCGGTTGAAGAAAAAGGGACTTAATGGATCCTAAACTGAACACAATATTAGACTAATCACAATACTCCATAATGAGTTCTTGAAGCCACTTCAAATTCCTTACAGAACAAAGATGGATAAATAAATAAACTACTATGGGTGGGGAGAGGGAGATTAGATTGTGTAATATTTTAGATTTCCTTTTCACTACCTCTAATCTCACCCATCCTTCCCCCTTACTGCTCAATCCTGACCATTAGAGACTATAGCTGAGGGCCACTTGGCTCCCCAGGTGGCCTAGCATACCTTTACCAATGACTGATTCACCATTGCAGATTCAAAGTCTGTGCCTGCCCCAGAGAGTTCACCCACAGCTCAGATTCAAGTTCCAACAGTCATTATCAATGTTAGCCCCAACTAGTCTAAGCCCCTTTCCAAACTCTATCCATATCACCACCATACTTTGCAGCTTCCAGATCCAAATTCCTTGATCCCTATTATCCACTTTCCTTCATCTATTGTCCCTGGGCTTGCTAATATTCCCTTCAGAGTCGTCACTAGACTCTGACCATCTTCTCCATCTCCACCACAACTACTCCACCCAAGTCCTTATTCATATCATGCCTGGACTGATTTATTTCTAAATTCTCTTCTTTTTCCTTCATACCTTCAATCCTTCTATTTGGCTGCTATAGTCTTCATACCAATGCACAGCAATAAAGCCTCTAAAATCTCCTTCTGCTCCCACCCCCAACCCCATCTAAAACCAGGGGTTGGCAAACTACTTAAGGCCCATTTCATAAGGGGTACTTGGTCAATATCATGTATTCTTCTCTAACTGTTATGTTTTATCTCCTCAGTGATACTGTAAGGTCATTGGGGTAGGTTCTTTATCATCAATTTATCTGGATGGCTCTCTATGCTGAGCTTGAGTAGGTGGTTTGGTAGAACAAATACATTTCACTCAAGAACTGAAGCTGGATTCTAACTAGGCTGCTCTCACAAAAGCAGGACATCATTTTATAAGGTCCCTAACCTTCAAAGCTTTTTCCTTTTCTGAAATTCAGAAAGTCTGCAAAGAAATGAAAGCAAGCTTCCTCCCTAAAATAGAGCCTCTTTCAGATGAGCAGAAGAAAAACCAGTAGCTGGTTCTAGGAATACCCTTTATTATATGGCCATTTTATTGGGTAGCAAATCGTTTACTGAGCTCTTATGTAGACTTATTCCTAGTCATAAGATCACAGAAGCTTGTAATTCACTGTAGTGGCTCTCAACTTTTCCTAGACTATAAAATTATGAAGGCTGGACTCTTATTTTTAAAAAAACTGCCCACATGCACGAACATATGTTTCACATATAACTTCAGGGGGTTAATAAATTTAGTGCCAAACATTATATATATGATAGGTATAAAAACTATGAGCATGTACCTTCAGGTAAATTAATTTAGGCCTCAGTTTGAGTGTTCAATATTTGGGCTAAGAAGCAGAAAATGGAACACATTAAGGGACTTGGAATGGTCCCAATTTTCACACTTTTTAACGAAAAAAATTTAAGTTCTTTTTAAAATCCAAAATCTACTGATGTAAAATAAAACTCTCTTCTATAGCACTGACCATAAGTGTATTGTAGTCACAAAGAAACAAATATTTGATATAATATGGTGGCAGTAAAGAAGAAAAATTATGTTTAATAAAAACAATTGTCAACATGTCCCCAATTCTGTTAAGTAAACCAAATCTTCCAAATCATTTAAAGTCACTTTTCAGTCAACAGAGGGAGCTCTAACCTAAGTATCTCTTTAGAATTCAAGTGAACATACTCACTTAGGAAGAATTCTCTTACATGAAACTGTGTGTGGCACCAACATTCAGCTTTAATACATACCAGCTTATATTCTGCAAGGCCTGGTCATGTGTTATTGTCATTTCTTTCTACGTGAGGAAAGGGACCATTTATAGTCATTACTGGGTATGTTTTCAAAGTAAAATACCTTTAAGGAGAATTATTATGCTACATTTTGTTACCCAAAGAACCTGGAAATAATTCATTAATATTTTGTCCTAACTGTGAAGGAAAAATACAGAAAACATATACACATGATCTTGGTACTGTTACCTTCAAATCTACTAAAGATTCACAATCATTTATCTGAAAACTCTAGGGTAAGAAACATCAGGAAATTTAGAACTGTGCATATCTCAGGAAAGTAATACAGTATATACATGGCATATTATATTGGCATATTATATAACCCAATAATGGGATCAGGGCAGTACCATATAATCAAATACAATACATTAATAGTTCTCTAACAAAATATGAGTATTTTCACAAAAGGGACTAAAGACTACAAAAAGCCTCACACTGGGTAAGTCCTGCATCTTCCCTCAAATCATTTAGTATCAAACTTATATAAAAAACAAACAAACAAAACTTATAGTTTTCACAGCTTTAAAATTCTGGAAATGCAGAGAAGGGGCTGTGGACCTGTGCTGTCAGGTATTTATATATTTAAGTTCATACTTAAGTGATAAAGATTTTCTCTGTCACTAAAGGTGGGACATAAATGCTAATACCTGATAGAGTGAAGATAAATTTTCAAAATTCACTCCAAAAGGATGCAAGTAAAAGGAAGAAAGAGACCCAACTGATTACAGAATAATTCTGAATACCTTTTAATACAAAGGGTTAGGTTAGGTGGCCCAGAGAATTAAAGTCTTAAATCCTGGTTTCTCTCTCCTGTATTATTTAAATCATTTTAATAATTTTGTAGCCAGAATGACATTTCTGAATTACAAATCATATCCTTCAGGGTTGACAGGACAAAACCGAAGTTCCTTAGTTTATCAGGGAAGGCCTTTCACATGTTCCATGTATTACTCTCTAGTCTCACTCTCCATGCCTTCCCTACTTGACCCCATCACTCTCCACAGTTCTGAACTGCTCAGAGTTGCCTCTAACATACTTTGCCTACTCTTACTACCCCACCTGAACATGTTCTCCTCTCTGTCTGAACACATGCTGCTGTTTTTTTCTGGCATTTCCCTTTAGCTGTTAAGATTCAGCTTGGGTGCCACCTCCTGGAAGTTATCCCCAACCTCTATCCCTCCCATGCACTTCTACAGCAGCATGGACTTCTATCTACAAACATGCTTGGTATACTATGCTCAGTGGGCAGTTTCCTTGTAGAGCCTACACCAGACTGATTTCCCTGGGGGCAAAGACCTTGTCTGCCTCTTCATCATTGTGTCTTCAGCATGCAGCAGAGTTCTGGTACGTGGATGGTGTTGCATACCTATTTGCTAGATAAATTAACGAAATGAATGAAACACACATGTTCAAAAGGGTGAAAAATTACTTAGGGTAAGGGACTTCAAGAAAGGACTTGAACTAGATCTTGAAAGATATGTGAAGTTTTGTTAACCAGAAATGGGAGAAGGCTGTAAGAGGTTGGGTAAAGTCACTTCATTTCTCTTGGTATTATTTGTAAAATTAGGGAGTGGGTCAGTTTTTTACAATCCTAAAATTCTACTGTTTAAAAGTAGAGTGGACCAAGTTTTCTGAGAGTGGTATATTTGGGAGATGAAGGAGAGCTTTGGGTGCCAGGATGAGAAGTCCGCACTTCCAGATACAGGAAGTGTAAACTCACCAAGGTTACTGACCATGGGTGTAACCTGATGATATAAAAGGGACTCCAAGGCAGAGGAGACACTCCCAGGCAGGTAGCAAGGAGATACCCCAGGGTACTGTAAAAGTATTGAACAAGGCGATCTCAATGGCCTGGGCATGATGATACACAATAAAGACCTGGGTTTAGCCCCCTGGATTAAAGTTAATAAGAAGTATTATTTCTAAAGGAATTACTGGAGAACAGCCAGGCCAAGTTGGTATTTTCACCCTTAAATGCAAGTTGCTACCCAGATATGGGTGCTGGAGATCATCACTGAGCTTCAGAAAGGGTGACCGTGGGGAGGTGGCGGTCTCCACTCTCACTAACCTGATGCACACAGATGTTACACTTATCACAGAACACCATATCATTCCCTTCTTCACTGTCTGGAGACCGGCACACATCACAGATCACATCTTCATCATACTCTATGCCTAGCCCTTCCTCTGTCTCAATAGCATGGTTCATATTTTCATGGCAATGGCGTTCCAGGACTTCTACTGTCTTTTCCATAAGATTCTCATCAACTGGCCCATAACCTGCACAGAAATACAAACAATCAATCAACCCATCAGTCAGCTGTCATTCCCAAATCACCTACTGTGAGCCCGGTGCAAGCAAGGGTGTGGGGATTCTAAAGGATAAAATCATCTCTGATTTTAAAACCAGATTTTAAAGAATCTTTTACTAGAGCTGTTCTAAAATTAGTGTTTGAGACATGAAAGGAGAAATACATTTCACCATATTCCTTGTAAGTTACATACACTGACCCTTTCAATTTTCTGTCCAAATCCTAGCCAGTCTCCTCCTAAATTTGTTTTCTTTCTTTTTTATTTTTGGCTGCACCACTTGACTTGCAGGATCTCAGTTCCCCAACCAGGGACTGAACCTGGGCAATGGCAGTAAAAGCCTGGAATCCTAACCACTAGACCACCAGGGAACTCCCCTGAATCTGTTTTCTCTTAGTCCCACTGAGGGAGGACTTTCACTGAACTTTGTAATTTTGAACACTTTAATTTATAGTATAATAATTAGAATCATGTAACTATTTGGATATAAATAACAATTCATTCTCAGCAAACTAGTTCCAATGAGCACATTTAATGGAAATTTTCATACAAAAATGTATTAAGTCATAAAAGAAAATTCTAGGTACTGTATATGTGACTACACATATGAAATACTTGTTTTTCAAATCTGATTTTTAGAAAATTCAATAATATTTTCTAATGACAAACTATAATATAAAATAAACTTATTAGCATTCACAAATCTAATTGGAAATTCTGAAATTACCTTTTTTTGCCTCTTGATTCCTTTTCCTTCTATACTTTTAATTTTTCTCAGTCTTCTATACATAATAACCCAACTCAAAGATTCATATGGTGGCTATTGATAACAACTAACATTTTTCTTTTTAGGGGGACTGATGATTTTGTGAGAGCTCACATGAATTTACCCTAACAGCTTATAAACTCAGGAGTAATTCTCAAAATGATCCAAAACAAATTTACCCAAATATTTCACTTAATTTGTAATATAAGACCCTAAGGAACTTTAGAATTTCACATAAACTACCTTTTCAATGCTGTAGCTACTTATGAAACCAAAAACTACTCAGGAAGTATGTTTAATTTTTCCAGCCAAGACAAATTACACACTTTTCCCCATGAAGTGAAGGACTATAGTATCTGGTTAAAAAAACACTTGGATTCAAATTCCCACTTGACCTCATATTGGTTACATAAGCTTTGCAGTCCATGGGGTTGCAAAGAGTCAGACACGACTGAGAGACTGAACTGAACTGAAGCTTTGACAAGTTATTTGCCCTCTTTAGGACTTAGCTTCCTTATCTATAAAAATAAGGATAATAATACCAAACTCTTGATTTCTTATGAGGCAGAGATGAGATCATGTTCCTACATTGCTTAGTATAGTGCAATGTATAGTATAGTATGTATAGTATAGTATGCAGTAAGCTCTCAATTTTTAGAATTCCTTAATCTGAATAAAAAACATGCTGAAGTTAATATTATTTTTAAAACTATTTTAAGTTCTTAAAACCTTACTACAATATCACTCTAAAGGAAGGCTTGAGATAAAGTTATCCTCTTTTAAAAAATCATTCAAGCCTAAATGCAATGTGGTATCATGGATGGGATCCTGGAACAGAAAAAGGTCATTCGTGGAAAAACTGGTGAAAACCCAACGAAGCCTAGAATTTAGGTAATATAGCACTGTACCTGCACTGGTTTCTTAGCTCTGACAAATGTATCATAGTAAAGTGAGATGCTAACATGAGGGGAAACAAACTGCATGAGGGGTATGTATACTGTATTAAATCTGCAGCTTTTCTTCAGACTTAAAACTGTTTCAAAAATCTTTTAAAAAAAACTCATCCTAAGAGAATTAATGTGAGATACCAAAGGGACTTTGTTATAAGGCAGTGTCATGTTGAAGGCAGCACTGTAATGTCTTCAGTGTATATGAATGCTATATGGTTCATAAATACATTTGCGCATTGAGCCATCGATCCATTTGATTATACCCTCATACTCTCATTTTCCCTTTCTGTCAGTTTTTTATTCCCTTTTCTTTGGGGTTCCCACCCTAAAATTTTGACTCCTCTCTTTCCTCTTAGAAGGTAGAACAAGAGAAGACACTAAACAAAAAGTTTTAAAAAGCAAGAAGTAAGTATCGGTTACTGGCAGAATAACTATCACTATCATGCCAAATTGAATTTAATATAATTTTAATTTTTTATTCACATGCATTCAGATACCAACCTCAAAAGAGAGAAAAAAGAGGGAAGAAAAGGAAAACCACTGATCCCTGTACTAACAATGAACAAATGTGATTCAAACAAAAGCAAATGTATCCTTTACTGTATCTCATACAGAGAGTTAAGAACCACCCAGTTTCACAGGACCGCTTGGACCTAAACACTGTTTAGATGGAAGACAGGTCAAAAAGAACTATGTGTAAGTATAAGGTGAACTTCCTTTCAGCCCAGAATCTCCAAACATTGCTGGTATGGTACTGTATGGCATATGTTTACTTTAAAATTACTACTATGTTTACTTCCAATTTTTTTGTTTGCTTGTTTTTGCTTCATTTTATTCTATATTTTGAGAGTTGCACGACAACTTTAGAACTCACTTGAGGTAGCTAAGAACTGCTTTGGGGATGTTTTGCCTTAGGCCTGCCATTCTTCTTCCAGGCAGCAAAATTCTAAGTCCTTCATTAAGGCATCCTTGGTCATATCAACCTGTCAGTTGCAGTGGTGCTGCCTAATGCTAAAGTTGGAGCTTCTTGACATTAGGTGGCAATGTTAGAGGTGCCACTACCCTTGGCCCTGCTCACTGATCATAGTACTTTCCAGGGCTGAGTGAAGAACCAGTCTCAGAATCCTTCTCAACCCGAAGTCCAGCCAGTACAAGTCTCATACTCAGAAATGGGAAATGGCCTCATGAAACCTACATGCCATCTCTGATCTGTGATATTTACCATAAACAATGAAAGAAAAGGTCAGATTTAAATACTACTGCTCTACCTCAATATATTTATGCACTTCAGGAAATGCCTCATTAAGATTCAAGAGGAAAATAAATGAAGAGCCCAGAAAAGAAAGGAAGCCACAGAATGAAAGCAAGTTAAATGGTCCTGACAACTTAAAAAAAATAACAAATTCAGACAAGGAACAAGTTACATGTGAGGAAACAACTTACCCATTGCTGTGAGGTCTTC
The DNA here is from genome assembly GCF_002263795.3 of Bos taurus. Taxonomy (NCBI): domain Eukaryota; kingdom Metazoa; phylum Chordata; class Mammalia; order Artiodactyla; family Bovidae; genus Bos; species Bos taurus. The sequence continues at coordinate 85,404,247 of NC_037357.1, read as the reverse complement.
ATTGAGTTCCTGGAGCCAGAAGATGTCCATGTCGTCTAGGTCATAGCGGCACACAGATGCCGCCAGCTCCACGATGTTGATGTAGCCAGGCTCTGTGGTCTCTGGGTTGGAGCACTGGATATATTTCCGGGGCCGGACAAACAGGACCTCTTTTTTCTTGTCGGCCATAACCCTAGCAAAGCAAAAAAAGACACTGATAACAATCAATGAATGAGAGATGCCATGCACTGACTGGATGGCTAGACAGCACTCAGGCCATGCAGTGGAGCTAAATTGTTATCCTTCCCCACCCTGGGGAAATCCCCTGCTCTGCCAACTGAAAGGCATGATAAGACCCCTTTTTAGAAGGCAAATGGTTCTGCAAATCCAGTTTTGTCATTTGCTGTGAATATTCTGACTTTTAATGAAATGCTTCATTTACCCCACGGCTCCTAAGTCCCTACTACCACTCATTCTAATAAAATGTTGCATTGTGCGTTCTTGGTGCAATGGCCACCACATTTATTTAGAAGGGGAAATAGCAGAAGGAGTGATACTTGTACAAAGGCACAGCCAGATTCCACACCAAAGGTAAGTTTTAGCTAAACTCATGTTTTCTATCATAGAGGCCATACTGGATGGTAGTAAAGAGTAGAGGCTATAGACTCACACCATCTGTTTTTCACTTCCACTCATTCACGTGGTGATCTTGGGCAATTACTTAATTTCTATAAAGTCTAGTTTTCTTAGCTAAAATATAAGGATGATAATCATAAATTATAATAGTATCAAACTTATAGGGTTATTATGATGATTATATGAAATAAAATACATAAAGTGCTTAGGACAGTGTACAGTAAAAGCTGGATGATTAATAATGCCATTGTTATTTTTATATCTCTTATTTTCACTATTTATACAGATGAGTTAAAGCCAAGAAGCTATAGATTTATACAAACTTAAGGCATTTATCAACCATAAATGTAAGTCTGGGCCAGGATAAGGCAATGGGATGAAAGATTCCCATTCTTCCAACATATTATCTAGCAGGCCTGAGTCAACCCATATTTCCCCTAATCTCTCCTGATACTTAAGATCCTAAGGCAAGGAAACCAAATAAGGGAAGAAACAGAAATTCTCACACCAATGACTGGCTCCATAATCAATGTTTTAGATGCTACATGAAGTATTAGAACACATAACCAAGAGGGGATCTGAATAATTATTCCCTGGAAATTTTAAAGAACAGGGTAAGCCATCTAAAAAATAAAGACATAGATATACAAAGAACAGGGTAAGCCATCTAAAAAAGAGAGAAAGAAATATATATACATATATAAAATAGTGAAAACTGTTTCTCTGGAAGGCTTCTGGAGCCAGTTTCCCTACTTTAGAGTTACTATGTATGTAGAATGATTCATAAACATTAATGTATTCATATGAATACACATAACTATATTAGGTTGGTGCAAAGGTAACTGTGCTTTTGCACTGTTGAATTTTGCTGTTTGATATTAGAATACATCCTTAAATAAACATGGCTATGTTACACATCATTTTAATGTACATTTCTTGCTTTATGTTTTTTGCTAATGCCCTATTACTTGCTGTTTATTTTATATTTATTTTGAACTATAGAAATTGTGTTAGACAAAAAGTAAATTCAAACAATTTTTTTATTCAAGTTCAAAATGAGTTGTAAAGCAGGGGAGACAACTCACAACATCAACAATGCATTTGGCTCAGGAACTGCTAACAAACATACAGTGCAGTGGTGGTTCAAGAAGTTCTGCAAAGGAGACAAGACCCTTGAAGATGAGGAGCATAGTGGCTGGCCATCAGAAGTAGCAACAACCAATTCAGAGCATCATTGAAATTGGTCCTCTTACAACTATATGAGAAGTTGCTGCAGAACTCAGTATTGACCATTCTACGGTTGTTTGACACTTGAAGCAAATTGGAAAGGTGAAAAAACTCATTAAGTGGGTGCCTCATGAGCTGAGTGAAAATAAAAAAAGATTGTCATTTTGAAGTGTCTTCTTCTCTTATTCTACACAACAACAAACCATTTCTCGATCAGATTGTGATGTGTGATGAAAAGTGGGTTTTATATGACAACCAGCGATGACCAGCTCAGTGGTTGGACTGAGAAGAAGTGCCAAAGCACTTCCCAAAGCCAAACTTGCACCAAGAAAAGGTCATGGTCACTGTTTGGTGGTCTGCTGCTGGTCTGATTGATGACAGCTTTCTGAATTCCAGCAAAACTATTACATCTGAAAAATATGCTTAGCAAGTTGATGAGATCACCAAAAATTGCAACACCTGAAGCTGGTACTGATCAACAGAAAGGGCCCAATTCTTCTCCACGACAATGCCTGCCCAACTGCACATCACATCACCAATGCTTCAGAAGTTGAACAAATTGGGCTATCAAGTTTTGCCTCATCTTCCATATTCTCCTGACCTCTAGCCAACTGACTACCACTTCTTCAAGCATCTTGACAACTTTTCTCAGGGAAAACACTTCCACAACCAGCAGAAGGCAGAAAATACTTTCTGAGTTCACTGAATCCTGAAGCATGGAGTTTTGCACTACAGGAATAAACAAACCTATTTCTCGTTAGCAAAAATGTGTTGATTGTAATGGTTCCTATTTTGATTAATAAAGATGTGTTTGAGCCTAGTTATAATGATTTAAAATTCATGGTCTGAAAATGCAATTACTTTTGTACCAACCTAATATACAGAGGCACAGTCCACTCTGTAAATATAGAGTGAACATTTCCTAAGCATTCTTCTAGAAACTTATGATTCCAAATAATGTGTGTTGAATAAAATAACTATATGCAATCACATATTTTAATTTTTAAAAAACCATATGGAGCTTTTAAAGCCAAAGGCAATAAAATATTTGAGGAAAAAGTAGAACTCTAAAATAATTAATGGAAGCTAAAAATTTGGGAAATGCTAAATGAGGCCTGCTTCCCACTGAAATGAACCCAACTGAAAAGGCCAAGACATGCGTATGAATTCTCCACAGTCCATGAGATTAAATATGCTGTGCTTTTTGGTGCATGCTTTATGAGGTAATTATAGAATATTTTTTTCAAGATTCATCTTTTTCTAATAGGAATAATATTTTGCTTATCTATTCATCTTAACTGCCTCAAATTCCCTGTGGAAAAAGGTAGACCTATAGATGTTCTTGACTTAAACTAATACATTTATTATGCTTCTGGAAGAAAATAAAAAGGAATATCTTTATGACCTTGGGATAGACAAAGATATTTTAAGTAAGACACAAAGTCATTAACCATAAAGGAAGAGATTGGAAATACTGTTTGTCAACAGTGTATAATAAACTTTTACAAATCAAATAGAAAATGACAGATAAATCAATTAAAAACTGGGCAAAAAATTTGAATAGACACTTCAAAAATAAGGCTATCCAGATGGCAAAAATCTCAAAAGGTTCTCAACTTCATCAGTTAATACAGAAATGCAGATTGAAATCATAATCATCATTACCTGCCAGAATGGCTAAACTTGAAAAGATTGACTAAAAATTGAAGATACTAAGTGCTTGCAAGGAAATGGAGCAAACAGACCACTGCTGCTGGGAGTGTGAACTGGTACAATCATTTTGGCAAACTATCTGGCAGCAGATATTATGGCTGAACATATGCATACCCTATGACCTAGCAAACCCACTCCTAGGAATATACTTTAAAAAGTACACATACATATATATACTAAAAGATGAACAAAAATGTCCATATTAGCATTTTTCATAATAGCTGGAAACTGAGAGCAACCCAATATCTATCAAAAGCAGAATGGATAAATAAAGTGTGGTATATTCACACAATGGAATATTACACAGAAGTGAAACTTAATGAAATGCTACATGCAACAGCATGGATGAATCTCACAACCATAATGATGAACAAAACAATCCAGTCTCAGTATGAAGGTTAAAAACTGGCAAAACTGTCACCTATGGTGAATGAAGTCAGTGGGAAGGAGAAGGAGGGCTTCTTGGGTGCTGATAATGCTTTATTTCTTGATCTGGGTGGAGGTTAAACAAGTGTATCATGAAAACAGAGTTATATAGTTATGCATTAGTTATCTTTCTGTGTGTATATTTCAATGCAAAATTTATAACATGATGATGATATTATCTCATTCATCTTTTCATATGTCTAAATCTAACGACTAAGACTACGACAATAAAAAAAAATTATAGGCTGAAACAGTAATGCCAAAGGATACCCACAAGCAGAAATTCTTATGATAGAGGGAAGGTCTATAACAATAAGTGAAAAAATACTGCTTTGGGTTTTGTAAAATGCAGCTCTAAGATCTTCAAATACACATTATATTGCTATAGCTGGTGGAAATCCCAGGATCATTCCTTGGTGATTTTCTTCTCTGGCCACTATACACTAGGTAGAGGGACATTCTCTCAATGGTCATCAGATCACTGAACAAAATAGCAAAAGCACACAAGTCTAGAGGTATGAACAATTTTGTTAGGGTGATGTAGTAAGTGCAGTTTTAAATTTGGATGCCTGAATGTAAATGAATGTGTAATAACTTCCTGGATGACCAATTTTGGTCAAAGGACCCACAACCACACCTGCTTAGCCTCACAGAAAGAAGGCCTCTCCATCTGCTCCTCAGGGTAGGTCAGCTAACCTCTGGCCCATGTGAACACTGCTGTGACACTAAAGAGGCATTAAAAGGAAGCTGGAACCACTCTAAGCTGACCTATAGCCTCTTCCAGTGTTTTATGCGCACTGAGTCCTCTAGTTGATCTAAATATTTAACAGGGAGAGACTATTATCAAAGAGACTTCATTTCCTGATGAGTGGATCAGAATCATTTGTGAATAGCACAAAAACTGCACAAATACCATAACATCATGGACTTCTAAAAGGCTTGAGTAAATGTCTTAAAAGCTAACTAAATAGAAGCCCCTTTTAATAATATCCCTAGGAATAGTTTCCCAAGATGTCCCTTGTTAATCTTGCCACTCTTGCTTCTCTGCAAGACTCCATGTCTCATCTATGAAACAAAGGACAATTATAACATCTATGACAGAAGGTATTTAAAAAATTCCACATGCTCTTCTACAATGTGACTCTGCCCCTCCCCCAAGTGGTGAAGTCTATTTCCCCTCATCTTGAATCAGGGAGGGTAATATGACTGTTTCCACGGATGGAATACAGCAGAAGTGATGCTATGAGAATTGCAAGGCTGGGTCATAAAAGGGAAAACAGCTTTCACCCTGTTTGCTGGAACACATGCATATGGACCCCTGTACCTAAGGCCTGTGAAGAGTCTTCCTACACTGAGGTTGTCATGCTATGAGGAAACCAAATCAAACAGAGAGGCCATGTGCAATATTTATATCATCCCAGCCCAGGGAGCAGACATGTTAGTGAAAAAACCTTTACATGATTCCAGCCCCCAACTACTGAGTCACCCCAAACTTCAAGTCTTCCTCACTGAGGCCCTAGACATCATAGAGTAAAGACTAACCATCCCAACTGTGCCCTGTCTGAATTTCTGACCCACAGAACCTATAAGTATAAAAACATGGTTGCCTGACAATAAGTTGGGGAGCAACAGTAACTGAAAAAGCAATTTATACAGTAATAGTAACTGGAAAAACCACCAAAAGACTGCTTTAAACTTTAAATAAGATAGATGTGTATATAAAAGTACTCTTTATTGATTCTCGTAACTGAAAGCAAAATGGTAGACTGCTGCTGCCTAAAACAGAAAGGAAAAAGAGCTGAAGAGTGGGGCAAGGACAGTACAGGGAGGTGACAGAAGTATGATGGTGAAATACAGCAGTGGAGTGAGAGGCAGGCTTGTGGTCCCATATATCACTAGGGGCCATTCTTCCTTTGACTTATATATATGAAATCTGATATATCTTGAAAGTAGAACCAAGGGGATCTCCTTTGATATTGAATATGGGGTATGAGGCAAGATGATTCTATGAATTTTGGTCTGAAAGACTGAACAGGAAGAATGAATCTGCTATCAGTTAAATGTATAAAATTACAGGTGGAACTAGTCTGGGAAGAATATCAGTAATTCAGTTTGGGACATTTTAAGTCTGAGATGTCTATTGGACATCCAAGTGGAAATGCTGCATTGGTGTTTACCTATTTGAGTCTAGAGTTTAGTGAAGAAAGTACTGCTGTCTGTAACCTAATCAAACATTTACATTCCAAGGAGAAATAGGGGCCTCTCTGGATATCTAATCATCCTCTCTTTCAATATCACTAGTGACTCAGAAGTATATTTGTTAAGTGAAAGAAGCAAGCTACAGAATATTCCCATTTATTTGTACATACATATGTACATGTTGTCAGAGAAGGCAATGGCAACCCACTCCAGTACTCTTGCCTGGAAAATCCCATGGACGGAGGAGCCTAGTAGGCTGCAGTCCATGGGGTTGTGAAGAGTGGGACACAACTAAGCGACTTCACTTTCACTTTCATGCATTGGAGAAGGAAATGGCAACCCACTCCAGTGTTCTTGCCTGGAGAATCCCAGGGATGGCGGAGCCTGGGGGGCTGCCATCTCTGGGGTCGCACAGAGTTGGACACGACTGAAGCGACTTAGCAGCAGCATGTACATATTGTATAAGCACACACATACAGTCAATATTTGTGTTCTGATGTTTTTGTTTCTACAGTAAGTCAATTAATAATTAATCTAAGGCTTCCCAGGTGGTGCTAGTGGTGAAGAATCTGCCTGCCAATGAAGGAGCCACAAGAGATGAGGGTTCCACCCCTGGGTCGGGAAGATCCCCTGGAGGAGGAAATGGCATCCTACTCCAGTATTCTTGCCTGGAAAATTCCAAGGGCAGAGGAGCCTGGCTGCTACAGTCCATGGGGCCACAAATAGTCAGACATGACCGAGCGAGTGAGCATGGGCACACAAGCACACACATACATTAACCATTTATGTGTAATATAACTTATAATGCATGCTTCCTTTCAAACAAACATAAAGCATTGTTTTCCTTCCATTGGACCCTTACTGTGAAAGAAACTATTTTAAATAAACAAATGAAAACAAAACAAAAACTATCTGAAGCTTATCACTGATGAGCATCAAAATCATCCAGTCTACCTAAAAAACATGTAATGGTGTTACAATCATTTTTATTTGTTGAACTTAACTTCAAAAAATTCCTGTGGTAATGAACAGGCTTATCTAAATAGCTGAAACTTGCAGTGCAAGATGGCTCTGTTTCATAATTCTCTGTACCCCTCACCTCAATCACCACATATACATACTACACTATCCTAAAGGACAAGAGAATTGCAGAAATGACAATAGAACAGAGAGGAAAACCTTACCTGAAAGCCAGAACACTTCTAAACGGATTTGCTCCACCTAATCTGCTGTATCTTTTTCCATCCCTTTTCAGTTACTACAGCAATGAATAAGAGTAATTCTAGGACCCAAGAAACATGTCAATTCATACACATCCAAAATTTCTTCTATAAGTCTATTAGAAAACACAATTCTGAAGTATCTTGACAATCTTGTGACTTAGATAATAAATAAAAAGCATGTTTAGTTTTATTAGTATTTAAGTTTCTCTAGCTGATTGACTTAATCTGGCTGTAGGCAATAAGACAAGTAACTCAAATACAAACATTACAAACATTACTATTGTGATGGATTGAAGATAGTCACAAATCCTTTAACAGTCCTGTCAAGAGGTAGGGTCAATTTCCCTCCTCTTCAGTCTGAGACTGCTCTAATAAAATATAGTAGAAGTAGTACTGTGCCATTTTCTGAGTCCAGGCCTTGAGAATGGCACCTTCTACTTCTTATCTCTAAGAATACTCACTCTTAGAGCCCAGAGCTGCCATGTAAGAAGTCAGGCTATCCTGATCATGTGGACAGGTCCTAATACTAAATGGGAATCTGGGCAATACACATCATAGCATCAACTACAGGGTTACAGTGGTGAATAAAATCAGTAAGGCTCCTGTGCTCATGTAGCTTTGAGTTTGTAATGCCACTACCAAAGTGTAAGAGAGAAATGCTAATATGTTCACCAAACCCTAGATGTTTTCCATCTAGGCACATAGCAAGGCTGCATTCCCCAGTACCCTTTGCAGTTAGGTGGGCCATATGAATGAGTTCTGGCTAATGGCATATGTGCACATCACCTACTTCAAAGTCTAGACCCCCTCCAAATCTACCTGCATCACCCTCCATGCTGTCTTGTCTTTTCCTGCAAACTGGATTTAAAAGTTTGGGGGTGGAAGAGTGGGAAAAGACCTAGCAGATAGAGGAGCCACTCCAAAAAAGAGCCTGAGTCTCTGAATGACTATGAGTGGCAGAGATGATTCACATCCCAAACCCACACTGGATGGAGACATGTGCAAAAAATAAAACCTTCATTGTGTTAAGATACTGAGATTCTTGGGGAGATGTTTGTTATAGCATTTGGCCTATCATGACTAATACATACATAATGGTAAAAAGTTATTTCCCAGTATTTTCATGTTTGTTTCCACTTAACTATTGCATTACATTAGATTCATTCTTAAATTTCTCTAACAGATTTATATTTTGGGATATTCTCTCTAGAGATAACCAACCAACAAGGTTTAAATTTTACTAAAACTAATATGGAGGAGTCAACTCAAAATAATATATTAAAAGATTTTTATTTTTACATTCTGATACTTTTTCTATGGTATGGTGAACTGCTGAAACATTCTTTATTAAAAACATTTAGCACAAAATCAAGGAATGTCCTCATGCTTTTACACACACATTAATTTTTTAAGTTTGGGAGGCAGGAAGAATTTTTACCATTAAATAAGTATTAGTGAACATTTCTGTTTTTTAAAAATGTAACAATATTAATTTAATGTAATAATGTTTGGTCAAAACTAAAATCACTATTTCAAAGATGAATCTAGCACTGATTCTCGAGGTGCAGGTTTTGAGTTTTATGTGCATAAACCACCCTGTGAATATTTCTTTGTATATGAAAGTAATATATAATCATTGAAAATATTAGTTTTAAATTTAAAAGCAATCATAGAAAGGGTTTGTTATGAAACATTTACATTTGTTTAGATTTGGCTAAAGTTGTGTCAGAAGAAAATACTTCTATTTATTTTGAGAATAAAGCTACATCTTTTAATTTCAAAAACTAAGTATTCTCTCAATAGTGTAAATAACCACACTGTTACCAGGCACCTCCTTAACTGCTAGGAAATTTGTAATCTATGAAAAAAACAACAAAAACATACAAAAAGAAACACTAACATAAAAAGTTATAAAATTAACCAATAAAAAGGAACATATCTGATATTGTCCTATATAGTGGGGAAAAGTAGCATCTTTGGACAGAGTGAAAGGTATAGTAGAGAAATTAGCATCTCAGTTCAAAATAGGAATAGCTAAAAAAAATCAGTTTGGTAGATTTGTGAAAGGGGATTTAAAAAAATGGAACTGGGATTTCTTGGTTATTCAAGAACCATGCTTTCTTTCTTAGCAGCCTGGTGGAACCAAGGTGGTTGAGGTTGGGATGTGGTGTCCATTTTCAAAAAGGAAGCTGCTCAACAAGTGGTATTGGGACACTTGGATATCCACATGCCAAAGGATGAAGTCAGACCTTTAACACCTCATACCATACACAAAAATCAACTGAAATGGATCAAAGACCCAAATATAAGAGTTAAAACTACAGAATTCTGAGAAGAATTCTAGGTATAAAACTTCATCTTGGTTTAGGTAATGATTTCTTAGATATGACACCAAAAGGACAAGCAACCAAAAGAAAAAAATAGATGCACTGAACTTCATCAAAATTAAAAACTTCTGTGCCTCAAAGGACACCACCAATGAAGTGAAAAGACAACCCAGAGAATGGGAGAAATTATTCGCAAATCATGTATCTGGTAAAAAAAAAAAAAAAAAAAAACCTGTATCTAGACTATGTAAAGAACTTTTACAATGTAACAATAAAAAGACAAATAACACATTTTTCTAATGGGCAAAATATGTGAATAATTTCCCCAAAGAAGAGATATACATAGGAGGTATGCATGGATGCATCAAGTAAAAATGGAACATTCTACAACTGCTGGTCAGGGGGACATCATCACCCTTTTCACTAAAAGGCTAGATTTTCAGCAGCCAAAGGCAGCCATTTCAAAGTGAATATGACAGAACATAAAGAGATGAACTGACATGTTTCACTTTACAGTTTGAACAGTAATGTTTCACAGGAAAGGAAAAAAAAAAAAACCAAAACATTGTATTTGCTAACCACATAAAAGCTTTTTCTCTTTGTAATAAAATACAAAAGCTCTCTTCCAAGAACATACAACTGGCTGGTAAGCACATAAAGAAAAGATGTTAGGACTTCTCTAGTGGTCCAGTGGTTAGGAATCTACCTTCTAATGCATGGGATGTGGGTTCAATCCCTGGTCTGGGAACTAAGATCCCACATGCCCAGGGGTAACTACTGAGCCTGTACCACAGAACTAGAGACCAGGTGCCACAACTAAGACCCAACATAGCCAAAAGTACACAAATAAATAAATAATAATAAAGAATAGATGCTCAACATCATTAGCCAACAAGCAAATGCAAAATCACAATGAGATGTACTTCATACCCACTAGGATAGCTATAATTAAAAAAATAGAAGTGTTGGTTAGTATGTGGAGAAAATGGAATCCTCATAAAATGCTGGTAGGAATGTATGGTTGACCCTTGAACAAGACAGGAGTAAGGGGTACTGACACCTCATACAGTCAAAAATTCACATATAATTTGCAGTTGGCCCTCCATATCTGTGTGGATCTGGATCTGTGGATTCAAACAACTGCAGGCTGCGTATTACTATAGTATTTACTATTGAAAAAATCCACATATAAGTGGACCTGCACAGTTCAAGCTCACGTTGTTCAAGGGTCAACTATAACATCTTTTGGTTGGTTACTAATTTTCTTTCCTAAAACCCACCCACTTTCCTCTTTGCTTCCTTCATCCTATTCTCTTTACAATGATAAATATACACTGAAAACCTACTATTAGGCAGTAAGGGTTCTGCTCTTAAGTAGCTTATAGTCAAATTTGTTGTCTTTCTTCCTTTTCTCTTCTAATCACATGTTGCTGTGCTGTCATGTGCCCACTACCACATTTTCTTACCATCTACACACTCTTGTATTTGTGATGATTGCATATATTTATAGTTATATATATGGATGATATTTTTATTAACATTATTGAGGTATAAATGACATATCAAGCTACATATATTTAAAATGTACAAATTAACAAGTTCTGACAGATATATAAATTTGTGCAACAAGAACTACAACCAAGATAATAAATATAACCATCACCTCTAAAAGTTCTCTTATATCCTCTTGCTCCACTGGCCACTTTCAAAAAACCCAATGATCTGCTGTCACCAAAGCAGGTAGTACTCACTTTGCACAGTGGTACTGTACTGTAAAAATGACTGTGCAAACTGAAACTGTGAAAAGCAATCTTAATAATCACTGGGGAAATTATGATTTTTCAGTGACCTTTAACATTTTTGTCAAAACATTTTACTCTCTTATTGTTGGCTATACTATATAGGGAAATAAAAAATATTAAAACCGATATGTATTTGATACCCTATCATTTGAAACACTGAGAATTTAAACTCTTTTATCTCTTTGTAAAACTTATCAAGAGTACAGTGCTTAATTCTTAATTTACAAAACTTATGAAACAGAATAAGCAACTCTTCTATGTCCTGGAAAGTTGTCATACTACTCTATGAACTTGGATTAGTTTCCAACATTTTGTCCTTTGTGCTTTCACTGCTATAAAATTTTTTGAGAGGTCCTTTAATGTGAAGTTTTATTCTGGCATCATTTTATCTGGAACATCTTCATTCTTTTCATCACAATCACTTTCTTCATGTCTGTATGTCTGCCTTCATTAAGTTCCTCTAGTTGCATATCTAGCAGCAGCAGCTGCATATCTAGAGCCTCTCAAACTGCAACAGTGCATCCACATTCCCATGTTCAACTATTTATTCAATAACTACATTGAATTTGATTCAAATTTCTCTTTCAGTATTATCAGTTTTTATTTCTTTAAATGTTTGGTAGAATTTCCCAGTGAAACCATCTGGGCCTGGAGGTATTTTTATGGAGAGTTTTTAACTACAAATTCAATTTCATTAATAGTTATGAGGCTATTCAACTGATTATTTCACATTGAGTAAGTTGTGGTAATTTGTTTGGATAACCCCCAGGAAGGCAGGAAAAACAAAAGAGAAAAATAAAAAACAGAGAACACTCATATACACACACAATAAAATAAAATGGCAGACTTAAGCCCTAACATATCATTAATTACATTAAATGTAAATGGTCTAAACACATTAAGTCAGAGGTTGGCAGAATGGATTAAAAAACATGATTCAAATATATGCTATCAAAAACACTTAAGATAGAAACATATAAATAAGTCAAAAGTAAAATAAAGGAGAAGATATAAATACAAACATTACTCAAAAGAAAGCAAGAGTGACAACATTAGTATCAGATTAAGTAGCTTTCATAGCAGAGAAAATTACCAGAGATGGGGAGGAATATTACATAATAAAGAAAGGATAAATTCACCAATAAAATATAGCAATCATAAATATATGTGCACCAAACAACAGTGATACAAAATATTTGAAACAAAAACTGATTGGGATGAAAGGAGAAAAAATAACTTCCCAATTATGGCTGGAGACTTCAACCTCTGTGATAGAACAGACAGAAAATCATCCAGGAGATAGAAGAACTCAACACTATCAATTAAGACGATTGAACTGACATTTATAGAATACTCCACCCAACAGTAGCAGCACAGGCATTATTTTCAAACACCCATGGAACATATACCATGATAGACCATATCCTGGGCTATAAAATAAAACTCAACAAATTTAAACAAATTGGTATTATACAGAGTGTTCTCTAATACAATGGAATCAAAACTAGAAATCAGTAATAGAAAGATAAGAAAATATTCAAATAAAGTAAAAACCACACTTTTAAATAAAAGAAGTCTCAAGGGGAAAAAAGTGAAGAAAAGAAGTCTCAAAGGAAAAAATACACTAAAATGAATGAAAATGAAAATATAACACATCAAATTTTTTGTGACATAGCTAAAGCAGTGATAAGAGGGAAATTTATAACATTAAATGCTCATATTGGAAAGAGGAAATGTCTCAAATCAATAAGCTATGCTCCCAATCCAAGAAACTAGAAGAGCTAAATAAATCCACAGCAAGTAAAATAATTGAAGTAGTAGAGATAAGAGCAGAAATAAATTAAAAACAGAAAAGATAATGAAACCAAACTCCAAATTCAGATTTACATCCTACAATTTATCATGTCAAGGGTCTGCTGTAACACCTGACTGCAGTGAAGCGTTTACCACTGGTTTATTGTGATTATTTTGGCCACTCCTGAAGGAAGAATGTTATTTATGTATGGCTGCAGCACCAAACAGACAGTGTGGCATATGAATGACAATGCAGCTTCCTGTGATGCTGTGGAACATGTGGGATACAGAACACTGCCTAAGATTCTGAGCCATACTGCCCCTCATTTTGCATGAGCAGCTATATAGCTTTGCAGTAGAAAAATCTAAAGAATCTATAGCACGTGTTGTAGTTTGGAGAAAGACAGAAGCACAAAGAAGCTATACCATGGAGAGTACTTTGTGTGGCTGTGATCAGGGAACATGTAAGGGTTTACAGATTGGTACTCGAGAATTGGAAGAGATGGGAGCAAAATTTTATGTTGGCCTATCATGTTTGAAAAGACTGATATCCCCATTCGAATATAATCTGCCTTCCCGTCTGCTTGATTTTGAAAATGACTTGATTGAATGGAGCTGCAAAGTAACTAGCCCCCCGCCACTTATGTTATGGATGAAGATGAACCTCGATTCCTTGGAGAAATAGATTACAGTACAGATAGTACTGATGAGTTAGATATTGAATTGACTGAAAACGCAAGAGACTATGAACCTTCTGCCCAAGAAGAAGTACTTTCTGATTCTGAATCAAGAACCCTTTGATTTAGAGGGTTGAGCCCTTTGCCATCTCTTGTTAATTGCAAAGAAGAAATGAAATACCTTGGTTTTTATTACACAGCAAGTTTGAGAGAAATGAGTTTATAGAGAGCTGACTCAGATAAACAGAAAGCAACCTGGGCCTGTTTGGTTTCATGAGACAATGAATATGTTTATTAATTCATGATAAAAAGATGGCTTTGTGAAATGGTCAATAAAAATGACCAACCTATAGCAAGTAAAAAAGGAGATAAAAATGGCCAATATCAGGTATGAAAGAGGGGGGATATACACCTGTTTCTTTTGCTTTAAGTGTGTTCATAATTGCTCACTGAAGCATTTTTATGATGGCTCCTTTTAAATCTTTGTTAGACAATTCTACTATCTCTGTCACATTGGTACTGGCAGCTACTGATTATCTTTGATCAAGTTGAGATCTTTTTAGTTCTTGATATGAGTGATTTTTTTCCACTGGAACCTGGGTATTATGCTACAAGACTCTGGATCTTCTTTAAACCTTTTATTTTTACTGGCTTCCTCTGACACTGCTCTGGCTGGAGATCTGGTTGGGGAGGATATCGCCTCATCACTGTTATGTGATTGTAGAAGTCCTGGTTCACCATCTGGCCTATGTTGACATTCAGGGGCAGGAATTCTTTGTTACTACTGGGGGAGACTGAGAGTTCTGGCTTCTCACCAGGCCTCCACTGATACCTCCCTTGCTGGGATTGGTAAGATAACTTTACTACTGCTCCCTATATGGTCTTCACTGATACCATGTGGCAGGGGGAGGTGTCCTCATCACCCCTAAGGAGTGGTTAAAGTCTCCTACAGATGGGAAAGAGAGGGATACATGATTATTACTGGTTTAAGGTGGTAATCTAGGCTCCTTGCTATTACTGCAACAGTATATAAAAATACTGACAGTAAAGACATGAAAATGTCTGACTTATGTTCATTCATGATACTCTTGTGATTTCTAGAGGATGGTGGCAATGATGATGAGCTAGTGAGGGTACGTATGTGTGTTGGGCAAGACTGAAGTTTTTCTTAACAGAGAATAGACAGTCTCTCTGTGGGTGGGACAGCCTGGGCTTGCATTTTTAGAAGTGATTTGACAAGCATTTCTGGAACATGACTAAGACCTAAGAACCTGCTGCTGCTGCTAAGTCGCTTCAGTCATGTCTGACCCTGTGTGACCCCATAGTCGGCAGCCCACCAGGCTCCTCTACCCCCGGGATTCTCCAGGAAAGAATACTGGAGTGGATTGCCATTTCCTTCTCCAAGAACCTGATGCTAGTGGCCAAAAATTCAAGAATGTGGTCTCTGATCTTTAAGAACCTAATATGTACTAGAAATAGATAGCTGTACAAAGAGATGTACAATTTCTCATAGTAACCAGGAGGTCCCACCAGCCCCTTTATCTGATGTTATTCCTTCCTTTTCCTTCCTTCCCTCACTCATTCATTTAAATTTATACCAAACATTTTATTTCATGCTGGCCTTCATGCAAAACACTGGCAAAGACCAGGAGGAAAAAATGGCTTCCAAAACTAGTCATTACTCTTGAAGAGCTAAACTTACTATGTCCTCTTGGCAAAAAATACTCTCCTACTTAAACTTCTTCTCAAGTCTTTGCAAAGGAAGGCTGTGTGCTTATGGTCAACCCAATTATTCCAGTTATCCCCTTTCATTTGGGTTTATGCATTTTAAAAACTCTGTATGTTTTGGCCCTCTGTTTACAGATGCTATCACTATGAGGCCCCTATTAAAATGAAGCAACTTCTCATGGAGTTATATATTAATAGGGGTATTATGGGGTTATGTAATTAGTGCTCTGTTTCTCTTCAAAGGCTAATAAATGCTACTGATTGTTGAGTCAGATTGGGAAATCTTGGTCTCCAAAACCTTATCATAATTTCAGATTGGACTTCAAACAGTTTTATCCTGTGAATAGGTACATGTTATATCCCTAAATAAAGAGTCTGAATGACTACTGACCTATCTTAGTCTGGTATAATCTGCCATTGGTCTGAATGAATCGCTGAACATGTATGTGACTTAGCATTATAAATGTATAGTTAGCCACTCAAAGTCTCCCCTCAAGCAGCTCACAGGCAACCATAAGAGCATTCATCCCCTAAATCAAAGGTACAACCATGAAAATACCTGACGGAAGGCTGTGGAAGAGTGTCTGGATTGGCTGGTACTTGGACTCCCTTTTCCCATTCTTCCTTCCATGTATCCGTGAAGAGGTAATAGTTGTCAGGGTTAATATGGTGAGAGTCTGGAATCTTCATGGCACTGATAAGGTCCTTCCGGAACACCTGGTAAGACATTGCACACACCTTGAGAAGACCATCACTATGGAATTAACACCATTTAATGTTCTTTTAAAAAGACCATCCCCACCCACTCTGCACTCCAACAAAAGAGACATCTCTAACTTCCTAAATGGTCACATCAACTTCTATTTGGAAAGGGTGTGAAGAATTGACAGGAAAGTCAGCTTGTTCTGGATTTAATAAAGAGTAAAGGGGTTCTTCCTAAATTTTGTTGGGCTCCTTGAATTTAAATCAACAGTACAGGTTACTCTTAAAAAGTCTATGTAAAACAAAAATCCTTAACTCTCTCAAATTAATCAACAAGTATCCTATGATAACTTATGATCATTTAGCTATCACCTAATTTTAAAATTATTTACATAATTTTAGTATTACAGAGAAGTTACTAAAATAATACAGAGATCCCATATATCCTTCTTATATTTCCCTCTAATGTTAACATCTTGTATAACCAGATTACAATTACCTAAACCAGGAAATTAACATTCACCTACAACTAATTTTCCCCCAATGTCTTTTTGTTCCAGAATTCAATCCAGAATCACACTTTGCAGTAGTTGTCATGTATCCTTTGTATCCTTCAATTTGTGATAGTTTCTCCTTTTCTTTCCAGACCTTGACACTTCTGAACAGTACCGCTCACATACTTTATATAATGTCCATACCATCTGGGTTTGTCTGGTATTTTCTCATGATTAGATTGAGGTTATTCATTTTTGAGCAAAAACGCCACAGAAAGGATGCTATGACTCTCTTATCCCATTATATAAGGAATGTATGATGCCAGTGTCATCTTAGTGGTAATGTTAAACTCGATCAGTTGGTTAAGATAGTGTGTCTTGCTGATTTTCTCAGCTGTCAGGTTACTATATTTTCCTTTCTACTTAATAAATATCTTAGAGGAGGTACTCTGAGATTATAAAAAACACCCTGTTTCTCCTCAAACTGCCATGAACTAATTTTAGCATTGACAGATATATTTCTTCCCCGCAAAAGTTATTACTTTTGTTATGGTATTCTAATGGTGATTTGTTATCTTCCTTAGTTCTACCAGCCCTACATTTATGAATTGGAATTCCTCTGTAAAAAAAAAAAAAAGGCCTGCCCCTTCTCCCTAATTTATTTTTTTGTTCATTCATTCAATTATTTATTTATATCATTAGCACCTTATATGGTGGTTTGTTGTTTTAGTTGCTAAGTTGTGTCCGACTCTTGTGACCCCATGGACTGTAGCCTGCCAGGCTTATCTGTCCGTGGGAGTCTCCAGGCAAGATGGAGTGGGTTGCCATGCCCCATTCCAGGGGATCTTCCCAATCCAGGGATAGAACCCAGGTCTCCTGCATTGCAGGCAGATTCTTTTACCGACTGAGCTATGAGGGAAGCCTCTAGAACCTCATGGATCTATTTTATTCTTTGGGTTATAATTCAGTATTACTGTTAATTAACAACTTTATGCTCAAGTTGTTCTACCTTTGGTCACTGGGAGCTCTTTCAGGTTGGCTTGCACCTATGCACTTTTGACACATCCCACTCTTTTTTTGAGTACTTTTTAAACTTCCTACATTACAACGTGCCCTAGGCATCTTCCACTTGATTATAAAAGCTATTGATTTTATATGTTAATGTCATATCCTGCCACCTTGCTGAATTCTTTTTTTTCTGGTGATTTTTTAAATTTGATTTATCCAATAAATGGAGAACATACTGTGAATTTAACACTATTGGGTTGCTTTCTCTGACCTCTCAAGTTCAAGACATTTTAAAAAATTAATTTATTTATTTTAATTGGAGGCTAATTACTTTACAATATTGTAGTGGTTTTTGCCATACGTTGACATGAATCAGCCACGGGTGTACATGTGTCCCCCAGGCTGAACCCCCTTCCCACCTCCCTCCCCATCCCATCCCTCAGTGTTGTCCCAGTGCACCGGCTTTGAGTGCCCTGTTTCATGCATCGAACTTGGACTGGTCATCTATTTCACATATGGTAATATACGTGTTTCAATGTTATTCTCTCAAATCATCCCACCCTTGCCTTCTCCCACAGAGTCCAAAAGTCTGTTCTTTATATCTGTGTCTCTTTTGCTGTTTCACACATAGGGTCATCATTACCATGAAAGTTGAAGTATAGAGTATGATACAATAAAGCAATTAATTCTCAGTTGGTGTAGTCTGTTTAAACTGACATTTCACAAAGTACAGGACTGAACAATCATATAATCAGTTCAGTTCAGTTGCTCAGTCGTGTCCGACTCTTTGTGACCCCATGGACCGCAGCATGCCAGGCCTCCCTACCCATCACCAACTCCCAGAGTTCATCCAAACCCATGTCCATCGAGTTGATGATGCCATCCAACCATCTCATCCTCTGTCATCCCCTTCTCCTCCTGCCCTCAATCTTTCCCAGCATCAGGGTCTTTTCAAATGAGTCAGCTCTTTGAATCAGGTGGCCAAAGTATTGGAGTTTCAGCTTCAACATCAGTCCTTCCAATGATGTCATTTAAATGAATAAGGACTCATTCCATTTGCTACTTTGCAGGGACAACTCTGCAAATGCCTATTGGTTTCATTTAGGGAAGATTTAGAATTAATAACATGACCTGAACAGGAAACCAACATTGAACATGCTGGTGATGAGGTGGTAACAAAATGACCTTCCTATGAAGAATCCTAGCCAATTAATTGGCTACTGTGTGGGGAGAAAGCTAAGTCTATAGGAAACAAAAATGGGAGGTTTATTACATAATGCTTTGTATAAGGAAGCAAGAGAGGATCACAGACATATCTATTAACATATTTTGCACAGGGCTCAGTGTTCTGGGTGGCCAGTGGGAGAAACTGAATCACCATTTTGCTGAAGACTCTGAACCATCTCTATAAATTACCAGAATGCCTTTAATGAGACAGTGGTTAAGAAGAGGCAGCAATTTACAATTGTGCTCAACTACTGCCTCTGTGAAACAGGGTTCTGTGGGAAATCCTACCTTAGCTCTGGAAAGACTATTACAACCAAGTATTTTTCAACCTCCTAAAATATTTCATTATTTTTCATATATTTCTCAAAATATATCAACTGACTGCAAAGTCATGCTTTGGGTTTAGTAACAATCACACAGCATATACCATGTCTTCATACCTGATAAAATTGCTTACAAAAATCTGTTCTGTAGCATTTTCTAAGTTAGCCTAGAGACACAGAAGTGGGCTGAATGGTGCCCCCCCAACTCCAAAAACATGTCCACATCCTAATTTATGGAACCTGTCAATGTTGCATTACTTTAGAAATGAGTTCTTGGCAGATAAAAATAATTTAAGGATTCTGAGATGAAAGGATAATCCTGGAAAATCCAGGTGGGCCTTAAATCCAGTAACAAGTGTCTTTATAAGAGAAAGCCAGAGGCAAATTTGAGACAGAAGAGAAGGGAGTACAACCATGGAGGTAGAGACTGGAATGATTCATCAATCCACAAGTCAGTAAGTGCGGACAGATATCAGAACCTGGAAGAGCAAAGAACAGAATTTCCCTAAAGTTTCTGGAGGGAGTAATCTGGTCGATTTTGGACTTGTGAGAAAATAAATTCCTGTTGTTTTAAGCCACTCAGTTTGTGGTAATTTGTTACAGCAGCCCTAGGAAACTAATACACACATTTACCAAACATAAGAGAAACTTGAAGACTCTAGACAAAGAGAAAAAGCAGAGGCCAGTGAAACTTGGCTCTTGTCCATTGCTTCAGAAACAGCAAACTTCCAGGGAACAGGAACATTGTGAAGTCTGGGGAACCTGGGACTGTAGAAATACCAATCAATTCATACCTATTTTTCTTAAGCAAATGAAAGCTAAATCCAATGACTACTGTAATTCTCTCTTCCACCTTTAGAAAAAAAGACTTATATGGTAAGCTTGATTTCAATTTAACAGGCTAGCCAGATTAAATAGCATCAGATCCAAGGTTTCCAGAGAAGCATTTTTACTCAAGGCAGAGTGCAAGAGTCTGCCTTATCTTGCTGTAGAAGTCAAACATTTCAAGTATGAGGCAGAACATAAAATGCTGAAGAGGGGATAGGAATGTGAGTTCAGTACTCAGGAAGATATCTGCAAAGTGATACAAAATATATTTACCAGACTGGTCTCATGAATCTGCTTCTGGTAAGAAAAGGTATTTTTTAAGGTTTTTAAAATAAACATGGGCAAACAAAATAGTTATAGTGTATCCTGATAGAGGTATCAGTTTTATACATATATAGTAGTACACACATACATTCATATTTGTATTTATTTTCATAAAGAAACAATAAAAAGATAAGCCAAGAACTTACAAAGAAAACCATTTAACGCTGAGAAAAGGGGAGAAAACAGGGACAAGAGAGACAAAAGCTGGATCTCTCTGAATGTATTTTGTTTCACAGTTTGATATTTGAACCAAACAAATGTTTCAAATGGTTAAAAATAAATTAAAAATCTTTATAAAGAAAGGAATATGTGTCTAGGGACAGACTGCTGGGATTGGTCTACTAATTTTACCACTTACTAGTTTGGGGAAGTTGTCTAAATTGTCTATGTCTCAGTTTACTTATCTGTAAAACAAGAATAAGAACCCTTAACCTCACTGGGGTAGTTGTAGGGATTAAATAGGTGAATTTATGTAAAGATCTTTAGTATGGTATTGGGCTCATGGTAATTGGTAAATAAACTCCAGCTGCAGTTATTTTACTATCATCAACATAGTCTCAGCTTTAGTTCTAAAAGCAGAAAGTTCTCTTTTCCAGTCCATAAATTAATTGTTGATAGGTAAAAGGAGACGTGAATTCATGGCTCAACTAAAACGTGGATGGTCTGACTTCCAAAGACAGTGTTCCCAAGCAATAGCCCCATCGAGAACTTTAACCAACATTCTATAGGTCACGAGGTAATGCAGAAACTTCACAGAATGAAACATGGGTATTTGCTGCTAAATTAAAGATTGTGAATGACGGATCTGGATATTGACACTGACCTAGGTAATGAAGTTTACAAGTTTTACAAGTTCTTAATTGTGTGCCTATTTTATATGCACTGGTAGTTTCCCCAAAAGTTCCTGAAACAAAAAGACTTTGTACTTACCAGATATCTGCTCATTTATGGTCAAAGAGGGAATTCACAGCCTAACATACAGTCCAGCAGCTATGCCAAGTCCAACAGTGCATGCCCATCCTGGCCCCTCAGATGCTTGCGGAAACAAAGGAGGCCTCACTACGAATTCAATTAGAATATCAATGCTTAACCTGCCAGAGCCACAAAATGAAAATGCCCTTCATGGACAGCTCTGGCTTTTACTGTTCTCATTAACATCTCTCAGTGGGCAGTTTCTTAAAGCACAGCTAGTCTGAACATTTCTGTGACATTTTTTAGAGGAAAAGCCAAAACATTTACTTCCTATATGACACAAAGGGGAACACTGTCTGGTCCATGTATAATGAAGCAGAGAAGATTGATCAGTTTTGATTCATAGTCACTAAATCTAAAACTATACATAACTGATGACAAACAGATGTCACCCCAAAAGTATTAAAAAAGAAAAAACAGCTGCAAACACAGTAACTATATCTAATCAAAAGGAATAAACTGTAAGTGATTTTCTTAGAATTATAAATCTTAAGGCAAAAAGAGACTTTTCAGGTTATCTAGAAAGAATAAACCATTCAAAGCAGAGAAAGCCTAGCAAAGAATTTCTATAAACAAAAATAGCCAATGTTGTCAAGATATTATGTCCCACAGTGGTTTTTCCAGTGAAGCGAAACTTATTTCTCAGTTTAAAGCTTTAAAAATCATGGACATATCTTTCAGATAGTTTAAAATAATTCTTAGGTTTCTTATAAAGAATAAATAGGACATTTCTGATGGCTATGGGCTGACATCAACTGAAACACTGATTCCCAAAAAGCAATGTACTTTTAGGCTGCTTAGATAGGTTTGATAATTCTCCTACCCTGTATCACAGAGGTATTTACCATGATACTGATATATTCTGGTAATGGAGGAGTGGGAGCAACTGAGTCTGACTTGAAGATCTGAGCAATTTTCGCATAAGAGATGACAACTGAAGTTTGCTTTCAAAGTTTTTCTCCCATTCCTCAACGTCCCTTTTTGTGCAATAAGTGTGCATTTGCAAGCTTAGTACTTTTTATCTGCTGTGGGTCAGAAAACCAAATAATCAAGTTTGTTAGAGATACAGGTAAAATGATATGAATAGGCTCTATTTGAGAGTATGCAGTGTATTCTGCTGACTTGAAATATATGAGCTTTCACCCTGCTGCTATGAAAGTCTCAGATGTAACGAATGAGACTCTAGGCCTAGAGGAGACACACAGTCAATCTTTTAAGGTAGGTTGATATGTTTCATAGACCAGTTAGACTAATATTAGGTGAAAATATCCAGGCTTTGAGAAAGAATGAAAGATTTTTTAATATATTCAAATTGGTCACCTAGTACTATGAACTTTTTCTACAGCAATTAGCTTTTTAAAAACTTCTTCAAGAATAGGGGCCCACTTGAGAATCAGAAGAAGGCTACTAGCTCAGAAAAAAATATACATAAAAACATATCCTTAAAAGTCTGCATACAATTTTCACAAGGTATCAAAGCCCCTAAACGTATGTGGAATTCACACAGCCCTAGGAAATGCTTCTCTAGAGGATAAATCAGGGGGAGGCACACACAGGAATCTCAGCAAAGCACTAAACATCAAAGAAAATATTTGTCTATCTGTGTAGCCAATTAAGCCTCAGAGAAAAAGATCATTTATACTGCATTTCAATGATTAACTCCTAGTTAAAAAAAAAAAAAAAAAAAAACACATGAGGTTTCATCTTGGACCTGTAGAGAGTCAGAAAAAAGAAATTCTCATCCTTACAAGAAGAAAAAGGCAGGAGAGGCAGCAAATTAACGATTTTTTGTGAAACCATTAGAGAAATGAGTCACAGGACAAATGGTCAGACTCAAAGAGAGACAACCATGCCTGCAGGGAGACATAGGACAGAAGCATTTACTTTCTTGGGGCAGAGGTCACAGTAGGAACATTAAATTAGAAATTCTGATGAATCTCTGGGGGCCAAGTGGGGACTACTATGAGAATATGAAGTTTCTGGGGGCTGTACTCATAGGGAGTTCCCACCTTCTTGTAAGCTTTTTCTCTAGAAACCTAGGAGCGATCTCACAGGGAAGTTAGGGAGAGAACCTGGAGAAAAAGCTCCCCCAGTGGTACTGTCTGGGTTGCTGGTGTTCAGTGTCCTGGCTCCCTTACTGAACAAAAGGCTTCATCTACAGAGGAAGGATTTCAAGTGAGGGCACTGAAATAATTTGACTAGTGCTATGGGAAGGGAGAAGCACCCAGCCTCAGCTTCCCTGTGTTACTCAAGGGAGAAAAAAGCCCTAATCTCAAGAGAGAGAATCTCAAGGACACAGACTGAGAATACTAGAGGATACCTGCTATAGGCAGACAGGATAATAGTGGGCAGGGGCAAAATGCTCTATCCCTGAAGGCCACTCTCCAACCCTGCTCCCAAACACAGGACTACTACATGCTCCTGAGATTGAGATGTAATCAGAAGAATAGAGAACACTATCCCTCCTAAATATCCTAAATATTTAATACCATTACCACCACACTAAAGCCTGATTGATAACAGTAGCTATACTAGAAGAGCTGCAGATGACAAAATCTCTGAGGACAAGCATAAAGGAAAAGGTCAAAAAAGGAGACAAAAACAGGGTCACCAGAGGAATGCCAAGTCTCTGGTACCCATAGTAAGAACTAATTTCAAACACCCTTGTACACTGCTGGTGGGAATATAAACTGATTAAGCCCCTTTGGAAGACAGTCTGGCATTCTCTCAAGTGGTTAAACAGTTACCATAGGACTCAGCAATCCTACACCTAGGTGTTTTTGAAAACATATGTCCACCTAAAAACATGTATATGAAAGCTCACAGCATCATTACTCATAATATTCCAAAAATGCAGACAACCCAAATTTCTATCAACTAAAGAACTGATTTTTCAAATGTGATATATGCATATAATGGAATATCATTTGGTCATAAAATGGAAATGAAGTATTGATACACGCTACAACACGGATGAATCTTGAAAATGTTGTTAAGTGAAAGAAGCCAGTCACAAAAGGCCATATATTGTATGATTCCATTTATATGGAATGTCCAGAATAGGCAAAACCATAGAAGCAGAAATTAGATTAGTGGTTGCCAGTGGCTGGGAGTGGGGTCCGGGGAGTTAACTGCTAATGGATAGGGTGTTTCTTTCTAGGGTAATGAAAATGTTCTAAATTTAGATTGTGGTAATGCTTACCCACACAACTCTGTGAATATACTAAAACCCCCTGAATTATACACTTTAAGTAGATGAATTATATGCTGTAAGAATATTTTAAAAAAGATGATAAAAATGTTTTTTTTTTTTTTTAAAAAAGAACAATCCCTATGGTACTAATAACATCATCTGAAAGGCGTTGACATCCACTCTCACTTAGCAATAACAAGGCATTCCTCCTCCTCAATGTGATATCAGTAGAGACTGGGTAGGGAGCCTAGACTGTCGCCACTGTCCATCAGTAATGCAGTACCTGTTACCACACCACTCCCTGCTATAAGTGGAGGCAACAAAATGCGGATTTCCACCCCTGCCAAGAAGTAATGAGATACCCTTCCCCATTCCCAGAGAGAGAACAGAACTACCTTCCTAGAGAGATAACAGAACTAGGATAAAGAATGTAGGGAAATCTGCAACTGGTGGTAAAAAGTCAGCACGCCTCTTCCCCACCGGTCTGGTTATTATGGAGGCCTGCCAAAAAAAGATTTAAATAAGACTTAGTGTCTGAGCTTTCTTGGTGGTTCAGTGGTAAAGAAACAATTTGCCAATGCCAGAGACACGGGTTTGATCCTTGATCTGGGAGGATCCCACATGCTTCAAAGCAACTAAGCCAGAGCACCACAACTATCGAGCCTGTGCTCTAGAGCCCAGGAGCCACAACTACTGAGCCCATGTGGTGGTACTACTGAAGCCCACTTGCCCTAGAGCCCATGCTCCGCAGTAAGAGAAGTCACTGAAATGAGAAACCCACGCACTGCAACTAAAGAGTAGCCCCTGTTCTCCACAACTAGAAAAAAGCCTGTGCAACAGTGAAGACCAGCAGAGCCAAAATGAAATAAACAAAAAAAAAATGTTTTTAAAGACCTGGTGTCTGTTAACATAATACCCCTCCCTGCCCTGCCCCATAAAAACCTAGCCCAGGATGCAACAGAAAATTTCTCAGAATACTAAGAACCAATAAATAGACACCAACACCAAGATGACACAAATGTTTTAATTATCTGACAAGGATTTTAAAGCAGCCATCACAAAAATGCTTCAACGAGAAATTACAAACATGTTTAAAAAAAATGAAAGTTTCAGCAAAAAAATAAGAGGATATAAAGAATAACCAAATGGAAAATTTGAAATGAAATAATACAATAATCATGAACTCCTTATTTCCAAATTCAGACTTAAATTGAAGAAAGTAGGGAAAACCACTAGACCATTCAGGTATAACCTAAATCAAATCCCGTACAGTGGAAGTGACAAACAGATTCAAGGGATTAGATCTGATAGAGAGAGGGCTTGAAGAACTTTGGACAGAGGTTTGTGACATTGTATAGGAGGCAGTGATCAAGACCAACCCTAAGAAAAAGAAATGCAAAAAGGAAAAATGGTTGTCTGAGGAGGCCTTACAAAAAGCTGAGAAAAGAAGAGAAGCAAAAGGCAAAGGAGAAAAGGAAAGATATACCCATTTGAATGCAGAGTTCCAAAAAATAGCACGGACAGACAAGACAGCCTTCCTCAGTGATTAATGCAAAGAAATAGAGGAAAAAAATAGAATGGGAAAGACCAGAGATCTCTTCAAGAAAATTAGATAACAAGGGAATGTTTCATGCAAAGATGGGCACAAGAAAGGACAGAAATGGTATGGAACTAACAGAAGCAGAAGAGATTAAGAGGTGGCAAGAATACACAGAAGAACTACACAAAACAGATCTTAATGATCCAGATAATCATGATGGTGTGATCACTCAACTACAGCCAGACATCCTGGAATGCGAAGTCAAGTTGGCCTGAGGAAGCATCACTAAGAACAAAGCTAGTGGACTTGATGGAATTAAAGTTGAGCTATTTCAAATCCTAAAAGATGATGCTGTGAAAGTGCTGCACTCAATATGCCAGCAAATCTGGAAAACTCAGCAGTGGTCACAGGACTGGAAAAGGTCAGTTTTCATTTCAATCCCCAAAAAAGGCAATGCCAAAGAATGTTCACACTGTCGCACGATTACACTCATCACACAAAGTAGCCAGCAAAGTAATGCACAAAGTTCTCCAAGCCAGGCTTCAAAAGTACATGAACCGTGAACTTTCAGATGTTCAAGATGGATTTAGAAAAGGCAGAGAAACCAGAGATCAAATTGCCAACATCCACTGGATCACTGAAAAAGCAAGAGGGGTCCAGAAAGACATCTATTTCTGCTTTATTGACTATGCCAAAGCCTATGATGCAGAGTACATCATGAGAAATGCTGGGCTGGAAGAAGCACAAGCTGGAATCAAGATTGCCCGGGGAAATATCAATAACCTCAGATATGCAGATGACACCACCCTTATGGCAGAAAGTGAAGAGGAACTCAAAAGCCTCTTGATGAAAGTGAAAGTGGAGAGTGAAAAAGTTGGCTTAAAGCTCAACATTCAGAAAACAAACAGCATGGCATCTGGTCCAATCACTTCATGGGAAATAGATGGGGAGACAGTGGAAACAGTGGCAGACTTTATTTTTGGGGGCTCCAAAATCACTCCAGATGGTGACTGCAGCCATGAAATTAAAAGACGCTTACTCCTTGGAAGGAAAGTTATGATCAACCTAGATAGCACATTCAAAAGCAGAGACATTACTTTGCCAACAAAGGTCTGTCTAGTCAAGGCTATGGTTTTTCCAGTAGTCATGTATGGATGTGAGAGTTGGACTGTGAAGAAAGCTGAGCGCTGAAGAATTGATTCTTTTTCAGCTGTGGTGTTGGAGAAGACTCTTGAGAGTCCCTTGGACTGCAAGGAGATCCAACCAGTCCATCCTAAAGGAGATCAGTCCTGGGTGTTCTTTGGAAGGAATGATGCTGAAGCTGAAACTCCAATACTTTGGCCACCTGATGTGAAGAGTTGAGTCACTGGAAAAGACTCTGATGCTGGGAGGGATTGGGGGCAGAAGGAGAAGGGGACAACAGAGGATGAGATGGCTGGATGGCATCACTGACTCGATGGACGTGAGTCTGAATGAACTCCGGGAGTTGGTGATGGACAGGGAGGCCTGAAGTGCTATGATTCATGGGGTTGCAAAGAGTCGGACACAACAGAGCGACTGAACTGAACTGAAAGCCTATGACTGTGTGGATCACAACAAACTGGAAAATTCTTAAAGAAAAGGGAATACCAGACCACCTGACCTGCCTCCTGAGAAATATTTATGCAGGTCAAGAAGCAACAGTTAGAATTGGACATGGAAAAACAGACTGGTTCCAAATAGGAAAAGGAGTACGTCAAGGCTGTATATTGTCACCCTGCTTATTTAACTTATATGCAGAGTACATCATGAGAAATGCCAGGCTGGACGAAGCACAAGCTGGAATCAAGATTTCCAGGAAAAATATCAATAACCTCAGATACACAGATGACACCACCCTTATGGCAGAAAGCAAAGAAGAACTAAAGAGCCTCTTGATGAAAGTGAAAGAGGAGAGTGAAAAAATTGGCTTAAAAGTCAACATTCAGAAAACTAAGATCACAGCATCTGCTCCTGTCACTTCATGGCAAATAGATGGGGAAACCATGGAAACAGTGAGAGACTTTATTTTTTTGGGCTCCAAAATCACTGCAGATGGTGACTGCAGCCATGAAATTAAAAGACGCTTGCTTCTTGGAAGAAAAGCTATGACCAACCTAGACAGCATATTAAAAAGCAGAGACATGACTTTGCCAACAAAGGTCCATCTAGTCAAAGCTATAGTTTTTCCAGTAGTCATGTATGGATGTGAGAGTTGAACTGTAAAGAAAGCTGAGCAGAGAATAATTGATGCTTTTGAACTGTGGTGTTGGAGAAGCCTCTTGAGAGTCCCTTGGACTGCAAGGAGATCCAACCAGTCCATCCTAAAGGAAATCAGTCCTGAATATTCATTGGAAGGACTGATGCTGAAGCTGAAACTTCAATATTTTGGCCACCTGATGCAAAGAACCAACTCACTGGAAAAGACCCTGACACTGGGAAAGATTGAAGGCAGGAGAAGGGGACAGCACAGGATGAGATGGCTAGACGGCATCACCGATGCAATGGACATGAGTTTAAGTAGGCTCCGGGAGTTGGTGATGGACAGGGAAGCCTGGCATGCTGCAGTCCATGGGGACACAGAGAGTCAGACACAACTGAGCGACTGAATTGAACATAACAATTGACATAAATACATACTATAGGCTCAATAGAATAATGGAATTAACAGAATAAAGAATCAGGGGACAGGAGCTGGGAGTGGGCGGCATGGGGCCTGAGGGCTGGGGTGCAGGAGTGGCTGTGGGGCTCAGGCAGCCGCTTCCTGGCCCTTGTATGCATGGCCCATGGGCTCCATGCTGCAAACTGGCAGCCCTCGGCCGGGCAGGGGCCAAGCGGGCATCCACTGAGCCTGTTGGCAGCCATGATCATGAACTCGGTCCCCGCCCTCTGCTGCCCTACCTGTGCCTCATGCGGTTAGACAAGCCCCTAGGAACCTGGCTGCTCTGTTTACCATGTACTTGGAGCACTGGTCTGGCAGCGGACCCAGGTTGTCTCCCAGACTGGTACATGTTATCCCTCCTTGGCACTGGAGCTGTTCTGATGTGTGAAGAAGGCTGTACTATTAATGACATGTGGAACCAGGACTATGATAAAAAGGTTACAAGAACAGCAAGTCGCCCAATAGCTGCTGGAGACATTTCAACTTTTTGATCCTTTGTTTTTCTTGGGGAACAGCTGACCTTGGCCCTGGGCATTCTTCTGTGTCTGAATTACGACAGCTCTTGAAGCAGCATCCCTACTTCTTGTCATCACCTACCCACTAAAGAAAGGAATTACATACTGGCCTCAGTTGGCCTTGGAATTGACATTTAATTGAGGAGCATTACTTGTGTGGTCTGCTATCAAGGGTTCCTGTGATCCATCTGTTTGCCTTCCTCTTTATTTTTCTGGAATTATGTGGACTCTAATATACGATACTATCTATGCCCATCAGAATAAGAGAGATGATGCTTTGATCGGGCTTAAGTCCACGGCACTGCAGTTCTGGGAAGACACCAAGAAGTGGCTCAGCGGTTTCAGTGTGGCCTGCTGGGGGCGCTGAGTCTGGTGGGAGTGAAGAGCGGCCAGACTGCACCCTACTACACTCCCCTGGCTGCTATAGGAGCCCATGTGGCTCACCAGATTTATACTCTGGACATCCACAGACCTGAAGACTGTTGGGAAAAGTTCACCTCCAACCAAACAACAGAATTAATAATTTTTTAAGGGACTGTCCTTAGGAATTTGTGGAAAGCAAAGGAGACCAATGAAACAAAGAAAAATATAGAAAACAGAATAGAAAATTAGCAAATTAAGTTTATCTAAGGATTTCTAAAACAAACTTTTACAAAACACTCTCAGGTCTTGTTACCACATAATTAGATTTAAGTAAGTCTTACAGTCTGTTAATGAATTACAGACCAGTAAATGAAGTCTTAGAGCATTGTGGCCTAGATTTTAGTTCAAGTATGTACATGTCAGATTCTTCTCCTGTCACAGACACCAGGGACTTTGCAGGGTTTGCAGTGACCTGGAGTATTTAAGTTAATGTTTTCTTCCTGTTGTAATTCTTACCTAGAGTTACAGGAATTATATGATTTTTAGCAATTTAGCAAAAAACCCTCATATATGTCTCATCTGAATGAATGTCTCTTTAGGAAAATGGACTCTCTTTTTCAGAGAAAAATAAAAAGCTGCTACAGAAAGTTGGGGCTTACTGTTCTTTGCATTGACCTTTATTTACTGCCAAAAGCTGAAATTCAGGAAACCATTCAGGTTTTTATATTTTAGGAGAAATGTAAGTAAGTAAATAAAATTTTTTTACCTATCAAAAAAAAAAAAAGAATCAGTGAACAAGAGAAATTAATCTAACCAAAGAAAGAATATACACTGGAAAAAATGAGTCTCAAGGATCTGTGGGAAAATAATAAAGGATCTAACATTCAAGCAACTCAAGTCTCAGAAGAAGAAGAGAAAAAAAGATGAAGCTGAAAGATAGCTGAAGAAATAATGATTGAAAATTTCACAAAATTGGCAGAAGATATAAACTTAGATTATACAATCTAACTTAGAATCAAATCTCAAACAGGATAAATCCAAAGAAATCCATGCCCAGGTATGCAGTTGTAAAGTTTTCTTTGGAAAACTAAAGGTGAAGAAAAATCTTGAAGGCAACTGGAAAAGAAATGACTGATTACCTATAGGAGAGCAACCATTTGAATGAGAACAGATTTCTCATTAGAAACCATGGAGGCAAGAAGGAACTAGCACATTTTTCAAGTGCTGAAAAAAAAAAAAAGTTTTGTCAAACCAGAATTCTATATTAAGTGAAAATACCCTTCAGGTGAAACCAAGACATTCTCAACTGAATGAAAACTAAGAGAATTTATCACTAGCAGACTTCCCCTAAAAGAATAGCTAAATGGAGTTCTTCATAGAGAAAGGAAACAAAAGGAATAAGTTGGAATATCAGGAATAAAGAAAGAACAAGAGAATAAAAATATGGGTAAATAAAATAGACTACTCCTTTCCTCTTGAATTTTATAATAATATTTTATGGTTGAAGCAAATATTCTAACATTGTCTAATGTAGTTGTCAATGTATGTAGAGAAAATATTTAAATAATTATATGATAAAAGTCGGGGGTGGATAAACAAACCTAAATGGTGGTAGCCTTCCTTTACTTCACTCAAAATAGTATATATAAAATGTAGAGAACAGTAGACTGATAAGTCATTTTGGAAGATGGGCCTCTCTTTAAAAGGTTACTTCTCAAAAGCAACCACTAAAAATCTACACAAAGATATATATGTCTTTAAATCTTAAAAGCCACCATAGAAAAATCAATATGGGGGAAATTCCCTGGTGGTTCAGTGGTTGGGACTCTTTGCTTTCACTGCTGAGGTCTCAGGTTCAATCCGTGGTTGGGGAACTAAGATCCTGTAAGCTGCATGCCACAGCCAAAAAAAAAAAAAATCAACGTGGAATTTTAAAGAATATTCAAGTAATCCACAAGACAGAAAATAAAAGAGGAAAAAAAAAAAAAACCAGAGAAAATAAATAGATGAACAGTAAAATGGCAGACTTAAACCAAATCATAATAAAAATTACATTAAATATAAATGTTTTAAATATGCCAATAAAGCGACAAGAGATTTATAGAGTAAAAAATGACCCAACTATATAAGAAACTCATTTCAAATAAAAATCGTATGTGTAAATTAAAAGTAAAAAGATGGAAAAATATACCATATACCATATAAACATGGATCAAAAGAAAGCCAGAAACAATATTAGTATTAGATAGTATAGACTTCAGGAAAAATAAAATTACCAAAGACAAAGAGGGACATTACATGATGATAAATTCACCAAAAAGGTACAGTAATCCTAAATATGTTTGTAGTTAACAACAGAACTTAAAAATACACAAAGCAAATCTGATAGAAATAAAAGGAGAAAGAAGCAAATCCACGATTACAGTTGGAGACTGCTATAGCCATCTCTAAACAACGGATAATACTACTAGGCAGAAAATCAGCCAGGATACAGAAGAGTACCATCAACTAATAGGACCCAACAGCAGCATAATACACATTGTTTTCAAGTGCCCATGAAATATTCACCAAGATAAACCATATCTTGTGCCAGAAAACAAACCTTGACACCTGCAAAAGAACTAAAACCATACAGATTATGTTCTGTGACAAAAGTGAACTCAAACTAGAAACTGGTAACAGAAAGATAGCAAGAAAAGTCTCCAAATGCTCAAAAACTAAACAACACTTTTCTAAATAATACACGTATCAAAGAGGAAGTCTCAAGGAAAATAAAAATACTGAAATGGATGAAAATGAAAATAAACATACCAAAATTAATGGGGTGAAGCTAAGCAGTATTTAAAGGGAAATTTACAGCACTAAAATTCTTATATTAGAAAAAAGGAAAACTTTCAAAGCCTAAGCATCAACCTCAAGAGTCTAGAAAAAAGTACAAAATAAAACTAAAGCAAAAAGGAGGAAAATAATAAATATAAGAGCAGAAATCAAGAGAAATTGAAAAGAGAAAAATAAGAGATAATTTCACTGATTACAGACTAACTTTAGCAACACAATATATTATGTAGTATTGGATTATAATCCAAAGTATAAAATAAATATACATGAGTTCATACAGATATAAATAAGTTATTAAATAAGATTTTCAAATGATGGAAGCATCTAAGAATATTTTTATAATTGCTTACTTTTGGGAAACAATCAGACAATCTAATCTAAAGCTCTAGCACATAAAATTTCAATAAATGGAACCTATGAGAGGTAGATGTGATAATGTCCATGTTATAACAACAAAACAAATTACCTCAGAGAGATGAAATAAACCAGCAAAACATGGAATCAATCTCTTCTAATGCCAAGGCTGGTTTTGCTATACAATATCAGCTTCTTTCTTTTGTAACAGAATGGGGCATATAAATGAAAAAAATTTGCTTCCAGTAGCCCAGGTCTTCAATCTTTTGCAAAAGAATGATATTCTGACTTGGAGGCAGCAGGCCTTGCGACCCAAAGCTCTTGAGTCACTTTACGTTCTAGGACTGGTTGTCCTAAATGGGAAAGTAGCAAGGTTTCTTTCTCATCAAATCTGCAGTCAAAGCCACCTCTGGATAGATGGGAAATTTGTTTTGCTCCTGTTTTGTGTATTTTATTTCCTAAGTTTTTCTGTATGACACAGACACATATAAATACACACTGATAGTCTACTGTGCCCAGAAAGATCCCTGGCAAAAATAGAAAAGTGATCTCTGAGAAAGGGAGAAATGTTCTCTCTGACACCCGAAAGCAATGCCTCCCCCCACCACACCTGCATGAGGTCAAACTGAACCTGGCCTTCTTTCTAATCAATAGAAAATGGCAAACATGATGGGACATCATTCTCATGATTATGTTACATAAGCCTCAGTCAGACTGGAGTAAAAGACTCTCCCCTCACTGGATTTCAAAGTAGGCTACTGTGTTTTGAGAGGACCCATGGAGAAGGCCACATGGCAAAGAACTATAAGCAACCTAGGAGTGGAGGGTGTCCTCTACCAAAAGCCAACAATGACAACAAACAGGGACCTCTCAGTACTCCAGCCAGAAGATGAATTCTGCCAGCAACTTGAATGAACTTGCAAACAAATTCTTCCCTAGTCAAACTTCCAGATGAGAACACAGCCCAGCCAGCACACTGACTGCAGCCTTGAAAGACCTTGAACAGAGAGAATCTAGTCACGCTGTAGCCAGACTCCTGACCCACAGAAACTGATAATAAATGTGTGCTGCTTTAAGCCACTAACTTTGTGATAACATATAATGCTGCAATAGTTTACTAATACATTCTTTTTTCCTTTGCAGCCAAGCAAGACTACTTATAGTAGAAGCAAAGATAGGCAAGATCAGTTTCTCATCATTTAATTATCACAGAGGAAAGTCTGTAAGATCCACTAAACTATTCCCAAATCCAAGTGCAACTCTGGCACTTTGCTGCCCTTGAGGCAGAAGATGACCAGCCTCACAAGGACTGGGCCATTTTTCCTGGCTTCATGGTAGTGCCCTGAAGGCTGTGAATATTTACCATAGCCCCAAAGATCCCCAACCCAGTCTTTTTCTTCTCTATCAATGACTTCTTCATCTACCCTTTCTGCATTGCCTCCCACTTACCAACTTAGCTCTTTCCTATCATAGACCAGATCATTGGCTCTTTTGGTCCATCCCAATTCTCTGGCTTACTCTGACTTCTTGGCTAGAGGAGGATTTATATTCTAAAGCCAGGCACTTAGGTGCCATTACCAAAATGAAAGCAGAGTGTAGACCACTGTTTTCCCAAAGGAAAAATAAAATGGAATCTTTCTTGAAAAAAAAAAAGTAGATAGACTTGTTTTCATCAGAAATACAAGCCTATCCACTGGAACACTGTTTACTACTCACATCTCTAAGATCTGGGTATTGTAGGTATGTAGGCAGAAGGTAGCTGTCTAATTTTTTAAGTCTAAAAATTTAATATCTGATCTCACCTCGGCAGGCTTCTTGCGTTCATTTGGCATTTTTGACTTGCTCCTATACATTGAGCCAAAAGTAGAGGAAGTGCAAGGATCTGTAAAAGATAATTAGAAAAAATACTGAGACTTATTACCTGTTATTATAACTAAATGTCATCCAAGAGTGTGTGAAATATATGATGGAGAAGAGCACAGTGACCTCATATCACTGAAGAAAATAGTTAAATTGCAACCACAAAAGCCTCATAAAGGAGTTTAATGACATTTATAGGTGACATCCCAGGGTGCAAAAGCTTCAACAATGCTAATACTGAGGAGATTCAATTTGGTATAATCATACTTCATTATAATTTAGAACAAGACAATTTATGTTCCATCTAGAGAAAAAGTATCCGCAAAAGCAACTGAAAAAACTAAAAATGTGGAGCAAGTAATCTGCCTATCCTTCAGCATTTTCCCAAATGCTACTGTTAATACAGTTGTTGTCTTTTACAAATGATGACACATCCAAACACTTAGCACCTCAGCTAAAATAAAACTACAGGGTCTACAATTTATGCTCTCACACTTTTCTTTCTAGAAAAGCACTGTTCCATTGGTAGATGTGGCTTTTGTTGCCTGGGTAAATAAAAAGTGCAAAACAAAATGCTATATGCCACACAAAACCAATTATCTCATCTAACTTACCTGTCTAAAGGAATTTAAACAAGTAAGAAAAATGGTACCCCAAGTTTTCCTTCTTAGAAACATTTTTTAACCCATTGAAAGAAGCATGAAACAGCTTGTTCTCAAGTCAAAGAAACTCTAAAAGATTATAGATACAGAGTTACCAGCTGTTGGCTGGTTCTACTCACTGTCCTCTGAACTGTCACTGCTGCTGATATTTCTATGGCGCTTCATCGTGACGCATCCTGGGAAAGAGAAGGCAACACTGAATAAATACTCAACACACAGATCCATCCCATAGGGCAGTCAACACTGCTCAAGAAGCAGCAGCAGGTGAATTACACAAATCATATTATTTTTGTTAAGAATATTCTCAAATGACCTAGAGTGGTGGGAGAAGAATTCTACCAAATTCTCCCCATTACAGAGTGTGAAAGACTGGGTGAGGCCACATACTAGCTTTAGGAGGAAATCTAAGCTGCAGAGGATGAATGACATAGGACTGGCAAGTCCTATGTCAAATGTGGCCACATGACCACTATTCAACCAAACAAAGAGGGGCAGCCACAGGGTCATTATCAGTCAGGGATCCCCAATAAGAGATGAGCAAGAAAGGAAAAGCAGTTAGAAAGGTAGAGCTGTCAAAGGCCAAGGTTGAAAGGCATAAGACAAGGCTGGCTGAAGAAAGAAGTGAGGCACGTCCCATCTTTGAATGCA
Organism: Bos taurus; assembly: GCF_002263795.3. Lineage (NCBI taxonomy): Eukaryota > Metazoa > Chordata > Mammalia > Artiodactyla > Bovidae > Bos > Bos taurus. Next base: position 85,367,985 of record NC_037357.1, on the reverse strand, counting down.
CAGTTCATTTCAGTCACTCAGTCATGCCCGACTCTCTACGACCCCATGGACTGCAGCACGCCAGGCCTCCCTGTCCATCACCAACTCCCGGAGTTCACTCAAACTCACGTCCATTGAGTCAGTGATGCCACCCAACCATCTCATCCTCTGTTGTCCCCTTCTCCTCCCACCTTCAATCTTTCCCAGCATTTGGGCCTTTTCAAATGAGTTAGTTCTTTGTATCAGGTAGCCACAGTATTGGAGCTTCAGCTTCAGCATCAGTCCTTCCAATGAATATTTAGGACTGATTTCCTTTAGGATGGACTGGTTGGATCTCCTTGCAGTCCAAGGGACTCTCAAGAGGCTTCTCCAACACCACAGTTCTAAAGCTTCAATTATTCTCTGCTCAGCTTTCTTTATAGTCCAACTCTCACATCCATACATGACTACTGGAAAAAAACTATAGCTTTGACTAGACGGACCTTTGTTGGCAAAGTAAAGTCTCTGCTTTTTAATATGTTGTGTAGGTTGGTCATGACAGAATGTGGTCCAATGGAGAAGGAAACGGCAAACCACTTCAGTATTCTTGCCTTGAGAAACCCATCAACAGTATGAAAAGGCAAAATGATAGGATAGTGAAAGAGGAACTCCCCAGGTCAGTAGGTGCCCAATATGCTACTGGCAATCAGTGGAGAAATAACTCCAGAAAGAATGAAGGGATGATGCCAAAGCAAAAACAATATCCAGTTGCGGATGTGACTGGTGATAGAAGCAAGGTCCAATGCTGTAACGAGCAATATTGCATAGGAACCTGGAATGTTAGGTCCATGAATCAAGGCAAATTGGAAGTGGTCAAACAGGAGATGGTAAGAGTGAACATCGACATTCTAGGAATCAGCGAACTCAAATGGACTGGAATGGGTGAATTTAACTCAGATGACCATTATATCTACTACTGTGGGCAAGGCTCCCTTAGAAGAAATGGAGTAGTTATCATAGTCAACAAGAGAGTCCGAAATGCAGTACTTGGGTGCAATCTCAAAAACAACAGAATGATCTCTGTTTGTTTTCAAGGCAAACCATTCAATATCACAATAAGCCAAGTCTATGCCCCGACCAGTAGTGCTAAAGAAGTTGAGGTTGAATGGTTCTATGAAGACCTACAAGGCCTTCTAGAACTAACACCCAGAAAAGATGTCCTTTTCATTATAGAGGACTGGAATGCAAAAGTAGGAAGTCAAGAAATACCTGGAGTAACAGGCAAGTTTGGTGTTGGGAGTACAGAATGAAGCAGGGCAAAGGCTAACAGAATTTTGCCAAGAGAACACACTGGTCATAGCAAACACCCTCTTCCAACAACACAAGAGACAAGTCTACATATGGACATCACCAGATGGTCAATACTGAAATCAGATTGATTATATTCTTTGCAGCCAAAGATGGAGAAGCTCTATACAGTCAGCAAAAACAAGACTGGGAGCTGACTGTGGTTCAGATCATGAATTCCTTATTGCCAAATTCAGACTTCAGTTGAAGAAATAGGGAAAACCACTAGACCATTCAGGTATGACCCAAATAAAATCCCTTATGATTATACAGTGGAAGTGAGAAATAGATTCAAGGGATTAGACCTAAGAGTGCCTGAAGAACTATGGACAGAGGTTCGTGACATACAGGAGGCAGTGATCAGGACCATTCCCAAGAAAAAGAAATGCAAAAAGGAAAAATGGTTGAAAGCACAACCCATTGCTTTTCTGCCTGCCCTTTTTCCCCCTTTTGCGCTTTCTCCCTTGTTCCCAACTGACAAACAACTAGCTTAACTTAAAGTTACATCTATCGCAAGGAATGCTAAAAAAAAAAAAAAAGTGTTAATTGCTCAGTTTTGTTCAACTCTTTGTAATCCCATGGACTATAGCCCGCCAGGCTCCTCTGTCCATGGGATTCTCCAGGCAAGAATACTGGAGGGTTGCCATTTCCTTCTCCAGAGTATCTTCTCAACCCAGGGATCAAACCCAGGTCTCCTGCATTGCAGGTGGATTCTTTACTTTCTGAGCCACCAGGGAAGCCCAGACAAATGAAACCCAGTATTTCAGTGCCGAGGAATGTTACAGAAAGCTCCTATATTGGGAAAACTAATGTCTCTAAATAAAATTTCCAGTGGTTTAAGCATCTGTGTGTGTGTGTGTGTGTGTGTGTGTGTGAGAGAGAGAGAGAGAGACAGAGAGAGACTACACACACTTTCAGGCAAATGGGGAGAGTAAACAGACTTCAGTAAAATAATGCAGCTAGTCACTAAAAGAGTAAATAAGCAAATAATAAAGAGCCCTGGGGTCGGGCGGCAGGGTGCCGGTACTGAATTGTTATATTATCTAAAACGCCCAGTTTACAGCAAAAAATTATGAGACATGCATGGGGACTGAATTCACACCCTAGTAGTGAAAGTGCCAAGTCCTAACCCCTGGACTACCAGGGAATTCCCAAATATGGTACTTTCTAAATTAATACAGTAACAATCCTTTTTTGTTAGATGGAAACCAAAAAATCTTGTATTATCAATAAAGAGCCTAGGAAACAGATTAACACCAATAATACCAGTCCCGGAAACTGGGTTGCTTATAACTTAAAGAAAACAAAGCAAGCAAATTTGGGGGTCTGGGCTGTTAAAGTCCACTGATCTATTTCAGTGATCACTGCTGTTTTAATTACTATAGAAAAATGACAAAGAACAGTAAATATCAGCAGAATAATTCCATGATGGTAAACCTTTAGATCTGTCTTTATTACCTTTAATCAAGTTTATAGAACAGCAGCAGTCCTATAAATATCATTGCCACCATTTTACAGATGAGGAAACTGGGGCTCAAAGTCAAAGTGTTAGTCACTCAGTCATGTCTGACTCTTTGCAATCCCATGGACTGAGGCCCACCAGGTTCCTCTGTCCATGGAATTTCCCAGGCGAGAATACTGGAGGGGGTTGTCACTTCCTTCTCCAGGGGATCTTCCTGATCCAGGGATTGAACCTGGTCTCCCGCATTGAAGGCAGATTCTTCACTGCCTGAGCCACCAGAAATGTTTAAATAACATGCTTGGAGCTACATGGCCACCAGAGGGCAGAGCATAGCTGGCAAGTATATGGAGAATGGACACTCCAAGTTGACCCTGAGACCTGAGGCAGGCTAGGGAGTTAACAGCAGGAATGCTGCCCCTTCTAAGCCCAAGCTTCCTGAGCATGGCCTTCTAGGTCCAGAGCATTCCAGCTTCAATTTGTCAGATCTCATCAGCTGCTGCTCCCCTACTTCCTGCACTTGCTATGCGCCATGTGATTCCATGAATGTATCATCTTGTTTCATACTTGCCAGCCTTTGGACAGGGCTCTTCCCTCTGCCTACAGTATCCTGCCTATTTACCTGGACCATCCCATTTTCTCTCAACCTGGTCTGACTCATTTGTTGGATCTCCTCAGTAAGGTTCTCTCTATACTTCAGTCCATGTAAAGTGCTCTTCATTTGCACTGTAAATATTCTTTACATGGTCAGCCCTGCCACAAGACCACAACCATCTTCAAAGCAGTAACTATGTCAAATTCATCTTTTACCCCCAGGTCTCAGCACAGAGTCCTGCACAATGTAAACATGAGAAAGAGTAAAAGATGCCTCACCCAGATCTCCTTTACTAGCTAGCATACCCATCTCCCAGCTACTGCCTGTTGGCTGCTAATGGCTCACAGCTGTCCCCTTCCCCAAGGGCTGGAGTCCTGCCAGGGAGATTATACTCTCTTTCCCTCCCAGGGGCAGCCAGCAGCCAATAATTGCTCTACACCTGCCCCTAACCATAACTGGCTAAGGCTACACTTTCCTAAGACCATATCTTCACTTTAGCTCCTTCCTCTTTCCTACCTTCTTGTCCTTGCTCCCTTATAAGTTTCTCCTGAAAGCACTCCCTCAACAAATCATGTACATTCAAATACAGTCCCAGATTCTGCTTACGGCCATCCCTAAAACAACATGTGAAACTTCACTTGGAGGCACACTTTAAAAAGTACTTTAGAATAAAATTTCTTGCTAAGCAAAACCATAAATAAGTACAGTGCAAAGCACCTCATTGTCTTACATCTGGATTTGTTATTCAGCTGTTTATATTCTAGTCTTCTATTTAGGGTGCAGACTTTAGAAAGGCATTATTTTCTTCCTTACCTCCCACAATGAGTATTCCTTTGTTTTGGCAGAAATGAAATATGTACCAGCCCTCACCTTGCACCCTTGAGAACAGTAATTTGAAGGCAGTTTTAAGATCTTGAAGTGAAGTGAAGGGAAGTCACTCAGTCGTGTCCGACTCTTTGTGACCCCATGCACTGTAGCCCACCGGGCTCTTCCATCCATGGGATTTTCCAGGCAAGAATACTGGAGTGGGCTGCCATTTCCTCCTCCAGGGGATCTTCCCAACCCAGGGATCGAACCCAGGTCTCCTGCACTGCAGACAGATGCTTTACCGTCTGAGCCACCAGGGAAGCCTTTTCAGATCTTATTCCTACTATAATCTCACTCAAAATGATTAACAGGATTCTGATTTATCTTAAGTGCTGTAAGCCAGGCAAAATACAATAGTATAAAGTAAATGCCTTTCTTGGGTGAAACTCCTTTTTAAAGGAGCATTGTCGGAAGTCAACCCAACTAGGATTATTTGGGGCTGAGAATCTAAGTCTGTGGTTTGGTGGCTACTTGATTCCCCATTAGGACTTCCCTGGTGGCTCTGACGGTAAAGCATCTGTCTACAATGCAGGAGACCTGGGTTCAATCCCTGGGTCGGGAAGATTCCCTGAAGAAGGAGATGGCAACTCACTCCAGTACTCTTGCCTAGAAAATCCAATGGATGGAGGAGCCTGGTGCAGGCTACTGTCCATGGGGTTGCAAAGAGTTGGATATGACTGAGCAACTTCACTTTCTTGATTCCCCATTAATGTTCCAGAAGAGCAGGGGGCAGGAAAAGTGATTAACTCAAACATAGCCCTTTTCTTTCCTTCTATATGCCCACCAGACATACTTATGAAATGCATGGTCAGTGCAAAGAGCCACAACTGAGTGCCATCTATGGGGTTATGCAGCAGCTTAAAAATAACTTGAGGCTCCACTTTAAACATATCCACACCCTTTGATCCAGGAAATCTACTTCCAACATCCATGTCTGAAAAATAATCCAAAACACAGAAAATGATTTATGAACAAAATGTTCATTAAAGCTCCCTAATAAAAATAAATGAAATCTAGCTATCAAACAAAACAGGAGTAAAGTATATTAATATTATGGTATTTCATTCAATTATTTAAACATGATACACAGAAAATGTGTATGTTAAAACATTGTGGAAAAAACAGTATAAAATTAGTTTTATAGCAAGACTGTATCTATGAAATAAAATATATAGAAAATAATAAAGGCCATAAACCAATTTACTGACATTAGTTGCATCAATAAGTTTTCTGAGTGACAAACATTCTTTCCATTTTTTTCCATTCTCCACATTTTTTACAGTACACACAGGACGTTTATAATTAGAAAAAACTTCTAAGATTTCAAGGTATTTGTTCCCCATGTCACTCACAAACGATGCACCTGACTTGAAAAACTGAAACTATGAAAGTGATTCTCACTGTTGTTCAAGATGGACATCAAGCAGGGCTGGAAAAAATCCAGAAAAGCACAATATAATTAATTGGATATATAAACCTCCATATTTATAAAGTTAGTCCCCAAAGCACCAAACCTTACAGTTTAGAAAAGACAAAGACAAATATCTAAAGCAGTGGTTTCCAACTGAAGGCAATTTTGTTCCCTGGGGACAATGTGGCAATATCTAGAGACATCTTTGGTTGTTGCAACTGGCAAGGGGCATTGTTACTGACATCTAGGGGATAGACACCAAGGGGGCTGCTACATATCCTGCAATGCACATATTTATCTGGCCCGAAATGTCAATACTGCCAAGGCTGAGAAATCTTGCTCTACAAGAATGAAACAGATTGATAAGAATCAAGAAGAGTGTGGAAATTGTTGACTTTATTCACCCAATCACAAAGTTAAAGTAACAAAGGGGCACTCCCTGTAACCTAAAGGAAATTTTATCAAAAAGAAAGCAGGACTTTGAGCAATGCTTAGGGAACTTAGAGAACTCATCAGCTCAAGAAGTGGAACAGAATGAAAATGTAAACAGGTTCAAGAAGGACTGAGATAAAAATCAGGGAAGATAAATCCATGATGGTATTTGGAAGTAATCCTTAAGTAAAAGAACATCTGAAAGTCCAGCTCCCTTAGACTTTCAGGAATACCCTTCGGAGCCATTAATGGAGAGAGATGTTTGAGTTAGGCCACTAGTCAGACCAGAGTAGAACACTTCTTTCATCCTTAAGGATCAATTCCTGCCCATGTGGGCAAAGAACCTCCCAAACTTTTCCTTAAACAGAAGTCATAAATATTATAAATGTATTTCTTGAGTAGTCCAGTAACTAAAACCATAAATACGGAACAGAGTAAACAAATCAGAAGAAAAAGAACATATCCTACATATTTTACTGCTTCTCCTTTGTCTTTAAAAAAGATACCAGAAGTTGAAGTAGATGAACTTTTCTGTACTTTCTAAAAATAAACCTGCCTTCATCTCAGTCATTTTAAAGCTTGTTTTTAAAAATTAAAAGACACATTGTGTGACTCATGAGTCTCCTATGACCAGATGAATAGTCTGGAGGTCAACTCTTTTCCAAAGCTCTCAAAAACCATTAAAGAAAAAAGAAAAAAAATACAAATTTACCTAGATAGGTGCCTGCCACTCAGTAAAGTATTTCTATGTCAACCACAGTTATCCCTGTTGCCAGGAAACAGGCTTACCCTCTTTAATGTTAATAGACATGTTAACAAATTTCAAACCTCCTGGGTAGAAATCATCTTGCATGGGAAGGCCACATTGGGAAGGGAGTTTAAATTAGGGTTCAGCAAACTTTTTTTGTAAAGAACCAGATAGCAAATATGTTTGGCTTTGTAGGCCATATGGTCTCTATGGCAATTACTCAAATCTGCTATTGTAGTACAAAAGCAGCCACAGACAATACATAAACAAATAAATGATCGTGGCTCTGTTCTAATAAAACTTTATCATACTAAAATTCAAATTTCATATAATTTTCACTTATACTATTCATTTTTCAAATTCACTGAACACTTCACTAAACCTATAACTAAAAATGTTAAAAGCCATTCTTAGCTCCCAGGCCATACAGAAACAGGTGGCAGGCTAGATTTGGCTCACAGGTCACACCTTGTCAACCTCTGATCTAAACTATAAGAAACCTTTCTTTTAATGATAGACTATTAAAAATTGGAAGCATACAATTGAATTATCACTATCCTAACAACACTCCCTCCTTCCCAATCTCTCAGCCCCACTGGATAATATAGACCTCACTGGAAGGTTTTTAGCTTGGGTGGCCTATTCTAATGGTCCTAGAACCTTTCTAAATTAAAATCTGTTTTGTGTCTTTTAAGCAAAAAGGCCTCAGTTCTAATAACTTTTTAAAACTTAGTAGTACATTTTCTTTCTTTTTTTTTTCTTTTGAGTGCACCTCATGGCTTGCAGGATCTTAGTTCCCCCACCAGGGACTGAACCTGGGTCATGGCAGTGACAGTGCAGAGTCCTAACCACTGGACCACCAGGGAATTCCCCACATTTTCTTTTTAATTTATAACATATATTCAACAATTTCAACTACCCATATAAATATAGGTTTGGCATCTTAAGAATAAAGAGATATATGTACAAAGCATAAATCCTTTAAAGATAAAATGCCATTTGCAAATAAGACCTCTTAAAAATTAAGTGAATCAACAAAAGCTTTTACTATGAAATACATAATTCTTTCTCTAGATAGAAACTCAAAACAACTTTAAAAAATAATGATTTTCATTATGTCTTATCTCCTGCTGTGGGTTGCTTCCACATTTAAATTTAGTCACATGTACCCCTAATACATTTACAATAACATCTACCTGATTTAAAATGATCATCAGAATTTATTAGGAGGAAAAATACCTTTACCTCAGATTTTAGAAAGAATAACAGGTCTCACATGTAAGGTCAAACAAATAAACAACCCCAAACTTACTGAGCAAGAGCAAATCCACTGCACATCAACTGTTAGTACTGTATTAATAGAGGGCAGGCACTGCACTGGCCACCAGAATGGAAAAACCAAGACTTCTGGCTCCCTCAGAGACAGGTCACAAGACCAGGTGCGCTAGACACACTGTTACTATGGCTTGGGTGATCACAGCCTAAAGCTAGTGACCAGTGATGTATGACAAACCAATCAGAGGGGGGTTTTGGGGTTAATCCCAAATCAATCAAGGTGGTGTGGGTGTGAAGTGGAGGGGGGTTACAGTGAAATGTTCACCTCTGTTCAGAGATATACTAAAGGCCAAAGAGTAGTCAGACAGGGAAGTTAACATATAAGGGAAAGGATCAGCACTGACTTTGAGGACAACAAAAAGTGAGAGAAAATGAAACGGCTACAAATTTTTCTCAGGAGAAATGAAAAGTGGCTGGGCAATAGATGCCAACACAGTTTAAACCCTGAGAAAATTATCTGGCCTCCCCAGCAGAGATTCTCAATCCCTATTAAACATTTTCTGGGATTAAAAATCATCTGGGGAGATTGTAAAAATTCCACCACCCAAACTGCACCCATTACCAATTAAGTCAGAATTTCTCTTTCCAAAGAGCCAACTTTTGGATTCATTGTTGTTCTCTATTGTTTTTGTTTTCAATTATATTAACTATTCTTTATTATTTCCTTCCTCCAGCGTACTCTCGGTTTATTTTGCTCTTCTTTTTTCTATTTTCTCAAGGTGGAAGCTTATTCATTTGTAACTTTTCATCTACTCCTCATATAAGCACTTAGTGCTATAAATTTCCCACTCAGCATTGATTTTGTTACAAGCTACAAGTTTTGATATGCAGCATTTTCATTTTCACTCAGGTCAATGTATTTTATTTCCCTTGGAGACTTCCTCCTCGACCCATGGATTAATAAGTGTGTTGTTTAGTTTCCAAGTGTTTGAAGACTTTCCTGTAGTCTTTCATTTCTAGTCTGATTCCATTATGGTCAGATAATATACTCTGTATGATTTTAATTTTTTCATATTTGTTGGTTTTTTTTTTTCATGACCTGGGATATAGTCTATCTTGGTAAATATTACATGTGCACTTGAAAAGTAAGTATATAATGTTACTGAAGTTCCCAACTATAACTATGGATTTATATCTATTAATATTTCTCAGTTATCTAGAGTTTTGCTTCATGTACTTTGAAGTTCTGTTGTTTGGTGCATACACATTTAAGACTGTCCTGTCTTCTGGGTGGAATGACCCTCTGAATCATTATGCAGTGCTCCTTTTGTCTTTTGTAATTTTTTTTTGCTCTGATGTCTAATTTATCTGATATTAGTATAGCCACCCCAGCTTTCTTTTGATTGGCATGTGCATGGTATGTCTTTTTCCACCCATTTACTTTTAAACTACCTGTATTGTTGTATTTAGTTCGAACACTGTGAAATGTGTTTACTCCATTTTGTTTGGAACAGGAAATTTGCTCTCTATATTATTTTTGCAATTCCTCTCTAAATTTAGACATATTATCTCAAAATCTCTTATTTCAAGATAAAAAATGTGACTGTTAAAAACTTAAGTACACGATTAAAGGGGCATTTTATTCATGTCCCTAACATGATGGGAAGAGTATTAAGAAAGGAAAATCAACCTGAGAGATTTTCACTTACTACATTCTCTCAGAACAAGGAAACAAAGAAACAAGTAAAATTTACAGGCCTAGAAGTAACTGGGAGGCTGATTCCCTATCTGAGGGCCATAAGAAGGAAAGTCAGTTCGTAACAAAGATGCATCTATTTTTCCTTAAAAGATAAATATCCACCACACCTGGTGCTTATTCTTGGGTCAGGGGAGTTGTTTTTTCCCCAATACTTGCATTTTCCAGTTTCTCTGTATGGATTTGTTGTTTTACTACATATTAACATTTTCAAAAGGTTAACAGAATTTAAAATGTACAACTTGAGAAGGAATAAAAGTCTAAGTAATTAGTTATACCACTTGTTAGTTCTGTAAAAGAAGTGAGTGAGAAAGCTGGAAAGTACTGACTAAAATGTGGCTTTCTGAGAATTAGTTGAGTTCAGTAATTTATGCCGTTCATGCTTCAGTACCCCAGGAAGCCAGATTTGGATACAGATAAGTAGTCATTTGAGACTAACAGCAAAATTTACCCCTGAACTGTTTTAAACACGACCCAAAAGAACCACTAAAAAGATCTAAGATGAGGACTAGAGAGCATAGATGGAAACTATCTGCTCTTGGCCCTTAAAAAACAACAAACTTCCATGTAAACTAAAAGCATCCATATAGGAATATGAATCACAGAAAGAGGAAAGGAAACAGGTTTTTCTTCTCTATCCATCTCAGTGCAATTTTAATTATTACAAGGAACAGTGTTTTACAAAAATGATGGACAGATAAAAAATAAAACTCTCAAAAATCTGAAATAAAGGCTTTGCTGTTGTGTGTGGAAAATGACTACTTTGTCAAAAATACCTGTGAACTCAGACCATGATTGACTGTCATAGTGATGAAACTTTCCTGGACACTGAGCCTCAATATTTTCTTATCTGAGAATCTGCAGTTTAATTTCATCCTTCAAGATCAAAGGTATGTAAGTTAACTTGGTCCATTGATTTGATCAATTTATGGAGAACTGCCAGGCAACACAAGTCCACAGAATAACTCATCAGTTTATAATGCTTAAAACAACTTTGGGCAAAGTGTCGAGAATTGAACAGAGACTAAAACACCCAAAGACACTCACCAACCAATATATCTTTTTACATATCTAAATCTAACCTCTATTTGACCACACCAGTGACAGGGAGCAACTATCTAATAAGGCAATCCATTTTCATTTTTAGGCAGCTCTAAACAAAGAATAACTTTCTATGATGAAAAAAGTCTGCCTTTATACTAAGACTTGTTTCTGTTAACAGATTCCAATCTCTCCCTACCTTTATTCCCAAATTATCTCTTGCCTTACATCATTTTTCTCTGTGTGCTGTGTTTAGTTGCTCAGTTGTGTCCAACTGTTTGCGACCCCATGGACTGTAGCCCGCCAGGCCCCTCTGTCTATGGGTATTCTCCAGGCAAAAATACTGCAGTGGGTCGCCACGCCCTCCTTCTGGGGATCTTACCAACCCAAGGATCAAACCCAAGTCTCCCACAATGCAGGAGGATTCTTTACCATCTGAGCCACCAAGAAAGCCCAAGAATACTGGAGTGGGTAGCCTATCCCTTCTCCAAGGGAACTTCCCAACCCAGGAAGGAATTGAACCGGGGTCTCCTGCATTGCAGGTGGATTCTTTACTAGCATTCTTTACCCAGGAAGCCCTCATTTTTCTCTAATACCTAATCTCTTTCCCTTCTTTTGGAAACTTCTCAAAATGTAGTCTATGGTCTGTCTTCCTTTCCTGGCTCTCAGTCACTCCTCAATTGGCTTCTATAGAGTTCTTGGCAAAGTCACCAGTTTGTGCAGTCTCAACCCCCATCTCTTAAGTATCTGTACGTTGCATCTGACATATGATCGTTCAGTCCCTCCCTCCCACTTTCCCTCTTGAAACAGATTCCTTGGTTTCCAAAGGCTTTTTTCCGGATTCCCTGTATTGCTTCCTCATACCCTTTTCTTCCTCTAACCATCTTGTAAGTGGTGGTGTCTCCCCAAAGTGCCCTACTACACTAAACCCACGTTATGGCTTCCAGAATAGAAAGAGGCATAGGAGGACAGAGGAAGGAAAGGAAAAGATAAAAAAAGAAAAAAAATCGACCACCACCATCCTCCTACACATCCCCAACCCCCACCAACCAGATACATCAACCTGAAAGGTGATCAACACCAACACCATTATCTTTTCTCTACTGGTTTTCTCCTTTCTAGTGGTTTCAATTGGCACTCTCCACTTAACTGCAAAATCTAGAAAACATTAACTCTTCCTTTCTCTCATCCTAGAACATCCTCATCAAACCCTGCCAAGTTAACCTCTGAAATAATCTTCTAAATTAATATTCCTATCCCATTTTAGCCTTCATTTTTCTAGCTTGGGACTTAACCATCTCCTGAAACTGCAACAGCAGCTTCCTAACTTGTCTTGCGGCTCCTGATCTTGTCCTCAATTCACCCTCTACCCAAATGCCAGAGACTTACCTGAAACACAAATTGGACCATGCCCCATCATTGTTGAAACTTTAATGGCTTCCCTTCGCTCCTAGATCTTTATTAGTGTCCTCATCAAGGCCAACAAGATCCTCCAAAGTTGAGCTACACCTACTTCTGCAGCTTTATCCCTCAATACACTATGCTCCAGTTTTATGCTCAAACAATGCTGAACCTCTGTAGTTTCCACACTCACATTGCATCTCACCCCTTTGCTTTATATAATTATACTATCCCTTCTGCCTAGAAGGCTCTCTTCTAACCTCCTCACTTTGCAAACACATAAACTCATTCTCATAAGGCTTAGCAAACATGTCACCTCTTCTAAAAAGCCTCCCTTGTCTGACTCACCCCCTTGACAATTGCCGCCAAAGCAGTATACTCTCAGAGTGGGCTGTGTACAGCACCATCGCTTACATAAGCTATTTTGTAGTCACCGATACATGTTTAAAAAAAAGTTATAAATTTCTTACGGGGAAAATATAATGTTCCAGAAAGTTAAATATTATTAAAGAGGTATAATATTATGGTGTTCATTAAAAAAAAAAAAAATCTCCAACTAGAATATGAAAGTGAAGTGAAAGTGAAGTCGCTCAGTCGTGTCCGACTCTTTGCGACCCGTGGACTGTAGCCCACCAAGCTCCTCCGTCCATGGGATTCTCCAGGCAAGAATACTGGAGTGGGTTGCCATTTCCTTCTCCTAACCCTAACTAGAATATGAGTTCCTACCAAATATGGCTAGGGTTTTTAAGAAATTCATAGTGGAAGTTACTGTTTCTTTAGCTCTTTTAAAATAAACTTTAAAATCACTCTAAAATGATTCTCATTTGGAGTAAATGTATTTGCTGGTGGCTAATTTGGACAACTGTTCTCACTTTGAGGTTTTAGTCTGTAAGCTAACTTTGGAGAAAGTTCATTTCCCTCCTTCTTCATTGACACTTTCCATTGAGAGTGGCTTCCTCCCAGCATTCTCAGTCCCATCCCACCAATAGGGATAAAAGTACAGCTGCAGACAGTAAACTTTACACACACACACACACAAAGCAAACAGTTTCTCTGCTTGTCTGTCTGCCACTACAAACAGAAGTAACATCTTTTTCGGTCTCTATTCATGAGCAACCTTTGACTTTGCATAGCCAGGGATCATTTCCTCCAATCACAGAGTGTTTTGATTTTCCATTATCTACAGAAAAACAATTCCCAGCCATCTCTACCTTCTTCTGGATCTAGAGTCCAGTAGGTCAGTAACTAGAAGCTCATGACTAATAATCTTCACTTACTATTTGATATGTTTCTGGTCCAGAGATTTATCTTTTCTTCATCACAGATTGTCTTTCTAATTTTTTTATTTTATCTATTATAACTTTATTTAGACAGGAGAAATGAGTGTGAAGCATGAAAGCAGAGCCATCTTGACAGAAGCCCTTAGGTTTAAATGTTACAAGTACAACATAATCTTTTGGAGCAGAGGTCAGTAGACTCTGGCCTATAGGCCATATCTAGCTCACTGCTAATTTTTGGTATAGCCCATGAGGTAAGAATGGCCCTTACATTTTTTAATTGTTGGGGAAAAAAAGAATATTTTATGACATGAAAAATTCTTATTTCAGTGTTCATGAAACAAGTTTTACTGGAATACAGCCATGGCCATTCACTTCTGCTGTTCCAGTTATCTACTGCTATGTAACCACTATAAAACACAGTGGCATAAAGAATCATCATTTTATCATCTTACAAATTCTGTGAATCAGGAATTCAGGTGACACACAGCAGGGATGCTGTTTTTCTACTCTATGATGTCTGGGACCACAGGTGGAAAGACTCAAAGCGGCTGGAATGATCTAGAGGATTCTTCACTCAGCTAGCCCCTTTGACAGAGATGACTGGGCTTAGCAGAGACTACCTCTGAAGTGTCTACACAAGGCCTCTGCAGCATAGTAGCCTCAGGGTAAACAGACTTCTTACATGGCAGCTCAGGAGTCCCGGCATAAATGTTCTAATGAACAAAGCAGAAGCTACATGCTTTTTATAACTTAGCCTCAGAATCACATACTCTATCACACTGGTTGAAACATTCACAAGCCCACCCAGATTTAACTGGAAGGAGATATAGGCTCTACCTCCTGATGAGGGTAATGTCAAAGAATCTGTGGCTACATTTTAAAATTTCCATTTATGCTTGTCACATCACTTAGTAGCAAGGATCCAAAGTTAAAGGAATTCCCTGGTGGCTCAGACAGTAAAGAGTCTACCTGCAATGCGGGAGACCCGGATTCAATCCCTGGGCTGGGAAGATCCCATGGAGAAGGAAATGGCAACCCACTCCAGTATTCTTGCCTGGAAAATCCCATGGATGGAGGAGCTTTGATTTAAAATGTGAGGCACATTCAGAACATCCAAGTACCCCCCAAAAGCCAACTTCACAAAAGGGCTATAATCACGGCTCTGACTTGTGAAAAACTTAGTATTTTCTTATTTGTTTCTGATCAGTCTTTAACCCTGTGAATACAAATGATGTGAATATACAGAACACATGAGTGTTTAAATGTTACAGAAGTAACTGAAGCCTTTAAGAAGAGAAATCTGCATTTGTCTGATAGCACAAATGCTCTCAATTCTCCACCTTCTCTTATCTATGCTCTTTCAAGGTGATTTTGAAGCTCCCTTCCATTCCTTGAATCTGGACTGGCTTTGTGACTCGCCTAGGCCAGGAAAATGTAGCAGAGGTGATGCTATGCGAATTCTAAGCCTCAAGAGGCCTGCCCAGCTATTATGAAAACAAGCCTGGGTAGACTGCTGTAGGTTAAGAGATGGATAGCCCAATACTCTTACCCTCTACCATTGTCCCAGTTGACAGTCATAGCCAACCTGAGAAGTAGAGCTCCCTGTTGATCTATAGTTGACCACAGGCATAAAGGAGACCAGCTAAGAACAGAACTGGTCAGCAGAACCCAGCCCAAATGGCCAACTCACAGAATAAATAATTATTACTACATTGAGCCACTAACTTCTGAAGTGGCAAGGTATACAGCAAGAGTTAACTGATAGAATTTAGAAGTCAGTTTTTAATGATTAAATATAGAATGGAAATTTCATTACATACCACAACCCTACTATACTGACACTTTAGACAGTAAATACTTCTCCAAAGCAGGCACTACTGCTGGGCTCCACTAGAGAAGAGTACTCTAGAGTACTCTAGAAGGGTACTCTAGCTAATGCCAAGATCACAGAGGGAGTCAACCATCTGATCCCAAAGAAGAAATTTGTAATAACGGCCACACAAATAGCAAATGTCACTCTATGTGTAAGTCTCTTATCCTGATGCCAAGGCAGGTACTTTTTCAGACCAGAGGCAGTGGTACCTACAATAAGCACTTAACTAGTTAACATGGCCCACACCCCTAATACCTCACCTGAAGAGAACTCAGCATTGCTACTGGAACCCCTATTCTTTTTATTTATAATCCCCATCCTCTATCTGCACACTGTTACCCTTCAGTGTACTCCAGTAAAGACAGGGCAGATACCAACTCAAAAGGTTAATTACACAGATGTATGTAACTATGAAGTAATTAAAAACCCAAATATACCAGAATTCACACATTCAATTATAGGCTGACTTCCAAGAGACTCTCTGAAGCAAACGCAATTCTTCAAAACACTTAGGACATTTTTTATTTGAATTTGCTTTCTGTCCCTTTGGTGTATCATATTTCTTTGAATAAAGTCAATGGAAGCAATTTTTCTTCCTTTGAGAATGAATTTCACTTTTGGAAACAATCAAATGTTATTCAAAATCTATTCAAATGGGCATGCGATGGAGGTATGTAAAACCAGTTTTAGTCAGTAACAAGCTGGGAAAATAAATTGCAAGACTGATTTACAATTCCAATTCTACTGTCATTAGCGGCAGTTAAAAACTCTAAAAGCATAAAACCTTCAATGGCTCCCTACTGTTCACAGCACAAATTTCAGACTCCCAAGCTTAGTATCCAAGGCATTCCACAATGTGGCTGTGGGTCACCTTTCCAGTGTTATTTTCCTTGCACAGTCTCTTCTCTAGGGAAGATGCGCCACTCATTGCTCCCCACTCACATGTCCTGGTGCTTTCCTGCACACATGGATCTGTTCACACTCCTTCCCTGGACCACCTTCTATGTCCATGTCATCTGCTTCTGTATCTGATATAGTGGCCAACCTTGTAAACGGGAGCAGGGAGGAGAGGGTGAGATGTATGGAAAGAGTAACATGGAAACTTACATTACCATATGTAAAATAGATAGCCAATGGGAATTTGCTGTATGGCTCAGGAAACTCAAACAGGGGTTCTGTATCAACCTAGAGGGGTGGGATGGGGAGGGAGATGGGAGGGAGGTTCAAAAGGGAGGGGATATATGTATACCTATGGCTGATTCATGTTGAGGTTTGACAGAAAACAAAATTCTATAAAGCAATTATCCTTCAATAAAAAGAATAAATAAATTTGAAAAAACTGAAACACTTATTGAATGAATGAAGTGAATAATCAATTCTGCATGTGGTTTATTAAATGGCTCCAAAGGTAATTCCAAAAAGGAGAGCCCCAAAAACATTATGAACAAGGGAGTGTCTCCAACATGCATTTTGAGAACGAAGTTATGAAATGTCAGAATAACAACTGATTTATAGTCAGGCCTAATGACTGCCTAAGAAAGCCTAGTGAATGAGGTACTGAGCCAGAAATGAACTAAAAATTCCAGGTTACCCCAGTCTACCTATTGGAGAAGGAAATGGCAACCCACTCCAGTGTTCTTGCCTGGAGAATCCCAGGGAGGGGGGAGCCTGGTGGGCTGCTGTCTACGGGGTCGCACAGAGTCGGACGCGACTGAAGCGACTTAGCAGCAGCAGCAGCCAGTCTATCTAGACCACTGATCACAATGCCATTGTATTTAAGGCAGCAGGCCTTGGGGCTCTGGATTTCTTTGGGATTCTCTCTCAAGAATATCCAAGTTAAAAACAAACATTGTTTTTGTAAGTGAGATTGCTGGATCACATGGTAGCTGTTATTCTTAATTTTTGAAGAATCTGCATACTGTTTTTCATAGTGGCTGCACAATTTTACATTCCCACCAATAGTGTGGGAGTAAAGAGTTCTAATTTCTCTACATCTTCACCAACACTTAGCTTTTTTATATATAATAGCTATCCTAATAGGTGTGAGGTGATATTGTGGTTTTGATTTGCATTTCTCTGATGATTAGTGATGTTGAGCACCTTTATATATATATATAGACACACACACACACCTGTTAGCCACATATATCCAAAATAACTGAAGTCAGAATCTCAAAGAGATATTGGCTCTCCCATATTCACTGCAGCATTATTCACAGTAGTGAAGATATATAAAAAATCCAAATGTCCATTTGACAGATGAATGGATGAAGAAAATGTGGTATATACACACAATGGAATATTACTTGGCCTTAAAAAAAGAAGGGAATCCTTTCATTTATGACAACATGAATGAACCTGGAGGACATTATGCTAAGTGAAATAAGCCAGGAAAAATACTGCATGATTTCATTTATATGAGGTATCTAAAATAGTCAAACTCACAGAATCAGGCAGTAGAATGGTGGTTGCCAAGGACTGTGAGAAAGGGAAAATGCGACATTATTGTTCAATCAGTGTAAAATTTCAAAACTGCAAGATGAATTAAGTTCCAGAGATCTACTAGGGTAAATCTCATGTTAAGTGTTCTTATCACAAAAAAGAGGCATAAGGAAACTTCTGAAGGTGATGGATATGTCTATTACTTTGATTGTAGTGATGGTTTCACAGGTATATGCAGAGTCCAAACTCATCAAATTGTATACAATGGAATGTGTGGTTTTAATGTATCAGTTATACTTCAATAGAATTGCTTAGAACATATTTGATAAGTGATGATTATGTCATAAATTTTTATAAATGACTTTGTAAGAATTTATGATCTCCTTCCTCCTCTGATGAAGTTATGCCCAATAAAATAAGCTGAGAATATTTTCAAAGCATTTGTGTGGTGAAATTAGTTTAGACATATCAAGTTAAATCATATGAAATTGCCATTGTTGAAGGTAAAAATGTTTGAGTATCAGCAATTTCATATCGTTCCATCTAATACTGCAGGATCTTGCTCACGAACAAAAAAAAAAAAAAAAAAAGAAAAGGCCCTATCCTTTGCTTCTCTTCCTTTGTCTCCAAAGCTCTCACACACTCTGAAAAACCTTAATTTCTATGAACTTTTGAGGACTTATAATAAACAAAGGAAAAATGCAAGAAGCCTCACCTATACATATATTATTTCTTAGTTCAAAACACCTAGTTTCCTTTAGGAGTTGTATTCCAGTTACCAGACTCAAGGTAATTGGCCTGTGAGTCCCCAGTGGGGTGTTAGGTCTCTCCACCTACATCTCGAATTTCTAGGTCAGATCTGAGCATCCTCTTCCCATGTTCTATTTACACACTGCAAATAGGCCATCACACCCAGGATTCTTAAATGTTGTTTAATGTAAGATGAGGTTGTCAACAAAAAGGTGTCTAATCGTTACTATCAGTGTGGGCTTGGGGGTTGGGGGGAGATGATTTTATTCTCATTTTTGCTGCTCTTCCTGCCCCAGCATTGCAGCCAGCTGGCTAGACTATTGTTTCTGGATCTCCTGTTAGAGCAGGAGAAGAAGCCTCAGAGACAGGATTTCTAGCCTTGCATCTGTGGCTGGAATGCTGAGGCAGTTTTCCTCCATCTTCCTGGACAGCAGCAACAAGACCCTGTGAGGAGGCGCAGGTGCTGCGACTAACTGGCACATTCCCAAGCCACAGTCAACACCACGTGCTCAGAACAGAGGCTCAATTTTAATCCTTCTGAGACACTATTTCAGGAATCAGCCAATACATGGGACATGTAATCAATGTGATGCTTTTGTGTACTATTGCGGGTCTTGAACTTATGAATTTCCTGCATAGAAATTTTCCTAAGACAAATATAAATGCAATCTCTTTTTAATGGTAAATGTTATTTCATGAGAAACAGTGAATACATAATTTCAGCTTCAATGGTCAGAAGATCCTGTGCTTTCAAGTTTACTGACAGAAATGCAAAACAGGGACAGCAGAACTCCATCATCCCACCTCTGTTCCCTCAGTACAGGATGTTTTATTCTTTCAAAGGTTTTTGAAGAAAATAAGATCTTTCATCTAGTGTTTTAAATAACCAACTTTCTCTATTTCCCCAAGAAGATTATCACATGGTCTAATTAGGTTTCCCCTTAGGAAACATCAGCCCTGACATGAAAAGAAAGATAAAACAATGGTGGCAGATTGTGAAAATAGGAATATTTTTTACCAATTGAAAAACTATAAAACTCAAAAGTGCCAAAATTACTCCTAAGCTGTTAGCATGTGAAATATCAGCAATTCATAGGAGGGAGTAAAAGTTGATTATTTAGTTACTGTTTTCCCCATGTTCTGAATTCAGAACCCCACATTCCTACTTTGACAGCTGACAGCATCCCAACCACCTAAAAAGAAGTTCAGAGGGTTCCACTGCAGACAGTATAAATAATGTTTGCTTTTGCATAATCTGTCTTAGAAGTAAACCAGAAAAGGAACTGAGTTTCACATGTTCACTCTTACAGAGTTTATCAAAGAACTCAATAAAAATTTGATGAAGGTACGTGGGCTGGAATTCAGGAAATCTGGCTGTTACATCAAATTTTTAGTCCATTATAACACTACTTTTATGACACTGGCTTTGTAATAAGTTTTATTCTGGTAAAGCAAACTCTACTTACAAATTCTCCTGACAATTCTTGGGCATTTATTCTTCCCCAAATGTAAATCTGATCGTGACTCCTTAGTGTAAAACCTTTCCACTGATCCCCAGTCACAGGTTCCCTTGCAGGCCTCCACAGGCCTAAAGTTCAGTAGAGTGGAAAGTACAAGTTTAGAACCAACAAAAGGAGAGTAGAGTCAGTGCCACCACCAGAGAGCCTCTTTCTCTGCCCTAGCTCCTCACCAGACTCATTCACTCCTTCGAAAATAAGTGTTGAAAAATGCTTAACAATGGTTTTTCAGGGGTGCTGTGTCAGGACTTCCCAAGACCACTCCAAGTTCTGTGATGCACTAGGAAGATTCACAGAGCTCAGCATATAACCACTCATCGCCTATGATTTATTACAGTGAAGAGATACAAAGCAAAATCAGTGGACTGAAATACAGGGAGACCAGGCACAAACTTTCAAGAGTCCTCTCCCAGTGGAGTCACATGGGATACCTTAATTTCCCTAGCAACAAGCTGTGACAACACACATGAAATGTTGTCCACTAAGGAAGCTCGTCCACTAAGGAAGCTCATTAGGGATTCAGTGCCCATAATTTTGATTGGACGTTGACCACATAGGCACCCTCTGATTGGCAAATATAAAAATTCTAGACCTCAAGAAGGAAAGCAGGTGTTCACCAGAAACCACATTGTTTGTATAAACAGTTCAGGCACACTGGGCCACCCTTCTCAGTTCTGGGAATGGTACTGGTGCGAATCCCCCTGAAAACCAAGATCCAGATGCCAGCAAAGGGACCCTTCCAAGTCAGGCCTGCTTTGACAACACTTTTTTACACAAGTGCCAATCATTAGCCTGGGTTGGCATCAACATGTCCTGCCCAGGTGTAGATGGGGTATAAAACCATGAGAGTCTTCTGAGCAGCATGAATGGAGGAACACCTACCCTTTCCCACTGGCAGGAAGGACTGCTTCCTGGGAGACGCAACGCCTGAGCCAGGTCTAGACACGTGACAGATACTGTGATGTGCCTAGATTTAAGTCCCAACCATGTGGGTAATCCTGGCTAGTTAATTATCTAGACTCAGCTGAAGGAAGTGAGTTACCCACACGGACTAGAGCTATTTATATGGTTTCCAAACCTCTTGCCAAGCCCTGAGGCCTTGCAAGAAGTGGCACCAACCTACTTCTCCAGCCCCACATGTACCTCTCTGCCCCTCAGTCTCTATGATCCAAACATCCTGCCCTTCTTTCAGTGCCTGGAATGTGCTCCTTTCCACCTCCAAGGCCCTTTACATTCCACCTTCCTCCACCAATTGCTGGCCATCAATCTTCCTATCTACTTCCCACAGCTAACTCCTACTCATGTCAGATTTCAATCCATGAAGCACTTCCTCAGGGTAGCCTTCCCTTACCTGCCCCACAGTAGGTCAGAACCCCTGTCATTTGCCTTCCGGCACCAGTAACTCCTCCTTTATTACTGTGAGCAGATTAAAGTCCATTTAATAAAACACTTATACACTTCAAGAAGGCAGAGATGGAGCTTCCCTGGTGGCCCAGTGGCTTGATCCCTGGTCAGGGAATTAGATCCTACATGCCACAAAAGTTCACCTACCACAACTAAAGATCCTGCCTGCCACAACTAAGACCCAGCACAACCAAATAATCAGAAAATCTTTTGAAAAAATGAAGGCAGAGACTTTGACTATGTTGTTCACTATAATAACCCCTGAGCCTAATATGACATCTATCACACAGTGGGCACTAAGCAAATGTATGAAAATGAAAGAGGAATGAATGAGGGCTAACTCTCAGTTCATGCAGTCTGGGTAAGGGCAATCTCTGCCTCGCTTCCCAACACATACATATCTCTTGAGCCTAAGGCACATGAACCAGGCTAGATCAACAAGTCATTCAAGGGTTTTGACAAAAGTACTGGAAAACAAGTAATGCATCTGCTGCAGAGAGCCTGCCTGTGAGTGAAACTAAGAGGAAGGCAAATGTGAGAGGAGGATCAGGGATGTGATGAGTGAGAGAATGCAGCCATTTCTAAAGGCAGCCAGCCATCCATGGAGTTATTCATAAACCAGTAAACTTTCTTTTCCTTTGTTAGGCTAATCTGAGTTGGGATGCTGACACATGTAACTAAGAAACCTAATACAAAAACAGGAACAAGAATTAGACATGCAGTTGGTCCCAAAGAACAAGAGAAAGACCATCAACAAGCCTAATGTCAGCTACTGGCCGAGGGAATCCTTTTAGTTCCTAAACCATGAAACGGTCTGGTTCTGGTGCTGGAAGAAAAGACATTGGCTGGGGAAGAGAGCACAGGCATTCGGCTGCTCATAATCCTAAAAACCTCCCTGTTCCTCTCCCCAGGGATAAAAAACTTTTTGCAGCTATGACAGCAGAATCACTTCCTTTCATCTATGAAAACTCACAAAAACCAGACCTCTGAACAGACTGGAGAGAGGCAAAAATCTCTCTTATTTTCAAAGGGTATAATTATTACTGATAAAACACTTGAATCTCACTCCAAATTAAATTCTATACCAGATTAATAAAGCACTAGTTGGATAAGTACTTGAAAAAGAAAAAATAATCACTAACACTCACCACAGACTCTCTAAAATCATGACATACCCAACTTACCCCAGACTTCTTTCTGTTCCAGTCACTCAATTCATTTATTGGGATAATTCTTTTTAGTTAGAGTATATGTGGCGTAGCTGACAAAGGCCATCAGGATTTTCCAGTTGATAAGATGGAGAATCCTGCAGACAGGCAAACCTGAAACGTGTCGCATGGTAGGACACAGAGCTATGTCCTTGGCCCTGGTTGGTCCAAACTTTGATCAGTAATGTAGATGAACCTAGGATTACTGACGTAGGAGGGGTAACATCAGAGGAAAGGGCAAAAGTCAAAAGCTAATATAAGCAAAAACAGTATGAAATTGAATGAGAACATATGTAAAGCCACTGGAAGTTTTTAAACTCTTAAATACAGGATATATTCTAAATACAGGATGATAGATGTTCAGTTTTCTATGTCAGCAAATATCCCAGGGTGATACAGCTACTCAACTTGGGCTGGATTCAAAAATATATCATCTACCTCAGTTGGACAACAACAGGACAAGCAAGTTCCAGTCTCAGTATCACAAAGAAACAATAACCAACAAAAGTGAATCCAGAGAGGGGAACCAAGATTAGAAAAAAGGTTTGGGAATCATGTCACACAAATGACAGTTGAAAAGGTGAGAATGTAAATTGATATAGCCACTTTAGATAGCAAAGACAGAATCCTGTAAAACTGAAAATATCCATACCCTGTGATCCAGCTAATCCTATTTCTAGATGATATATTCTGGAGAAACTCACAAATTTACACAATTACCAATACAAAACTGTTTATAATAGCAAAATTCAGTAAATCTTTAGGCTTCTTCTGTCAATCGGAGAATGGCTAGATAGAATAGGGTCTATTCAAACTGTGAAGTATCCTTTGCAGCTGCTAAAATCAGTGATGTAGGTGTAATTATAAATCAGGATGGGATAAGTTTGCCAAATTAATGAAAGAAACCTAAAATCTCACTGGCTTAATGCTGCTGCTAAGTCGCTTCAGTCGTGTCCGACTCTGTGTGACCCCATAGACAGCAGCCCACCAGGCTCCCCCATCCCTGGGATTCTCCAGGCAAGAACACTGGAGTGGGCTGCCATATCCTTCTCCAGTGCAAGAAAGTGAAAAGTGAAAGTGAAGTCGCTCAGTCGTGTCCGACTCTTAGCGACCCCATGAACTGCAGCCCACCAGGCTCCTCCGTCCATGGGATTTTCCAGGCAAGAGTACTGGAGTGGGGTGCCATTGCCTTCTCCAGTGGCTTAATACAGCAAGTCTATTTATTCCTTACACTACATGTTTAAAAAGTGAATTGGCAGGAAAGTCCAAGACTTTCTCAGGCCCAGGCAGACAGGGAGAGCCCATCTCTATTTGTCAGGGGAATGAAATATGGTAATCTCATACTGGCTCTTATAACTTCCATTTGAAAATGCACCTGTTACTTTTACTGACATTTTATTGACGAAAGAAAGTCACATAGCCACATCATCTAATTTCAAGAGAGGCAGAACTACCGACCAAATGCCCAGATGACAGACAGCCAAATATTTTATGTTTTATATATATAATGACTAATACAATACACAGTATGGGAAAATTAATACAAAACATATGAAAAGATTTAAGACATTTGCTGTATGGACAAAATATATAGACACATCCATAATAACACCATTTGTGTAAATTAAAACAAGTCTATATGTTGTTTATATATATATTTATATATATATATATATGTATGCATGCATGACACTGAGAGGGAGGATGAAGACACTAGAAGGGGTGATCAAAGGAGAAATAACCATTTCTGTAATGCTTTAATTCTTTTACTTAAGAAAAATATGATAAAATCGTGAAGTGAAGTGCAAATTGCTCAGTCGTGTCCGACTCTTTGCAACCCCATGGATTATATAGTCCATGGAATTTTCCAGGCCAGAATACTGGAGTGGGTAACCGTTCCCTTCTCCAGGGGATCTTCCCAACCCAGGGATTGAATCCAGGTCTCCCGCATGGCAGGCGGATTCTTTACCAGCTGAATCACCAGGGAAACCCAAGAATACTGGAGTGGGTAGCCTATCCCTTCTCCAGCGGATCTTCCTGACCCAGGAATCAAACCAGGGTCTCCTGCATTGCAGGCAGATTCTTTGTCAACTGAGCTATCAGGGAAGCCCGATAAAATCTTTATTGTTGATAATTTTGGTTGGTTCATTATATTATTCTTTAAATTTTCCACTGCGTTAAAAATCCTTGACATAAGCTGTTGAAAGAACCACTAACTTTTTTAGCCTGGGGTCACAGGTGGGAGAAAGGGAAAGTAGGAAAATAGATGGCTTTAACTATGTTGGGTGAAGGAGATTTGCTTTGTGCAGTAATGGAGAAGCTAGGAATAATGGTGAGAGACCCTAGAAGGCACATCTTGGGTTGGGAATAAGAAAATGACCTATCATGGAAAGATAAGTGAATAGCATCAAAAATGTATGGAGGAAAAATATATATATTCTTTGGGGAGAAAAGTGGTAAAGAGTCAAACAACTGTCTGACAGAATATTGTGGAGAGGATTCTTGCACTGGGAAGGTACCTGGATTTGATGATCCCCAAAGCCCTTCTAGCTCTCAGGTTCCATCAAGGTTAGGTAAGAACCTCACAGTTTAGAGCTCACAGACTCTGGAAAATTCAACAGTTATCCCAAGACAAACTTTAAAAAATAATGCAACAATCCAAAATCAATATAGCCTTTAATGGTTTTACCTGGGAATATTTCACAATCAATGAGGAAAAATTCACTTAATTGGGCCTGAAAATTATTACAGGTTTAGGGGGCGGGCAGGGGATGTTCAGGAACTATACTGGCCTTAAATAAAGCTCACTTTAATTCTCATGCCTTGGTTGACTTTATGTACATAATTAACTATTGCCTATTTAATCACTGTTTCTGTGACTTACTGTTTTTCTAGTACCAAAGTCAAATTGCTCTGATAGTGAAAGAGATCTCCACAGAAACATGCCACTGAAATGAGCATTACTGTGTAAAATGAAAGAGTTAAAAAGAAAACACACTCATTATTCTAACTAGTTGCTTTGGCTACTACCAAAAGAAAAAAAATAAAAATCTTAGCAGTGAAAAACAGTTATCATTGACCCGAAAAAATAAAAATTTAATCAGGGGAAAAGAGTATCATTGACCTGTCCTTGTGTAAGGAGGGCCAGTCTGGCAATAAAAACAGTGGGTCAGAACTCAGGCAGCTCCCTGCTGCTGCCCTGTTCTCAGACAAGAAGATAATGAATTTCAGTGGGAGTAAATGAGACAACATGCTGTACCTGATGATTTTCTTTCCAAAAAGTACCATATCTTTTGTGTACCTACAAGTTTTATCTACACATAGTTAATATACATAGTTAATACAGGCCCAGAAGATTATGAGTTGAGCAGTCTTTGCATGCCTGGAACCTGACGGATCTGAAGAGACATCTGGGAAGCCCACTGTGGTTTTTAAGGAATGTTATGCTTCCACCATAAAAATATTGAAAGTGTGCTGCAACCTAAAAACTTGTGCTTTGTCCACGTGTTTTTGCCCTTTTAGGATTTCCTTCCTGCAGTAATTCTGTACTACCATAACAAACAATAGGAAATGCTTGCATAAAAGTAACTTATTTAATAGTTTCTTCCTATTAAATCTCACAATTAACAGCAAAACAAAATAGCTCAGAAGGCTCTGATTTATTCCCAAGTTAATGAGGTTAGTGTGGCTTGAGCACTACCTTCTTTTTGGACCAATATTTCTGGCTATGCTGGAGCTCCACCAGACCTGGACCCACTCTCACCAGAAATACTGTATGAGAGGAAAAGCCTTAATATGCTGAAACAGCAGCTGGCTAGACCACCACAATGCCTTGCAGGGACTCAGGTCTGGCCCTAATCTATAAGCAAAAGCTGCTTACTCATCCTCCATCTCCCCAGCCTAGCTTCTCCATCCTTCAAGTTCAAGCACTTACATCCCAAGAGCAGTGTATTTATCCATGGAAGACAGGGTCTGGTGATAAAATGGAAGAATGTAATGTTCGCAATAAGAGAGTGTAGGGAAACTAGAGACTAATGGGGGAGGGAGTAGGAGGAGAAAGGAGTTGATGAATGAAGTCCTGAGGGGCAAAGGTTACTGAAAAACAGCAGGTCAGAAGTAAGAGAATGTGACAAAGAGGCAAGGCCAAGGAAAACAAGGAGGTCAATGATATGCTGCATGAGGACAAAGAACTGTGCTTCCGGATGAAGTTACCATATATGCCTTGCAGAAAAGTGGCTTTTTCAGGAGATGATGATTCTGCCAATAGTGCAGCTTCTCTGCTTACACTTAGAAACTTTTGTCCACTTAACTACACCAAACACTGCATGTTTGAAACTATTATTTCAGAGACATAAATACTTTGGGGAGTTGAGGAAGCCAATTGAAAACATCATTTAAAATATCAGTTAAATTGCTTTGTGTAGTATACTCATTTTCACTATATTGATTCTTCCAATCCATGAACATGGTATATTTCTCCATCTATTAGTGTCCTCTTTGATTTCTTTCACCAGTGTTTTATAGTTTTCTATATATACGAGACAGCAAAAGAGACACTGATGTATAGAACAGTCTTATGGACTCTGTGGGAGAGGGAGAGGGTGGGAAGATTTGGGAGAATGACATTGTAACATGTAAAATATCATGTAAGAAATGAGTTGCCAGTCCAGGTTCGATGCACGATACTGGATGCTTGGGGCTAGTGCACTGGGACGACCCAGAGGGATGGTATGGGGAGGGTGGAGGGAGGAGGGTTCAGGATGGGGAACACATGTATACCTGTGGTGGATTCATTTTGATATTTGGCAAAACTAATACAATTATGTAAAGTTTAAAAATAAAATAAAATTAAAAAAAAAATAAAATATCAGTTAAGACTTCTGGTTGCAAGTAAGATGGAGTCACCATATTTACCTTTCTGTCCACTGAAAGCAGCAGCTATAAAATCTGCATAGAATGCTTGGGCAGCTGTTACAGAATTCCTGAAAGTATATTATCAGCAGGTGAATCAGGAAAGAGTATCAGAGTGCCCAGTACAACTGAACTTCACTCCTTTTTTTCCTCCAGTATTCCCTGGCCTGAAAACATACCAAAACCTGAAAGTGAGCACTATGTTTAGAACACATATTCTGGCTCAAGGAGCTGTTTTTGGAAAAGGGAACTTTTAAAACTCAGAAAGACTGGGGGGAAATTCCCTGGGGTTTTCTCTCCTTTTCCTCCTTTCTCTCGTATCCAGAAAATCTCATGGTGGAGGTTGTGCCAATAGCAACAAAATTGACTGGCATAGTGAGACTGTAGGAGTTAAAACTCTTGAGGGAAAGAACGTTCCATTCCATTTGGTGGAGCTTATAGCTTAGCTCCAAAAGGGCAAAACCAAGTCCCACTGTTTTTTCTTGCTTTCTTTCTGTCTGCCTGTCCTTTATGCCCTGGAGGCAGTACATCATGAAAGCAGGTGGTTCCTGACTATAGAGGACTGGAAAGGAAACCTCTAAAAAACCAGAAAGTACCATGGTAAGGTAATAATGAATAGGGAAGACCTCAGGAAAGCTAACCCATAAAGCTGCTTATGAACAACTGTGATCACCACCCCATCGTGTATGTGTGGATTTGATCCTAATTAGCATGTCAAAGACTTTGAGAACTGAGCTAAGAGACACTCAGGTCTCAGACTGACCAGTGAGCATCACACATGGGACAGATCTAAATAGCACTGCAAAGGCACTGAATACTGAACTCATACTGGAACTACAGCCCATTACAGAAAGTGAGCTGAAACTTGCAGTCAAAACCTAACCAGGTCAACTGACGGCTGAACAAATAATCAACATTCTCCATTAGACTGAAACAAGATCCAGAGTCTAATTATATTCAGAATGTCCAGGATAAAACCTAAAAAAAAAAATGCCAACTAACATAGGAAAAGACAATCAACAGATGCCAACAGTGAGATGACCCAAATGTTGAAATTATCTAACAAGTAGGTAAAAGCAGCTATTATAAAAATGCTCCAATGAGCAATCACCAGACTTGAACACTCTTGAAATAAAGGTAAACAGAAAGTTATTGGCAAAGTACAGAGAAGATATAAAGGATAACCAAATTAAAACTTTAGAATTGGAAAATAAAATAACTGAAATAAAAAACTGACTGGAAGAATTCAATAGCAGAATGCAAGAGGCAGTGAAACTGAAAACAGACTAAGTAGTAAATTTAAATAACAGAAAGAAAAAAGACTGTGTGGGGGGAATCAAAGTGTCAGAGACCTGTAGTATAGGAATAAACGATCTAACATTTGTGTAACTGGAATCCAATACAGAGAAGAAAAAGAGTGTGTTGTCGAAAAATATCTGAAGAAAAAAATGGCTGAAAACTGCCAACAAGCTGAGAGAATATCAAACATAATAAATACAAAGAAATCTACACTCAGACACATCATAATCAAACTGCTGAAAACTAAAGACAAAGAACTGAAGAAACAGAGAATTCACACTAACAGAGTTCAACATCCCACTTTTGCTAACAGAACTAGATAAGGCAACAGAACTCGAAAGAAAATCAAGCAAGAATATAGAAAACTTACACAACACTACCACAAAATTGACCTAGCTGGCATTTACAAAACACACCTCTCATTTACAAAATACACATGCTTTTCAAGTGAATATGGAACATTCTCCAGGGGTTGGTGGGTCTATAACTTGGTTCAGCCACCTTGGAAAACAGTTTGGCAGTTTCTTTAAGAAGTTAAGCATAAATTTACCACACAACTCAGCAATTCTACTCCTAGGAATCTGCTCAAGAGAAATGAAAACATATGCCCACATGAGGACATGTACATAAATGTTCACAGGAGCATTACTCATGAGAATCCCAAACTGGAAACACCAAAAATGTCCATCCACAGAGAATAATCATAATGTCTTATATTCATATAATGTAATACCATCCAACAATAAAAAGGAATGAATTACTGATACATGGCATATTCATGGATGAATCTCAAAAGCAATGTGACACATGAAAGAAGCCAGACACAAAAGAGCATATAGTGTATGAACCTATTTATACAAAATGCCCACAAAAGGCAAACCTGTAGAGACAGAAAGTAGATTAGTGGTTGCCTAGGGCTTTCCCTGGTGGCCCAGGGGTAAAGAACCTGTGGCGGATTCATGTTGATATATGGCAAAACCAATACAATATTGAGAATACAAATTAAAAAAAATTAATAACACAAGTGTTATCGAAGATGTGAACAAATGGTACCTTTTGTATGCTGCTGGCAAGAATGGAAATTAGTAAAAATGCTTTGAAAAGCTGTCTGAAAACTTCTACTAAAGCTTATCATAAGCATACCCTATGACTCAACTCTTAGTTATATATCTGACAGAAATGCACACATTTGTTCCTCAAAAGATGTGTGAGAATGTTCAGATGAGACATGTTCATCACAGTACAGATTTTTAAAAACCGTATGATGTATTATATACATGTATTTTCCATCTACACAAAGTGAAAAGATGGCATTAATCTATATTGATGGAATTCAAGATAGCGCTAACTTGGTAACCTTCAGGGTAGAGGGAAGGGGAAAGTCATTGTCAAGAAGGGGCCCTCTGAGGTGCTGATGATGTTCTTTTTCTTGACCTGGGCACTGGTTAAATGGATGCGCTCACTTTGAGATTATGAATACAGTTGTGCACTTACGACCTATTCACTTTCTCTTCAGGTACATTCTACTTTCACTTATATTTTAGACTGTTGCTTATGCTATATGTACATATAATTAAGGCTTTCTCTCTTTGCTCACTGCCACCACCACTACTCCGTTTGCCCCCTTTATCCTTCTTTAGCATGTAAACTTCCCTTCCTTTGAATTCTTGTCTGCCTATCAATAACACTTGGTACTTAACCTGAATCTTCATTGGCAGTGACTAGGAACAGAACACGTAAAGTCAAAATTGCAGTGAGTAAAGCAAGCCCAGTCCCCTATAATGAAAAGGACATCTTTTTTGGGTGTTAGTTCTAAAAGGTCTTGTAGGTCTTCATAGAACCGTTCAACTTCAGCTTCTTCAGCCTTACTGGTTGGGCCACAGACTTGGATTACTGTGATATTGAATGGTTTGCCTTGGAAACGAACAGAGATCATTCTGTCGTTTTTGAGATTGCATCCAAGTACTGCATTTCGGACTCTTTTGTTGACCATGATAACTACTCCATTTCTTCTGAGGGATTCCTGCCCACAGTAGTAGATATAATGGTCATCTGAGTTAAATTCACCCATTCCAGTCCATTTGAGTTCGCTGATTCCTAGAATGTCGACATTCACTCTTGCCATCTCTTGTTTGACCACTTCCAATTTGCCTTGATTCATGGACCTGACATTCCAGGTTCCTATGCAATATTGCTCTTTACAGCATCGGACCTTGCTTCTATCACCAGTCACATCCACAGCTGGGTATTCTTTTTGCTTTGGCTCCATCCCTTCATTCTTTCTGGAGTTATTTCTCCACTGATCTCCAGTAGCATATTGGGCACCTACTGACCTGGGGAGTTCGTCTTTCAGTATCCTATCATTTTGCCTTTTCATACTGCTCATGGGGTTCTCAAGGCAAGAATACTGAACTGGTTTGCCATTCCCTTCTCCAGTGGACCACATTCTCCCAAAAAAGATGTCCTTTTCATTATAGGGGACTGGAATGCAAAAGTAGGAAGTCAAGAAACACCTGGAGTAACAGGCAAATTTGGCCTTGGAATACGGAATGAAGCAGGGCAAAGACTAATAGAGTTTTGCCAAGAAAATGCACTGGTCATAACAAACACCCTCTTCCAACAACATAAGAGAAGACTCTATACATGGACATCACCAGATGGTCAACACTGAAATCAGACTGATTATATTCTTTGCAGCTAAAGATGGAGAAGCTCTATACAGTCAGCAAAAACAAGACCAGGAGCTGATTGTGGCTCAGACCATGAACACCTTATTGCCAAATTCAGACTTAATTTGAGGAAACTAGGGAAAACCATGAGACCATTCAGGTATGACCTAAATCAAATCCCTTATGATTATACAGTGGAAGTGAGAAACAGATTTAAGGGCCTAGATCTGATAGATAGAGTGCCTGATGAACTATGGAATGAGGTTCGTGACATTGTACAGGAGACAGGGATCAAGACCATCCCCATGGAAAAGAAATGCAAAAAAGCAAAATGGCTATGGGGAGGCCTTACAAATAGCTGTGAAAAGAAGAGAAGTGAAAAGCAAAGGAGAAAAGGAAAGATATAAGCATCTGAATGCAGAGTTCCAAAGAATAGCAAGAAGAAATAAGAAAGCCTTCTTCAGTGACCAATGCAAAGAAATAGAGGAAAACAACAGAATGGGAAAGACTAAAGATCTCTTCAAGAAAATCAGAGATACCAAAGGAACATTTCATGCAAAGATGGGCTCGATAAAGGACAGAAATGGTATGGACCTAACAGAAGCAGAAGATATTAAGAAGAGATGGCAAGAATACACAGAAGAACTGTACAAAAAAGAGCTTCACGACCCAGATAATCACGATGGTGTGATCACTGACCTAGAGCCAGACATCCTGGAATATGAAGTCAAGTGGGCCTTAGAAAGCATCACTATGAACAAAGCTAGTGGAGGTGATGGAATTCCAGTTGAGCTATTCCAAATCCTGAAAGATGATGCTGTGAAAGTGCTGAACTCAATATGCCAGCAAATTTGGAAAACTCAGCAGTGGCCACAGGACTAGAAAAGGTCAGTTTTCATTCCAATCCCAAAGAAAGGCAATGCCAAAGAATGCTCTAACTACCGCAGAATTGCACTCATCTCACATGCTAGTAAAGTAATGCTCAAAATTCTCCAAGCCAGGCTTCAGCAATATGTGAACCGTCAACTTCCTGATGTGCAAGCTGGTTTTAGAAAAGGCAGAGGAACCAGAGATCAAATTGCCAACATCCGCTGGATCATGGAAAAAGCAAGAGAGTTCCAGAAAAACATCTATTTCTGCTTTATTGACTATGCCAAAGCCTTTGACTGTGTGGATCACAATAAACTGTGGAAAATTCTGAAAGAGATGAGAATACCAGACCACCTGATCTACCTCTTGAGAAATCTGTATGCAGGTCAGGAAGCAACAGTTCGAACTGGACATGGAACAACAGACTGGTTCCAAATAGGAAAAGGAGTACGTCAAGGCTGTATATTGTCACCCTGTTTATTTAACTTATATGCAGAGTACATCATGAGAAACGCTGGACTGGAAGAAACACAAGCTGGAATCAAGATTGCCGGGAGAAATACCAATAACCTCAGATATGCAGATGACACCACCCTTATGGCAGAAAGTGAAGAGGAACTAAGGGGCCTCTTGATGAAAGTGAAAGTGAAGAGTGAAAAAGTTGGCTTAAAGCTCAACATTCAGAAAACGAAGATCATGGCATCTGGTCCCATCACTTCATGGCAAATAGATGGGGAAACAGTGGAAACAGTGTTAGACTTTATTTTTCTGGGCTCCAAAATCACTGCAGATGGTGACTGCAGCCATGAAATTAAAAGATGCTTACTCCTTGGAAGGAAGGTTATGACCAACCTAGATAGCATATTGAAAAGCAGAGACATTACTTTGCCAACAAAGGTTCGTCTAGTCAAGGCTATGGTTTTTCCTGTGGTCATGTATGGATGTGAGAGTTGGACTGTGAAGAAGGCTGAGCGCTGAAGAATTGATGCTTTTGAACTGTGGTGTTGGAGAAGACTCTTGAGAGTCCCTTGGACTGCAAGGAGATCCAACCAGTCCATTCTGAAGGAGATCAGCCCTGGGATTTCTTTGGAAGGAATGATGCTAAAGCTGAAACTCCAGTACTTTGGCCACCTCATGAGAAGAGTTGAGTCATTGGAAAAGACCCTGATGCTGGGAGGGATTGGGGGCAAGAGGAGAAGGGGACAACAGAGGATGAGATGGCTGGATGGCATCACCAACTCGATGGACCTGAGTCTGAGTGAACTCCGGGAGTTGGTGATGGACAGGGAGGCCTGGCATGCTGCAATTCATGGGGTCGCAAAGAGTCGGACATGACTGAGCGACTGATCTGAAAGCAAGCCCACAATATAACTGCAGGGAGAACACAGACATCCTTTAAACAGGCAGAATTTCATGAATCAGCATCAAAGAAGTCAGCCCTTGTCTATCCACAGAGAAGAAACCATCCTGTAAATAGTAGGATTAGTTTATTTGTCCACATAATTCTAGGACAAAGCTGGAGACCCAAGAGTGACATTCTTTTACATGTTCCTTCCTGTATAGGGAATTTTCCCAAAGGCAATTTCACATACTTTAGCAATTATCAGAGTTGAAAAATATTATAAAGGAGGCAAAAAGGCTGTCTGGAATTGATTCTTAACCCACAATGTAAAATTTGGACTTAAGGAAACTTAATTTTAAAAACTCCCACAGGCCCAGAGGGATGGTATGGGGAGGGAGGAGGGAGGAGGGTTCAGGATGGGGAACACATGTATACCTGTGGCAGATTCATTTTGATATTTGGCAAAACTAATACAATTTTGTAAAGTTTAAAAATAAAATTAAATTTAAAATTAAAAAAAAAAAACACACAAAAAACTCCCACAGGCTAACTTAACTTCCACATTCCCTAATTTCAAAGAATGTTTTTTGTTAATTTACCCACAACCTAAATTTACATACAAGATCCCACAGGCCTGATACCTTGCTCAATACTAAAGATACAGGGACAGATAAAACTGCAAGGCCTGTAATTTCAAGGAGCTCATGGCTCTGGTGGAGTGATAAGGAGAGGAAAACAAATTACCAGAGTGACAGGGTTTCTAACAGAAAAAGAAGGGAAGGCTCCAAATTTCCTAGGAGCATGCAAGGATAGTGACTAAATCTATCCAGAGACAGTATGGAGATTCCATGTTGGACGTGACCCACTATCAGGATGTGGACCAACCAAACAGCATGGGATCTCTCAGTATGAGACATCTCAAGAACCTAGAATTGCAAAATGCAGGTGTTTACTCTGAGAAATGACTAGTAAAACCCACATTTGGATGTGACTGAACACCTATGGGGGCAAACCCTCATACTGCCTATACAGGTGACCAAAATGCTCAACACCTAAAATTCCCAACAAATTAATTTGGGAGCGGCCTGGATGCAAAACAAACAAACAAACAGTTTGACTTCATTTCAGGGAAGCAGGATTGAGATATGACTGACTACAGCTAGGAGCAAAAATAAAATTACATTTTATGTTCTACTTAGGATGGAAAAAGACAGAATAAAAAGTAGATCAGGACTGCAAACAGGAGTCACACAGTAAGAAGTTCCCATCTAAGCATGGCTCAGAGAAGACAGGGCTCATGTCCAAGTACCCACCCCTCTGGGCTGAAGAACTGGAACACCACAGTTTCAGAAAAGCAGCTCTCATGCTAACATCAAATATGAGAATCATTAAAGTCCCTGGTCCAAGTCCACACTTATATGTAAAAATCTTGTGAAGATGGTTTGGCTTCCCACACAACCTGCCCAAAGAGACAGATAGTATCAGTGGTATGCTGATAAATGTTTAACAGGCTCTCCAGGAGGGTGGGGGAAAGCTCTGATTTGTAGTTTACTGATTTCTAAAATGTAGATACTCTCACCATGGTCAATTTCAAGCTATTAAGATGATGTCACTCATCATGGAGTTTGAAAGTGATGTGTACAAATGGCTCTTGCAATCTGGTGTGAAGTGACTACCATACCAACATGCAATCAGTTAAATTTCCACTATATATCAATAAATTGTCATCTTGGCTTATAAAGATCAGATCTCAAGAGCTAAGTGACCTTAAGTCAATTCCTAAGTAGGGGTCCATCCTTATTGGAGTTTGGAGTCCACCAAGTAGAAGCAGCCCTGGACCAAGGTGAATTCTCCAAGGTGAAGAGCGTAACACACATGATGGCATGGAAAGGCACATCATGCGAAAAACAAAATAAAATTGACAAGCTAACAGACAAAGAAATAAGTAATTCTGCATAGACCAGAATATTCACTCTGTAGATTATAGGGTGGTATAAGAGATGGATGAGCAGTGAATTTGGGGAGCCAAGCTAGGGACAGAATATAAAGAGGGGGATTGGGGTATCATAGGGGTACCCTTTGCTGTGGTAAATACTTCATATACTTTAATTCATTTAATCATACCTGTCATGTGATATTATCCATTTATACAAAAGAGCCTCAGTGAAGGATTATGGACCTGAGGTTTTTACCCATAAACTGATTCCCAAAACCATATTTCCCCATTAGTTCATGTTACTTCTATGGGAAGGCTGGGTGATGATGTAAGAATGCCCCTTCCTAATCCTGCCCCACTGCCTCTTAAGTTCTCTACATTTACCTGAACTCCTAAAAGGGAGACTGAAATTTTCCTCTCAGGCCCAGCTAGGAAATTCTACTATATACTTTTGGAATCCATCTCAACAGTTGTTAGAAATACTTCCTTCTTTTCCTAAACCCATCATAGCAATAAAGTTCTTATATTATTTTTAGTACTCATGTTA
Organism: Bos taurus; assembly: GCF_002263795.3. Taxonomy (NCBI): domain Eukaryota; kingdom Metazoa; phylum Chordata; class Mammalia; order Artiodactyla; family Bovidae; genus Bos; species Bos taurus. Next base: position 85,331,647 of record NC_037357.1, on the reverse strand, counting down.
TAATTGGCCACTACCAAACTTTGTTTAAAATGTCCCCAAGTACTGAAGGAGTACCCTCAACCTTCTCTTTTGCAGAGTCAATAATCATAATGCTTTACCAGCTACTCTAAAGTCTTGCTTTCCAACTCTTTATTATTCTCCATGTTTTCCCAAGCCAGATACTCTTCTAAAAGGCATGACTGCTGGTGAACACCATAAGGAGATTACCCTGTAGTTCCTGTATTTTGTATTACCATATATTTATCAATTATTAGAAAAACCATGGGAACTCTCAAAAAGGGAGTTAAGAATAATTAAGCTAGTTAAAGAATTTAAATTTTTTTTATTTAATCCTTACTAATAAATACAAGCATTATTTAGGAAGAGGGAAACAAATATTATAAAACTTACTTTTATACAAAGACACCACTAGGGTGAATATAGGAATTAGAAACGTGAAAAATTTCAAACATAAATTAGTAGTCCTTTAAAGACTATGATCCGTCCCTTTCCCTACCATCTATCCTAAGCATCTACTGTATAAATATTTTACATAGAATAATGACTTTAATTGATATTGACTTATAAGACATATAAGATACCCCATGAACACTTTGCTGGATCCTGAAAGACCAGCAGGAGCCAGTAGAACCAAGAACCACACAATTTGGGTACAAACAGAGCCACAGGATGCCAAGGCCTGAGGATATCAAGATTACACAATATTAAATGTGTTTTCAGGGGTTGAGGAGCTGAATTTTTTTTTTGATTGGATTGCCAATCTCCTTGAACACAAGAAAACAAAAACTCAGAAATATTCTAAATTTTCTTCCTGTGCTCCATTTTACCTTGTCAGTCTCTGCTGCTGCTGCTGCTAAGTCGCTTCAGTCGTGTCCGACTCTGTGCAACCCCATAGACGGCAGCCCACCAGGCTTCCCTGTCCCTGGGTCTCCAGGCAAGAACACTGGAGTGGGTTGCCATTTCCTTCTCCAATGCATGAAAGTGAAAAGTGCAAGTGAAGTCGCTCAGTCGTGTCCAACTCTAGCGACCCCATGGACTGCAGCCTACCAGGCTCCTCCATCCATGGGATTTTCCAGGCAAAAGTACTGGAGTGAGGTGCCATTGCCTTCTCCGTGTCAGTCTCTACCAGTCATTTAAAATTCATCACAGTCATCATCTCTGTTGGAAGCCTTACCTAATCTCCCCTCCCACTACCAAGCTTTAAAATGCCCATACTAAACTTTACCATAATATTCATCCCCTGTGATCATTTGATCATTTGTACATGTCTCCCAGTGGACTCTAAATTCCAGGAAGGTGGAGTATGTCATGTCTTATGTTTCTAGTACATAACCCAGTATTTAGCGTCCAACAGAAATTCAGTGAGCATTTTTAGATGGATCTGCTTATTATCATTTGTCCAATGTCACAGAATTGCTGTATGGCAAAGGAAGGCCTATGTCCCAAGACATTTGGCTCCTCATCTAGTGAGCTTTTCATTATAATATATATTTAAGAGTCACTCATGAAGAAGTTAGACACAAATCTAGAAAATACATTCTATAGATAAGACATTTTATTGGTATCTGAATGACCAGCAAATATAAATGGTCCAAATAAGCCAATTAGAAGACAGAGAGAGACTGAAAGAGTGGGTTAAAAAACATGATATATCTATATGTTGTCTTCCACAACTCACTTCAAATATAAGGATATAAGTAGGTTGAAAGTGAAAAAAATGGAGGATATAAATATTACACAAAAGAAAGCAGATGTGGCTATATTAATATCAATAAAAAGAAAATCACCAAAGATGGAGAAGAACATTAAATAATGATAGAAGGGTCAATCTACTAAGACATAGCAACCCTAAATGTGTATGCTCTAAAAAAACAACTGCAAAATGTTAAACAAAAACTGACTGACTTGAAAGGAGAAACAGATAAATCCAGTCATAGTTGGAGATTTCAAAATTTTTCTCTCAACAATTGACAGAACTAGTAGACAGAAAATCAGCAAGGATATACTGATAGAAGAACTCAACAAACACAGTCAACCAACAGGATATAATTCACATCTGTAGAACATTGCATCCAAAACAACAGATTACATTCTTTTCAAGCACCCACAGTTAATATACCAAGATAGATCATATCTTGGGCCATGAAACAAGCTTCAACAAATTTAATAGGATTGGTATCATGTGGAGTGCATTTTTGACTACAATGGACTCAAATCAGAAATCAATAGCAGAAAGACAACAGGAAAATCTCAGTAAATAACATACTTCTAAATAAGCCATGGGTCAAGGAGGAAATATCAAGGGAAAATTTTAAAATACACTAAACTGAATAAAAATGAAAATAGAACATATCAAAATTTGTTGGTCACAGCTAAAGTGGTGTTAGGAGGGAAGTTTATAGTACTAAATACATTAGGAAAGAAGAGTCTCAAGTCAATAATCAAAGCACTTGCCTCGAGAAACTAGAACAAAAGAGGATAACAGTTCTTGGAATAGGATACAAAAGTAGATGAAGATTTGGGAAGAATGATAGTCAACTTCTATGAAACAGCAACACTGGATAGGTAGGTCAACTACTCAGGCCTGAAATGGGCACTAGGTGGTACATGGCAGAATGTTTGGGCAGGGAGAAGGCCAAATGAATGCTAACATCTCAGATGAATGCAAGAGATGGCCTAGTTTAGGTAAAAGTAGAAAATAAGCTCTGGGCTTCCTATAGTTGCTGTCCAGTTTTAAAATCTCTTCAAGGATATGTACCACAGGGCATATATTATCAGTACCTACACACAGACTTACAGAGGGGCCTAACTTGAGTAGAAGGTGATTAACACACTAGTGGATTCTCACCTGTCAGGTGTGCAGTCTATCTTACTAAGAATCTAGTTTCTTGAGGGATCAAGAATTCCCTAGTAAAGAAGGGGTTCCCAAGGAAGACGGTAGCTCATCAACTGGATCTAGAGGCAATACCCCAAGGTATGAGAAAGGAATGACTCAGAAAACGGGAGGGAAGGGTGTTATTCAGGTTTATGTAAAAGCTTAGCTTTCAAGGACTTGGTTCAGAATCCAGTAAGATCCAGTTGCAGCAGGAGGATGAGAGAGAGTCAAGGGTCATAGCACACACACCAGTACCTTTAACTGGGTACTGTATGACTGGGTCATCCATGTGGACAGAATCAGGCATGTCAGTGGTGTCTGCAGCACTGAAGGCTGTACAAACACAGGAGAACCTATAGCGGCTAAAAACACTAGAAGCCCATCAAGGACCCTGCCCCAGAGGTCACCAAAGGTGCTAAGAGGAAAGAGGAGAGGAGCGAGATGACACTTGGAGATCTAGAATACCTATTCAGGAAAATACCAGATACCTCCAGAGTAAACTGGGTATGTTTGAAGACTTCCCTGGAAGCTGTAGAACTATAACAGAAATAGCAAAAGTCTAAGGGACTGTTATTCAAACCCTGCTTTCACCTCCAGAATGGTGTGGCCAAGGACATTCAGAACAGCTATATTTCATTATAGTAATATATCCAAGAGTGGCTATAAAGTTATAGAACACATATACATAGAAAATACATATGCATGCATAGTACAGAGAAATTTGTTTTCCTGTCACCTAAAAGGTAAGCTTCCAAATCAAGATAATATTCTTACCCTAAAAATTAATGTATATTGTGCATTTAAAATTGATTGTTGCTAGGAACTCTATGATAGGCAACCCACCTGGGATGTTTAAATTTTAATGGGCAACAGAAGTTCACTCAGACTTAAAAAAGTCCTTAAATGCGTGCATAATTCAGATGTGGTTCATTTGGTCCTTGAGATGGAGGGAAGAGGTTATAGCAGAAACAGGCCATGGACATCTCAATGGACTTCTGATGGCAGCTGGCAAGGCAGGTCAGTAAGCCCAGAGGAAAGGCCCACCTATAGGGGTTGGGTTGAGTGGCAATGATTCCTGCTCTGAGATGGGCTTCCCTCTTCATTTAAAAGTGATCAGCCATTTCCTCTCATTAGTCGTAAAGAAAAAAGACTCACAAAAGCCCAGAGAAGCAGGAAAACAAAATTTAAATAATGACCTTTATCTCGTCCAGCCAAGAAAACCTCTCAAAGTCCCCCCAACCTTGGGCCTCATATACCTCCAACTGACAATCATCTTCAACCAGGTAGAAACAGTTCTGCCTTTTCTTCTAATCAATTCCTCCTGATCTGAAATGCTAATTTTACTTTTTGCCTTTATTTAATTTCTCCCTCAGTTTTACTGAGGTATAATTGACAAATAAAATTATAATATATTTAAAGTGCATGATGTGATGATTTGATTTGATATACCTATACACTGTGAAAGGATTCCCACCATCAAGTTAACACTTCACAGTTACCGTTTTATCTTTTTGTGGTGAGAACATTTAAGATCTACTCTCTTGTTTAATCACTAAGTGGCCTTCGACTCTTTCGCAACTCCATGGATTATAGCCCGCCAGGCTCCTCTGTCAATGGGATTTCCCAGGCAAGAATACTTGAGTGGGTTGCCATTTCCTCCTCCAGGGGATCGTCCCGACCCAGGGATTGAACCAGTGTCTTTTACATCTCCTGCACTGCAGGCTAATTCTTTACCACTGAGACCATGGTAGCTAGCATTCTCTTAACAACTTTCGAGTATAAAATAGAGTATTGATAACTATAGTGACCATGCTGTACATTACACCCCCAGAACTTATTCATCTTATAACTGAAAGTTTGTACCCTTTTACCAACCTCTCCCCATCTCCTCCAACTCTTAGCCCCTGGCAACCATCATTCTAATCTGTTTCTATGAATTTGACACCCCCCCCCCGTCTTTTTAATTCCACATGTAAGTGATACCGTGCAGTATTTGTCTTTCTCTGTCTGGCTTATTTCGCTGAGCATAATGCCTTCCAGGTTTGTTCATGGTGCTGCAAATGCAGGATTTCCTAAAGGGCTACTTTGAAAAGAACAGAATATTACAGAACTGAAAACATTTAATACATGTCAATAGACTAGTATTACAATCAGTTAATGATTCTTATCTTCTACTATTCTTATACCTGACACTTATTCAAAGAGCAAAGTTTGAATTTCAGTTACCCTTTTCACACAGTTCAGATTAATGACATTCTAACTCAGTTCACTGGACATTGTTCTAAATAAGGAGTTAGCAAACTTTTTCTGTGAAGGACCTGACAGTATATATTTTTGGCTTTGCAGGCCACTCAGCCTCTGTCTTAACTATTCAACTCTGCCATTACAGTATAAGAGAAACCACAGACATTTATGTAAATAAATGAACATGGCTTTGTTCCAATAAAACTTCACTCATAGACATTGAAATCTGAATTTCATATAATTGTCACATGTCATCAAATATTCTTTTGATTTTTTTCAACCACTTAAAAACAGAAAAACCCATTCTTAGCTTATGGGCTGTATAAAAACAGGTAGTTGGCCAGATTTAGCTGGCACACTAGAGTGTACCAGTCTTTGCTCAAACCAAGACTCGATGCCTCCCTGAAGGAATTTAAAATTTCAGACCTTCCCTGATTTTTTTAAAAAGCAGACATTTCAAACCAGCATCTCATCATAAACTTATGTTAAAATTTCAGCTTTGGAGGAGGGATAAATTCTGTAAGTGCATAAGAACATATTATAGTAATGTAAGCAGAACTTGAACACTAAATTAGAGACCTGCAAATTTACTAGGTGTGTAAAAGTACAAAACTCATTCTCTCTGAAGCTCAGTTCTCTCCATTCTAGTCCATTTGCAATAATCTTCCACATCACTGAAAGGGAGCAGGAGTTACAACTATAATTCACTAATGTTAAATTCTATCTGGAATATACAGAAAAATTTCTTTTCTACTGTGTGAAGGTCCCTATGAAGCAAATATACTTTCATAAGAAGTATTCTGTCATTATTATTCCAATCTATTCTGGAGCCACAGCCTGCTCATAGGACGACTTTGAATAGCCTGAGCAGTGAAAAATCCCAAACAGAATAAAGCCAAAAAACCTGTTTTCAGACATATCCAAATCACATTTCTGAACATAAATACAAAGAAAAAAATCTTGAAAGCAGCCAGAGGAAAAACACATTATCTTATCAGGGTATAAAAATTTGAATTACAGTGGATTTCTTTTACCAGAAACCATGGAAGTCAGAAGGAAATGACACAACATGTTTGAAGTGTGGGGAAAAAAGAACTGTCAACATACAATTCTATATCTAGCAAAAATATCCTTCAGGAATGAGAATTTATAGCAGCAATCTACTCTAAAAGAATTGTTAGAGGAAGCTCTTCAGTCAGTTGGGAAATCACAACAGAAAGAAATTTAGCACATTAGGAATGAATAAATGGCAATATAAATAGTAAAATTTGGGTAGATATAACAGACTGTTCTTCTCTTGAACTATTTAAAATGTTTTTGGCAGCTGATAGCAAAAATAATGAATGTGTGAAGGGATTTTCAAATGTGTAGATGCAATAGGTAAGACACATATAATATAAAGGGCAGAGGATAAAGGAACCTACAGGGTATAACGTTTCTGCATTCCTCTTGAAGTGGTAAAGTATAGATTCTAAGTAGACTGTGCAAAGCTGTATATTATGATCCCTAGAGCAAACACAAAAGATATGCCAAGCAATAAACTCAAAAATCACAGTAGATGAATTAAAATAGAGCACTAAAAATGTTCAAATATCCCCAAAGGCAGGAAAGTAGAAAAGAGAGGAAATAATAACAGAGGTAACATAAAAAATGATAAAATGGTAGGTTTAAACCAAGCATATCAATACATTAAGTGTAATGGTCTAAACATACAATTAGAAGACAGAGACTGTCAGAACAAATTAAAAAAAAACACAACCTCACTACACAGACTATAAGAAAATAATTTAAAATATAATGATACGGGTAGATGAGAGGTAAAAGATGAAAAAAGATATGATGCAAATGCTAATCAAAACAAAGAATTTAGAGCAAAGAAAATTATAGGAATAAAGGTACAATACTCTCCAGTTCTACCATTACCATTAATGTAAGTAACGTTTGTAAAATTCTTACCTAATAAATGTCTGCTTAAAAGTGCTTTTTTAATTTGTCTGTTAAAACTAGTTTTCTGCAGATTGTTTCACTGAATGCAGTGTCAAATTATGAAAATTAAAGTGCAGTAATGTTTGAAGACTTTAAGTGATGCTGTATCTTGTTTCTAATATGGGAAATGTCTTTGTCTTTGCTTTATGAGAGAGTTGATATGTCTGTGTTTAAAATGCTGTTTGGTACAATCGGTGTAAAATAAGTTCTGTAAAAGAAAAGTGCAGAAACTAGCCATGCAGATTTATTGGTGCATGTGATGAAATCTACAGCTTTTTGGGGGTGATACAATGCTCTGCTGGTTTACTCTAAAGTGGCTATTTTATGGAGTTTGACAAGGACAAACTTTTTAAATTGGATTTTCCTTTGCAATATGAAGGATGTCTTAATCCTTTATCATGATCATATACAGAAAAACAATGAAAGTTGATAGGGCCCACATTTTTAGACAATCTAATATTCAATTTATGTAATTGCTGCTTCTGAAAGGTGAAAAGTAAAGGAATGCCACCATTTTAAAGAGAACTGAATAAACCTGTTGCAAGAGGGTTTTACAAATGAAACATCCTGGCTAACCTAAATTAAAATGCTTTGGCCTCCATGTTACCACTAAAATTCACATAAAAGGTGGCAGTTCCTGGTTCAATCACAAAACTGGGATCTGCAGAATATTGAACTTCATGCAAAATAACCACGCTATTTACACTGGTTACTGAAACAGATGGAAACTGCACATTAGGTAAATGAGAAGGGAGTTAATTAGCCCTAAGATTTGTAAACTAGTGATGCTGCTGCTGCTGCTAAGTCGCTTCAGTCGTGTCTGACTCTGTGCGACCCCATAGATGGCAGCCCACCAGGCTCCTCTGTCCCTGGGATTCTCCAGGCAAGAATACTGGAGTGAGTTGCCACTGCTTTCTCCCTAGTGATGCTAGGATTGGGAAATTGGTGTTCATCAAATACCTTTCAAATGCAGGAGGACAGAAAAAGCTTGGACCAAAACTTTAAATGTTTTATCTGCAGTATTACTTGGTGACCATTATGAAATCTCTAAGCCACCTTAGGGGGGAAATAGGGTTGGTTTTATTTAAAAATAACATTGCAAAGTCTAATCAGTGTTATTATGGGTCAAGTCACTTTATCCATTCCCATAAGGCTACTGATAAAAGTCATGTAGTTGGTGTCAACACAATTTCAGTTGGTTTCCAATTTTATGTGTTGCCTACAGCTATTTTTCTCATCCCTGCTCAAACTATCCTCAAGAGCCTCATCATTCCACAAACTTGCCAGGCCATCAGTTGTGGTTGGGCATGCCACCACATTCTGCTTGCATCATGTCTTCCCATTAGACTAGGCTTCTGTTTCCCAGGGTGGATTTGGGTATATAGGAAATGTGGAAGAGGAATTGCCCCAGTTCTTTCCAGTTCTTGGTTTACTATCTTAACAGGTAGTTTAATTTTGAAATCTAATTGCTGGTTTTCTTGAACCAACTTTTATCATATTTTCTTCAAGGGGCTTTTAAAAAACCCACTTAAATGACTGCCAGAAAACATGTAGCAGGCTCACAAAAACTTCTGAGACCCAAATTCCTTCCCACTCAAAAAAAAAAAAAAAAAAAACTTAAACCATAAAATTTTGTGTATAGCGCCTGTTCAACTATATATAATAATAGAATAAATGTATATTCACCTAAAGGATAAAGTGGGATATAAAGGGAGTATCATAATGCTAAAAGGGTTATTTAATTCGCCTCAAAGGCTTAACAATCCTAATGTGTAAACACCTAACAACAGTGCTTCAAAATAGGTGAAGCAAAACTCTTAGATCTACAATCAGAAGCAGAAAAATCCACAATTATAGTTGGAGGTTTCAATATTGCTCTCTAATTAATATACAGAACTAGTAGACAGAAAATCAGCAAGAATATGTAAGAACTGAACACCATTATCAACCAAGTGGAATTAGCCAATATGTACAGAACACTCTATCCAACAATAGCAGAATATAGCAGAATATATATTCTTTCAACAAGAGAGACCACATCCTGGGCCACAAAACAAACCTCAAACATAAAAAGAATTGAAATCATAAAGAATATGATCCCTGACTATAAAGGAAATAAAACAGAAATTAACAATAGAGAGAGAAGAGGAAAAGCTCCAAACACTTGGCTATTGGATAGCATGCACCTAAATAATTCATTAATCAAAGATAAACTTTTAAGGGAAATTAGAAAATATTTTTAATTAAAGAAAAATGAAAATACAACATAACTCAACTTGTTGACTTGGAAACTCATAGCAATAAATAATAATCTAGATAAAAAAAAGTTTTCATATAAATACAGTTGACCCTTGAACAATGCAGGGGCCAGGGGTGGCAAACCTCTGCACAGTTGAAAATCCTTATCTAATTTATTGTCAGCCCTCCCTATCCATGGTTCCTCCATAACATCTGTTCCTCTGTATTGGCAGTTCCACATCTGTGGATTCAACCAATCATGCAGTACTGTAGTATTTACTACTGAAAAAAAATCCACATATATGTGGGCCTATGCAGTTCAAATCCCTATTGTTCAAGGGTCAACTATAATCTACACTTCCACCTTAGGAAACTATTTAAAAAAGTAAAATAAACTCAAAGCAAGCAGAAAAAGGAAATAATCAAGATAAAGCAGAAATCAATGAAGGTGAAAACAGAAAAACAGAGAAAGATAAATGAAAACAAAAGCTGGTACTTTCAAAAGAGCAATAAAATTGATAAACCTCTACTTTATCTGAGAAATAAAAAAAAGAACAAATTACCCAATATGCAGAACAAAAGAGATTATCACTATAGACCCCACAGACATAAAAAGATAATAAGGGGGATACAATGATGAATACCTCTATGCATGTAAGTTAGATAACTTAAATGAAATACATTCCTCAAAACTCCACAAACTACTAAAACTCATTGAAGATGAACTAGGTAACCTGTATAATGCTCCATCTATTAAGGAAATTCAATTCATAGCTAAAAATCTTTTTGGAAAGAAATGCCCAGGCCCAGATAGTTTTGCTGGCAAATTTGAACTAACATTTAAAGAAAAGATAACACTAATTTTGTAAGATCTCTTCTAGAAAACAGTAGAGGATAGAATTTCTCCCAACTCAGTTTATAAAGCCCTGATACTAAACCCAAACATAATACGAAAAAGAAAACTATAGACCAATATCCCTCAGGAATATAACAGAAAATACCCTCAACAACAACAAAAAAACACAAAAAACAAAAAACTAACACCTTGCTTCCCAGGTGGCACTAGTGTTATAGACTCTGCCTGTGAATGCAGGAGATGCAAAGAGATGAAGGTCGATCCCTGGGTTGGGAAGATCCCCTGGAAGAAGAAATGGAAACCCACTACAGTATTCTTGCCTGAAAAATTCCATGGACAGAGGAGTCTGGTGGGCTATACTCCATGGGGTCACAAAGAGTTGGACACAGCTGAGCGACTGAACACACATATACAACCAAATGGGGTTTCTCCCAGGAATGCAAGGCAGGTCCAATATTTGAAAGTCACTCAGTATAATCAACATATTGAATCTAAGAAAGAAAAACCAAATGATCGTATCAGTTGATGAGGACAAAAGCATCTGACAATATTCAGAATGCATTTGTAATAGAAACTCTTAGCATACTAGGAAAAGGGAACTTCCTCAACTTGATAAAGAACTTAAAGGTGAAACAAAAAAAAAAAGATGTGCTCTTTCATCACTCTTATTAAAGCTCATAATAGAAATCTTGGCCTGTGCAATAAGAGACAAAAAATATATAAAAGGTATACAGATTGAAAGAAAATGAAAGTATCCCTACTCCTAAACAACATGATTGTTTGCTTAGAATATATCAGAGAATTTATTTTTTTAAGTCCTATAACTAACAGCTTAGCAAGGAAGCAGGATATAAGGTCAATACAGAAATCAATCATATTTCTATATGGTGGCAATAAACTAGAAACTGAATCTTTAAAACATGTATCATTTACAACAGCTTCAAAGAAATGAAACACTCAGGTGTAAATCTAACAAAACATGAACATGACTTCCCTGGCATCCAATGGTTAAGACTCTACGCTTCCAGTGCAGGGGATGTGGGTTTGACCCCTGGTCAGGGAACTAAGATCCCACATGCTGCACAGTGCAGCCAAACAAAACAAAACAGAACAAAAAACCCCTGAAACTCTCAAAACACAACAGTAAGAAAACTACTAAATTTAAAAATGAGCAGAAATATTTGAACAAATATTCTTCTCAACAAATACTTGAGTAAAATACTACTCTCTGATGGACTCAATAAAGGTCATGAATTTTAATTTAGTTTGGCTAAATTATAAGGGTAAGAGCAACACTACTTCCAGCTCCCTACATCCCAAGGCAAAGCTGGCCCAAAATGATTATTTTTCAAAAGCATTTTATTGTGAACTATTACAGAATTTCGTTTTAATAATCACCAGAGAAAAGGTAGGTTGAAAAACTTTCTCCTATTCCTGTTCCATAGCCTCAACCCACTTCACCCCCTCCTCTCTGGTGTTTTAGAATTTTGATTCAGACTTCCTTTGCAGAGGATTCCCTACACTGCATGGAAACGTGGCACTTTGGTCTTTGTAAGAAAGGGCACATTTGGATTATTTCTGAGTTTGAATATTTATTGGAAGATATTTGTTTCATACCTCTTTCAATAAAGTTGTCAAGGTGATTTCAGAATATTTATAAATACCAGTTTGTTTGTGAACCATGTTTTAACCCACCCTTCCTGTTTCTCAGTATGTTTCAAATCTGTATGCATTAAATATTCAGTGGTGTTGTAGATCATTAAATTGTTTTAAAGTGAAACAGATCCATTCTTTTGCTTGACTCTATTTTAAATCTTTTGGGTGACAACAGGGCAGACTGCAACCCTATATTTGGGTTCTAGTCTCCATTTTCATCCTGGACAACTGAAAATCAATGATTGATATTGAGTACTAGCTGAGCCTGCTTAGGGAAGGCGGTGAGGGCAGTCAGGGCTGAGTAGTGCCTAGTACCTGGTTGAGTAGTGCCTAGTACCTGGAACTCACTGAGCATTTGCTGAATTTGTTAATTTGATTATACTATTCAGTGGTGTGAAAAAGAAAGTGTTAAAATAAAACCTGTTAGGGAAAAGGAAGCTCTATCACAACAAGCTGCAGTATATTTTGCCAAAGCTATTAGATTTTTGAGGCAGCTCCTAGTTTATCAATTTTTAGTGCCCCAATATAGTTATTTTATGGCCATTACTAGCAAAAGCAGATTATAGGATTAGTGTTTAACAGGAAAGAAGGGCCCAGTGTGAGTCTCTTTGCTCTGGATCTCTAAAACCACGGTTCTTAATGCCATCCTCTTGGTTTATAGATAGAGAACAGTAACATGATAGGAAAGAACATCAGTTTCGAATTTTGTGGGAGTAGTTCCAGAAAGTCTTTCTGCAGTTTTCTTGAGCACTTGCAGAGGCACTTAGTTTTTTTCCTGAGAAGATCTCTTTAGGTACCAGCATGATCAAAAATGTATCTCAAGGTGCTCATACAGCATTAAAACCAGCAATCAGTAGTAGATTTCAGTGACTTTGTATAGGATGGGGCATGGTCCACAGACAACATCATATGATGTCTGGAGTGTCAAAATATAATTTTCAAAATTAAAAACATGACTCATATACAAATACAGAATGAACATGTCAAAGACTATTAGTGAGGGCCCAGAATTATGCAAGGCTGATTCAAAGAATGTTTGAGAGACTCAGTATATATAGATACTGAAAGTAAAAAGGCTAAAATAAGATAGCTAAATTAGATAGAAATGTGGTTAATGCACTATAGGACAGTTAATCCATAGTCTTTGGGATTATTTCTTCTACCGAACATAAATTTTTTTTTCATCTCTATCAGACAAAAATCTGTAAGTTAACATGTCTCTTCAAAAGGTCTAGCTCCTAATCATTAGTGAATAATAAGCCAAGCAAAGATGTAATTCCCTAGAGAACTAAATAATCCCTGGGTGGGCCTCTCCACCCAGGGACAATGCTCCAGGATGACAATGAAAGGACATTTGATCATTCTTTTGTATTACTTTTAAGTTTTAAAATAATCTCTATTAACAGAGGGTTAATAGTTTTATAAGTGAGTCTAAATCTTTGGAAATAAAATTAAGGTTCTAGGGGGCTCACCTTTAGAATAGTGTGGTAGCACTTCTGTATTTTACTTTACACATACATTCCAAAATAATAATTTATTTACCTTTCAAACCAATCACTGTATCTTAGAAGTCATCTGAGATCCAGGCATCTCCTAGGACAGGAATGCTTTCTTTCATAGTTTTGACAGGTAATCATGAAGCATTTGTGTACAGGAAGGAAACTAACGTTACTGAGTGCCTATTATGTACAAATTTATTTTCTCACAGTAATACATTACCTATATATTTAGCCACTTTTATCAAATAAATAGATCTCTTCAGCATAATTGCTTTGAATTATACCTTAATTGAAAAATTTACACACAGTATAATTTACCCTTTTTAATATACAGTTCGAGTTTTGACAAATACCTATGGTTGCAATTAACATCAGAAACCAAATACAAAACAGTTCCAAGCATAATTTCCTCTTAAATGTCAATTAATCAACAAGTATTTATTGACTACTGATGTGTCCAATAGTTACTGGTTAGTCTTTGGGGATAGCAGGAGAGTGTAAAAAAGCAGAAGTTAAAGATATTATGTCTGTCTCCAAAGAACTTCCACAGTCTAAATCACAGGGCACAGTTGCACACACAGGAACCAAGCATAAATAAGCAATCTACTAGGTGATAATCTACATGACATGTGGGTTCTGGTATTGAGACTGCCACCATATTACCCTGAATAAGCCATTTATTATTTTTTTTAATCTGAGACCTTCTTTCCTCATTCATAACTAGAAGGGGTTGTCCTAGACAATCTCTTGGGTCTCTCCTAACTATAAGCACATGTGAATCAGGTAGTGAGGGTTCAGAGTGATGATGGAAGGCTGGGAAATTGAGAACAGCTTTATGGCACTGAGGCAGTCCATGGGTTGGCCCCTCAGAGTTAGTGAATGAGGTAAGTAATGAGGGATGCAGAGTAGAGCTGAGAGATACAACCTGTCACAGGGGTGTGAAGGGAGCAAGTGAATGGATATTGGTCCAGTGGAGCAAAAGAGAACTACAAGGTGTCATTCTGGAAGACAGTGTTGAGCTCAAGCTTTGAATTGTTTGAGAGCCAGGGAGAGACATAAGGACTGGGAAGTTTGGTTGCTTACTAAGTAAAGAGAGGAATGACATGATAATGACAGTTATCCACAATCTCTTACTGAAAACCTATCATGGACATGCTCTCTAGAAGCCAGGAATACAGCAGAACAAAATCTGCCCTTTCAGTTATTTATTGCTGCATGAAACAATTCACCCCGAAACCTAGTGGCTTAAAATAACAACCATTTTATTTGCTCATAATTCTCTGCATCAGCAATTTGGGCGAGAATCAGCTGAGTGGTTCTGCTAGTCCTTCCTAGAGTCCCTCATGAGGTTAGTCATCTGGCAATATGATTAGGGCTGAATAAAGATGGCCTCACTCACATGTCTAATGGTTGGCTGTTGACTGGCCTGTCCACACCACCTCTCTTCCTCCAGCAGACTAGTTTGGGCTTCTTCACATGGTTGCTTCAGAGTTCCCAGGAAAAAGAGGAAAGATACAAGACTTCTTGAGATCTAGGCTCAGAAGTCACCCAGAGTTACTCATGCTGCATATATTGGCCAAAGCAAGTTACAAAAACAGCCCAGATTCATGGAGTAGAGAAATATATTCCACCTCCTGATGGGAGGAGCTGCAAAGTCACACTGTAAAGTGGTATATATACAGAGATGTAAGATTGGGTGGGCACTAAGCACTCTATCACACTATCCCATTTGGGAATATAAGTGTTGAGCACATAGTTCTTGAGCCTTGAGAGACGGTAGGAACCACTGAGGTGAAAAAAAATATGAGCTTCTGAGTGGATCCTGAGAAACATGCAGCTAGAACAAACACAGAGGAATGTGCAGAACTTCAGGCAGAGTCAGTACAGACGGACTGGCAGGATGACTCATGGTATGTTTAGACTCTAGTGAATGCACACTTGGGTACAATGGGTAGAGGAGAGGATTTCAGACATAAGTATTAAGAATGATGGGAAAGGTTATACTTGGCTGTGGGGGACTTTACCTGCTAGGCTCTCAGGAGTACAGATATACCTACTATGCAGTGAGCAGTGAGGGGTGCATGGTGGCCTAGTGGCAGAAGTGGGTATACGGAAGAGGCCTTTACAACCTGCATCTTTATGAACAGCCATTTGGAAGGAAGTTGAGCTGGACCTGGAGTGGTACAGAGATCATGGCAAGAAATCAGCCTAGAGACAGTTTCCCTAAAGACAAGTGCTTACATGGATTCTGCTCAAGGAGTTAATGGGCATAATTGGAGTTTTTTACAAGTAAGCTTATTTAGAAGTATAAAAACATGTTTATTCTGGATTTAATTGGTTATCCTCAGTTAGTTCAGTCACTCAGTCGTGTCCGACTCTTTATGACCCCATGGCCTGCAGCACGCCAGGCCTCCCTGTCCGTCACCAACTCCCGGAGTTTACTCAAACTCATGTCCATCGAGTCAGTGATGCCACCGAACCATCTCATCCTCTGTCATCCCCTTCTCCTTCCGCCTTCAATCTTTCCCAGCATCAGGGTCTTTTCCAATGAGTCAGCTCTTCGCATCAGGTGGCTAAAGTATTGGAGTTTCAGCTTCAACATCAGTCCTTCCACTGAACACCCAGGACTGATTTCCTTTAGGATGGACTGGTTGGATCTCCTTGCAGTCCAAGGGACTCTCAAGAGTCTTCTCCAACACCACAGTTCAAAAGCATCAATTCTTCGGCGCTCAGCTTTCTTTATAGTCCAACTCTGACATCCATAACTAGACGGACCTTTGTTGGCAAAGTAATGTCTTTGCTTTTTAATATGCTATCTAGGTTGGTCATAACTTTCCTTCCAAGGAGTAAACATCTTTTAATTTCATGGCTGCACTCACTATCTGCTGTGATTTTGGAGCCCCCCAAAATAAAGTCTGCCACTGTTTCCACTGTTTCCCCATCTATTTGCCATGAAGTGATGGGACTGAATGCCATGATTTTGTTTTCTGAATGTTGATTTTTAAGCCAACTTTTTCACTCTCCTCTTTCACTTTCATCAAGAGGCTCTTTAGTTCTTCTTCGCTTTCTGCCATAAGGGTGGCATCATCTGAATATCTGAGGTTATTGATATTTCTCCCAGCAACCCTGATTCCAGCTTGTGCTTCATCCAGCCCAGTGTTTCTCATGATGTACTCTGCATATAAGGTTATCCTGCTGCTGCTGCTAAGTTGCTTCAGTCATGTCTGACTCTGTGCGACCCCAAAGATGGCAGCCAACAAGGCTCCCCCATCCCTGGAATTCTCCAGGCAAGAACACTGGAGTGGGTTGCCATTTCCTTCTCCAATGCGTGAAAGTGAAAAGTGAAAGTGAAGTCGTTCAGTCATGTCTGACTCTTAGCGACCCCATGGACTGCAGCCCACCAGGCTCCTCCATCCATGGGATTTTCCAGGCAAGAGTACTGGAGTGGGGTGCCATTGCCTTCCTAGAGAGAGCTAAACTTAGACTCATCACACACACACACACACACACACACACACACACCCCCCCCCCACACCCACCCACCCACCCACCCCTCTCTCCTGTGTAAGATGCAAGTTTCATGTGTGACAAGTAGGATACAACTGTTTACAGTCAAAGTTTTGTCTATATTTCAAAAGAAAAAATCCTAGTGCTCCTTAATATTATAAGTAGGCAAGGAGTTGTGGAAAAGGCTGGAAACCATGATGGAGCCAGGTGAAAGCTGCCTGCAGTTTTGACTGTAATCTATACTGTGAAGCCATGCTCTGCCCAGGCAGACTGTATAGCTACACTTTTCACATTGGCAACATAGGAAAATATCAGTTTTCTTTTGACAGTCTGCAAAATGTGTATTTCTTTCCCCCAAATTACTGCTTTCCACAGGACTTACGTGGCCATCAAAATATGCTATGTGTGATTTTTAAACACAAAATGAGAAGTGATATTTGGTTTGTTAATTGAACAGCAGGCAGAAAACAGATAACCAACAAGGACCTACTGTATAGCACAAAGAACTATACTAAATATTTTGTAATAATTTATAAGGGAAAATAATCTGAAAAAGAATGTGTGTGTGTGTGTGAGTCACTCAGTCGTGTCTGACTCTTTGTGACCCCGTGGACTATAGCCCATCAGGCTCCTCTGTCCGTGGAATTCTCCAGGCAAGAATACTGCAGTGGATTGTCATTCCCTTCTCCAGGGGATCTTCCCAAGACAGGGATTCAACCCGGGTCTCCCACATTGCAGGCAGATTCTTTACTGTCTGAGCCACCAGGGACTGAACCCACATCTCTTATGTCTCCTGCATTGGCAGGCGGGTTCTTTACCATTAGTGCCACTTATATACATACATATATATGTATCTGAATAACTCTGCTGTACACCTAAAACTAATACAACATTGTAAATCAACTATACTTCAATAGAAAATAAAAACATCAGCAGGCAACAATTCTGTTTCAGGTATTTCTGAGAGATAAAATGTAGAGAATTTGAAGGCTTCCTAGCACCATGGGAGTGGAAGTCTAGTTGTAACCTTCAGGTCATGTGTATATGAAATAAGTCACAGAGTAAGGAAGTATGGCATTAGGTGCCAAAGTGAATACAGAAGACAAGACTTAAAATGAGAGAATATAGTGTAGAGGATTACATCCAAATGAGTGGCCTTTGGGGAAGTGGGGAATCTCCTGCTAAGCTAGAATTTCCAAGAATTTGGAATTGGCCCAGGCAGGACTGACTGGCAGGGTGAAGAGGACAGGATGATCTAGTTGTGAGGAAAGGCTCCAGGTAAACTGGAGTGCTGGTGGTATTGGTAGAGGGGAGGCAGTGAGAAAACAACTCAGAAATGACTTCCTAGACTGTTCCACCTAGTTGCTCTGAAATTCCAGGTGAAGAACTGTCCTCAGTTGATGGATTGTATCATGTGAAAACATTACAAACAACTCAACTAACAGACAGGAAAAGAAAGGATATTTAGGTTCCTTTTTGCATATACAGGGCTTCATCTACTATCTGGTAGGTGAATGGGTGGCCCTTTGTGAGTACATCACAGGATAGGAAAAAGTTCTTCAAGGGGAAAACACATCTCCTCTGCCCTTGGTGCTTGCTCAGACTGAGCCAGACCACAGTATATAGCAGTTATGCAAGAAAGGGACTCCACTGCATTTCCTAATGACATAGTGTTCTAGGTAGAGATCTGAGTGGGCATGCTGAGTTTTTGCCAATTCTCTCAATGTGCTCTTCAAAACTGGGGAGACTTCCTTTAAAAATATGTGTTTTATTTTAGGATCTAAGAAATCATAAATGGTTCATATCATGGAGGTTCCCAGAAATCATGCCTCATTAGTGTCCTTAACAGTTAGTTTTTTTTAAAAGTATAAAAATAACATTTAGTGATTATCCAAATTATTTCATGGGGAAGATACTCAGGTTTATATACATACTTGAGGAGTGTCTAGACATGGGCTTGGTATACAGCAAGCACTCAAAGAGTGTTAGTTGATTCTGAACTACCTGATTCTGAGCTTTTTGCAGCTTCTTTATAAAATATAGCAATACACTAAATTTTTGGTGAACTGATTCTTTAACATTGGGAGGACAAGGAAAACCATTAACAGTAGGCATCTGGGTTGTCCAAAAGTGGGTCCAAACTTCAGATATTATATAGGACTCCCATACATCTATATGATCCTAAACTTTTTCACCACTAAGGACAACTTTTAAGATTTCACTCATTGACAACATGCTTTGAAGACCTGCCTACCAAACACGCCACCCCTATGGATTATTTAATTTCTCCATTTTAGCTGACTAAAGGTAAATGTTTCTGACAAGTAAAGGTTCTATTAAACATGAGATGATAAGAATAATGTATTTGTTTGCCAGACATTGATCAGCATTTTATTCTTAATTTGCCATTAATTCCACACAATAATCCCGTGCATGCTAAATCACTTCAGTTGTGTCCGACTCTGTGACCCCATGGACTGTAGCCTGTCAGGCTCCTCTGTCCATGGGATTCTCTCAGCAAGAATACTGGAGTGGGTTGCCATGTCCTCCTCCAGGGGATCTTCCCCATCCAGGGATTGAGCCAGTGTCTCTTGTGCCTCCTGCATTGGCAAGTGTGTTCTTTACTACTAGTGCCACCTGGGAAGCCCATATGAACTTCATTTTACAAACAAGGAAACTGGGGAGTTCCCCATCAGCCCAGTTGTTAAGACTCCACCTTCCAATGCAGAGGGTGTGCGTTCAATCCCTGGTCAAGGAACTAAGATTCCACAAGCCATGTGGAGAGGCGAGGAAAAAAAAACAACTCAATTAAAACTATACAAATAAAGAAACTGTGGCACAAAGAGGTTAAACTCACTCGAGGTTGCATAGCTAGAAAAAGGCAAAAGCAAGATTTAAACAACTTGGCTCTTCGCTATTCTATCCATTCTAGCATTCAAACTTTAGCTAACTAGTTTTACCATGAATGGCAGTGTAATTCTAGCAATCTCACGCTCAGGTATTTACCCTAGAAAAAATGCAAATTTATGGGCACACAAACACTTGCATGTGAACTTTTATAGCAGCTCTACTTATAATCACCCAAAACTGGAAACAACCAAAATGTGGTACATTCATATAATAGAAGATTACTCAATAATAAAAAAGAACAAGCCATTTGAAACACACAACTTGGATGAATCTCAAAAGCATTATGCTGAGTGAAAAAAAATTAGATTCAAAAGATTACATATAGTCTGACTCCATTTATGTTACATCAGAGTGACAAAACTAGAGTATGATAGAGCACAGATCAGTAGCTGCCAGGAGTTGGGGTGGGAACAGAATGTGACTGAAAGAGGTAGCACAAAGGAATTTCCTGAAGTGATGGAATTGTTTTGTACTTTGATTTTGACAGTGGTTACACTGATCTATATACATGTGTCAAAATCCACACAACTATACACATCCCCCCAAAAGTCATATATACCGTAAGATAAAGAAAAAGGCAACAGGTCATCATCTTTTTGGTCAGTACTAATTTCTGTATTTCTCATTTACTCACAATAACCTTCTACAGTTCAATGTATCACCAACACTAGTCTTCAGGTTTAAAAATTAGAAGAGTTAAATTATAATGTGAAGCAAAGAACCATGATTAGGCCACACATCCAATTGGAATGATGACAGTTACCTCTAATAAACATTCCTTAAAAGTTAAATGAATTTGGATGCTTATTTCATTAAAAATAAAAGTATTTCACAGGACTTCCCTGAAGGAAGTCCAAGTTAAGACTCTGTGCTTCCACTGCAGGGGGCATGGGTTCGATCCCTGGTTGGGGAACTAAGAGCCCAAATGCTATGTGATGCGGCCAAAAAATATTAAAAGTATTTCAGTAAACTTATTGGAGAAGGCAATGGCAACCCACTCCAGTACTCTTGCCTGGAGAATCCCATGGATGGAGGAGCCTGGTAGGCTGCAGTCCGTGGGGTCGCTAAGAGTTGGACATGACTAAGCAACTTCACTTTCACTTTTCACTTTCATGCATTGGAGAAGGAAATGGCAACCCACTCTAGTATTCTTGCCTGGAGAATCCCAGGGACAGAGGAGCCTGTTGGGTACCATCTATGGGGTCACACAGAGTCAGACACGACTGATGTGACTTAGCAGCAGCAGCAGCAAAAAACTTATTAGATGATATATTTAATATAGCAATTTGCAGACGAAAACAAAAGTATGTAACCAAAATTAACTCTGGGAAGGAGAACGTGATGGAATGAGTGTCATAAGGATGTCATGGACAACCATGGCTCTTTCTACAACTTTTCAGTTTTTACTAGAATGCATTCATGCATCACTAGTATAATTAAAAACAAAAATTTAAAAAGAATTTTAAAAATCCTTCTCAATTAAAATGGAGATGATTCCCAAGTTACAATATATTTCCATCCATGGGGCTTCCATTGCCTTCAGGCACCCCTTGGTTACTCTATTTACCAGGTTAGGCTTGTATTCTACTTAACACTTAGTGCCTCACTCATAACACAGTGGGCACTCAAATATTAGCTGAACTGAACTGCACCTGGAAATGTGGAGAATAAAAATGACAAACACATGGTCACCAACAAACCCTATAATCTAGAAAGGCTAAACCATGCTCTAATTTTGAATGAAGCAAATTATTATTGACTGCTAACAACATACTCAATAATTACAAAGGCACACACAGAATTTTGAAAGAGAGCAAGACAAACATTTAACATACCACCAGTGGTACAGAGGTTTTTAAAGTCTAAAATAGGCAGAAGCCAAACCAGAATCAATTATTCCTGGCTCCCTAACCATACAACTATAAAATTCAAGGGTATGAGAAAAATAAAAATAGGGGGAAAAAACTAACCTGCACTAAGTTTCTGTGGGCTGCATACTAGACATTTATGTAAATTAAAACTTTCTTTGAGGACTTAAGTGTCAGTTCGGTCATGTAAAGTATTGGGAGGCCATCATTTCCACTTTTACAACAAGAAAGAAGCTAGATCCACTGAAAATCAATGACTCCTCTTGATATGTCCAATGGCCCTATCAGAGAAATGAAGTCACAGGGCAAACCACCATCCCACTATCTGAAGCGATTGGTGCCTGCAGGTAGACACAGGATCTGAATGTGTAAGCTGGGAGGAAGATTAAACTAGAGATTCTGACAAATTACTGGAGACCAGAGTATGGAAACATCATGAGAGTATGAAGTTCCTGGGCTCCACATTGTGGGGGTGGGGTTTCCCATCCTCAAGTTTTACCAAAAGGAATCCCACAAGGTTCCTACAGGGATTAGGAAAAATGTCAAAGCTTCCACCAAGGTGCTGGTTGGCTGAGGAAAACAGCACTCACTGTGAAATCCACTCAGACCCCTTTCCTTTATCTATCACACAGAACAAAAGGCTTAATTTGCAGGGGTTTGAGGGGTGGACTTAAAATCTCTGGCTTGAGGATACTGGTGGATACTCATTGCAGCTGGGAGAAGGAACAGAGGTAAAAGAAAAAGAAGCTCCACCCCTGGAAGCGGGGCAGGAAATTTTATGAAGGACACACTCAAGACACACTAAAGGCAGTTCCAGCACCTGCCTGAGAGTTATTCAAATCATCAGAGAACTCCTCCCCCACCAACCACCACCTGGCAAACCAGCTACTGGGTTAGCAATGGTGGAATACAACTGGGAGGGCTATAAGAGACCTCTTTCCTCTTGGGAAACAGCACAAGGAAAAACCCAAAGCTAAGCAGGAGTCAAAAAGAAGGTATCAATCACTAGAAGAATCAGAAATCTCTGGTGCCCATAGCAAAAACAAAGATGGAACATAGGCCAACTCCTGACTAATTTAAATCCCCACACTAAAGGCCTAGCAGAAGAAAACTTGTGTTCTCCTACCCATGTTCAGCTTTCAGCTTATTTACGAGGTATAATAAAAGGCAGGAAGATATTCCAAATGCCAAAACAACCATCAGGTCCAGACTCAGTATGACACAGAAATTGGGGCTATCAGAAATGAAATCTGTAAGAATTATGTTTACTATGCTAAAAACTCTTAAAGGAAAAGGTAGACAATATGCAAGAGCAGATGGATAATTTCACCAAAGAGGTGTTAACTGTGATAAAGAATCAAATGGAAATGCTCAATATGAAAACAGTAAAAAACACACCATGCTCAACAGCAGAACTGACACAGACAAAGAAAGAATAAGTGAACATACAGATCAAGTTTACTGATCAGGTCAATAAAAATGAAAAGAGACAAAAGAGAAAAAAATAGAACACAGCATTCAAGAACTGTGGGGCAATATCAAACAGAATAACATACTTGTAATTGGAACCCCAGAAGGAAGAAAAAATAGAGAACTGGGCACAATAATTATTTGAAGAAATAATGGCTGAGAACTTTCAAAATTAGTGACAGACAGCAAACCACAGATACAAGAAGCTCAGAGAATACCAAGCAGCATAAATATGAAAAAAAGAAAGCCACACCTAAGCAAATACAAAGTGATTAAAGGGAACCAGAGGCAAAAAGACAAATTAACTATGGAAGAACAAGAAAGAATTACAGCAGACTTATCAGAAACCACGCAAGCAAGGCAACAATGGAGAGAGGAAAAAAGTGTCAACATTCCATGAAAATTCCACATCCCATGAAAATGTCCTTCAAAAGTGAGGGAAAAAAAGACTTTCTCAAACAGAAACAAAATATTTACTGACAGTATATCTAGCATAAAAGTTGATGTTAAAGGAACATTCTTCAGGCAGAAAGATTATGAATAAGGTAGGAACTTGGATTAGCATAAAGAAATGAAAAGCACTGGGAAAGGAATAAATGAATGTAGAATATAATATTTTCTTTTCAAAATGTTTCAAAAATGAGGGACTTCCCTGGTGGTCCAGTGGCTCAGACTCCACACTGCCAATGCAGGGGGCCTGGGTTTGATCCCTGGTCAGGGAACTAGATCCCACATGCTGCAACTAAAGAATTCACACACTGCAACAAAGATCAAAGACTGTGCATGCCACAACCAAGACCTGGTACAACCAAATAAAATTTTTAAAAATGTTAATTAGAAAAATGTTTGAAAAGCCAATTTCCCAGATACCAGTCAAGGGTCAATCTTTCAAGCAGGCCTTCTAAAGATAGCACCCTTAGGCCTATATTAAATCTTTTCAGTGTGTGTGCATGCTAAGTCTCTTCAGTCATGTCCAACTCTTTGTGACCCCAAGGATTGTAGCCCGCCAGGCTCCTCTGTCCATGTGATTTTCCAGACAAGAACACTGGAGTGGGTTGCCATGTCCTCCTCCTGGGGATCTTCCCGACCTAGGGACTGAACTCACATCTCTTCCATCTCTGCAATGGCAGGTGGGTTCTTTGCCACTAGTACCACCTGGGAAGCCCTTTTCAGCACAAGAGAGTTAAAAAAAAAAAAAACCCTGCAGCTAACATCATACTTAACAGTGAGAGATGGAATACTTTCGAAGATTGGATCAAATTAAGGATGTCCTCTCTCACCACTACAACTCTGATAAAGAAGAAAAAATAACAGTATTCATATTACCTGATTTCAAGAATCCTATGAATCTATTGTAGTCAAGACAGTGTGGTAATGGCAAAGTGATAGACACACAGATCAATTCATCAGAATAGAGACCTCAGAAATAGACCCACACAAGCATTGTCATATGTCACAAGCATTGACAGAAGTACAAAAGCAATTCAATGGAGAAACACAGTCTTTTCAACAAATGGTTCTGGAACTACTGGACATCCATACACAGGAAGATGAACTTTGACATACACTCATTTTCATGGCTGGTGGGAATGCAAAATGACAGAGAACCATTTTGGAAGATAGTTTGGCAGTTTCTTATAAAAACTCTGCAATCCCACTCCTAGGTATTTACCCAAGTGAACTGAAAACTTATATCCACACAAAATGTTTATTCAGATTTATTCATAATTGCCTGGAAGCAACCAAGTTGTGTCCTCAAACAGGTGAATGAACAAACTGTGGTACATCCATACAATGGAATGCAATTCAATGATAAAAAGGAAAGAAGTATTATTAGATGAATCAAGTAAAATCAGACCAAAAAAGGCTACATATTGCATCTATTCCATTCATATGACATTCTGGAAAAGGTAGGGCTATAGTTAAACATTCAGAAGTATGCTATTCTGAGGCATTTCTAGGAAACAAAACTGGCTGGATATATTTTTTACCAAGGATAGTTCTGACCAGGTCAATGGAAGTTCATATCACCATAAACATACACCATTTCTTTTTAGATAAATGTCCTTCATTTTTAAAATAGGGTAATATATTCACATGGCTTAAAATTCCAAAAGTATACATAAAAGTCGGAGAAGGCAATGGCACCCCACTCCAGTACTCTTGCCTGGAGAATCCCATGAGCGGAGGAGCCTGGTAGGCTGCAGTCCATGGGATCGCTGAGTCGGACACGACCGACTGACTTCACTTTCACTTTTCACTTTTATGCATTGGAGAAGGAAATGGCAACCCACTCCAGTGTTCTTGCCTGCAGAATCCCAGGGACGGGGAAGCCTGGCGGGCTGCCCTCTATGAGGTCGCACAGAGTCGGACACGACTGAAGCGACTTAGCAGCAGCAGCAGCAGCAGCAGCATACATAAAAGTTTATGCAATGAAGTCTCCTTCCCTCCCTCTATCCCAGCCATGTGTGCCCCAAAGCTCAGTGTCTTGAATATCCTTTCAGAAATATTTTATGCTTATATAAGCAAAAATGCATGTATTACTGCCCCACTATTATACACAAATGGTAGTATACAATATACAGTGCTCTATTTCTTGCTTTTTCATTTTGTACATCTTGAAGATCACGTGATATCAATGTAATATTCTACTGCGGAAATCAAGCCTTGATTGATCCTTAGGCTATAACCACTCTTTTGCTATTATAAGCAATACTCCAAGTAATATGCAAGTATTTGTTGAATTCATTTCTGCAAGTGTTTGCTGGGTCAAATGATATGTGCATTTATAATTTTGATGGCTATTTCCAAGTCACTGACTTTTAAAATATCAGGGATGTTTAGTTTTTCTCCTAAGAGGAAAAAAAAGAAACTGAGATTCTATCACCAGGCAATTTTCTGGAGCTCTAAGATGTACAAAATAAAGCCTTCTACTCAGTTTTCCCCACGTGCTTACTAGGATCCAGTTGAATTTTCATGTAATATATTTCAGGCCACAAGCTGGTTGCAAAACCTATTTCAGGTATGTAAAAGGTATTACTTCTAAAATCGTCACAAGCAAAGGCCGGCTGACGCCCCAAATTACTAATCACTGGCCACTAACTCTGTAGCACAACAGTGGATTCTTCACTGCAACCACACAGAGATTTTAAAATTCTGACCAAATAAAACATACCTAACAGAAGGCAATGGTACCACACTTCAGTACTCTTGCCTGGAAAACCCCATGGACGGAGGAGCCTGGTAGGCTGCAGTCCGTGGGGTCGCTAAGTCGGACAAGACTGAGCGACTTCACTTTCACACATTGGAGAAGGAAATGGCAACCCACTCCAGTGTTCTTGCCTGGAGAATCCCAGGGACGGTGGAGCCTGATGGGCTGCCGTCTATGGGGTTGCACAGAGTCGGACATGACTGAAGCAACTTAGCAGCAGCAGCAGCAGCAGCAACAGAATTCTTTGTCCTTATTATAATGCCCAAATAAGGATTTCTTCTCTTAGGTAAAACTGTAACTCACATAAAGGTTATGAAGAAAGGCTGCAAATGTTTCTCTCATCTTTCAGGTAGTGATGGATTCCCAATTAACTGTCTTTTTGCTTGACCTCAAAACCTATTGCAGTCTAGCACATTACAGTTTTTGTGCTAAAGCTTGAACCAGAGGTTGAGGAAACCCAGGGGCTCCTTTGATAATAGCCATATAAGATCAGTGAGCAACAAGCCACTCATGAGACTATATCTTGAGCCACAATGTCACCCTCTGGCTTCCTTCCAGAAAAACCATCACTCAGCTTCAAACTTGATAAAAGAGAGATGGCACAATCATATTATTTAGTTTCAAGAATATACTACATTGGGACTTCCCTCGTGGTTCAGTGGTTAAGACTCTGTGCTTTTAACGCCAGGGGCACAGGTTTGATCCCTGTTTGGGGAACTAAGATCTCACAATGCTGTGTGGTGTGGCAAAAAAAAAAAAAAAAAAAGAATACACTACATTTATAAGTAAGTGTTTAAAATGATTTATCAAAGGAAAACAGATTATATTCATTAATAATTAATATGCATTACTGCAGTAATGGTCCCCAATTTTCTCACATCTCCTTGTGTCCATGCCTTGGAGGGTCCTCTCCCACAATGACTCTGGGCTTGGCCAAGGAACTTCTGTGATTTGGCTGATGGGGCAGTATCAAATGTGACAGACAAGATACTTGAGAAGTGCTTTTGCCTTGGTGCTTGCTCTCATCTGCTACTCTTTGTGCCTTTGAGACTATGATGTTAACAAGTCCAAACTAGCCAGCTGGATGAGGGACCACTTGGAGTGAGGATGAGCCATCCCAGCTTAGGGCCTCCTAGACCAACCAGCCTGGCAACTACCAGATGTATGAGCAAGGCCATCCTAGATCATGCATTTGCCAGCTAACCACCCTCCCTCTCCTCCTCCAAAAAAAAGTTAACTGACATAGGCTACTCCAAAGTAAATATGTCTGTGGTCCAATACATATGGAAAGGGGAAGAGAACACTGATCTTACCCTATGAAGTTTACTCTGCACATAATAGTTCCAAACAGAAAAACCTGCAGTACCTGGATGAGAATAAATATATAAGTATCAAAAAAATTCCTGAGTCCTCCTGGATTCTCACAAATGCACTGTCTGCCATCACAGATGGCACACACTAAAACACACACACACACAACACAAAAAATTTCCATTTAGTCAATGAAGCATCTTTATCATGATATATTTAAACCAAAGTCTTATAGTCAACAGTTCCATTTCTAACATGAACTCAGGTTTCTAGGAATTACTTTTTCTTTCAATTCTACTTGCTTCCCCATTTGACAGGGCTTGGTGAAAGCTCAAAGAGCTCCCTCAATGCAGCCTAAAAAGCATCAGGTAATAGAGCCCAATTAAACCTCCTAGAAGCATTCCACAGGACCAGCTTCTTCCAGCATCACAGCAACTCTTTTTAGCCATGTTAATGGCGGGCAGTAAAAACTGTTTAAGATCTACACATTTGGGCCAGAAACATTGCCTCTATTGGATCACTAAGTGAGACACTAAAAGGGAAATGACTCTCTTAAGCCACTTTTGTTTAGGCCTCAGGAGATGCCTTTCTGGATTCACACACACACACACAGAAACACCTTCTAGCAGCCTCCTACAGCCCTTGGAGTAAAACACAAGCTCCTTAACGAGGTCCCCTAAGACCCTGTCAATCTTACCCTGCCTGTCTCATCTCTTTCTCCAGGTCCTAGTCAAACCTCTTTGAATCCTTACCACCTCTCTCCCACCTCAGTGCCCTTACAACACCTGCTGTTCCCTCTGCCTGGCAATCCCTTCTCTCTTTTTCCCTGCTTTTTCCTGCTAAGTCTTCAGGATTCAAGGCACCATGCTGGTCTCCATCTCCCTCTCTGAAGGATTCTACCTCTTACTTGCTGTTTGACTTTAGGCAAGTTACCATTGCTTCACCTCTTTGAGCTTCATATCTCAGAAAGAAACCCTGTGATAAGCACTTAGCACAATGCTTAGCACACAAAAAATGCTTAACAAATCATCACTGCTGTTATAGCTATTATAGTAATCTTCATTGCAATTTAGTACGATTAGTAATTAGATATTTATTTGTAGAAAAATAGAAACACCTCCTTGGATTTCACCTTAATACCTAATCCTGTTCATGCTATTTCCCCCATAATGCAATTCTGGAAGGGAAGATGAATGTTTATAGAGCAATTATTACCTCAAAAGTGTGTTTTGGCAGATGAAGAAACCGAGGCACAGTGAAATTAAGTGGTCAAAATCAAGTGATGGATTAAAATCCAAGTTGGCATGACCCTACAGCCTGTGCTGTATATGACACCAAAGGTTTCTCTAACTCATGAACCTTGTCAACTAAGAGCAGCAAGCATCAGAAAAAATGAATCTTCACATTTACATACTTCTCAAACGACTCCCAGGTATTTAACTCTTCAAATCCTTAACCAGCCTGATGTTCCAATCAGCCATGTAAATTCCTTCAGCAGAATACTCTTCCCCTTGATTGAGATGGTAGATTTCCTTACCTTTCCACCGGATGTTGAGCTTTCAAGGGGATGAATATCTTTCACGTCTTATACCCCTAGCAAACAAATTTGCTAAATAAATTAAAATGTTGGAGAATATATAATAAGTACAAAGTTGGGGAGTGGTGGAATGACTTTTCATAAAAATATTAAAGTTTGGCATAGCTAAAAACAAACTTGACAAAAATGACAACAAAAAGGGAGTTTATCTTAACCACTTTTACAATTGATAATGATTTCTATATCTAGTATTAGAGATTCCATGTTATTTACAAATGTGTATTTTACAACTTTAGGTAGACCACTCACCAATATTCTGCTATACCCAGCAGCTGCATTCGAGCCACCCTCATGAGCGGATGCCTTTGACAAATATCTCAATGGTTACTTTCAAATGGGTCATAAAAGAAAACAGAGCAAATGATAAAGCAAATGGGAGCAAACTGTTAGTAAATGGTAAGTTTGAGCAAAAGGAATACAGGAGTTCTTTGTACTATTTTTGCAACTTTTCTGTAATTATATCAAAATGAAATGTTCTGAAAATTTGAAATTAAAAAAAAAAAAAGATTTTCCCAGGAGATTGAACACACAAGGTACTGGCCATGCTGGTTTCGTATTATCTTGTCACTTGTTCCAAAAAACACACTCCAGTCATGGTTCCTTGCCTGTCAGCCAATATCAAAGGACAAAAATCCCATGGGCAACAGGGCTCAGCCACCACTTCTGGGTTGGGACAGAGATTAAATTATTTATTGCTTGAAGAGTACTAATGAACACATAGGTATCCTATTGGACAAAGCTCCAGCACTATTCCCCACACCAGGCACCCTACTTTCTTCAGTCAGCTACCCTTTGAGTCCTTACTTTCCCTTCCCCAAGCTCAGTTATGGGGCCAGGCAAATTCTCCTCACACTTTCTTGCTCACTGTTCCACCCACACAAGAGAAGCACAGAGACAGATCAGATGGTAAGAGCTTTGCTGCTATTGTCTATGGAGAGACTTACAGGGAGTAAGAAAAAATAACCCTAGGGGAATCACAAAGATTCCAGAAAACAGAAAACTCAAAGCGGTAGTTACTTGGTCTGTAACAACCACTTGCTAGCACCCTTTTATTCATTCATCACTTCTACCTACTCGTCCTAGACCTTCCCCACTCCCCAAACCAGAATGCTTCAGCTTTCCTAGCCACTGTAAGTAGGACAACAGGTAGAAACTTGTAAATCATTCAAGTGTCCCCATATTAGCCATTTCAGAAGAGTGCCACATGGGTGTCACCCAACACTCAACCCTCACCTATAAGGTGAGACAAATAAAGATCATAGTAAGTTATCCTCGGATGAGATTTTCTTAATGTAAACCAGCATATGATCTCTACCTTCCTCAGCTCCTGTTTTGTGTAAGCTCTATGAGGAGGTAGATGCATTATGTCCTACACAATGTTCAACCTCTGTATCCCTGATCAAGGATTATTAAAGCCCTCTGTAATGCCCTATCTGTAATGCCCTATCTTCAAAAACACCCAATGCTTTCTGCCTCTTGCCTCCCCCCAAATACTTGCTTAGTTCCAGCCATACCTCAAAGTAGTATGCAGAAAGAAGAAATGGCTTTGTGTAGCTTAGGGGAGAAATGGGTTGATAGAGTTGGTGGAAGACAAAGGAGAAAAAAAGACAAGCATTACCAAAGAAATTCATATTCAACCTACAGCCTTCAACATCCTTTGTTCTTAAATATTTTAACTTTCGCTAACCCATACAACTCAACTATGAGAGCCATGAACCATCATCTGTCCTGCTCCTGGGAACCTTCTCTACAGGCCAGAAGGTGGGTCACAGGTGCCCCTCAGGCTGCTTCCACATCACTCCTGGCGGCCAACTAATCACGAACACTTCAGGAAGGACTGGGAGGCCCTTCTTCACTTTCCCCTACCTGTGACCATGATTCACCAACTCACAGAAACACGACTCAGAAAAGTAGGAGAACGAAAGTGTAGGTTCTAGAACCAGACAAGGACCCCTGAATATTTCAGAAATGACTGGACAAAGAATGCAAGAAACTCTGTCAAGGCACCAAGACTAGGTTACAAGCACTTCTCTAGCAAACAAAACTGTAGAGAAGAGCATAGTTGAAGAAAAGGTGTCAGTGATGGTAAATAACCCTGAGAAGATCTCATGTAATTCTTTCACCCTTGGAGTTTTTACCCTCTTATAGTTCAAGTATTTAAATTCAGAGCTCACTTTAGATGAAAAAGAAAATGACACGTTATAAAGGTAAATAGAATGCTTGCCTGCTAAGTCAAGTCGGACTCTTTGCGACCCTATGGACCATAGCCCGCCAGGCTCCTCTTGTCCATGGGATTCTCCAGGCAAGAATACCGGAGTGGGTTGCCCTGCCCTCCTCCAGGGGATCTTCCCGACCCAGGGATCAAACCCAAGTCTCCTGAGTTAGCAGGTGGGATCCTTACTCCTAGGCTAAACAGAAGAGGGGGAAAAAAAACCTACATATATTTCACTTATCCACATGATGCTATGAAAGCATGAGAACTACACTATTCAAAGGGTACAGAGGCCTAGGATCCACATTCCCATTGTTTACAGATATTATGAAAGTATTAAATAAAAATACAATGCTTTGTTCAGGCCGACTCCTTTCTCCCCCGGCCCCAGTATCACCCCCCAGGCTGACAAGAAATAGCTGCAGGGAAGGTATTTAAGAGAACTACTCTGGGAAAGTGGATTCTGGGTTGCTTAAACTAAGCCAAGATGTTGTGCAACCAGTCTTTACCTAAATTATTTTCCATTACTTTGCCAGTTTAGAGAGAAGCAGACAGTTATCTTTATCAGAGAATGAGGTCGCCTTTCCCTCCAGGCCACTGGAATCACCATCAACACGGTTTTGATTTCTTACACAATCAGGCGCGCGCGCGGGGGCGGGGGGGGGGGGCGAGGAGGCCCGCTGGGGGGGCGGACACGGGGATCTCATCCTCAGCTTTACAGATAAACGGATCTCACATCAAAAACAACCCCATGAATATGAGAGCATGGATTTCCTTGCATCTCAGAAAGTCAGAGAAGCGGCCAAACAAGTTTCTCGCCAAATGCTTAGGAGCTGCATATGTCCCAGGGCTACACAATGATACCAACTTTTAAACATGCCTTCACATACCACCATTATGGTCCCACACTCGAGGTCCCTCGCCCGCTTTCCCCCCTCACAAATAATAAACGCAGGTTGGTTACCGCGTGCAATTTAAAGCCGGACTTTACCGAAGCAGTAGCTCGAGAAAAGCGAGAGGAAAAGATTGGAGGCAGACTTTTTTTTTTTTTAATCGATATCCCCATGGCGTGGGGAATAAAACCAACTCAATCGCTGAGAAAAGTTAAGTTTGCCGTGCCCAGCTGTGGGAAAAATTTTCCCGTAAGATTCGGAAAGCCCTCCCGTTTTTCCCACCCCCGCCCCCCCGGACCGCCCGGCACTCGCCGGTCGCGGCGGCCCGGGACCGGCAGCTCTGGAACAATAACGCGAGGGGGAGGGAAAGTTCGTCAGCCCGCGGGACGCCGGGGCTCACCAACGGCGGGACCACGCCGCCGCCCGCACCGCCCGGCCCCCAGTCTCTGGGACTCGGTTCTTCCCGCCCCTCAACAGCGAAACAGTCGGGGTGCGCCCCCGCTCCCTGGAGCATCCGGCCCCAGGGGGCCCGCAGAGCGGGTCCTCACGACGCGAGTCGGACCCCGGGAGCCCCGAGAGCAGGCAGTAAACCGGGAGGGAGGGGGCGCCAGGAGGGGGCACCGGAGGAAACGGCCGCAACAGTTATGGCGCTCAATTTCTGCCCGAGTGTAGCCGCAGCCGAACACGGCCGGCCGCCCCCACCACCCACGCCCCCGGGCCGGCCACCCAGCGCTGCCCGGAGCCGGCCGAGGAGCCACCGGGCACTTTACCTCAGCCCACACACGCT
The DNA here is from genome assembly GCF_002263795.3 of Bos taurus. NCBI lineage: Eukaryota > Metazoa > Chordata > Mammalia > Artiodactyla > Bovidae > Bos > Bos taurus. The sequence goes on along the minus strand of NC_037357.1, from coordinate 85,298,527 downwards.
CTCGGCTCCAAGGCTCTGGGGACGCCGGAGGCCACCGCCGTGTGGAGCCGGACCGACCCGGAGCGCGGCGAGGTTGGTCTGGGACGTTGCGCTCCGTGGCGCCTGTTTCCACCCCCAGAGGCCGCCACTCCCGCTACCCACCCGACGCGACGCCCCCCAAAACCCGCTCGCCCCGCGTCCAGTCAGAGGCGCCTACCTTAGCGCGGCGCGACCGCTGCTCCTTCCCGGCTCCACACTAGGGCCCGGCAACGTGCCGGGCGAGTCCGGTAGAGGTGGTAACCGCCCCCTGAACCGCTCGCTTTCTTCTCTCCCCTCCCTCGCACCTGCCCCCTAATCTCCTCCCTTACCCCCCGCCCTCCGCCCCGCCGCCGGATCCGCCGGGGCCGGCCCCCGCGCCTCAGCTCCCGCCCTCGGCCCTCGCCCGCCCGCCCGGCCCGTCAGGCCTCAGCGCTGGGCAGGCGGTTGGGCGGCGGCGGCAGCGAAGGAGGCGGCGGCGGCAGCGGCTGAAGCGGCGCGGAACACTATTGTATTCCTGACACTGTGCGCTCCCACGCTCCGCCTCTTCCCCTTCCTTCCTTCTCCACCGTCTCCCCAACCTCCGCGTTCCACTCCAACCGCCCCCCCACCCGCAGCCAACCGCCGGCCGCGCTCGCCCTACCCGTCTCTGGCTCCCTGCTGTCCGACCGCTCTGACCGCCGCGCGCTCTTCTGGCGGGCCGGGCGCAGTTTGCCACCGCCGCGCGCCTTGAGGCCCCGCCCACTTGCTGCTCCCGCACGCGCCGCGCGGGGCTCCAGGTGGGTTCCTCTCAGCTCCTGCTGGGTGCGCTGCAGCCTGGAGGCGCCTCACCACCTCTGAGGGCTGGAGACGCCGACGACGGGGAGGTGCCTGGGTTGTGTTGAAATACTACCTAAGCTTTTCAGGGCCCCTTTCAACTCTGAAGTTCTATAAGTGGACCCTCCTGTATGCAACTTGTTGTCGGTCACTATTGATTTAAGCCGTTTGCGCTTAAATTACACCTATAATAATATTCAAGCCGAAGTGGCTATTCACAGAATAAATTTATTCAGTTGCAGGCACAAGTGGTTTATGAGGTATGGCTTTTTGATGAGTCAACTTGGTTAGGGTACAGCCCCCAGTTATTCAGTCAAACACTAACCAAGGTGTTGCTTTGAAGGTATTTTCGAGTAATTAAAGCTCCTGATCAGTTGACATAAAGTGAGGGAGATTATCCTGGATAATCTGGATGGGTCTGGTCGTTCCTTTCTGATTGCGTGCCCTATAGATTTTGGATTTGCCTTGCCTGCCCCACATTTGTAAGCCAATGTCTTCTAATCAATGAATGAATAAAAATGTGACTGTGTATGCGTCTTTGTGGGTCTGTCTCTGGTGGAAAACTGACTCATACAGATGTTTAAGCAGCAAACTCTTTACCATGAACTCATAATTGTCGTTTTCATTCACATTTCTAGGCTAAACAAAAATGTGGGCTCTTTTTGTATTTTGTCTGTTTTCAGTATTAAAGATGTAGTTCTATTTCATAACGTGCAAATATGTGAATTCTAAAATATTCGTGGTCCTTCAGACTTACCTCATTTATTTATTATCCTCCTTTTATTTACCTCAGTATTGCTGGACTGTGCTGTCCTTAGTCGCTCAGTCGTGTCCGACTTTTTGCGACCCCGTGGACTGTAGCCCACCAAGCTCCTCTGTCCGTGGGGATTCTCCAGGCAAGAATACTGGAGTGGTTTGCCATGCCCTCCTCCCGGGATCTTCCCAACTCACGGATGGAACCCAGGTCTCCTGCATTGTTGGCAGATTCTTTACCAGCTGAGCTACCAGGGAAGCCCTACCTCAATATTATACTTACTTTGAAATAATTATAGATTCACAGGATCTGTAAAAAAAAAAAAAAAAAAAAGTATTACAAAACAGTCTCAAGTACTCTTCACCCAATTTTCCCCAATGGTAATATCTTACATAACCAAGATACTGACATTAGTACAAGCCACAGTCCTTACTCAGATTTCACCAGTTTTAAATGCACTCATTTCTGTGTCTGTATGTATAGAACTGTGCAATTTTATCACATGTGAATGGGATCATACCTTTTGAAACTGGCTTTTCTTCATTCAGCATCATTTCTTTGTGATTCATCTACTGGCTTTTCTTCATTCAGCATCATTTCTTTGTGATTCATCCAAGTAGTTGCACATATCAATAGATCATTCCTTTTTATTGCTGAGTGGTAATATTGCTATGAATGTACTACAGTTTAACTATTCACCTGGATGGATATTAGGGTTGTTTTCGATTTTTGTGTATAAGAATAAAATTTCGATGAATATTCATGCAGAGTTTCTTGTGTAAACATTAACTTCTCCATGACAAATACCCAGGAGTGCAATTGCTGGGTTGGATGGTATGTGTATGTTTAGTGTTATGAGAAACTGCCAAAAATTTCCAGACTGTCTATACCATTTCACATTCCCACCAGCAATGTAGAGATCCAGTTTCTCTACATCTTTGCCTGCATTTGGTATAGTGACTATGTGTTGTTGTTGTTGTTGTTGTTGTTTTTTGACTATGTTTTTATTTTCATCATTCTAATAGATGTGTTGTGATACCTCTTTGTTTTAAATTGCATTTCGCCAATAGCTGATGTTGTTAAACATCTTTTTATATGCTTATTTGCCATTTGTATATCCTCTTTAGTGAAATGTCTGCTCATGTATTTTGCCCACAACATTAATTTTTTTTTTTTTTTTTGGCTCTGCTGGGTCTTTGTTGCTATGCAGTCTTTTCTCTAGTTGTGGCAAGCGGGGGCTTCTCATTGTGGTGACTTCCCTTACTGTGGAGCACGGGCTCCAGGGCATGCAGACTTCAGAAGTTGTGGCACGTGAGCTCAGTAGTTGTGGCTTCTAGGCTCTAGAGCACAAGCTCAATAGTTGTGGCACAGGGGCTTAGTTGCTCCCTGGCATGTGGGATCTTCCTGAACTAGGGATTGAACCTGTGTTTCCTGCATTGGCAACCGAATTCCTCACTACTGAGCCATCAGGGAAGCCCTGCCCATTACATTTTGAGAATTCCTTATATATTCTAGATACAAGTTCTCTGTCAGATAAGTGATCTGCAAATATTTTTCCCAGTCTGTAACTGGTTTTTTCATCCTCTTAAGAGATTTTGAAGGTCAAAACTTTTAATTTTGATGAAGTCCAAATTATCAACGTTTGCATTTATGTATGATGAATTGGTGTCACGTCTGAGAAAAATTTCACCTAGCCCTAGGTCCCACAAAATTTTCTCTTGTATTTCCTCATAAAAGTATTAGAGTTTTATATTTTATATATAAGGCCATGATTAATTTGAATTAATTTTTGTAAAAAATGTGAACTTGAGGTCGAGGTTCATATTTTTGCCTATGAATGTCTGATGGCTGAAACACAATTTGTTAAAATAACTATTTTTTCCTCCATTGAATTACTTTTGCACCTGTGTCAAAATCAGTTGGGCATGTTGTATTTGGCTGTTTGGGGGCTATTTCTAGGTTCACTATTCTGTTTTACTGTTATACCTGTCTATCCCTCTGTGAATACCAAGCAGTCTTTCTTAAAATTCATTTTTAATTGGAAGATAATCACTTTACAATGTTGAATTGGTTTCTGCTGTACAACACCAAACAATCTTGATTACTGTAGGTATGTATTTCTTTATTCTTCTTCAAAACTGTTTTAACCATTCAAGGTTTTTGCCTTTCTATATAAATTTTGGAATAAGCCTGTCTCTATCTACAAGAACCTTGCTGGGATTTTGATAGGAATTGTGTTGAAACTATAGATCAATTTGGGGCAAATTGAAATCTATACTATACTGAGTCTTCTAACCCATAAACACAATATATATCTCTCCATTTATTTAGATATTCTTTGATTTCTTTCATTGCATTTTGGAATTTTCAGCATGCAGATCGTGTACCTGTTTTGTTAAGTGTATACCATATTTCATTTTCTTTGGAGTGACTGTAAATAATATTGTGTTTAGAATTTCACCTTCTTTATTCCTTATTAATATATAGAAATGCAGTTAATTTGGGTGTTGATCTTGTATTCTTTGACTTTTTTTTTTTTCAGCAAAGAGCTCAGCTTTTTATTGAATGTGTTACTAAAAAGGTTTAGTCAAAAAGACAAAAGCCCATGTCATCATTAGACTCTTCAGATTCTTCTTTCCTTGCTTTTACTTTCTTCTTAGCTGAGGCAGCAATGGTGGAGGGGACAGGACCTCCTGAGGGGACAGGACCTCCTGCGGGATCAGCACCAGCTGCTGGGGCAAGTCCTCCAGCTCCCACGTTGCAGATGAGGCTCCCGATGTTGACATTGGCCAAAGCCTTTCCAAACAAGCCTGGTCAGAAAGGTTCAACATTTACACCGGCTGCTTTAATGAGGGCATTGATCTTACACTCTGTGTCCTGCAGGATGAGGGCCGAGTAGATGCAGGCGAGCTCCAAGGAGGCTATGGTGCATGCGAGTATGGTGCAGGCAAGTGCCTGGTGGGGGCTGCCGGGAACCCTGCTAGTCGCCCAGATGAAGTGAGGGTCTCACCCTAGCGGGGCCTTAGCTTCCTTGGAAGGACCGTGTACCTTAGCGGCAGCTGAGGAAAGCCTTTGACTTTGTTGAATCCACTTATTATTTAGTCTTAGCAGTTTTTTGGGTAGATTCTTTGGGATTTTCTCCACAGACAATCATGTTGTCCATGAATATGGACAGTTTTATTTCTTCCTTTCCAATCAGTATGCCTTTTATTTCCTTTTTTTGCCTTATTGTGCAGATGAGAACTTTCAGAGTGGCCTGAGCAGACATCCTTCCCGTGTTCCCTATATTAGGGGGAAACATTCCATCTTTCACCATTAAGAAAACTGTTAGTTGCTGTGTATTTGTTTTTGTAGATGCTTTTTTTGTCAAGTTGAGCAGATACCCTTCTATTCCTAATTTTCTGAGAGTTTTTATCATGAATGAATGGTGAATTTTGTCAGGTGCTTTTTCTACATTACTTGATATGAACATATGATTTTTCTTCTATAGCCTGTGGATATCATAGTTTAGTTTACATTGATTGAATATTGATTTTTTAACTAATCTTGCATAACTGGAATAAACCCTACTTGGTGATGGTATAATTGTTTTTATACCTTTCTGGATTCTATATCACTAATAATTTGTTGCAGATTTCTGTGTCAAAGTCCCTAAAAGAAGTTTGGAGAGTTTTTTCATAGTGTGTTTGTCTGGTTTTTGTATTAGGTGAATACTGGCCTCATAATATGAGTAGAGAAGTTGTACAGAAAAGAGTTAACATAGCAGGCCCTTGGTGGGCCTCTGGGAACTGGGATTTCAGGAGGATTTCCACCATCCCCAGAACTGATAAGAGTGACTCACTATGCCTAAACTGTTTGTACAAATGTGATTTATGCTGGGACTAAAATTCAAGTCTCCTGATTTCCAAGCTGTGCGGAAGAGTTAACATAGCAGGCTGACTGTTATCCTTTGAAAGGCCTGTTTGCAAAGTTGGTTCTTTGATGGCATCTGGAAACTTGGATTTGGGGTGAGTTCCTCCCATTCCAAGGACTGATAAGAATAGCCCACTCTGCCTAAACTGTACAAACAGTATGGTTTATGTTGATCATCTGCTTTCCTTCTGGGAGTCTGGAATTTTGGTAAGTGCTAAGCAGTGAGTGCCTATATGATCAACTCTCAATAAATGCCCTAGGAACTAAGTTTCTAATGAGCTTCCCTGATAGACAGCATTTCGCATGTGTTGTCACAACTCTGCTGGAGGACATAAGTATATCCTGTGTGACTCCACTGGGAGAGGACTCTTAGAACCTTGTACCTGGTTTTCTCTGGATTTTGCCCATGTGCCTTTTTCCTTTGAAGGTTTTGCTCCGTTCTCTTTCACTGTAATAAATAATAGCCTTGAGTCTGATTGTATGCTGAGGTCCCAGTGAATCATTGTGCATGAGCACAGGGATGGTCTTGGAAACCCCTTACACAGAAATGCTCCCTTCTCTTTGATATTCTGGAAAAGACTGTGGAAAATTGGTGTTAATTCTTTAAATGTTTGGTAGAATTTTCCAGTGAAACCATGTGGACCTGGAACTTTTCTTCCCAAGACCTTTTAAATTACAAATCTAATTTCTTTAATAGTTATTGGACCATTCAGATTATAAATTTCATATTTTCTGAGTTGTGATAATTTGTGTTTTTCAAGGAATCAGTCCATTTTATCTAAGTTGTCGAATTTATACACATAGGGTTTTTCATAGTATTCCTTTTTTAAAAAAATATATTTATTTATTTTTACACCACATGGCATTCAGGATCTTGGTTTCCTGACCAGGGATTGAACCTATGTCCCCTGCAGTCGAAGTTCAGAGTCCTAGTTACTGGACTACCAGGGAATTCCCCATAGTATTCCTTAAAAAAAAAAAAAAAAAAAAAAACCACATCCATCATCTCACATATTTACTCTCTTTTTCTTTCGTGAGAACATTTAAGTTCTACTTTCTTAGCAATTTCAATTATACAATATAGTATTATCAACTATACTCACAATGTTATACATTAGAGTCTCAGACCTTCTTCATTTTATAGCTGAAAGTTTGTTTGTTTTTTTTTTTGCCCACGTGGCATGTGGGATCTTAGTTCCCAGACCAAGGACCAAACCTGTGTCCCCTATTGTGGAGGCACGGAGTCCTAACCACTGAACCACCCGGGAATCCCCTGGAAGTTTGTACCATTAAACCAACATCTCTCAGTTCTCCCTACTCCATCAGTCCCTGGCAACCACTATTCTATTCTCTGTTTCTATCAGTTTAACTTAAAAATTTCACATGTAAGTGATACCATGCAGTATTTGTCTTTCTCTGACTTATTTCACGTAACATAATGCCCTCCAGATTCATCAATGTTGTCACAAATAATAGGATTTCCTTCTCTTTTTTTAAGGCTGAGTGATATTCTTGAATATATGGTATATAAATAAATATATATATACACATATATCATATTTACTTGATCCATTACTTGATCTGTTGACACTCTTAGGTTGCCTCCATACCTTGGCTCTTGTGAATATTGCTACCTTGAACATAGGAGTGCAGATATTTCACGAGATCCTGATTTCCATTCCTTTGGATATATTCCCAGAAGTGGAATTCCTGGATCATATGGTAGCTTTTTTTTTGGGGGGGGGTGTTCCTAATGTCAAAGAAATACAATAATTTGCAAGTTTCTTTTCCAAATAGTGACATTTTGGGGGTGTTCTCTGGTGGCTTAGTGGTTAGGATTCTGGGCGTTCATTGCTGTGGCCTGGGTTCAATCCCTGGTTAGGGAACTGAGATCTCACAAACCACACAATGTGGCCAAAAAAAAAAAAAGAGGGGGAGAGAAAAGCAAATAGTGACATTTTTAAATGAATATTTTGGTCACGGATTGACTATATGTTTGCTATAGGCAAACATTTCCATAGCATCTTTCTTCCAAAGACTTTGGGTACTGGGTTGAGAACTTTATTTCCCTTTCAATTGGCTGCAGGATCTGTGAAAAGATTTCTCTGGCTCATTTGTGATATTAGTGATTTATGTCTTCTCTCTTTTTAATCTTAGTCAATTAGTTCTATAGGTTTATAAATTTTATTGACCTTTTCAGAGAAACAGCTTTTTGTTTAATTGATTTTCTCTATTGTTTTCCTGTTTTTAAATTTCATTGATTTCTGTTCTTATCTTTGTTATTTCCTTCCTTCTGCTTGCTCACTTTGGGTTCATTTTCTTTTGTCCTTCTTTTTCTAGTCTCCTGTAATGGGAGCTTATATGATTGATTTGAGACCTTTCCTCTTTTCTAATGTAAGCATTTAGTTCTAAATTCCCATGCCAGCACTATTTTAGCTACATTCCACAAATTTTGATGTGTTGTATTTTCAGTTTTATTCAGTTCAGTATATTTTTTAAAATTTCCCTTGAGATTTCCTTTCGACCTATGGATTAATGAAAAATGTGTTATTTAGTTTCCTAGTATTGGGGGATTTTCCTGTTGACTTTGTTATTGATTTCTAATTTGATTCCATTATGGTCTGAGAACATACTCTGTATGATATCAGTTCTTTGACATTTTGTTGAAGTTTGTTTTATGACTCAGAATATGAGCTATCTTGGTGAATGGTATTTGAAAAGAATGTGAATTATGTTTTTGGGTGGAGTGTCCTATAAATTAGGTCCTCTTGTTTTATGATGTTGTTGAGCTGTATAATCTTGCTGATTTTATGTTTAGTAGTTCTATTGCTGAGAATGAGTATTGAAGTTTCCAACTATAGTTATAGATATGTCTGTTTCTCCTTCCAGTTCTATTAGAGTTTACTTCATGTGTTTTGAAGCCCTGTGTTTGGTGCATACACATTTAGGATTGCTATGTCTTCCTGGTGAATTGACTCTTTTATCACTATGTAATATTCCTCTTCATCCCTATAATTTTGTTTGCTCCGAAGTCTACTTTATCTTATATTAATATAGCCACTCCTAGTTTTATAAATTAATGTTTAAATAGTATATCCTTTTCTATCATTTTACTTTCTACCTATCCATGTTATACATGAAGTGAGTTTCTTGTAGCCAACATATAGTAGGGTATTTTTAAAAGCCATTCTGTTAAATGCCATTAAAATACAGAGCTATTTTTTTTAAATTTTATTTTATTTTTAAACTTTACATAATTGTATTAGTTTTGCCAAATATCAAAATGAATCCACCACAGGTATACATGTGTTCCCCATCCTGAACCCTCCTCCCTCCTCCCTCCCCATACCATCCCTCTGGGTCGTCCCAGTGCACTAGCCCCAAGCATCCAGTATCGTGCATCGAACCTGGACTGGCAACTCGTTTCTTACATGATATTTTACATGTTACAATGTCATTCTCCCAAATCTTCCCACCCTCTCCCTCTCCCACAGAGTCCATAAGACTATTCTATACATCAGTGTCTCTTTTGCTGTCTCGTACACGGGGTTATTGTTACCATCTTTCTAAATTCCATATATATGCGTTAGAATACTGTATAAAATACAGAGCTATTTTTAACTCATGTATTTATACTATTTACCTTTAGCATAGTCATTGATACCTTAGGGCTAAAGTCTAATGTTTTCTTATTTGCTTTTTGTTTTCCCCTCAATTTCTCATTCCTCTGTTTTCCTTTTCTTGCCTAACTGTAGGTTGCTTGAATATTTTTTTAGAATTCCATTTTGATTTGCATTGTTTTTTTGAGTATATCCTTTTATATAGTTTTTGTTTTTTTTTTTTGCCCTGCCTTATGGCATGAAGGATCTTAGTTCCTGGACTAGGAATTGAACCCAGGCCCCCAGCTGTGGAAGCACAGAGGCCTAACCACTGGACCACTAGGGAATTCCTTGTATAGTTTTCTTAATGTTTGCTCTAGATATTAAAATACACATATGTAATATCACAGTGTACTATGGCCATAATTTTACCAATTCTAGTAAAGTGTAGAAATCTTATTTTCATTTATATCCCTTTACCCTCCCACTTTTAAAATACAGTTTTCTTATCTATTTCTCTGTATACATGAAACCCAACATCAGATGGTGTTATAATTTTGTTTCAACAATCCATCATGATTGAAAAAATTCATGAGAAGGATAATCTACTATATTTATCCTTATTTTGACACATTTGTTTCCCTTCATTTTTTTAAAATTAATTTATTTTAATTGGAGGATAATTACTTTACAATATTGTGATGGTTTCTTGTTTCCCTTTCTTTCTAAAGTTCCGAGCTTCCTTCTGTTATCATTTCCATTGTGTTTGGAGAGTTTCCCTTTACCATTCACTAATAGTAAGTCTGTTAATAAAAAATGTTATAAGTTTTCTCTTATCCAGGAATGTCTTTATTTCCCCTTTATTCCTGAAGGATATTTTGCTGATCATGGAATTCAGGTTTGATTTTTTTTTTTTTTTTGCTGTACTGTACGGCTTGCAGATCTTAATTCCCCAACAAGGAATTGAACCCATTCCCTCAACAGTTAAAGCATGGAGTCTTAACCACTGGACCACCAGTGAATTCCCAGATATGACTATTCTTTTCTCCCATCATTTGAAAAATGTGTTACTTCCTTCTAGCCTTTGTAATTTTTGACGAGAAATTCACCATCATCTAAATCAGTGTTATTCTGCAGATAATGCATTTTTTTCCCCTCTAGCTTCTTTCAAGATTTGTTTTCTTTATCTTTAGTTTTCAGAAATTATTTATGATATGTCTTAGTGTGGATATTTTTTAGTTTTCCTATCTGGGTTTCACTGAGCTTCTTGAATTTGTAAATTCATGTCTTTCACCAAATTTGGGACATTTGCAGCCATTATTTCTTTAAATTCGTTTTCACTTCTCTTTCAGTGACTTCAATTTTATGAATATTAGCACTTTTTTTGTTACTGTCCAACAACAGGGGAAGTTTTACCCCTCTTTTCTCTCTTTTGTTCAGATTGGAGAAATATTATTGTTCTGTCCTCAATCATAGTCTAGTGAGAGCAGGGAGTACTAACCACTGGACTGCCAGGGAATTCTCTCTCCATTTGTTTCAAGAGAATTTGTAATTGTTCACTGAAACATTTTTTATGACAGCTACGCTATAGTTCGTTCAAGATAACTATAACCTCTGATTGATCTCAGTGGTATATCCGTTAATTCTCTTTTCCCAGTCAAGGTGTGATTTTACTAGATCCTGGTATGATGAGTGTTTTTCTATTGTCTCTTGGACATTTTGCACATTAGGAGACTCTGGATACTACTTAAATCTTCTATTTCAGCAGGCAGTAATCCTATTTAGGTTTAGTGTACAGGTGCTAGCCTTCTTTTGTGGGCTGTGGTTCCAATGACAATTTTGTTTTTAGAACCTTTGCAGTACTATCCCTGTCTGCTTTGTTTGTGTACTATTTGAAACGACCTTGACAAGTGAAGAGGTATTCCACACTGTAGTTCAGTTCTCAGACCTTCAAACATGTTGATTTAGTCGGTTTTTCCTTGTGGTCAGTCAGGTATCTTTCCAGGACTTCTATACAGATTTAAAGAATCCCGCCCCAGCTCCCTCCTCTTTGAGATCCTCTCTTCACTTTCTTATTGAGAGAATGAGGGCAATAGTTGCCACTGGCAGACAAGGGTAAAAGTCTAGACCTCTCACTTGGTCTCCACTGACACAGCAGGCAGGGGGAGGGGCTCTCTGGATCCTCTCTTTGTGCTTTGTGGGAGAGGAGTGACAGAGATCCAAACTCCCCCGTGTGCTCTCAGCCAACACCCGTGGTGGGAGAGGAAAGTGACTCCCCACCACCTGCCACTTGATGGGGGTCAGGAGATCCTGTGCCTCCCTGGTCTTGGCATGTCACCAGGTTGAGGGGAGGGGGTTGGGAGATGCCAGGCCTGCTGGGGCTGAAAGTGCTAGCCCTGGCTACCTGGTGTTGCCGGGTGGGCCACAGTGGTGTGGATTTCTTGCCGGCAGAGCACAGAACCATCCCCACCCCCACCTTCCCCTCCCCCCTACTCCCACCCATGCCAGTGTGGCTGCCACTGTGGCTCCAGCTTGCTCTCCATGAGGGGTGGAGTGGGGGTAGGGAGGGCTTCCCAGGCCGTCTGGTGCTACGGCACTCCCACTCACACGGTTTGTGCTCTTTGAGGAAGAAGAAAGCATAGGAAAGCATTTTCCCTAGCTGACTACAGCTACAGAATGGAGGACCAAAGTCTAGTGCCGGTCCTCACTTGCTGTCAAAAAGGTTTCTCTCCTCTGGACTCGGTTTCTCTCCTTTCCAGGTACTTTGGCCAGAAAGAACAGGTTTTTCTTCGACTTTGTTTGTTTTTGTTTGCTTCGGTCTGCTATAATTGGAGATTCTAGGTTTCAGGCTTCTCCAGCACCCAATCTGGAATATTGAGAAACCAGGGACCTCACCTCTATGTTTCCTCAAGTCCTGTGGTATCTGGCCAGCCCACATTCCTCTTTCCAGCACCAGATTCTCTTTATGATGGACTTTTCTTCTTGTCTGGAACATGAAGTTACCTCATCATTTAAAAGAAATTAATGAAATGATTAACAAAGAGATTTTTGTTTCACTTGGAAAACAGAAAGAATTTGCCATCATGATGACTTCAGCTTGCACTTTAAAGCCAAAACTATTTTTCTTTTTCTTTCTTTTTTTAATTTGTAAATTAGAAGTACTAATGCTTGGACTTCAGTGGAGAGAGACTTTCAGAAGGCCTAGGGGACTGTGTATCTGTCTTTGTTGAGCCAGTCCTTGATGAAACTGGATGCAAGATCTTTATACTGCCTATGCAGACATTATGATGTGTAGCTTGCCCGAAATGGGCTCAGGGGGACTGAAAGTGAAAAGGCCAAAGAAATACAGTGAACTAAATTATCACTCTTGGCAAGACCTTCCATCCTTCTCTTTTCTTTCCAGTCTCTCTTACCCATCACACCAATTTTATATGATAAAAATCAATAATAGGCCCCATTTTCCTTAGACAAGCAAAAGAGCTACTTTCCATATAATTTCATCTGTCTGTGTACTGTAATATATGTGTAAATCCATAGACAAATGGTCTGGAAGAATACAGACCAAATTGATGATGGTAGTTATCAATGGGGAGTAGGAATCAAAGAGGATTTTAGATTTATTTCCATTTTTCTCAGGGAAAATAAAATGGTATTATTTGTGTGAAAGTGAAAGTTTCTCAGTCATGTCTGACCCTTTGCAACCCCATGGACTATATGCTGCTGCTAAGTCGCTTCAGTCGTGTCGGACTCTGTGCGACCCCATAGACGGCAGCACACCAGGCGCCCCCGTCCCTGGGATTCTCCAGGCAAGAACACTGGAGTGGGTTGCCATTTCCTTCTCCAATGCATGAAAGTGAAAAGTGAAAGGGAAGTCGCTCAGTCGTGTCCGACTCTTCACGACCCCATGGACTGCAGCCTACCAGGCTCCTCCGTCCATGGGATTTTCCAGGCAAGGGTACTGGAGTGGGGTGCCATCATTCTCCAAGTCAGAATACTAGAGTGGGTAGCCTTTCCCTTCTCCAGGGGATCTTCCCAACCCAGGGGTCGAACCCAGGTCTCCTGCATTGCAGGTGGATTCTTTACCAGTTGAGCCACAATTAACAATTAATAATAAAACAAAATAACCCGTGCATCTGCCAGGCCACATGAGAAAGACTGATAAGGAAAAGAATTTAAGATATGCTCCCTTTTCCTCAGCCAAATATTCCTCAGCCAAATAATTCAGACTTGTGAAATCTGATGACACCTAACCTTTGTTCAGAACTTTGCGTCTATGACTCAGGAACATTTTCAGATAAAATTTGAAAAATTGTTGATTTTTCAAACAAAAAAGCAATTGTAAACACATGGAGAATTTTATCTGCACTCGTGGTTGAAACGATAACATGTAAACATGCACGTAAGTAAATACAAAAGAAACTACAGTGAAAGAGTATAGCCAGTGTGATAAATTCACAAGCACTGGTAACCTCGGTTGATTCTTTGCTATATATTGATATCCAAAATAATTCTATCAAATAGAAACAATCTGCAAAGAACATTGGAGAGAACTTTTAATTCACAGGATTTCACTTGTGAAGGCTACCATGGAAGGAGACAGAAAATCAATGTACGGAGAATCTAGTGTGTTTCAAGTGTTTCAACTTACATTTTGTCATCTAATCCTTCCCCAAACCCTCCAGATAGTAATCATTATTCCCACTTCACAGGTACACAGACTGAGATTGAGAGAGAAAATAACTTTCCCCACACCATTAACAGAGAGTAGATATGCTTCAAACAAAATGCTTTTTACTCTTGTGTAGGTTTCATTATTTAAAACATCCACCATTTTTATATCAAGTGAAGGTAAAAATTGTCAATTAATCTAGCCCAATATTCATTAAACATTTGTTGCATGATGGGAATTCCCTGGCGGTGCAGTGGTTATGACTCAGCACTTTCACTGCTGGGACCTGGGTTCAATCCCTGATCAGAAAACTAAGATCCTAAAAGCTGTGCAACACAGCCAAATAAATAGATAATACATGATTTACAGATGAAGAAATACACACCTATTCCTTGAAATACTTTGTTCCTTTTTAGGAAGAAACTGCAACTTAGTTGGAGAACTAGTTTTCTTACCAATAGAAAGTGAAAGTCCCTCAGTTGTGTCCGACTCTTTGAGACTCCATGGATAGTCCATGGAATTCTCCATGCCAGAATAGTGGAGTGGGTAGCCTTCCCTTCTCCGGGGGATCTTCCTAACCCAGGGATCAAACCCAGGTCTTCTGCATTGCAGGCAGATTCTTTATCAACTACGCTATCAGGGAAGCCCAATAAGCTGAAAACAATTTAGTGGAATCAAGCAATAGCATACACCCAATGGGTGAGTTATAATCAATGAAGTTTCCTGTTACCAGCTGGCTAATGACCTTTATAGACCAAATATGTATTAATGCTGATGCGACAGACTGATAATATTGGCTCTCTCTCTTCTTGGAAGCTCATCCAGGTTTGTGATTTATTATTACAAAGAACAAAGTGTTCTGATGGAATTTGAACACAAAATAAATACCAAGCAACACCATTAGTGTTACAGGGCTAGGCTATAGTTCCTAACTATTCATTTAACAGTAATCAAGATAGGGGTGTGAAGGCAATTTGTAGATATGATTCAAGTCTATAAACAGTTGACTTAAAGTGAGGAAGATTATCCTAGATAATCTGGGTGGACCTAATTCAATCAGTTTAAGGCCTTAGGAGCTAGGGCTTCCCTGAAGAAGAAATCCTACCCATAAACAGCAGCATCAGCTTGTGCCTCAGAGCTTCAGCCTGCCCATCCTGATACCCCCATCTACAGGCTTCAGATTTTGGACTTACCTAGCCAGCCCCCAATCACCTAAGCCAATTCCTTGATTCTGTTTCTCTGGTGGAATCCTGAATGATACAACCACTGTCTTTACTTTTATGTATAAATCCAGAATCTAGAACTTTGTCTTCTCTCCTTAGATAGGATTTTTCTAGATTGGAAATTTCAAAAGGGATGAACTGTCTGATTCCAGAGGATGCTCAACTTTAGAGACTAACCATCATTTTCCATATTAGAAGTAAACTGCACCATGTGTGGCTTAGGAGAGAGTGGATCCTTTTGGAAACCATCATCTAAGTGACTTTTCAGAAGTCTCTGTATCTGACTTTCTGAAGATATAAGCACCAGGATCTTATGGCATAGACAGAAGGCCATGAAAACTGTTCCAGGCCTTCTCTACTCTAGTCAAAGCCATCCATAAATTATGCATCTCTAATGACCAGTTTTCATTCCAATCCCAAAGAAAGGCAATGCCAAAGAATGCTCAACCTACCGCAGAATTGCACTCATCTCACATGCTAGTAAAGTAATGCTCAAAATTCTCCAAGCCAGGCTTCAGCAATACATGAACCATGAACTTCCAGATGTTCAAGCTGGTTTTAGAAAAGGCAGAGGAACCAGAGATCAAATTGCCAACATCTGCTGGATCATGGAAAAAGCCAGAGAGTTCCAGAAAAACATCTATTTCTGCTTTATTGACTATGCCAAAGCCTTTGACTGTGTGGATCACAATAAACTGTGGAAAATTCTGAAAGAGATGGGAATACCAGACCACCTGACCTGCCTCTTGAGAAACCTATATGCAGGTCAGGAAGCAAAAGTTAGAACTGGACATGGAACAACAGACTGGTTCCAAATAGGAAAAGGAGTATGTCAAGGCTGTATATTGTCACCCTGCTTATTGAACTTCTATGCAGAGTACATCATGAGAAACACTGGGCTGGAAGAAGGACAAGCTGGAATCAAGATTGCCGGGAGAAATATCAATAACCTCAGATATGCAGATGACACCACCCTTATGGCAGAAAATGAAGAAGAACTAAAAAGCCTCTTGATGAAAGTGAAAGATGAGAGTGAAAAAGTTGGCTTAAAGCTCAACATTCAGAAAACGAAGATCATGGCATGTGGTCCCATCACTCGATGGGAAATAGATGGGGAAACAGTGGAAATAGTGTCAGACTTTATTTTTTTGGGCTCCAAAATCACTGCAGATGGTGACTGCAGCCATGAAATTAAAAGACGCTTACTCCTTGGAAAGAAAATTATGACCAACCTAGATAGCATATTAAAAAGCAGAGACATTACTTTGCCAACAAAGGTCTGTCTAGTCAAGGCTATGATTTTTCCAGTAGTCATGTATGGATGTGAGAGTTGGACTGTGAAGAAAGCTGAGCACTGAAGAATTGATGCTTCTGAACTGTGGTGTTGGAGAAGACTCTTGAGAGTCCCATGGACTGCAAGGAGATCCAATCAGTCCATTCTGAAGGAGATCAGTCCTGGGTGTTCTTTGGAAGGAATGATGCTAAAGCTGAAACTCCAGTACTTTGGCTACCTGATGCGAAGAGTTGACTCATTGGAAAAGACTCTGATGCTGGGAGGGATTGGGGGCAGGAGGAGAAGGGGACGACAGAGGATGAGATGGCTGGATGGCATCACCAACTCGATGGACGTGAGTTTGAGTGAACTCCCTGAGATGGACAGGGAGGCTTGGCATGCTGCCATTCATGGGGTCACAAAGAGTCAGACACGACTGAGCGACTGAACTGAACTGAACTGAATGGTATACATGTTTTTTTTTGTTGTTGTTTTGTTTCTTTGAATCACAACAGCAATAATTTGGTTCCTGAAGTTCTTCAGAAATTTCTTGGGAATTTTTTTACTCCTCTGAGATATTTTACCCAAATGATCTCATTCCATTCTTTATTCCTCTGAAAAAACTTTTGGGCTATTTGGGGAAATGTTCTTAAACTTTCCCCCTCCCATTTGTTTGTGGTATATTCTAAACTATACAGATTGTAAGTTTCATGTTGCAAATACTGATAGTTGCTTACCAAATAGTCATTTTGATCTTTTGATCTTACTGTCAGAACCTCAATTTTCCAGGGAGACAATATGCGCAGTAAGAATAGGGAATACTTTCTAGAAGGTAGGATGGCCATTTGATTGAGCTCTGGCAAATGAGATATAAGTAGAAGTCCACTGAGTGAGACTTCTGGGAAAGTTAGTATTTTCCCAATGGAAAAGTACAGACTTAGCTGGCCTTTTGGCATTCCCCTTCTGTGTTATTTCTACCTAGAAAGCAGTCACATACTTAGAGGTATGAAAGACATGTTACTGGCATAACAAAAAAGTTAACATGATGGCAGAGCAGGAAGATACAACCTAGGATCTTAAACACATTTTGGAGTTGTTGGGCTGCCTAGCTGCCTAGCTTAAGACGTTGTTACATATGACTCATCATCTCAGCTCATAAAAGTTCAATGTTCTTAGGTATTTGCATTAGAGTACTAGAGGGCTTCCCTTGTAACTCAGTCGGTAAAGGATCTGCCTGTAGTGCAGGAGACCCGGGTTCGATCCCTGGGTTGGGAAGATCCCCTGGAGAAGGAAATGGCAAGCCACTCCAGTATCCTTGCCTGGAAAATCTCATGGACAGAGGAGCCTGGTGGACTGCAGTCCATGGGGTCGCAAAGAGTCCGGCACGACTGAGTGACTAACACTAACTAGAGTACTAGAGCCCCCTATACGTGTTTATATTTGTATTCATCCAACCAGTATTCTCTCTTCTTGGAAGCTTGTTCAGGCTTGTGATTTATTTTCACAAAGATCAAAGTGTTCTGATGGAATTTAAAAACAAAATGAAACACCAACCAACACCATTAGTGTTACAGGGCTAGGTTATAGTTCCCAGCTATTCATTCAAACACTAATCTAGATGGAGATGTGAAGGTGCTTTGTAGATATGGTTCAAGTCTACAATCATTGGTATTCAAATCTACAATCAGGCAGTATTTGGCTGCCTGAGGCTAACAGATGGCAGGTACAGAAGTCTTGGTGTCTGTCCGCAGTGAATTTTGTGCCATTTTAGAAAAATAAGACACAAGAAAAGTAACACTTCAGAGTTCTGCATGATTAAGAAGAGTTAACACTAGTCTAGAAATTTTACTTTATTTCACTGAGTACTCAAAATAACTGAAAAACAGGCATTATTTTCATTTTACAGAGGATAAAACTATAGACATATATGGCTTTTGGAGATCTACAAAGGTAGTATACATAGCAGAATTTAAGTCAAATCCAGATCTGATGGTTCTCAAATCCATAATTGTTCTTTGCAACTCTGATCTGACTTGTTCAAATGATCAGAGGCCAGTGGCTTACTGGAGGAGATAGAAATAAGGCCGGTCCTGAAAGAAGGGCAGAATTTGAAGCTTTGGGGTAAGGGGGTGGGCAGTAAGAATGATCAAAGTTTCCAGGCATGGAGAGGAACATAAGCAAAGATCAGTTTTCATTGATCATGACTATTCTACAGTCAGGAGATCAAACGGCTAAAGTGGAGGACTGAGCTCTTTAGACAAGTAACTGTTGACTTTTGTCAGCATCCTGTGATAGCTGCTGTGGGCTATACCAAAGTTAATTTTGTGGAAGTACCTGGCATGTAGTCGTTGCTCAGTTTTTAAAAAATGTATTTTATTGAATTATAGTTGATTTATGTTAATTTCTCTTGTATAGCAAAGTGATTCAGTTATACACACATGTATATATTCTTTTTCATATTCTTTTCCATTATGATTTATTACAGGTTATTGAACATAGTTCCCTGTGCTATACAGTAGGACCTTTATCCATAGTAGTTGTTTATCTATTCTACATATAATAGTTTGCATCTGCTAATCCCAGACTCCCAATTCATCCCTCCACTACTCCCCTCCACTTGGTTTTTTATGTTATTTTTGTTCTTTAAGAAAGTGGTCCTAGACTTGAAAATGAAAGTGTTCATCATTTGGATTACTCCAAAAGTTGACGATCTGGCTTGGGAGAGAAATTTAAGAGTTCCACAATAGGAAGTGTCACAAGATGCTGTGAGATTAATGGTAACAAAACCACCCCCAAAGGGAGATTGAGGTTGATATATACATACTAATGAGAAACTACTGTATAGCACAGGAAACTCTACTCATTGCTCTATGGTGGCGAAAATGGGAAGGAAATCTAAAAAGAGTGGGTATATGTATATGTATGGTTGATTCACTTTGCTGCACAGCAAAAACTATTGTAGAGCAACAATACTCCAATAAAAATTAATTTAGAAAACTACCCCCAAAGGCTATGCTCTTTACTATGTAGGGCAAAACCCTGCAGTGTATGGAATGCATTGGAGGAAGCAAGCAAAGATCTTAAATAGGGTTTCTAGTGAGAAGACTCATATAAAAACCATGCAGCTACATTAAGTTGATGAGTATGGGCATGAAAAGGGGAGGATGGAGAATGGAAACATTTCAACATCAGAGCTAGTTAAGAGCTACCTAGCAAAAAAACCCAAAAAACAAAAAAAAATGTCTAGCAAGGGGTGGGTTGGGTGGGGGAAGAACATTCTACTATGACTCCAAAATGGCAATGGTATAACTGAGATAATTCTGTGTCATCAATGAAAACAAAGATGCCAGGACAGGGAGACCATCTAGGAAGGAGAAATGTGATGAGTTCAGTGTAGTATGTGGTGAGACCAGGAGAACAATTAAAATTTAACTACTGGAGTGGACATATTTGGTAGAGTTGAAGATTGAGCAATAGCAGTCAGATAAACAGCTGTCCTCAGTGGTTCTGGTTGAAGCTGTGAGAAAGGTTCATGGAGCCAAAGGAGAGGACATGGTGATCAAAGCAGAGGATTCACAACTGACCCTTGTACTGTGATGACAGCTGAGATGGAAGAGGGAAAATGAAGGTAAGAGAATAAAAAAGAAATGAGCTATCCAAAGAAACTAAGTCTCAAAGAAGTAGGAAAAATTGAATCTAGCACAGTGCCTGGCCCAAGAAGCAGCGTTCAGTGAATTCATGGATGGTGGATAACTGCATCATTATCACAGGAACCAAGGTGGGAGAAAGTTTAAAGAACAAGGCAATGATTATCAGAGAAAAATGCTACAGGGAACAAAGTGTGATCTTAAAAAATAAAAGACAACAACTATCTATGGATCTTCATGAGAAGATTTAGAGGCACTCTTCTGAAATATAAGTGGCATTGACATTCACAGCAAAAAGTGGGAGGGGCTCCCCTGGTGGTCCAGTGGTTAAGACTCCATGCTTCCACTGCAGGGAGAACACATGCCAAGGAGGGCAGAGTAATGCACAGGAATAGCAACAGAAGATGTGCCACTGACGTGATAGTTATTTGGTTCCTATTCCTTCATCAAGTTGGATTCTTCCTCAACTCTCTCAGTCACTCAGGAAACACCTTTTCTATCTGGACCTCAGATTCAGTCTAAGGTATCAAGCCAAAGGTCATCTCTTACCAGCCATCTCTGTGTACTAACTTTTTACTTTCCCTAAATTCCCTCCAATTACTTTACCAACAAAGGTCCATCTAGTCAAAGCTATGGTTTTTTCCAGTGGTCATGTATGGATTTGAGAGTTGGACTGTAAAGAAAGCTGAGCACTGAAGAATCGATGCTTTTGAACTGTGGTGTTGGAGAAGACTCTTGAGAGTCCCTTGGACTGCAAGGAGATCCAACCAGTAAATCCTAAAGGAAATCAGTCCTGGATAGTCATTGGAAGGACTGATGCTGAAGCTGAAAATCCAATACTTTGGCCACTTGATGCGAAGAACCGACTCATTGAAAAAGACCCTCATGCTGGGAAAGATTGAAGGCGGGAGAAGGGGATGACAGAGGATGAGATGGTTGGATGGCATCACTGACATGATGGACATGAGTTTGAGTAGGCTCCGGGAGTTGGTGATGGACAGGGAAGCGTGGCGTGCTGCAGTCCATGGGGTCCCAAAGTCCATGGGGACACGACTGAGGGACTGAATTCCCTCCCAAGTTAAAAAAATAGTCTTTGGCAAAAGTATTCTCGTGAATTTTACTATCTGTTTTTATTCTTTTCCTCTTTTACTCTCTAACCACCTTCTTTCTGCTTTTTACCCCCAACTCAGATCTAAAAACAGGTAATGTATTTACAAAGTTCAAAAGTCAAAGCTGTAAGGAGTCTCATTCCCACTTCTAACCTCATCCCCCTTGGTTCCTCTTGCCTCCTGTGGGCAATTTTTGATTTGCCCTTTCAGTAGTCCTTTTTGCAAAATTAAGAATATATGTGTGTGTGTGTGTGTACTTATTATCTCCCCTGTTCTTATACATAACGTAGCATAGTGGTTACACTGTTGTAGACCTTAGTTTTGTAACCTACAAGTAACATTACTCCTTATCAGTACTGCCCACTGAAGAAAAGCACACAACATAAAAGTTGTGAGTTATGTTTTATTTGAGAACCTTACTGAGAGAGGACTATAGCCGAGGAGCCAGCCACTCAGATAGCTCTAAGGAACTGTTCTGAAGAGGTGAGGGAGGGGCCAGGATATATAGGAGCTTTTGCAAAAAAAGTAGTTGAACATCGAAAGATTACTGCTAATCACAAAAAATCCAGTTACCTCCAGTTACTGATTTTAGTGCTTTTCTGTGTACGGGAAGATGAACTGGTCATTGAAATTGTTCCTTTGATAGGCATCTTAACTATCTAGACCATTATCCTGTTTTTCTCCATCTGAATTTCTCTGAGGGTCACCTTGGGGTGGGGGTTGGGGGCTGCAGTGCCTGACGGCTTAATGGTGGGCAACATTGTTGTTTACTGAGATGGCAATCCACATTTTTTGTCCACAGTACGTCAAGATGGATCTTTGGTTTTTGCTATGTGAATGTTGTTTCTCTGCCCATCTTTGATCTTCTTCCCCCACCTTTAATGCTTTACACAATCACCTTGTTTAGATTTTCTAACTGCCTGAAGGGCCATATATATTTTGAAAAATACCCACAAGTAATTTTGATAGGCCCCTCTCTTTGTAATAATGGTTAAGACACAGCCATTTAAACCCCAGCTCTACCACTTACTTGCTATGATAATGCTGGTCTTCAGGGAAAGGAAGCTCAGAGTTACTCTTCTCCTCCCCTACTTCCCTGGATAATCCTGCACGTGTTCTGTTGATGATGATGCCACTCTCATCCCTAAGCACTCTTGAGGTGGGAAGATGTCAAGAGATAAAGAGGGAGGATAACATCTGAGAGGGACTAAGTGACTTTCCCCACAAGCCCAAAGCAACTAGCTGACTGCTGTTTAACTCAGCCCCAGCATCAACAGTGCACCACTCAGGTTTATGCAACACGTTTCCTCATTAAGTGGGCTTTCCTGGTGGCTCAGCTGGTAAAGAATCTGCCTGCAATGCAGGAGACCTGGGTTCGATCCCTGGGTTGGGAAGATCCCCTGGAGAAGGAAAAGGCTATCCACTCCGGTATTTTGGTCTGGAGAATTCCATGGACTGTATAGTCCATGGGGTGGCAAAGAGTCGGACACGACTGAGTGACTTTCACTTTCATTTGTGGCATGTACCCCTACAAAATAAGCTAACAACAGCATATGTATTGCCTACCAGTGCCAACCATTTGAGTACCTACTCTGTGCCCACTTGTGAGCCTACAGTGTACTTGTTATGTATTTGTGTGCATTGATTGTATTTATTGTGTATAGCCCCCTCCTTATATTACTGACCGGAGGCTAGATAACCAAATGGAGGTCCATAAAAAGCACTGGAGAAGTGGATATATAACTGGATGGGCAAATAATTACCAGATAATGATTGAATACACTGGTTCAGTGATAGATATATTACATTTCTGAATAATAGAAATACCATGAAGCTTTTCTTATTGTTACTGGGATATGGCCTGGATGTTCTCAGAAATCTGGCTTTATTAGTTTCCAACTGCTTCTGCAATAAATTATCACACTCAGCTGGTAAATAATCCGCCTGCAATGAGGGAGACCTGGGTTTGATCCTTGCATTGGGAAGATCTGCTGGAGAAGAGATAGGCTACCCAATCCAGTATTCTTGGGCTTCCCTGTGGCTCAGCTGGTAAAGAATCCGCCTGCAAGGCAGGAGACCTGGGTTCAATCCCTGGGTTGGGAAGATCCCCTGGAGAAGGAAAAGGCAAAGGCTACCCACTCCAGTATTCTGGTCTGGAGAATTCCATGGACTGTATAGTCCATGGGGCTGCACAGAGTCAGACACGACTGAATGACTTTGACTTGACTTTGCTCATTAAATAAAACCTGAATATGAACATCAGATGAAAAGTTAAGTCAGAAACTGCTGTGCTCTTATCTGTTTACAATGCATACCACTGATGTTCTTAAAGCTCCCTAGGAGCCTCAGTGGGCAGAGACCCTGGTTACTATTTCAACACAAAACACGGGGGCAGGGAGCAGGGAGTAAACACTGTATAATGTTTTTATTCCAAAGCCAATCAAGGAGAGTATGTGAAGAGAGGAATTACAGGAAAGACTAAGATCTGATAAAGAATTAATAGAATGAAGCACTGGATTATTTCATTCAATCAGAAACATTTATTAAATGTAATAATGATCACATTACTGGACCCTAAGCGCTTCTCTTGGGGCTCAGCTGGTAAAGAATCTGCCTGCAATGTGGGAGACCTGGGTTTGATACCTGGGTTGGGAAGATCCCCTGGAGAAGGGAAAGGCTACCCACTCCAGTATTCTGGCCTGGAGAATTCCATGGACTGTAAATCCATGGGGTCACAAAGAGTAGGACACAACTGAGCAACTTTCACTGGACCCTAAGCTACTCTCTATGAATACAAAGGTTTCTAAGCCTTGATTTTAGCGCTTGAGGAGCCAATAGTCTAGGACAAAGCTTCTCCAACTTTAAGGTGTGGATGAAGTATGTTAGTCATTTAGCTGTGTTCGACTATTTGTGACTCCCTGGATTGTATCCCACCAGGCTCCTCTGTCCATGGAATTCTGCAGGCAAGAATACTAAGGTGGGTAGCCATTCCCTTCACCAGGGGGGTCATCTCCCCTCCTCAAACACTCTACCAAAAAAGAAACCCAAAACGATTTTCACAAAAAAGTTTTCATTACTAAAATTAAAATGAAATTTGACTTTTTAAGATTATACTTTTAAAGGATGAAATATTTTCTAGAATGGATTTTGAAGGAGAATCATACCCTAATTACAATATCTTCTCTTCCTATGGAAAATAGAGTTAAAAATGAGAAAAAAAATTTTAACTCAGCACAGCAAGAATTATCCAATAAGCAGGAAGTAATTTTTGCTGCTGTCTTGTACAGTTCTGTTTTTTTCCCCCAAATGCTCTAAATGTACATGTAGAAGCTTTATACATAGAAATAATAATAATAAATGTTATTTAAAAAACTCACCAATCTGAAGTTTATCTGATTTATGGGCTGGGAGAGGGAGAAGCTAGATAGAAAGGCTGGTAAATTTGGTAGTAATTTAAAAATAAGGTCTACTTGAATAAATCTGAAAGTATGTCACAATTTGCTATTTTCTCAAGTATGGAAGAAAAACATGCCTAATCTTAGTAAGTATTCAATCATAACAAAATGTATCTTTTAACAAAGGGAACATGATACTGGAAATTCCTCAGATTAAAACAAGTTTTCTACTTCCTCTGCATTTCTCCAGAGAGCTTTGTACACACAACATGGCATACAGTTCATTTCTCACTAATATAAGACAGATTAGACCACTGTATTTTACTTTTATCATTAAAAAAGTTGTGTCATGATCAAATTTTGGTACACATATGAATAAATTTATACTATAGAAGTGCTCTTCAAAAATTGGTGTTAAATTATTTTCATTTTGACAATATTTATTACAAATCACATTTTATAAACACTAGATAAATTACATACAAAAGCTAGACACAAATATATAGAAGTAAAAAGCAGTACTATTGACACAAGAGAAATAAGCTAATATAATGTCAAATATCTATAACTTAATAAAATTACTAAGTTTTCATTGCTAATACATTTGCATGAATTCAAAAGCCATTCAGAAGTAAAATGTATAATACTAATTATAATCAAGGTTTAAGGTGATAGAAACAACAACCATAGTACTACTTATTTTTTAAAATCTTTTCAAACATTCAGAAACAAGAACTGTCCTAAAAGACAAGTTAAATCTGGGTAAAAGCTCTTACCTAACTGAAGAGTATAAAATTTTAGGCTTTGGTTAATAGACACTAAAATTTAGTGGAAATTTTTAAATTAACATCTGCCTTATATGTAATATTCCTGAGTTTTTGCTAAAATACCATAGATAAAGAACTCAGTCTACAGCATTGCATAACATTGTACTATATTTTTGGAAGACAAAAAGTATTATGATTTTTAAAACTGTGAATAATGAGATTTAATAATATAATTATGATCAGAAAGAATATGCTTAATTTAGCTTACCTATGAGAAAAATTAATGCCCTCTGACCACTATTTGGCAAAGCTAATTTGTAAATTATGATCAAAATTATATTAAATCCATCACTGATTTTTATTTGCATCTTATAAAATCATTTTGATTTTAATGAGAGGTTATGTAATATAGAATGCTCTTATAAAAGACTGAAATGATATGATGCTAATACAGGTGAGGCACAGGCTAGGTGGTCAACATTACTTATTAGTTTAAAGTGAAAAGTCTTTTAATGTATTATTTCTGAACATTGGACATACAATACAGTAGTTGTAAATGAATCTGAAAATATCCACAGAGAGTTTAAACATGAAAATAAATTGTTAGTAACAATTGTAAGAGGAATTTTTGCAAGTGATTTTTTTCAGTCTTAGTTTTATCAAAATAGAATTAAATTTAAAAATAGACCTACGAAAGCTAACTTCCAATTAGCTACTCTGTATGGAGAAGGAAATGGCAACCTACTCCAGCATTCTTGCTTGGGAAATGCCATGGACGGAGGAACCTGGCAGGCTATAGTCTATGGGGTTGCAAGAGTCAGACACGACTGAGTAACTAGGCACACAGCACGTGATGCAGATGGCAGGTTCAGTCCCTTCTCACAAGATCAACCTATCAAAATCTTCTGATTACTTTCTGTTACAACAACCCTCTTAAATCAGTTTTCCCTGGGCACTGAATCAATGCACCTAAGGACTGGTCCAAGAATGTGGATTTTTAAACAAGTAGCTCCCTCCTGCCCCCTGGTAAATTATTACGTTCAGGTTGATTTGGAAAATAATGCTTTAAAGCAACCAAAATAATTTTTACCAGACTTGAACATTGATTGATAGGAATTTATCTAGCTTCTTAACAATCTGCATAACTCATCAAGATGCTTAAGTATTCTTACCTAAAAATGCTGCAAGGTTTTGTTTTAATTCTAATAGCTCATAAGAGTTGATAAAACGGTAATCACCTTTGTGAACTGCTGGTGATTGGGCTTCTATAGTTTCATTATTCCATATACCTTTTCCTACCAGGAAGCAGAAGAGTCATTTAACAGTTTTATTCAAAAAATAAACAATGTGGAATATATTCAAATAAGCATACTACTCACAACTGTTTAAAGTAGTCTTTAAACAGTTATACCAACATGAGCTACTTGCAAAACTGGTTATCAAATACCTATTAATTAAAAAATTGAATTTACAAAGTATTAGGTCAACTCTGTACACAAAATCTCATTTTCCATATTATGGAACTAGGAAGCAAATATTTAACTGGATATGTATACAAGAAAAATGTACACAGGTTCATTTTAACTGATCAGCTAGTAAGGAATCCTTCTAAATTAAAAAAGAAAATGGAAGATATTCTCAAACAAGTATTATAGAGTACTGAGTAAAGTGTAAATTAGAGATTTGAAAGAATGTTTAATTAGGATTAAAATAATGAACTGCTAGTCACTTCTGTTTTCTAATAACAGTATCATATGCAGAGAAAACCTACAAGCTCACTGAACTGGGTTAAATGGTTTTTAAGCTGATTAAAACTACTTAATTTAAAATGAACTCTTTCCGAATCTCACATAAATGATGCAGTATTCAACAATTTATTTAAAAAATGACTTTAACAATTTTAGCATCAGTTTAAAAAAAAACCCATTGCTAACACACAAATTGAAAAGGGCTTAATACGAAGCCCTTGGTTCCTCATTGCACTTCATATTCCCATCTGTATATCAGCAAAATTGTAGAAGCTGTCTACATCTCCAGGTGCCGTCTCCTTGCTTTCTGATACAAATATCTATGTTAAATGTAAGAGAAAAAAATAACATATTAGTAATCCCCAAATTCCAAAGCCCACATCCTCCACAAAACAGTCAAAAGCTTGCTATTTAAAAGAAATTCTGGATTTTCTGTAGAATTCATGCAGTATAGTTTCAATTAGCTATGATGTAAATACAGCTCTTTTAAAAGCATTTATGATATAATTAAAGTCTTTGCTTTATAATGCTTTGGTTTTATTTTACTACTCTTGGAATTTCAGTTTTTAAAACATGTAAACCAATATTATGAAAGCTACTGAATAAAGAGATTTATGTAAAGAACTCTTAATTTCTTCTATTTTCTAATAAGAATCTCAATAGACCAAGAAGCAAAATTTGAGATTATTTTTTTCAAAGCTGCTAAAGATATTTTACTAATTTTAAATTAACTATTTTCCAAACATCAACAAAGCAGTACTCAATAGAACCCTTCAAAAACAGTTTTTTATAAATGTCTGCCAGAAATCAGAGGAGACCTGAGTTCTATTTATCTTTATCATAACTAGCTGAATGATGCTGACAATTTAATCAACCTCTCTGGGCTCCATTTCCACATCTGTAAAATGAGAAAGTTGGATTAGATAATCTATAACTTATTCAGATCTAAAAGCTCCAAATCATATAAACATTTTCTCTCTGTTTCCTTTTCCATTCAATCTGATTATATTTGCCCTCTCCCTAAGTACTTGTGCAATGATCAAATGAGACAAAAGACAAAGTACTTCAAATTATGCAAATTCAAAGGCCCATAAGCTAAATCAGACTACAAAACCAAACATTTCCTCTCAGATATTTATAAAAAAAGTTACATATACTCATTTAATCCTCTTATATGTTTGTTTCTAAGCTATATTAAGTAAAAATTTGAAATTCTTAGACTCATCAACATCTACATGTAATGATTTCTAGATATAGCTCAAGTTTTGATGAAGTATTACTGAAGCAAATAAAAGTGAACACTGAGCAATAGGCTTGTCCATTTAAAGTATACAATCTTAGAAATGTAACATTTTCAGCATATCACTATTTTTATTTATTTGCCACACTGTGCGGCTTGTGAGGCCTTAGTTCCCTGACCAGGGATGAAACCTATGCTGCCTACACTGGGAGCACAGATTCTTAACCATTGGACTGCCAGGGAAGTCCCAACATATCACTATTTTTTAAAAAGGAAGAGACATTTGGTGAGACATTTGACTTTAGAAACACGTATGATTGAGATTTTTAACACGTAGACACTTTGTGAATTTTTAAGCTATTAAAATTTCAGTTTGGCAAGGAAAAACCAAAGCTTAGTTCTCGATTGTTTACCAAAAGTTTTAAAAATCATGATGTGCTAAAAGTACTATTTAATTGTAATGAAAAGAGAAGGAAATGAAAGGTTCGACTGAAATATAGTCAATAGTATCTTGTACCTTGGTCCCTTTGAATGTCTCGTTGACAATAAGTTGACATCCTTCCACAGCGCCATCTCCATTGAACTCCAAGGCAATAACAGGACCTATAAGCAAACCCAGGAAGTGTTGTCTTATCATGAACACAAATCTATTCTCAAATTAATCTTCTTATTCTTCCTTGAAAAATCTACAGCCTTTTCTTTGGGGGTAAGAGAAAAGAAAGAAGAGAGTAGATAGATAGGACACATCACTTCAGCTACTTTTACTCTAATCATAAAACAAATTAACATAGAGTTTCATCACATGACAAGTAGCTTCAGTGCCATTACAGGTCTAGTGTCACATTTTTAAGTGTTGTAAATAGTCTGGCTTTTCTGGTTTTCATTCTTCTATGAAAACCATAAAAAGTCCACCCATTTAGCAGTACAAAAAAATAGCTGATAAAATGACAAATAAGATCAAAAGCTATTCAAGTCATTTTGCCAGGCAGCCAGGCTTTCTTCCAACTCTCCTACTTACAGCCAAGTTTTGGGCCACCAATAATGAAGCTAAGCCAAGTAGGAATTGAGGCCAGGTACCAAAAGTCATGATCATCTGAAAGTGTTTTCTTGAATGTACCATAAAACTATATTCTAGAACCAAAGAACAAATTTTATTTTTTAATTCTCTGGATAGAATATTTGTGCCTCCTTTTCCATACTTACTTTGATTACTTTTAAACCACCTGTACTTGAAATTCTGGTGTAAAGATTAGTGATTCAGTTTGGGCGGGGATCTAAATGTAGCACTGGCACTACTGGTGTCAAGTTATTGGCAAACATGGCCATAAGTCAGCCAAACAAAACAAGCCTTTCAAGTCAATTCAATTTTTTCAGTTATATTCCTAATAGATTTGCTCTTTATCTCCCAGTAATGTAGAAGTTCTGACCTCCAGGAAATTACAAATTTCTTGAAAAAAAGACATAAATCTATTAAACCATATGGAACAAGGGAGAATAATGAAGTATTAAGGAATGAAATACTAAAATGAATGTAGACATGTGCCTCAGAACAAGGCACAAGAATGAGAGAAAAGGGCTTGTGATTTAATACAGACAACAAATACAGAAAAGACAGGCTATGTCACAGTCAACTCTACAATTAGATACAGTGAACAAGTTTGACTTTTGGCAGCATCACAGTATGTAGATTAAGATAGGTGCTGAGTAAAGAAGATAACTGAGGAATATTTTCTCAGAAAAAAAAAAGGATGAGTCTATGTCTGAGGCAAGAAATGAGTAAGATCAACCTGGAATATCTTGTTGAGCCAAAAAACAATCAGGCTATCAAAGACCAATAGGGTTTTATCAAAAGGATATAGGAGCCAGCTTGAATAGGCTACTAATGGCCAAAGATGATACATAGTGAGATCAGAAGGAATAATGATGGCAATTTATTAAAACATACTGAATACATAAAGTCATGAGCTCATAATAACATTCAAAAAAGACACAAACAAACAAAATTCATTGGACACCACTGAAGGTTGCTAGGGCACCAACTTTTTACTCTGAAAATTGATGTTTAATGATTTTTCCTTTATTTACTTTGCATTTCTGATATGAAGCATATTTCAAGTTAGTCAAATATCTCAGTGTATAAGAAGTTCTGTTAATATCCATTAATAAATGCAGAGGTAGTGACACAATTAGAAAATGATCATTTTGAAACTGTTAATAAAATAACTGGATCAGGCAACAATCATCAATGGCTTTAGTATCCCACAGGGAAGACTGACTGGAAACTACAATAAAAAGATTGTCACCACCTGAGCCTAAGAATCTTAGCATCACTAGAAGTACAACAATCAAACATTATGTGCCTTCTCATTACAGAAAAGAGTACAACCTGTGAAATATTCTTACCCTCCACCCCCCAAAAAACTCCTTAAACCTGAGTGTAAACAAGGCTTTGATTTAACTTTTAATCCACAAGAACTACAGAAGGACAAATTAAACAAACCCATGCATACTATGGGACAATTGACCAGGTTTCTTTTACAAGACAAAGGCATGAAACAAACAGGGGACGGGGAACACCTGTTTCTGGTTAAGAGTGATATAAGATACAAAACAACCATATCCAGTGAGTAAGGAGGCCAATTTTAGATCTGGATCAAATTAATCATAAAAATATATAAAGAACGTTTTTAGACAATTAGGGAAATTTGAATATGGACTAGTCAGTAGATATTAAGAAATTGTTAATCGTGTTGGATGTGATAATACATACCACTTAGGAGAACATTTGTGTAGTATATAAATTATATCTTTATTTAAAAAGAAAACAGTCATTTTTAACTTCATTTTGTTTAGGACACACATACTGAAATATTTAGGGATGAAATGACAGGACATATCAAAACTTGATTAAAATACTTCAGCAGAAAAGAATATAGATTATTTTTAAAAGTATGGCAAAAAGTTGATAAAACTGGGGTATGGGTACACATGGAATCATTGGAAGCTACTTTAGAGTAGAGATAGTACATATAGACGTTTGCAAAAAAAAGTTTAAAAATACATTTTAAACTGAATAAATATTGAACTAAAAAGAAAAAAGTTGATAATGTAGGGTTTCCAGTTTTGCAGAGAATGGAAAGTTTTAATTAGGATAGAATGGAATATGCTTTTATTCAGGATCACTAAAAGATACATATATATATAGATACATATATACACACATATATTATATATATATAAATATTATATGTATAATATATATACACACTATATATATATAAAGTCAGACATTTATTACTGAAAGTTCCTGTATTCTACAAAGACAATAAAATCTAGAATTTGGAAATACAGTTTTGGTAGAATTACCCAAGTATGTAACTTGGTTGCTATCCTTTGAATAGAACATTAAGAACTTCTGATAAGTGACTTAATTTGCCAACAAAGAAACATTAACCAAAAAGGCGGATAAGTGTATCAATTTTGATTAACATGTGTGCATTACCCTAGATTTAAAAAAACTACACCACCAACAATGCCGTTTTTAAGCAGTTCTAGTCATCTCTGGAGAAGGCAATGGCACCCCACTCCAGTACTCTTGCCTGGAAAATCCCATGGACAGAGGAGCCTGGTAGGCTGCAGCCCATGGGGTCGCTAAGAGTCGGACACGACTAAGCAACTTCACTTTCACTTTTCACTTTCATGCATTGGAGAAGGAAATGGCAACCTACTCCAGTGTTCTTGCCTGGAGAATCCCAGGGATGGGGGAGCCTGGTGGGCTACCGTCTATGGGGTTGCACAGAGTCCGACACGACTGAAGCGACTTAGCAGCAGCAGCAGTCATCTCTAGTCATCTAATGACGAGGACTACAATGACTTCAAAGTGATTACTTCAAGTGATTATTTCAAACTGAATTATGAGGTCAAGAAGATCACTGGTCATGTTTTTAGTGTTTTAATGTGACTGTCTTATCAAATAGCTTGCAGTAGCTTTAAATCTAAATATTTGAACTGTCATGAAAAAAATGTGAGACTCTGAAGTAAACAAAAATGATTTCTGGATATCCTATCTAATGAACTCTATGTTATTTAACATGACCTTGGAACAAGCCATTATCACGTTTCAGTTAGATTACAGCAACAGCCTCCCAGCTGGTCTCTCCGTTTTTCTCTTAGAGTAACCAGAATGATAAAAGCTACATTTTAAAGGGACCATGGCATTCCTATGCTCTAAAACCTCCAGTAAAATATGTCTATACTTTTCTTATTTTTAATTGTTCTAAAAATAATGGACAGTTTAGGGAGCAGTTGTCTCAGGATTACCTGAGATGCTGTCTCCCAGGCTTGAACTCCTAAAATTTTCCACCCAAATAAAACACAACTCTTAACATTTAGGTTGTGGATATATTTTTCTAGTTGGCACTTAAGGCTCCAAAATCACTGCAGATGGTGACTGTAGCTATGAAATTAAAAGACGCTTGCTCCTTGGAAGAAAAGCTATGACCAACCTAGATAGCATATTAAAAAGCAGAGACATTACTTTGCCAACAAAGGTCCATCTAGTCAAAGCTACGATTTTTCCACTAGTTATGTATGGATGTGAGAATTGGGCTATAAAGAAAACTGAGCCCTGAAAAATTGATGCTTTTGAACCATGGTGTTGGAGAAGACTATTGAGAGTGCCTTGGACTTCAGGGAGATCCAACCAGTCCATCCTAAAGGCAATCAGTCCTGAATATTCATTGGAAGGATTGATGTTGAGCTGAAACTCCAATACTTTGGCCACCTGATGCGAAGAACTGATTCATTTGAAAAGGCCCTGATGCTGGGAAAGATTGAAGGCAGGAAGAGAAGGGGACGACAGAGGATGAGATGGTTGGATGGCGTCACTGGCTCAATGGACATGAGTTCGAGTAGGCTCCAGGAGTTAGTGATGGACAGAAAGGCCTGGTGTGCTGCAGTCCATGGGGTCTGAAAGAGTTGGATATGACTGAGCAACTAAAACGAACTGAACTGAACGGAACTAAATTTCTTTGCATTGTTCATTTAAGAAGGGCTTGTTATCTCTCCTTGGTGTTCTCTGAAAGTCTGCCTTCAGTTGGGTATATCTTTCCCTTTCTCCTTTGTCTATAGCTTCTCTTCTTTCCTCAGCTATTTGTATAGTCTCCTCAGACAACTCTTTAAAAAACGTCGTCACCAAAGACAAAGACTGAAACGCTGTTCAGATTGAGGGAGAGCCATGACCACTAAATGCTACACATAATCCTGGAACAAATGAAAAAATAAAATTTCCCTCTGCAAATAATAATAAAAAATAAATAAATAAAATAAAATATTTAAAAAAATTTATTTATTTACTTGGCTGCTCTGGGTCTTAGTTGCAGCATGTGAACTCTAAATTGTGGCACATAGATCTCATTCCCTGCCCAGGAATCAAACCCAGGCCCCCTACATTGGGAGTGTGGAATCTTGGCCACTGGGCCACCAGGGAAGTCCCTTGTTGACACTTAAGGTTCCAATTCTCACCAATATGGATCAATTTGTACCACAGAAGGACAATGAATGTGAAAAAGAAGAACTGCAGAAGAAACTTGGTTTTATCCTACACATAGGGTAGGGTAATAGCTTAATACTCAACAACAGAATTAAGACAGAACTCTAAACAGAAATTTAGAGCTATTTCTTTGTAAAGCTGCTCCTCACTGTTATTTCCTATAAAACCCATCTGCCTACACCCAGAGAAACTGATCTTATTCCTTTCAATTGAAGGATACCATCAGGTTTTCCTGGTATCACTTTTCTTGAAACTTAAGTCTGCAACTGTCTCAAGGCAGAATGCCAAGATCATCAGGGGACTCAATTTGTCTCTCTCTACTTAGGAAAACACATTCTAAAAAGGATTCTGAAAATGACATTTTACATTTATTTCAATAATTTGAAAATTATTTCAGAAAAGATGTACAGAGAGCTTACTATAAATTGTTAATTTCATTTTTTATAAAGAAAGATTATAGTTAGGAGTGCATGGTAACTGTTAAAGAATTTTTTTCCAAAGTTAAAAAAGAATATTTGACTAATAGTCTTTGAGAAGAATAGTTCATATATCACACTGATTCCCTCTTTTATTGAGAAGCTCTCTTGAAGTCATGTAAGAATCTGTGAAAGAGAAATAAGGCATAATTCAGGGAGAAGGGAGGGAAGAGAAGGGCAGTAAAAAAGAAAGAAGAGGAACAAAACAGAGAAAACCAGTAGGAAATGCTGGCAACTGTGGAGAAGGAGGAATAGTGAGGGGGAAAAGGAGAAAAGAAGAGAAGAGGAGTAAGAAGAAGAAGAAATGGAGGAAACAATGCTACTTCATTTCTAAGATTGTGAATAAGGCTTGTCCAGAACTTTCATTACACTTGTGTTGAAGCTTGTATTATCAAAAAAGGAGAAAATCATTTATTCTCATGCATAAATGACATGAGAAACAAACAAATAGTAAATGAAAATATTTAGAAATAACCATGGTAAAAAGTTTAAAACAGTAGGATGACTATAAAAAAGAAAAATAAAAACTTTTTCTTCCATAGCTTTCTTTAAAACTGAAATAAAGGGCCTCCCTGGTGGTCCAGTCGTTAAGAATCTGTCTTGCAACCATGCAGAGGACACCAGTTTGATTCCTGGACCAGGAAGATCCCACATGCCGCAAGGCAACTGAGCTCGTGTGCCTAGTGTATGTGCTCTGCAACAAGAGAAACCCCTGCAATGAGAAGTCCTGACGCTGCAACTAGAGAGTAGCCCCCGCTCACCAGAACTGGAGAAAGCCCTTGTGTAGCAACAAAGACGTAGTGCAGCCAAAAATAAATAAATATTTTTTAAAACTTAAAAAAATGAAATAAAGAGTATAGTTATTCAACACTGAGATCACACTCTTAAGTACCTCCATTTTTTCCCACTGAAGGATATTTTACATATTCCTTTTATTTTACGTTTCTCTAATAATGAAGGATGTTGAGTTCCTCACTTACTTGTACTGTGAATGCTTCATATCCACTGCTTCTTTTTATTGGACTTTTGGATTCTCTTTGCTGATTAGCAGTGTATATAAGTCATAGAAATAAGGCCTTTATATGTGATATTATGTACAAACGATCAAAACATATCTAGAATTTGTTCCCTTCTCTCCACCTCTTCCCATGATAATGGACTTACTGGACAATATTTCTCTCCTGAGTGACTACAATAATCTTGCAACCTTATTTCTTGTTTCTGCTGAAAAGATATTAGATGCCCAGAAGTGTTTCTGTGGTTAGGGGATTAACAGCAGACAACTCTTGTAGAGGGACAACTTCTGATAAATTGAATGTGTTCTTGAATGTCTATTAAAATCCTTGAGAAAAAGAAAAAAATAACTGACAGTTTAATAATGTAAACAATGCATTAGGTGTTTGTAGCATATATAATGGAGAAGGCAATGGCAACCCACTCCAGTACTCTTGCCTGGAAAATCCCATGGGCGGAGGAGCCTGGTAGGCTACAGTCCATGGGATTGCAAAGAGTCGGACACTACTGAAGCGACTTAGCAGCAACAGCAGCAGCAGCGGCATATATAATAGTAAAACATATAGCAATGACACAAGGATAGGAAGGAAGATTTGAGAATATGATGTTATTAGGTCCTTATAAACTACAAGCCATGTGGTACAGTACTATTATAAAGTGAAAGTGAAAGTCACTCAGTCGTGTCTGACTCTTTGTGATCCCATGGACTATACAGTCCATGGAATTCTCCAGGCCAGAATACTGGGGTGAGTAGCCTTTCCCTTCTCCAGGGGATCTTCCCAACCCAGGGATCAAACCCAGGTCTCCCGTATTGCAGGTGGATTCTTTCAGCTGAGTCACAAGGGAAGCCCAAGAATACTGGATAAATTATTTAAATATGTATACTGTAAAACCAAAGGTGACCATTAAAGAAGACTTAGGAAAAGAAGTATAAATAAATCAATCAATAGGTTTTATTAAAAAATACCCAATTTAACAGAAAAAGAGTTAACAAAAAAACAAAGAACAAGTGGAACAGAAAGCAGCTAGCAAGATGTAGATGTTAATCCAACTATAACAATCTCTTTCAATATGAATGGTGTAAACACAGCAGTTAAAAGACAGAGACTGTCAGATTGGATTGAAAAGCAAGAACAAACTATACGCTGTCTACAAAAAATTCATTTTAGATACACAGATTTTGATAGTTAAAAGAAAATGGATAAAAATATATGATGAGCAAACAAAAGCTGCAGTAGATGTATTTCAGACGAAGCAGATTTCAGAACAAGGAAGATTATCAGAGACAAAGAGGGACATTACATAATGATAAAGGATTCTTTAAGAAGACGTAATTCTAGATGTGTATGCACCTAAAAACAGAGTTTCAAAATTCATAAGGCAAAATCTGATAGGATTTGAAAAAAGAAATAGACAAATGCACAATTATAGTTGAAGACTTTGACACTCTTCTCTCTTTAATTTATAGAACAAATAAGCAGAAAATCAGTAAGGATACAGATGACCTGAATAGCACCATTAACCAAACCAATCTAGTGGACATTTACATAACATTTCATGAAACGAAAGCAGATTATACATTCTTCTCACATGCACACAGACTAGGAAGAACCTTAACTTTTTAAAGAAAATAGAAATCATACAACGTGCATTTTCAGACCATAAGATCATTAATCTAGAAATCAGTAATAGCAACATATCTGGACAATCTCTCAAATATTTGGAAAATAAACATTATACTTCTAAATAATCCATGGATCAAATGGAAAGTCTCAAGGGAAACTACTACATCAGGGGTCAGCACACATTTTCTGTAAAGTGCCAGATGGGAAACATTTTAGGCTTAGTGTCTAAATACAATGTTTGCCACAACTAATCATCTCTGCAGCAGAGATGTAGCAGCAAAACCTAATAAATAAACAAGTGTGGTTGTGCTCTGATAAAACTTCATTTACAAAATATACAGTAGGCCATACTTTGCCAAACCCTGAGTTAAATGAAAATAAATCATATCAAAATTGGCAGGATGCAACTACAGCAGCACTTAAAGGAAAATTTCTAACACAAAATACATATACAGTCAATCTTCATTATTTGCAGGTTCCTTATTTGCTAATTGCTTACTTGGTAAAATTTATTTTACCAAACAGGCAAAATATTTTACCTAATATCAATACTTGCACTTTTTTCATGGTCATTCATGGACATATACAAAGTGGCAAAAAATATGAGCTGCCTCACATCCATGCTCCAAGGTAAATTTGAACAAAGTGATGCTCTGCCTTCTTGTTTAACCATTCATTCTGTAAACAACTGGCTTTTTCACAGTCCATTTAGTACCACATTTTTATACATTTTGTTGGTAATATTGGTATTTAAAATGGCCTTCAAATGTAGTGCTCAAGTACGGTCTAATGTTCTTAAGCTTAGGAAATCTGTGAAGTGCCTTACAGAGAAAATATCTGTTATTAACAGATAAGCTTCATTCAGGTACAAGTTATAGTGCTGTTGGCTGTGAGTTCAATGTTAATGAATCAAAAAAATATACTAAATGAGGGTTTTAAACAGAAACACACATACAACAAGGTTATACTGATTGGTTGAAAGAAATGCTGTGACCAGAGACTTACAGGAACCTAGCCCTACATTTCTCCTAGGAGTAGCAGTACAGTACTCACTGATTCAATATTCACAGCAACTTTATAGAACATATTTACTGTGAATAACGAGAATTACTCTATTAGAAAAGATGAAACCAGTAATGCAAACTAAAACCTTAAGAAACTAGAGAAAGAAGAGCAAATCAAACCTAAAGCAAATAAAAAGTAAATAAGCATTGAGCAGAAACCAATGAAACTTAAAAGAGAAATAGAGAAAATCAATAAAACAAGGAGTTCTTTCTTTGAAATTATCAACGAAAGTGATAAACTCTATCAAGGCCAATGGAGAGGGAGAAGCCTCAAATCACCAATAGGAGTATAAGGACATCGCTACTGATTCTGCATACATTAATAAGAATAAGGAAATACTATAAATTCTACACCTATATATTTGATAACTCAGATGAAATGAAATAATTCCCCCAAAGACAAAAACTATCAAAACTCACCCAAGATGAAAAATATATCTTGAAGAGCTCTATATGTAATATATAAATAAATTAATTAAATGTATAGCTACAAATCTTCCCCTCAAGTCTTCAGGCCCAGATGGTTTTGCTGGCAAATTCGACCAGACATTTAAGGAAAAAAATGATACTAATTCTCTATAATCTCTCCAAGATGACAGAAGATGAAGGATACTTCTCAAATCATTTTATGAGGCCAGCATTACCCTAATATCAAAGCAAGACAAAGATACTACAAGAAAAGAAAATGACAGACACAATATGCTTCATGAACAAAAATGTAAAAATTCTCAATTAGCAAATTGGATCCAGCAATATATGAAAGGGATAAAACATCATGATCAAGGGCATACATCTCAGGAATATACGGCTGGTAAGACATTCAAAATTAACAAAAGTCACTGACCAGATTAAATGACTCAATAATTTTAAAAAAATATGGTCATTTCAATAAATGCAGAAAAAGAATTTAGCAAAATTCAATATCCATGCGTGATAAAAACTTAACAAACCAGGAATAGAATGAAACTCCCTCAGTCTAATAAAAGGTATATATGAAAAAAATCTGTAACTAACATCATTCCTAATGGTGAGACTGAACACATTTTATCCTGAGATCAGAAACATGGCAGAGATGTCCTCTTTTCACTAGTTTACACAACAAGACCTAGCCAACACAATAATGCCAAAAAAGGAAATAAAAGGCATGTCAAAGAGACAGAGGAATTAACCTAAAAGAGCTCCCAAAGAGTAAAATTGGAACAATTTGACAGTATTGGACTATAACCCAAAGAATAAAATACATATCTGTGAGTCCCTACTGACAGACATAAATGACTGAATAAATAAATGGGAGAGAAGGGACAAATCTTTCATATAGAATTCCAAATAATGTATGTAGATACTCCTCTCTCTAGGAGGTGATGCTTAATTCCTTCTTCTTGAGTGTAGACTGTTCTTAGAGATTCAAATTCCAAAAAAAAATAGAAAGAACTTCCAAAGAGTATAGAAAGGGGGAAAAAGGAACTTTACAGTGTTTAAGAAACCTGGCAGATACCACCTGAACCAAGTCACTAAGGGCAACATCACCAGTGTTAAGTTATGTTGCTATCACGTGCCCTACGGTGTGGTGTGATGGGATGTGATGTGATGAGAAAGGCACTTCACCTCTCCTCCAAAACTCAAAACCCCAGTATAACCAGAGAAAACACTAAGACACACACAAATCGAGGGACATTCTACAATAATTTACCAGTACTGTTCAAATATTTCAAGGTTATGAAAAACAAGGAAAGACTCAGGAACTGTTATAGATTAGAAGAGATTAAGGAGATATGGTGACTAAGTGCAATGTGGGATCTTGGATTAAATTCTGGAACAGAAAAAGGACATAAGTGAAAAAAAACCCAGTGAAATCTGAATAAGGTTTATAGTTTGAATAAAGAGTATTTTACCAATGTAAAGTTTTGACAAATGTACCATGCTTATGTCAACATAAGAGGAACATAAGTAGTAAAACTCTCTGTACTACCTTTGTAACTTTTCTGAAAGTCTAAAATTATTCCAATATAAGTTTATTTAAAAAAATAGAAATGTCTAGTAGATTTTCATCTCAAACTAGAAGCCAAAGTCTCTACAGTGGCTCACATGGCCCTACATTATCTGATTCTTCCTTTACTACTTCTCATATCTCATCTATGTTTGCTGAATAAATGAATGAATGATCCTTTAAAACAAAGGAACCCAAATCTGACTAATCATCAGAACCATATGGGGAACTTTGTAAAATGCAGATGCCAAGGGAATATCTCAGAGATATTTGAATCAGTCCTGAAGTGGGAGTTGGAAATTTAAATCTTTAATAGTACCCCAGGCAGTTCTGAGAATCAGTCATTCGAAAGATTCTCAGGATGAAAAAACACAATGAATTCCCTCATTAAGCTGTCAAATAGCTTCATTAATAGAAAGGAAATAACTGTGACTACTTTAAATGATGATGAAAATTTAGAGACTCTAAAATAAAAACTATTTGAAATAAAAGCAAATTTTCCAAAGGGTAAGTCCACTCCCCTCCCCTCTCAGAACAGTGGTTTGCAACTGGGGGCAATTTAGCCCCCGAAGGGGCATTTGGCAATGTCTGGAAACGTTTTTGGTTGCCATAATTGGGGCAGTG
Source organism: Bos taurus (assembly GCF_002263795.3). Taxonomy (NCBI): domain Eukaryota; kingdom Metazoa; phylum Chordata; class Mammalia; order Artiodactyla; family Bovidae; genus Bos; species Bos taurus. Next base: position 85,258,019 of record NC_037357.1, on the reverse strand, counting down.
TGCTACTGGCATCTAGTCAGTAGAGGCCAAGGATGTTGCTAAACATCCTATAATGTACACAACAACCCATCACAGCAAAGAATTATCTAAAAATATCAAATACTGGTGAGGTTGAAAAACTCTCCTTAGAATGTCTGATGGCCACTTTTACATAAAGACCCAATGCCTCCAATACCTACAGGAATATCTCCACGGACAGCCTGTTCATTATTCCATGTCAATCAATGCACTACTGGCAGCTTAAAACTTTTGCCCAACTTTTATTTTGAAAAATTCCAGATATTATAGAAAAGTTGGAAGAATGACAAACATCCATTTGCTCTTCGCTTGCATTCATGTTAAGTCGCTTCAGTCGTGTCCAACTCTTTGCAACCCTATGGACCATAGCCTACCAGGCTCCTCTGTCCGTGGGATTCTCAAGGAAAGAATACTGGAGTGGGTTGCCATGCCCTCCTCCAGGGGATCTTCCTGATCCAGGGTAGAACTCACGTCTCTTACCTCTCCTGAATTGGCAGGCAAGTTCTTTATCACTATCACCACCTGGGAAGCCCTTGCTCTTCACCTATACCCATCAAATGCTAACATTTGGCCACATTTGCTTTGCCACACACTATACACATACACACACATGCACACAGACATGCACAAACACACACTTTGCATTGCTGAGCCATTTGAAAATAGTAGATATCATAACACTTTAGCATGCATCTCCTATATAAATGACCACAATACTATTATCATACTTAAGGCTACAACAATAATTCCATAATATCATCTTCAAAATTCCCCAGTTGTCCCCAAAATGACTTTTAAAACTTTAGAGTTCACCCCACCCTAATCTAAAATCCAATTAAGGTTCATTCCTTTCATTTAGTTGTTCCGTTCAGTTCAGTTGCTCAGTCGTGTCTGATTCTTTGCGACCCCATGAATCACAGCACGCCAGCTCTCCCTGTCCATCACCAACTCCCAGAGTTCACTCAAACTCATGTCCATCGAGTTGGTGATGCCATCCAGCCATCTCATCCTCTGTCGTCCCCTTCTCCTCCTGCCCCCAATCCTTCCCAGCATCAGAGTCTTTTCCAATGAGTCAACTCTTTGCATCAGGTGGCCAAAGTATTGGAGTTTCAGCTTTAGCATCAGTCCTTCCAATGAACACCCAGGACTGATCTCCTTTAGGATGGACTGGTTGGATCTCCTTGCAGTCCAGGGGACTCTCAAAGAGTCTTCTCCAACACCACAGTTCAAAAACATCAATTCTTCAGCGCTCAGCTTTCTTCACAGTCCAACTCTCACAACCATACGTGACTACTGGAAAAACCATAGCCTTGACTAGATTGACCTTTGTTGGCAAAGTAATATCTCTGCTTTTCAATATGCTATCTAGGTTGGTCATAACTTTCCTTCCAAGGAGTAAGCGTCTTTTAAATACATGGCTGCAATCACCATCTGCAGTGATTTTGGAGCCCCCAAAAATAAAATCTGACACTGTTTCCACTGTTTCCCCATCTATCTGCCATGAAGTGATGGGACCAGCTGCCATGATCTTCGTTTTCTGAATGTTGAGCTTTAAGTCAACTTTTTCACTCTGCTCTTTCACTTTCATCAAGAAGCCCTTCAGTTCCTCTTCCCTTTCTGCCATAAGGGTGGTGTCATCTGCATATCTGAGGTTATTGATATTTCTCCCGGCAATCTTGATTCCAGCTTGTGCTTCATCCAGCCCAGCGTTTCTCATGATGTACTCTGCATATAAGTTAAATAAGCAAGGTGACAATATACAGCCTTGATGTACTCCTTTTCCTATTTGGAACCCGTCTGTTGTTCCATGTCCAGTTCTAATTGTTGCTTCCTTACCTGCATATAGGTTTCGTTTAATCCAGAACAGTCCCCCATTGTTTTTATCCAAGGGTGTTGTCTGCAGAGTCCTTGCCAATTGCCTTGTAAAATGTCTTCCATTTTTGATTTGTCTCATTGTTCCCTCATGGTGTCATTTAACATGTCTCCAGATTTCCTTTATTCTCTATAAACTAGAAGCTAAATCTTGGCTCAATTAGATTCAGGCAAAATATTTTTGGCAAGAATACTTCACACATGATGTTGTATATTATTACCATCACATCAGGAGAAATACAATGCCAGGTTGCTCTGCCATCACTGATGCTAAGTACCCTGATGTAAAGGCACACTTTCCATTTGAATTAGAATGTGTGTATCCTACTTCTCATCAACTTTTACCCCAATAGTTTTAGCATTCATTGATAACCTTTGAGTTAATTATTACATCAGGGTTTGGAAAATAGTGATTTCTGAAGTCTATCATTCCTTCTATGTTTATTAGCCCACAGTATTCTGTAAAGAACAGAAGAGCTTTCCTTATTCCCTCTCTCCCTGCCCACCCTTTTGTTTGATGCTTGTGTGTGTGTGTGTTATTCGCTCAGTTGTGTCTGACTTTTTGTGACCCCATGGGCTGTAGCCCGCCAGGCTCCTCTGTCCATGGAATTCTCCAGGCAAGAATACTGGAGTTGCCATTCCCTTCTCCAGGTGCTTAATGCACATTTATTAACTGAATATATTGAATACTATTGATTTTACAAATTAGATAAAAAGCATGGGCTGATGAATTTTATAGAGATATTCCTCAGACTATAAAAACAAATTTTAAACAGATGATTTGTTTGTGATTACCTAGATGAGAAACTGATTATTACTGTGAGACCATTTGGGGTCCTGGAGAACTGGTCATTTCAAGCTAATGGAAGAGTGCTTTCCTGGTGGCTCACATGGTAAAGAATCTGCCTGCAATGCAGGAGACCCAGGTTCAATCCCTGACTTGGAAAGATCCCCTGGAGAAGGGAATGGCAACCCACTCCAGTGTTCTTGCCTGGAGAATTCCATGGAGAGAGGAGCCTGGTGGGTTACAGTCCATGGGGTCACAAAGAGTTGGACACGACTGAGTGACTAACACATACATAGGAAGCTTCTGGATCATGGGAATATCTAGCAGTCATTCATGATATCTGTGAGGACCATACAGTTAGATAGATTCCAAGATGACTGGGTATGCTGGTCTATGGTTCCAGTGCCAATTTCCTCTCTCCTCTTTTTTATTACCACTATGGATGCATGGATTTCTGATGTTGTTAAATCAATTCCCTTCATTATTGTGGTTTTTTTTGGGGGGGGGGCCACACCACATGGCATGTGGGATCTTAGTTTCCTAAACAGGGATTGAACCTATACTCCCTACTTCATCATGCTTTTGATGCTCAAATTGTCCCAAATTTGACCAGTGGAAATTCCTTGAGATTCCTTTAAACTGACTCCTGTGACCTTTTGACATGGCCTCATTAGTCTCTGACTACTTCCTATGGACATCTCTGATTTTAAAAGCTGTTTATATATTGCTTTGCTGAAATTCTTAAAACATCTGTCCATTAGTTTGAGTTCTACTTTTTGCAGGAACAGAACACTTCTTCCATGTGGAATGTTATGTGACTTAAAAACACATACTATGGTTGTGTTAGAGCAATTCTATGAAACCACTTCACTAACATTACACAAGCATATAAATCATTAATTTAGGTCTATTCATATGCCCACTTCATCCCTAATCCTCACACTTTTATATGTCTATTACACTTATTATTTGATTGAATTTTCTTAAAGCTGCTAAGGGTTTAAAGATTTATTTTCCAGGTTCCATCAGAATGTTCCTGTATCAATAAGGCTGCATCAAAGGAGCCAGGTCATAATTTCCTATATATAATCTAGGATAGATTCATACACTGGTTAGAGACAGTCTATGGTACTACCAGAGGAATCACAAAAGTATATAAAATATATTGTATTAATACTTAAGGACTGCATCACACCCAGCATTAGTTATTAAGATTATCCTAACAATCCTCCAATATTTTCCTATAGCTTTTTGCAGTTTATTTTAACTTATTTATACATAAAGAGCATATGAATGCAGATGTGCCCCCTTTCCAGGATATATCCAATCATCATTATGTATTATTATATATTTTGCTCAGGCCAGTCAAGAAAAGCCTGATGAGCCTTCAGCAAACAACATCCCTGCTCTGACGGATGAACTCTGTCTTCTAGAATCAGGACACCTTCAAATACATGGAGACAAACAGCAACACTTCAGAAGTACACATGAACTCTAGTTCCTCTGTTTGTAGACATATTTCCAGCGTCTGAAATTTACTGGTGGCATTTGCCCACTGGGGAAAACAATTCTAATTATGCATAGAAACTTAATCAATCATGTTAAGTACACAGAATGGTATGCCCTTTGATTTATATTTCTTATTTCTTTTCCAGTACTGTCAAAGCACACTCACTGAAGGCAGAAAGAATCCTTATCAAGTCCTTTATAACTGGCAGGGAGAAGGAAATGATCACTCACTATAGTATAATAATACAACAATAATAAAATAATAATTAAAGATGATAAAATACATAATAATAAAATGTGACTTTCAAGAAATAAGATGATAGAACAGGGGAAGGAAAAAACCTAATGCGTAGTGTCTAGTTGCAGGGTGGGGGTTGCAGATCAGTGGTAAAGCATGTGCTTTACATGTATGAGGTCCCTTCCATTTGTCTTTGGGGCTTCCCTGGTGGCTTAGATGGTAAAGAATCTGTCTGTAATGTGGAAGACCCAGGTTCGATCCTTGGGTAGGGAAGACCCCTGGAGAAGGGAATGGCAACCCATTCCACTATTCTTGCCTGGAGAATTCCATGGACAGAGGAGCCTGGCAGGCCATAGTCCATGGGGTCAAAGAGACATGACTTAGCGACTAACACTTTCACCTTTCACTTCACTAATGTCTAGTTAATTATATATGGCATTTTGAATGATGTGAAATTTTGACATTTCTGAATGGTAACAGGAAAAACATAAAACAAATGACAAAGAGAAGACAATTTAAGAGAAATACTAAAGGCAAGAGTAAGTCAAATCAGCAGTTTAAAAGAATAACCACAAAAAATATACCAATTATCCAGAAGGTACCTTTGTTCAAAAGAGGAAGGAAGTCAGGTGCTTTTTCATGAAAAACCCTTTGAGCATCTTCGGCTTTCATTGACACCTCCTTTGTCTGAACTAGGAAAAAGCCTTTAGCAACCATCTGTGGGAAATAAAATTTCATTCAGATTTTAAAATGACCTGAGGCTAAAACAATGTTTTCCTATTCTACAATTTTTCTATATAAAATGCAACACAGCACTCTGATTTTCATTTTAGTTAGAACTGTAATTCAGGGTGTTTACTGTAACAAGTTTTCACATACACAAGATTCTTCCTTCCAGATGCATGGTTCTGGTTAAGAATGAGTACTGCTATGCTTACTGTTACAATTAAGAGCCAAAGAAACATAAATTAGCCCTCAAAATTTTAAGCATTATTTAAAATTTTTTTTGACTGAAACTAACAAATATAAGCTTTAGTTTGGTGATAGCGCAAATGTCCAATGAGAGGAGAATGGTTAAGTAAATTATGGTATGTTCACATGATAAAATACCATAGTTCATTAAATATAACAAATAATAATGGGGGAAGCTTATATAATAATGTTAATTTTAAAAACCATGATTCAAATTTACATAGTCTAGCACAACAATGATAGATTATGTTTATGGAGCACTTACTATGTGCCAGGCAGTTTTATGTATTCTATATGTATAACATGTTTAACCCTCTTACAAGACAGATACTATTATTACTCTCATTTTACAGATGAGAAATTAAAGCACAGAGTGGGTAAGACATCTGCCCGTGATCACACAACTATTAAGTGACAGAGCTGTGATTTGAATCCAAGTAATCTGACTGCTGTTGTTCAGTTGCTAAGTCATAACCATGTTTGCAAGCCCATGGACTGCAGCACGCCAGGCTTCCTTGTCCTTAACTATCTCCCTGGGTTTGCTCAAATGTGATTACAGACTAAATAAATTAAAAACTATTCCTACAAAGATAATTCAAGGTTCAGCATAAAAAGCTTATTTCTACTCTATTTCTATAGTTCTTTACAGTAAGTACATATTTTTTTAAACATGCAAACACAATTTATTGTGTGATAATAATTTTCATCCATCTTGGGCAAATATTTAGGAATAGGACTGTTCAGTCATATATAAAATGAGTACACATTAATTTTTAAGATAATTATGAAAATAGTTTTTTAAAATGCAAAATTATGGAGAGAGTAACATGGAAACTTACATTACCATATGTAAAATAGATAGTCAATGGGAATTTGCTGTATGTCTCAGGAAACTCAAATGGGGTTCTGTATCAACTTACTGGGGTGGGATGGGGAGGGAGATGGGAGGAAGGTTCAAAAGGGAGGGGATATATGTATACCTATGGCTGATTCTCATTGAGGTTTGACAGAAAACAACAAAATTCTGTAAAGCAATTATCCTTCAATTAAAAATAAATAGATTTTTAAAAAATGCAAAGTGACTCAGCCAATTAAAGCCTATTGAAAATTTTAATCATAAAAGTAACAAATAAGCTCAATATAGAATATTAAGAAAAAAACAGAAACAAAGAAATATTGACCAAACTGCCACTACTCAAGGATGTCACTGCTATAATAGGTACACCTTCTTTTCTGGGCCATGCCACATGGCCTGTGGGATCTTAAAAGTTCCCTAACCAGGGATCAAACCCATGCCCCCTGAAGTGGAAACTCAGAGTCTTAACCACTGGACCACTTCATCAGGGAAGTCCTGGTATACTTCCTTTTACCCTTCCAGTTTTTGTTCCATTACAGAAATAATACAGGTTTTATGTAAAATCCATAGAACTAAAAACAAAAAAAGAAAACCCTGATCTTAATCCACTTCCTAAGAAGAACCACAACTATTAACATTTTAGCATATATAACTTTCCAGACTTATCTACTTAAAAAAATCAGATACATAATATTCTACAAATTTTCACTTAGTTGTAAACATTTTCCAACTATTCTACTATAAAATCAGTTTTAATGTTTGATAGTATTTCATTCTATGGCTACATTATCCCATACTATTTCATCAAATTGGATTCAAACTCAAATCCTTTTTCAGAGCCCTCAATGCTGCCTCAGAAATAAAAAGAAACACCCATTAAAAAAGTAGAAGAAAATTACATAAACATCACTGCCAGACGATGACTGCAAAGTTACTTAAAATATCAGAAACAATCCGACATCTGTTTCTAATTCCCTAGACTGCTCATTACCTCTCATTTTATAGTCAGACACATAAACTGACAAAAACTAAGATGATTAATTCAAAATACCATTACCTAAAAACAAATAATGAACTATGAAACTAGTATATCTAGTTTGATGTTTCACTGCAGACATGTGAAGAAACTGTTTCATGAAAATTCTACTTTTAAAGACTTGAAAGTAGCAGTAACTACCCAACTTAAATTATCCAATACTTTACTTCCCAGATGGTGCAGTCGTAAAGAACTCGCCTGCCAATGCAGAAGTAGGAGACGTGGGTTCGATCCCTGGGTTGGAAGATCCCCTAAAGGAATAAATGGCAACCCACTCCAGTGTTCTTGTCTGGACAATTTCATGGACAGAGGAGTCTGGTGGGTTACAGTCTATGGGTCACAAAGAGTCGGACATGACTGAGCACGTATGCACGTGGTTACTTCCAAACAACTCAAACTACTTTTACTTTAATTTATCCTATGCATATCTGTGATGCAGTTAAGAGCCAGCAGGAAATCTGATTTTTAGATGAGAAAATTGAGGCTCCAGTGACGCCATCCAACCATCTTGGATGACAGAGGATGAGATGGTTGGATGGCATCACTGACTCAATGGACATGAATTTGAGCAAACTCTGGGAGATGGTGAAGGACAGGGAAGCCTGGTGTGCTGCAGTCCATGGGGTCCCAAAGAGTTGGACATGACTGAGCGACTGAACAATGAGAATTTCTCTTGACTCCTATGGAATGTGTTTTCTGGTTTACCCAGTTTTTCTAGACTTCCTACTCTCTCCAAGTTTTATACTTTCTATCTCAAAAAACTATTACAATAGCTTTAATTTATAAAAACAGTATGAAAAAAATTCTGTGTTACTCCTACGGTTTAACAAAACCAGAGACAGCAATCACAGTTTTAGTCTAAGCTGTTTTAAGACATTTGTGTTATGATATGGAAAGACTCATTTTATTTTTTCCGTCTCAGCACTAACTAGCTTCTACACATATTTTCCAGGGAACTCTAGCTTCATTTTTTTTTCTAAAAAAACTATGTAACCTCTCTCTTAATATGTAAGTCATTGGTCTTTCAGCATGTTGTGATACCCTGTTCACATGTACTTGGTATTTTCTTCTTTTTGTTCTCTTTATTCTGTGATTTCAGAATTAGTTAGGATAACTCTAGCCAAAAAGTTCCATGGTTCTTCCTTCTAGGCTAGAGGGTAGTATCTGCTTTGCTTTCACACACTTTTGGTCACATTTCTACTCCACCAGGCATTTATCAACTTTCCTTTACCTCTGAGGCAGCATAACAGTATCATGCTTAAGGGTTAAGACTATGGTCTACAAAGCCAAACTCCCTGGATTTAAATCATGGCTCTGCTACTTACCAGCGAGTGACCTCTTGCTGGTTACTTACTTTCTCTGTGACTCAATTTCTTATCTGTATAAAGAGGAACAATGGCACCTATTTCATAGGTTATTCTGAATTAAGTGAGTTAATTCACTTAAATATTATACAATAAACACTATATAAATGTTAGCTATTATTATTATTGTCATCATTTTAATTTTTGTTATTGTTGCATTTTTATTTCAGTTATTCTGTAATCCAGAAGGCTATATAAAGAACACAAATCTTCCTGGTCAGGTTACTTTCAAGTGCACACAACCTGTCATTTCACATATCAGATACCAAGTTAAAAGGTTAAGAATGTCTGATGACTCATGAAGAATGACAGTGTTTGCTTCGATGGCTTTTTTTCTTTAAACATATTATACATTCTTTATGTTCTCTTTGAACTATCAACCAAAAAGGAGTTTAACCTGAATAATTACTTCTTTTGAAAAATGTATGTAGATTTTTAAAAAAAAATCACCATACAGTATAATGAAAATGTTTACCTCAGATATTGGATTAACATGTGATTAGACAGCTCAAAGGCCAGAGCACTTTTTCTACATCTCACCAGATCCACAGCACATGTTTATCAGATTGGCATAATCAAAAAGAAAATATCAAATTCTTAAGATTATACTTGGCTTCAGTTGTTTGGAAAACTGGACCTCAGATATACTTTGAAGATTTCAGACATGGGCTTTCTACATTGTGGAATGTATAAACTACAGAGAAGCAGTCACTTGTAGTTTTTTTTTCCCCTAAAACCATTCTTTTTGACAGAAGTGTTACAACTTTAAAAAAATCCATTCAAAAAGAGTTTTCCGTTCACCTCTCCATTTCTGGAAGTTTGATTTTCAAATTCAAAGAGACTTTCTGAAGAAAGCTTGATTAATGGATAATCAATACTTCCTATTGCTGCCTCCCCATTGGAGCATCCACCAACCAAGAACTACTACTTCTGGAATCCCTAACCTCCAGATCCCCACTTATTTCTCAAGTGAAAGTTGCTACCCAAAGAACCCTTCTCTATTCCTGAATGCACTAAAAGCCCCTGATCATGAGCCTACAACCTCTGGCGTCCCAGCTGCCACCTCATTCTATCACACTAACTTCTTCTTCATGGCAATAGGGCAAAGGGAAGTAAGGAAAGTAATGTGGAGGTTGCTCTCACAGTCAAAACAAGCTCCAAAAGTTGAATTCCTAAATGTCTTTCTCACACCCTAAACAATTAAAAACTCCAGATAAATTTCCCCAGTAAGTAATTATAAAAGGTCATGCTTCACTTTGTAGTACTACTGTGATAAAGAATGGAAATTATTTGAGGGCAGATAATTTTGTTTGTGTATCTCTCCTCACAGCATATATTACATTTCATCAGCTCTAAACTTCCATCAATTGTAAGACGCATTTCTGAGAAGCAAAACTGGAAAATAAAGACATATCCTATAATCAATGAAATATGGTAACAGTAACTTCCACATAATGAGTGCTTAATGGATGCTTCCAGAATTGAATTATGTTTTTAAAGTTTCTTTGGGAAAGTATTTGAGGCCTAACTTCAGATAAATCCATAGTGGGCAGAGGACTATAATTTAAGGATTGCCTGTATTTCTAATAGCCAATTTGAAAAGAATGGATATTCTCCAGGAAGTGGTTTGTTCCTATATAGATGTATGTCTGTTTTGGTTCTCTCTCTTCTCCTTACCTCATCAATTAGTTTTCTGGCATTTGCTATAGTATAATCACCAGCAAATAATACCACTAAGCATGACTCATCACTGCTCTTCTGTCTCTGACCCCGGGACACTGGAACGATACTTCTACTCGCTTCTGTGGAAACGCGGACAGCTTTGAGCTCTTCGGTAGTAGGTAGAGGAACATGGTCCTGAACGACAGCATCTTCTGGAAGAAGGCTCCAGTTGTGTTCTCCTGACACAGGTGTAAAGTCATGAATGCTACTCCAGGTATTATTGAAGATACTGAGCCCAGCATCTTTGAACTGGAAAGCTAATTCAGGGTAATACCATTGAAAACAGCTAAACTTGATATTCGTGGAAGACTCAATAATGGGCTGAGTGGCGCAGCACAAGAAGACTTCCAGCTTTCTACAGTCCCGCACACGAAACTGTTGGCAGGCTAATGCGCACTTACAATCTCTGCAATTCCGGAAAAACACGCTGCCTTTCACGGGTCCCAGAAAAATGACACAATTAGTACAGTCATCAATAGTAACGGTAGCAGAATGATCAAAAATATAGATGTTACAGTTCTCACAGTCTTGAATGAGAAATTGTTGTCCTGCCACTTTCCCAGGTAAGCGACCTACTGTTACATCCTTCAGTCCACTGAACATGTAGTCTTTCAGATCAACCTGTAGGAACAAAACACAGACCTTCAGTATTATTAACATTATTCAGCAAACATTGTCTATTAGGTGTCAGGAACAATTTTTTTTTAAATGCCAGAACAGAGACTCAAGCCAGCTAATGATCACTGTCTAGTGTCAGAGCCCAGAGGCTCCAAGGTTTGCCAGCCTTGGAATACACAAGTGGAAAGCCTGGGATCGTGGACACGGAGAGGCCTGCTTTCTTTGCCAGCAGGGATACAAGCAAGTACAGAGCTAAGGACACACAGAAAACTGGAATCAGTCACCTTTACTCTCCCCAGCTGGGGTCTACACACTCCTGGCTCCTTCAGGAGCCTCATAAATACAGGGAAAGAAAAAAGATCACAAATAACCACACAGACAGATTGTAGAGCCCTGACATACTCTGCCTCCAGGACACCTGCTTCCTGGGAGACATGTCTGGTTGATGTGCGTGGGGGTGATGGCACGAACTTTTCTTATAACCAGACCTGGCAGTTTCCTACACAAGGTTCCAGTAAGCTTACATAAGCTGAGTACCCAGTCCCCAAAGTAGAAAGCTACTTTTGGGTTCTAGTCATTGAAACCATGGAAGGAGGCCAATCAGTCCAATCTCTTGGTGGGGCAGTCAGGCACATCTACCTGTATCTCAAACTGGTAGGTTCTGGCTAACCTAGTGGATACAGTGGGGAGACTAAGAGCCGCAGAGCCTTTTATGATGCCCTAAACTGGGTAGGACTTATGAAGAAAGTGGCCTTCCTAGTTCTCGGGATCTCAGCTAGGATTCCCAGAAGACCTACTTCATTTGACATTCACTTGAAAGATTTTCAGAGCCCTAGATGGTGCCTAAAAGGGAAGGAACAATTTTTAATGATAAAATAATATATTCCAACTCTTAATGACTTTGCAACATAGTGAGAAAATAAACATGACAACATTTTTTTAATAAATAAATAAAAGGCATGGGAGGGAAAAGGGAGAGGAAACTGTTATAGATAAAGAAAGGCTCAAGGACATACCAACCAAACAATGTGTGGACACTGCTGGATCCTGTTTCAATATATCAACTGTAAAAGTAATTTTTAGAAACAACTGGGGAAATTCTCATACATACACACAGCATATTGGATGATATTAAGTAATATTTCAGCTTTGACCCTTTTCTTTTTCTGATGCTTCACTTAAAAAAAAAAAAACTGTTTCTTTAAAACTTCTGAATTTGGAAATACGCCCAGATTGGAATATGCTTCTCTTTTCTTCTATAAACTGATGCCTGGGGTCTTACTTTCTAAACCCCAACTGATTTCTGCAACGTGCTACAGAAAATGGAAGAACGTGAAGGCATAAGAGTCACTGTATGTTAGAATTTGTATCTACAAATTTGATTCAAACATTTATTAAGCTACTCCTACAATGTAAGTTTTTTCCCCCAAATTTCACCATTTCTAGCTTTAGGTATTTTAAACTAAAACCCACAGAATCTTTTAAACAGTATACCTGGAATCTGTCACATTATCTTTTAAATTTTAGCTGACCTCTCAAAATATAGTCATTAAAGGACCATTTTGATTTCTCCAAATTACTTTGAAATCTACTTGCACTGTCTTACCTCTTTGTGAATATTAAATTTCAAGCAAAACTATTCATGTACCAGAAACAGGCTCCCATAGGTATAGTACATCAAAAACTTCATTATTTACAAAGGAATAATTTAATCATCTTAATCATACGCAAACTAGCTTAAAGTGACTTATTCAGTATTACACAATAAATGTTGTACTCATCTGGTTTTACACAATGTACTAGAAGAAATATTGGTCTGTAGCATGAGGCAACAAAAGAGGCCTCTTTTCTAGCCTCAATTTGGTCACCTATAAGCAACATGAATGAAAAAAGCACTTTAACTTTCAAGATCTTCAGTCACTCACCTTTTCAGTCATCTGAACACCCAATTAGAGCCAGACATTGTTTTAAGCACTAAAATGAATATGGCCAGATTTTTTCCATGAAAGAACTGAACACCAACTAAACAAATAATTTTAAAACAACCTGGCTGATGTTAGGGGCGTCTGGGGGTGAAAGGATACATATATATGTATGGCTGAGTCCCTTTGCTGTTCACCTGAAACTATCACAGCATCATTAATTGGTTATACTCCAATACAAAATAAAAAGTTAAAAATAAATAAATAAATTGGACATCTGAATTTGGGGGGAAAAACCAATAAAATAATGTGGCTGGGTAATGAGAGATGCCCACAATATTCTGGAAGTACAGAGAAGCAACACCAGGGGTAGGGAAGGTAGGGGTATAAGACTTCCTATTCAAAGTGAGAATGAATAAGCTGAAGTTCACCAGGTAAAAGGGATGGTAGTAAAGGATCTCCCTTCCCTTATCAGGCAAAAACGAAAGAAATGAAACAAAATAAAACTCTTCAGGGAGGGTGAGGAAAATGGAAAGTGGTTTGGTGTTACCAGTGATACTGCAATGGGAGCAAATAAAGCTAGAGAGACAGGCAGGGGCCATATTATGAAACTTGGAAGTGATCTATGGGCAGTAGGGTACCACAGAAGGAAATAAATAAGCAAAATTTACATTTTAGGACGATTATTTGGTAAGAATAAAGACAAATGGCATGGGGATTTGAGTTCAGTTCAGTTTCAGTTCAGTCACTCAGTCGTGTCCGACTCTGAGAACCCATGAACTGCAGCACACCAGGCCTCCCTGTCCATCACCAACTCCTGGAGTTTACCCAAACTCATGTCCATTGAGTCAGTAATGCCATCCAACCACTTCATCCTCTGTTGTCCCCTTCTCGTCCTGCCCTCAATCTTTCCCAGCATCAGGGTCTTTTCAAATGAGTCAACTCTTCACATCAGGTGGCCAAAGTACTGGAGTTTCAGCTTCAACATCAGTCCTTCCAATGAACACCCAGGACGGATCTCCTTTAGGATGGACCTGTTGGATCTCCTTGCAGTCTGAGGGACTCTCAAGAATGGCATTGAAACATGTAAAATATCATGTATGAAACGAGATGCCAGTCCAGGTTCAATGCATGATGCTGGATGCTTGGGGCTAGTGCACTGGGACGACCCGGGGGGATGGTGTGGGGAGGGAGGAGGGAGGAGGGTTCAGGTTGGGGAGCACATGTATACCTGTGATGGACTCATTTTGATGTTTGGCGAAACTAATACAATTATGTAAAGTTTAAAAATAAAATAAAATTTAAAAAAAATTAAAATTAAAAATTAAAAAAAAAAAAAAGAGTCTTCTCCAGCACCACAGTTCAAAAGCATCAATTCTTCGGCACTCAGCTTTCTTTATAGTCCAACTCTCACATCCATACATGACTACTGGAAAAACCATAGCCTTGACTAAACGGACCTTTGTTCATAAACTAATGTCTCTGCTTTTTAATATGCCATCTAGGTTGGTCATAACTTTCCTTCCAAGGAGTAAGCGTCTTTTAATTTCATGGCTACAATCATCATCTGCAGTCATTTTGGAGCCCAAAAAATAAAGTCAGCTACTGTTTCCACTGTTTCCCCATCTATTTGCCATGAAGTGATGGGAACAAATGCCATGATCTTAGTTTTCTGAATGTTGATTTTTAAGCCAACTTTTTCACTCTCCTCTTTCACTTTCATCAAAAGGCTCTTTAGTTCTTCTTCACTTTCTGCTATAAGGGTGGTGTCATCTGCATATCTGAGGTTATTGATATTTCTCCCAACAATCTTGATTCCAGCTTGTGCTTCCTCCAGCCCAGCATTTCTCATGATGTACTCTGCATATAAGTTAATAAGCAGGGTGACAATATGCAGCTTTGACGTACTCATTTTCCTATTTGGAACCAGTCTGTTGTTCCATGTCCAGTTCTAACTCTTGCTTCCTGACCTGCATACAGATTTCTCAAGAGGCAGGTCAGGTGGTCTGGTATTCCTATCTGTTTCAGAATTTTCCATAGTTTATTGTGATCCACACAGTCAAAGGCTTTGGTATAGTCAATAAAGCAGAAATAGATGTTTTTCTGGAACTCTCTAGCTTTTTCCATGATCCAGCAGATGTTGGCAATTTGATCTCTGGTTCCTCTGCCTTTTCTAAAACCAGCTTGAACATCTGGAAGTTCACAGTTCACATATTGCTGAAGCCTGGCTTGGAGAATTTTGAGCATTACTTTGCTAGCGTGTGAGATGAGTGCAATTGTGCAGTAGGTTGAGCATTCTTTGGCATTGCCTTTCTTAGGGATTGAATGAAAACTGACCTTTTTCAGTCCTGTGGCTACTGCTGAGTGTTCCAAATTTGCTGACATATTGAGTGCAGCACTTTCACAGCATCATCTTTCAGGATTTGAAATAGCTCAACTGGAATTCCATCACCTCCCCTAGCTTTGTTTGTAGTGATGCTTTCTAAGGCCCACTTGACTTCACATTCCAGGATGTCTGGCTCTAGGTCAGTGATCACACCATTGTGATTATCTGGGTCATGAAGATCTTTTTTGTACAGTTCTTCTGTGTATTCTTGCCACCTCTTCTTAATATCTTCTGCTTCTGTTAGGTCCATACCATTTCTATACTTTATTGAGCCCATCTTTGCATGAAATGTTCCCTTGGTATCTCTAATTTTCTTGAAGAGATCTCTAGTCTTTCCCATTCTATTTTTTTCCTCTATTTCTTTGCATTGATCGATGAGGAAATCTTTCTTATCTCTCCTTGCTATTCTTTGGAACTCTGCATTCAAATGGGTATATATCTTCCTTTTCTCCTTTGCTTTTTGCTTCTGTTCTTTTCACAGCTATTTGTAAGGCCTCCTGAGACAGCCATTTTGCTTTTTTGCATTTCTTTTTCTTGGGGATGGTCTTGATCCCCGTCTCCTGTACAATGTCACGAACCTCCGTCCATAGTTCATCTGGCACTCTGCCTATCAGACCTAGTCCCTTAAATATATTTCTCACTTCCACTGTATAAGGGATTGGAGAGACGGTTTCAGTCATCCAGAAAGGGCTGGAACTAGATCAGTGGTTAGCAGGGAAGAGGAAGATAGGATGAATTTGAGAAATTGAGGAAGTAGAATCAGCAGAATTAGTAATTCAGTGGCTGTAGGAGGTAAGGCAGAAGGATGAGTCAAACATGATACCTAGCTCTCTAGTCTGCTTTTTCAATCTTTTTGACTACA
Source organism: Bos taurus (assembly GCF_002263795.3). Classification (NCBI taxonomy): domain Eukaryota; kingdom Metazoa; phylum Chordata; class Mammalia; order Artiodactyla; family Bovidae; genus Bos; species Bos taurus. The sequence goes on along the minus strand of NC_037357.1, from coordinate 85,241,857 downwards.
ATCCACATTAGAACATTATCCTGCACAGCCCAGTACACATATATATGAATATTTGTATACACATACCAATGAAATTAAAGTTTCACAAAATAACACTTACACTTATTTTGTGTTAAATCCCTAATATTTTCTATTAACCCACCCAAGGTTTGAAAAAACACTGCTCTGGTTTATGTGATTGGATATTGGTGGTACAGGTAGCGCTAGTCATAAAGAAAATGCCTGCAATGCAGGAGACATAAGAGACACGGGTTTGATCCCTGGGCGGGGAAGATCCCTGGAGAAGGCAATGGCAAACCACTCCAGTATTCTTGCCTGGAGAATCCCATGGACAAAGGATGCTGGTAGGCTACAGCCTGCGGAATCACAAAGAGTTGGACATGACTGAAGTGATTTTGCATAGCTCAGCACGCTGTCACACACCAAAAAGAAAAAAAAAAAAAAAGAAGAAAATACAAGAGGCAAAACACGTTTAAAGTGGGAAGGGATGTTCAAACAATTCCATTTCTAGGATTTTACATGTGACGCATATATATAAAGGTACAGTGCTCCAGTTTGGTCTCTACCAAGATACTGAACTAGCATAATTGTTGGCTCCCAACTGCCCAAGATCAATCTCAAATGGATCAAGTAAGAAAAACACTAAGAAAAGGGGAAATGATGCAAAACCCTTGTGGTGGGTGTGAAAGATAAAACAGAAAAGGAAACTCAGATTTCTGCTCTCGCTTCTCCCCCTCCCAAATCTTGAGACAACAAGGCTTCCCCTACACCTGCTGGGACTCAGACTGCTGGTCTAGATTTCCTTGGGAGCAAATTCAGGTAAAAACCCTGTGCTGGTGAAGGGCTAAGAAAAATGGGTGGTGATTAACTTTGATAGTGATTTAGATCAGATCAGTCGCTCAGTTGTGTCCGACTGTTTGCGACCCCATGAATGGCAGCACGCCAGGCCTCCCTGTCCATCACCAACTCCTGGAGTTCACTCAGACTCACGTCCATCAAGTCAGTGATGCCATCCAGCCATCTCATCCTCTGTTGTCCCCTTTTCCTCCTGCCCCCAATCCCTCCCAGCATCAGAGTCTTTTCCAATGAGTCAACTCTTCGCATGAGGTGGCCAAAGTACTAGAGTTTCAGCTTTAGCATCAGTCCTTCCAAAGAACACCCAGGACTGATTTCCTTTAGAATGGACTGGTTGGACCTCCTTGCAGTCCAAGGGACTCTCAAGACTCTTCTCCAACACCACAGTTAAAAAGCATCAATTCTTCAGCACTTAGCTTTCTTCACAGTCCAACTCTCACATCCATACATGACCACAGGAAAAACCATAGCCTTGACTAGATGGACCTTTGTTGGCAAAGTAATGTCTCTGCTTTTCAATATGCTATCTAGGTTGGTCATAACTTTTCTTCCAAGGAGTAAGCGTCTTTTAATTTCATGGCTGCAGTCACCATCTGCAGTGATTTTGGAGCCCAAAAAAATAAAGTCTGACACTGTTTCCACTGTTTCCCCGTCTATTTCCCATGAAATGATGGGACCAGATGCCATGATCTTCGTTTTCATGTACTAGTACTAGATCGTAAAGAAAGTCTCTATTTTTAATAATCGATAACCTAAAATATTTAGGATTAAATATTAAAAAACCATCTATGGAATACACCAAAAATGGATTTTAAATAGCCACAATAAAAACTCTCAAATTAATGCATTAAATGTCCATCCTAAGAAATTAGACAATAAAAAGTACAATAAACTGACTTTCTGTAGAAGGAAAATAGATAAAAATAATATGAGACTACTGATTTAGAAATCAAATATACAGTAGAAAATATCAGCAAAGCCCAAAATAGGTTTTTTTTTTTTTTTTCTGTGGGGGGCGGGGATCTAAAAATTAGGTAACTTTCTGTCAAGAATGATGAAGACAAAAGAACAAAAACACAAACAGTGGAAAGGGGTGGGAATGTGGTCATGGAGCAGGATAATAGGATATTGATCTAGTCGGCAACATGCAAGAGTGGTTGAAGTTGTTCTGCTTTAGACCTTAAGCAGGATAAAAAGCACTCTCTAGTCTTCAGCTTGTCTCTTGGCACCAGTCCACCTCCCACAGTGGGAATGAGAAGATCTAGAGTGCCACCAACAGGTGTTTTTGCTTTTTAAAAAAAGAGCCCAGGAGTTGGCCTGTCTCTACCAAGGCCTCAAACTCAATGAGCAAGGGGAAATCTTCAAGCTTCAGTATGGTTACTCTCACTGTACCAGAAACTGCTTAAAATTTTTAGGTAAAAGTTTGTGTGTATTTTCCTGGGGAATTGATTTGGGCTTCAAGATTCTGGACAAATTATCTTTGTGTAAGACACAGATAGCAAGTTCAAAAGTCTGCAAGCATATTTATCTCAGAATTAAGTAGGAAACAAACCACTGTTTGGATAAAGATAAAAAATAAAACAGTTAATACTTCTTAAAGGAATTCAGCTATTTTTTTGGCATGGGAAATGATTTATGATATATTATAAACATACAGTATTTAACATACAGAAATTTCAACTATATTAATTATAATATAACTAGTACTATATCACTAGTGTAGTTAAGACTTGTTGCAAATGCAGAAAGAAAATCTATTCTTAACTTCAAAAATACTGAGCTGCTGTTTTAGGCTTGGGCTGTATTATGGACTGAATGTGTTGTCTCAAAATTCATGCCTTGAAGCTCTAATGGTATTTGGAGGTGGGGACTTTGGAGGTAATTAGGTTTGTTTGATGGTTTAGTCACTAAGTCCTGTCCAACTCTTGTGACCCCATGGACTGTAGCCTGCCAGGCTCCTCTGTCCATTGGACTTTCCAGGCAAGAATACTAGAGTGGATTGCCATGTCCTTCTCCAGGGGATATTCCTGGCCCAGGAATCGAACCCAGGTCTCCTGCATTGCAGGCGGATTCTTTACGGACTGAGCTATGAGGGAAGCCCAATTAGGTTTAGAGGAGGTCATGAAGGAGGAGCCCTCAGGATGGGATTAATGCCCTTATAAGAAGAGATGCAGGCAGGCACTGAGGAAAAGAAGGGCATGTGAGTATACAGGAAGATGGCAGCTAACTACAAGCAGGAAGAGGGCTTTCACCAGTGAGAAATACAGAACTCTTGGCACGCTGCAAGCCCATTCAAATCCTTGCACTAAGAAACTTGACCAAACTCTAGCAAGGCTTCTAGTAGCACAAGGCTATGTCCTATTAAAATGCCTGCCCAAGAAAAGCTCAACCCTGCATGAACATTTACTATTTGTTCTAGCCAATATCTGATGACAGGCCCCTGACCTCCCTTTCTTAGAACATTTACTGAAACAGGCTTACAACTGTGACTGTATTCCTTACTAGAAGTGTCTTTCTCAAGGACCTGAGAGCCATTGCTATGAAATGTAATTATTAGGAAGGACAGGGCCTCTGTTTACCAGTCTCTGTGGGAAGATAAGATCTTAACTTCTAAACTGCCAGCTAACAAACATGGCTGGCCTATTCTCATTTACAAGGACCAACTTTGTAATTTTTCACTTTTCTGACTCTACTGAGGCCCTGCTCTTCCCCCATCCCTCATTCTCTCTTAAATGGCCTAAATCACCTCTGCACAAATTGGAATGGAACTCAGCTGTTTCCCCTGTCAGGAGTCACTGAACAAGATCTGTTTTCATTGCTTTAACTAATGTCCAGCAGTATTTATCTCTGACACCAGACACTGCATCTGCTGGCACTTTGATCTTGTACCTCCCAGCCTCCAAAACTGTGCAAAATAAATCTCTGTTGTTTAAGCCACCCAGTCTATGGTATCTTGTTATAATGGCCTGAGTAGACTAAGGCTGGCTGCCATAAGAAAATAATACAGTCTGGTTAAGTTAAACAGAAATTTATTTTTCACAATTTGGGAGGCTGGGAAGTACAAAATCAAGGTGCCATTGGGGTTGGTTTCTGGAGAGACCTCTCTTTTTGTCTTTTGGATGGTTGCCTTTTTGAATTATCCTTACATGGTCTTTCCTGGGTGAGTGCAGGGTAAGCTTTCTGATGTCTCTTCTTATAAGAGTACTAATCCTGTCAGACCAGGGTCCCACCTTTATGACCTCATTTAACTTTAATTATTTCCTTAGAGGCCCCATCTTCAAAGAAAATCAACCATACTGGGAGTTATAGGGGACTGGAATGCAAAAGTAGGAAGTCAAGAAACACCTGGAGTAACAGGCAAATTTGGCCTTGGAATACGGAATGAAGCAGGGCAAAGACTAATAGAGTTTTGCCAAGAAAATGCACTGGTCATAGCAAAACCCTCTTCCAACAACACAAGAGAAGACTCTACACATGGACATCACCAGATGGTCAACACTGAAATCAGATTGATTATATTCTTTGCAGCCAAAGATGGAGAAGCTCTATACAGTCAGCAAAAACAAGACCAGGAGCTGATTGTGGCTCAGATGATGAACTCCTTATTACCAAATTCAGACTTAAATCGAAGAAAGTAGGGAAAAACACTAGACCATTCAGGTATGACCTAAATCAAATCCCTTTTGATTATACAGTGGAGGTGAGAAATAGATTTAAGGGCCTAGATCTGATAGATAGAGTGCCTGATGAACAATGGAATGAGGTTCGTGACATTGTACAGGAGACAGGGATCAAGACCATCCCCATGGAAAAGAAAAGCAAAAAAGCAAAATGGCTGTCTGGGGAGACCTTACAAATAGCTGTGAAAAGAATAGAAGCAAAAAGCAAAGGAGAAAAGGAAAGATATAAGCATCTGAATGCAGAGTTCCAAAGAATAGCAAGAAGAGATAAGAAAGCCTTCCTCAGCGATCAATGCAAAGAAATAGAGGAAAACAACAGAATGGGAAAGACTAGACATTTCTTCAAGAAAATTAGAGATACCAAGGGAACATTTCATGCAAAGATGGGCTCGATAAAAGACAGAAATGGTATGGACCTAACAGAAGCAGAAGATATTAAGAAGAGGTGGCAAGAATACACAGAAGAACTGTACAAAAAAGATCTTCATGACCCAGATAATCACGATGGTGTGATCACTGACCTAGAGCCAGACATCCTGGAATGTGAAGTCAAGTGGGCCTTAGGAAGCATCACTACAAACAAAGCTAGTGGAGGTGATGGAATTCCAGTTGTGCTATTTCAAATCCTGAAAGAAGATGCTGTGAAAGTGCTGCACTCAATATGCCAGCAAATTTGGAAAACTCAGCAGTGGCCACAGGACTGGAAAAGGTCAGTTTTCATTCCAATCCCAAAGAAAGGCAATGCCAAAGAATGCTCAAACTATCACACAATTGCACTCATCTCACATGCTAGTAAAGTAATGCTCAAAATTCTCCAAGCCAGGCTTCAACAATACGTGAACCGTGAACTTCCTGATGTTCAAGCTGGTTTTAGAAAAGGCAGAGGAACCAGAGATCAAATTGCCAACATCTGCTGGATCATGGAAAAAGCCAGAGAGTTCCAGAAAAACATCTATTTCTTCTTTATTGACTATGCCAAAGCCTTTGACTGTGTGGATCACAATAAACTGTGGGAAATTCTGAAAGAGATGGGAATACCAGACCACCTGATCTGCCTCTTGAGAAATCTGTATGCAGGTCAGGAAGCAAGAGTTAGAACTGGACATGGAACAACAGACTGGTTCCAAATAGGAAAAGGAGTACGTCAAGGCTGTAAATTGTCACCCTGCTTATTTAACTTATATGCAGAATACATCATGAGAAACGCTGGACTGGAAGAAACACAAGCTGGAATCAAGATTGCCGGGAGAAATACCAATAACCTCAGATATGCAGATGACACCACCCTTATGGTAGAAAACGAAGAGGAACTAAAAAGCCTCTTGATGAAAGTGAAAGTGGAGAGTGAAAAAGTTGGCTTAAAGCTCAACATTCAGAAAACAAAGATCATGGCATCTGTTCCCATCACTTCATGGGAAATAAATGGGGAAACAGTGTCAGATTTTATTTTTTGTGCTCCAAAATCACTGCAGATGGTGAGTGCAGCCATGAAATTAAAAGATGCTTACTCCTTGGAAGAAAAGTTATGACCAACCTAGATAGCATATTGAAAAGCAGAGACATTACTTTGCCAACAAAGGTCCATCTAGTCAAGGCTATGGTTTTTCCCATGGTCATGTATGGATGTGAGAGTTGGACTGTGAAGAAGGCTAAGCGCCGAAGAATTGGTGCTTTTGAACTGTGGTATTGGAGAAGACTCTTGAGAGTCCCTTGGACTGCAAGGAGATCCAACCAGTCCATTCTAAAGGAGATCAGTCCTGGGTGTTCTTTGGAAGGACTGATGCTAAAGCTGAAACTCCAGTACTTTGGCCACCTCACGCAAAGAGTTGACTCATTGGAAAAGACTCTGATGCTGGGAGGGATTGAGGGCAGGAGGAGAAGGGGACGACAGAGGATGAGATGGCTGGATGGCATCACTGACTCGATGGACATGAGTCTGGGTGAACTTCGGGAGTTGGTGATGGACAGGGAGGCCTGGCGTGCTGCAATTCATGGGGTGGCAAAGAGTCGGACACGACTGAGTGACTGAACTAAACTGAACTCAACTTAATGAAAGAAATCAAAGATAGCATAAACAGATGGAGAGATATTCCACGTTCCTGGGTAGGAAGAATCAATGTTATGCAAATAATTATACTACCAAACACAATCTATAGATTCAATGTGATACATATTAAATTAACAAGGGCATTTTTCACAGAACTAGAACAAAAAAATTTCACAATTCATATGGAAACACAAAAGACCCCTAACAGCCAAAGCAGTCTTCAGAAAGAAGAATGGAGCTGGAGGAATCAATCTTCTTGACTTCAGGTAATACTACAAAGCTACAGTCATCAATACAGTATGGTACTGGCACACACAAAAAATCAATGGTACAAGATAGAAAGCCCAGAGATAAACCCATGCATCTATGGATACCTTATTTTTGACAAAGGAGGCAAGAATATACAATGGGGCAAAGACAGCATCTTCAGTAAATGGGGCTGGGAAATCTGGACAGCTATATGTAAAAGAATGAAATTGGAACACTTCTTAACACCATACAAAAAGATAATCTCAAAATGGATTAAAGACCTAAATGTAAGACCAGAAACTATAAAACTCTAAGAGGAAAACATAGGCAGAACACTCGATGACATAAATCAAAGCAAGATCCTCTGTGACCCACCTCCTAGAGTAATGGAAATAAAAACAAAAGTAAACAAGTGGGACCTGATTAAACTTAAAAGCTTTTGCACAGCAAAGGAAACTATAACAAGGTGAAAGAAAACCCTCAGAATAGAAGAAAATAATAGCAAATGAAGCCACTGACAAAGGATTAATTTCCAAAATATCCAAGCAGCTCATACAACTCAATACCAGGAAAACAAACAACCCAATCAAAAAGTGGGGAAAAGACCTAAACAGACATTTCTCCAATGAAGACATACAGATGGCTAACAAACACATGAAAAGATGCTCAACATCACTCATTATTAGAGAAATGCAAATCAAAACTATGAGATACCACCTCACACCATTCAGAATGCTGCTACTGCTAAGTTGCTTCAGTTGTGTCTGACTCTGTGCAACCCCATAGACAGCAGCTCACCAGGCTCCCCCGTCCCTGGGATTCTCCAGGCAAGAATCCTGGAGTGGGTTGCCAGTTCCTTCTCCAATGCATGAAAGTGAAAAGTGAAAGTGAAGCCGCTTAGCCGTGTCTGACTCTTAGCGACCCCATGGACTGCAGCCCAACAGGCTCCTCCGTCCATGGAATTTTCCAGGCAAGAGTACTGGAGTAGGGTGCCATTGCCTTCTCCGACCATTCAGAATGGCCCTCATCAAAATTTCAACAAACAATAAATGCTGGAGAGAGTGTGGAGAAAAGGGAATGCTCTTGTACTGTTGGTGGGAATGTAAATTGATACAGCCACTATGGAAGATGGTATGGAGATTCCTTAAAGCATTAGGAATAAAACCACCATATGACCCAGCAATCACACTCCTAGGCATATACCCTGAGGAAAGCAAAATTGAAAAAGACACATGTATCCCATTGTTCATTGCAGCACTATTTACAACAGCTAGAGCATGGAAGGAACCTAGATGCCCATCAACAGATGAATGGATAAAGAAGTTTTGGCACATATACACAATGGAATATTACTCAGCCATAAAAATAAACACATTTGAGTCAGTTCTGATGAGGTGGATGAACCTAGAACCTATTATACAGAGTGAAGTGAGTCAGAAAGTAAAAGATAAATATCGTATTCTAACACACATATACGGAATCTAGAAAAATGGTACTGAAGAATTTACTTGCAGGGGAGCAATGAAGAAACAGACATAGAGAATAGACTTATGGACATTGGGAGAGGGGAGGAGAGGGTGAGATGTATGGAAAGAGTAACATGGAAACTTACATTACCATATGTAAAATAGATAGCCAACTGGAATTTACTATATGGCTCAGGAAACTCAAACAGGGGTTCTGTATCAATCTAGAGGGGTGGGATGGGGCTGGAGATGGGAGGGAGGCTCAAAAGGGAGGGTATATATGCATACCTATGGTTGATTCATGTTGAGGTTTGACAGAAAACAACAAAATTCTCTAAAGCAATTATTCTTCAATTAAAAAAAAAACTGATCAGAGGCTAGAGGCAGAGTTGACTACAAAAGAGCATGAGGAAATTTGGGGAAATGATTGTACTGTTCTAGATATTTGGCTTATTCCCACTTTTTGGCCATTACAAATAATGCTGTTACGAATATTTGTGTACAAGCTTCTGTGTGGAAGTATGTTTTAATTTCTCTGGGATATACTTAGGAGTGGAATGTAACGGCCAAAAAGTGGAAACAAGCCAAATGTCTAACAAAATGGATAGTAAAATAAATAAAATTTATTTATAAATAAGATTAAATAAAATATCTACTCTATTTTAAGGTTATTCAGCAATAAAAAGGAATAAATTATTGATATATGCTATAATATGGATGAATCTCAAAGACATGCTAAGTGAAAGTATACAAAAGAACATATACTGCATGATTTCACTGATAAATGTCCCAAATAGACAAAATCTCTAGAGATTGAAAGTAAAATTATAGTTTCCTGGGGCTGGGGGGAGTAGGGATGGATCTGGGTTTCTTTTGTGAGGGATGAAATGTTAAAAAATTACATCACAGTGATGGAAACAGAACTCTGTGAACTTGTTGTATGCCTATTAATTATATCTCAATAAAACTATTTTTAAATGTATAAAGAAAGAACTAGTTATTTCCATTAAGTAACAACTTTATGTAAAGGATTTAAAACAAGTCGACAAGTTTGACATTTCTCCCATCAAGAGAACCCCTCCCTTTGGATGTAGGTGACACCTGTGATTGCCTTAGTAAACAATATGGCAGAGACTTCCCGGGCTGTCCAATGGTTAGGACTCTGGGCAGGGGGCACAGGTTCCATCCCTGGTCTGGTTGGGGAACTAAGATCCCAAATTCCACATGCTTCGATATGGCCAAAAAAAAAAAAAAAGGCAGAAGTAATGTCACATTACTTAAGAGAGCAGTTAGAAAAAGCCATGCAGCTTCTGTCAGTCTCAGGACACTCGCCTTTGGAACCCAGCCATCACGCTGTGGGGAAGCCCGGGCTACATGACGAGGCCCCTGGCCCTTAGCCCCAGCTAAGCTTCCAGCCAAAACCAGCATCAACTTGCCAGCCACCTCTGTGATTAAGTCATATTGAAAGCAGATCCTCCATCCCCCAGTCAAGTTGCCGCGATTGATGACACACAGAGCAGACAGCCAACCAGGCTAAGCCCCACACAAATTGCAGAATTGTAAGCAAAATAAGTACTTGCCATTATTCTGTGACATTAAGTTTTGGGGTAGTTTGCTAGGCAACCATGGATAACAGAATACCTTAGGTACTTAAGAGGTTAAAAATACCATCTACTCAAAAACAGCCCCCTACTCAATGCAGATACTTCTTTCCAATAAATCACCATCCAACCTCTATGTGAATATTCTGACTAACATGAAGATTGTTTCTTCACAAAGCCACCCCTTCTGGTGATGAACAACTCTTGAGTTATGATCTGCCTTGTATTAAGATTGGTTCTGCCTGTCCAAGTTCTGTCCTCAGAAGTAGCCAGTACTGTCTAACCTCTCTTCCTCAGGACAGGCGTTTACCTTACTAAATAGTAGAGAAATCTTTACCAGGTTTCATTTTGTAGCTCAGAAAACTGAGTGGATATAATATGTATTGTCTGTGCTCAAAATCACAACTTTCATACCTATGCCACCATTTCTATCATCTAGGAAGAGAATGGTATAAGTAACTAGAAAATGAAAGCTATTTTCCTGTACTACTCATCCTTCCTTTGTACTTAAATATTTCTTGTTTTAATTTAAAAATGCCAGTTAGCTCTTCAAGGGCATGGAAAATAATTCTTGTCATTGTGAGTCTTCCTTGGTGTTTGAGGACATATATATTGAATAATTTGCCTAGCTATGGGAAGCAGCATACAGATAACAAGGATACAAGCATTTCTTTCCAAATGATTTAAACACAGATCTTACAATCCAAAAATACTTTGCATCTTATCAATGTAGTAACTGTACGATAAGTTTTTTTCTTTTTCAAAGTCAGCAACAGAAAATGAGCTTCTTACACTGTTGATTACAGTAAATCAGTTGTCATGACAACACTTAAGTCCCCAAACATTCTTTCTAATTGAGACAATTTCTTCTAGCTTCAGTCCCTTAAGACTGACTCAATTACACAACTCAAAATCCAAATCCCTGAGGGTGCCTCTGAATAAGGATACTGATTAAGCAACCTAAGGAAAAGTCTAAACACCACTTTTCCAAGTTGCAAGGAAACTTTTCAGGCAATGCACTTTGTTTTTACAGCTAAGTCTTACAAGTTTAATGGTAATTGTATGATGTAACTTTAAAATTGTTTATATTTCATGATCATATTACAGAGATCTAAACTTTTAATACAAACCATTCTGTTTATATACCTTTAATATATCTCATTCATGTTCTCTGGGCTATATTTACATCCTGTTTCTTTTAAGGTACAATTAAAATCTTCTACAAGCAAGCAAGACCATGCTAAACTCAATAAAAGTATCACTGGATTAATATAGAACATATGCACACTACCCATATCGAGCTCATGAGTTAAGGAGCAGAAAAAAAAACTTTAAAATCATATACAACCTTAGCAGGTCATCATAAATTAGAGGGGCCCAAGAATGAATTCTTAGTAATTCCAAAAGAACAAAATATTCCAAAAAGAAAAAGCAATGTTGGGAAATGTGGTATCTCTGTTGTCTCAAAATGTAAGCTGGCAATTCTCTAACAGTATAAAAGATTTTTAAAAGGGCTTGCTTTCAGACAGAAAGTACAGTACTTTCCACTCCTACGTTATAAAATGCTGCTATCCCAATGGAAATTTGCTGTATGATTCAGGGAACTCAAACCCAGGCTCTGTAAGGCCCTAGAGGGGTGGGAAAGGGTGGGAGGTGGGAGGGAGGTTCAAGAGCGAGGGGACATATGTACACCTATGGCTAGTTCATGTTGATTATCACAGAAAGCAAACCGATATTGTAAAGCAATTATCAATCAATTAAAATAAATAAATATAATTTAAAAAATGCAGCTATCAAGTATGGATAAAATAGAATAAACCGACTATGCAACCCTGTGAAGCAGGGGCAGAAAGATGGGGCTGAGAAGTCTGTAAAAAAGTGTCCAATTTTTAAAATCTGACACTTGGAGAACCGAGTTCATGTGAATAAATTCTGCGGGGGACTGGAAATCATGTAGGATGGTCTATGAAAACAAATCATTAATAAAACATTTACTATAAAGCATTCATTGATAAAGATATGTTTCATTAAGCAAGGAGTTGTATTAACTGTTCATAACACCCATTTAAAACTTCTTATCATTTTGTTTGGAAGAGAAAAAAATTAATGGATCTATCAAAGTATTTTTCTAAACATAAATGGAGAACTATGTAGAAAGAGGAAGCATTATGAAATTTATGACTAAGTGTGTTTTGTGTAAGACTAAAACTGTTCAAAGGTAGTGGACGTGTTCAAAGGTTTTTCGTTTCTGGCTATAGGGAAAAGTAAAAATAAGGACATTTTCACTCATTCAACAGTAAAATACTGCCTAGCTTATGTAGGTTATTTTCACCTTACAGTCTTAACACACATTCCAAAGACTGATTTGATTTTCATCATTCCTTTCGGGAAGAGGAGGGAAAGCAGGGCTGTATATGTCAAATGGTCCACTTCATCATTGAGAAAATTCTGCAGTGGAATATATCAGGAGGCACCAGAGATTTACTGACTAGGGCAGACAAAAGAGAAAACAGCCACAGAAAGAACATAAGCCGCAAAAGAGATGAGATCAGTCCCAAGTGTAACTCGAGGACTGGACAAAACCCTGCTCGGCGCTGCAAGTGAAATGAGCAGACGTGATTTGGGGCATTCCAGGTTCTCCTTCCTTCTCTGGAGTCCATTCTTGGACCGGAGAGCAGGATGCAGAGAGGAGGGAAAGCCCGCAGTGTTCAACTGCCTGGACAATGAGCTCTAGGGCCCCATCCAGAGCTGCACCGCCCTCCTTGAAGCCTTCTCTAGCGTTCAATTTCACGGCTCCCCCAAAAGTCATTCACTTCGACTTCAACAGCTTGCGGGAGAGAGCACGCGCGCAAGAGCAGCAGCTGCTGGGCCCGCCCCCTTAGCGATGCTGGCCGCGGGGGACCCTCGCCGAGCTGCTCAGCAGGACTGAGACCAGCCGCTAAGGGACTCTACCTTCTCGCGCTGGTCCCAGCTGTACTGCTTCGGCTGCACTTCCTCGTCCTCCGGCTGCGACTCCTTCTCAGCCTTCCGCCTCTTGGAGAAGAAGCAGCCCATGGTCTTGGCCCGCCGGGTCTCACTGGCCGCTACTCCTCGCCGGCCTGCTGGCTCAGGCACCTCCTGGAGTTGCAATGTGAACCCCGGGCGCCTGGGCCCCGCAGCGGTCTGAACACTGCCCCGCGGAACCACCCAGTAGCCCGCAGCCCAGGTTTGCCCGCCAGGCCCAACACCCCTGTTCTTTTTCCTCTCAGTTGTCCTGACGACCCACCGCAGCCAATGACTGCTCAGCGCTCGGGGAACCAATCAAAGTCCCGCGAGTAGCCCTGCGCGGCCTATGAAGAGAGGTCGACGCACGAACACAACCAATCTTGGCCGGGCTCCTGCGCCGGCCTCCAGGGGCTGGTCCGGCCGGCTTCGGCTCCCGCACAGCCGACCCAGCTCCGAACCTGCCCCGCCCCTCTTTGAACTCAACCGGACTGTCCGGCTGCCGGTAGTACATCTGCGACAGCCAGGTCTTTTTGCCCTAGGTTCTCAGTTTCCAAGTTCTAGACCCGGAAGGGCAGCCTAGTTGACATTAGACTTCAGTTTTGTGATGCTATTGGTGAGGGAACAGGAATTCCTGCTGGTGCAGGAAGGGTCCTGAAATTCACTGGCCTCAATCCTTGACCCCACGTCGTCTGGCTAGTGTCACCCCCCACCCCAGGAAATTCCCCCAACGACCTTTCTGACCCTCCTTGCCCTCTCTAACGTGCTTTCTTAGAGCTTCTGCGAATGACTCTAAAATTGAACAAGAACTTGGAAAAATAAGTATTTTTGTACTGTCTCCTTATTGGAACTGTGAATTTCTCGAGACCAAAAGCCCTGTCTTTTTTTAAATCCCCCAAGCCTTGCTTAACTCCACACTAATTGCTCAATAAGACGTTTGTCAAATGAATGCTTGCATACTAGTGAAGGAAACATTTACAACCTTTCCCTATTCTTTCCCAAAGTGGCTCAAGAGGAGGGGTCGGGGGAGAGTAATGGTAAAAGGGTTTTCATGGAGTTTATAGCCTCATGGAGGACGTAAGCATTGCCATATAAACTATCAGATATATTCTCAATAAATGCTGTAGGGTTTGTCTGAAGACTTTTTTTATTTTTTATTTTTTTTTGAAGACTTTTTTAAAATATTAAATATTAACATATGCTATGCTTGGGTTGACTTTTACTACAATACACAAAGTAAGTTGTTGGTTTAATTCTCTGAGCACAGTATTTTGGCGTTTGGTAGGACATCAAATGCAGATTGTGTAGGCTTAAATTTGGTTAACTTTCTACTTTCCCACACTTATTCACATCTAATGTATATCCTTAATGAGCATCTGACTTAACTTGAGCATTAAGAATGTTCCCTTTTTCACTTCCTGCCATTTATTGCACAATCAGGAAGAGAAGTACATGTGCTCAAGTATTAGACATTACTGTTAATTTAAGTTCCAGATCTTAGGCAATAGAGTCTTTAACCAGTACACACTTTTCCTTCTTCAGAGTGAGATGAAAAGTCTATGTGACAATGTTTTGAGTAAGACCCTTAGATGTTTTATATTCATAAAAGGTTAAAATTGTGACTTCCATGTAGTACAGTGGAGGAAACAGAGGTCCACAGAGGTGAAGAGACTAATCTGTAGTCACAATGAGAGTGGTTAGACAGGGTCTAGAAAGATCCAGAGCCTGCACTGTTCAAGGCTCCCTCCTCCTAAATTTGTTCTCTGATTCATCTGAGAGAAGTAAAGAAGTATCTGCTTAGGCCTTCTGATGCCTTGGGAGCTCTGTCCCACAGTGATGTTGTTCCTTTTAATGAACAAACAAAACTAATTTTAGAGAAACAATCTCTAAAGCTCATGGTTTTGAAGTATTCATTAATGAGAAACTTAAACCTAAAACAAAATCTATATCAAAGAGTGGTGTTTTCAGGGATCCTTTAAAAAAAGTGAAGACAAAATTCCCTTTCTGTTAAATCCCATCCCACCATCACCCCTAACCAAAAATGAAATAGTTTAATAATTATTACTGTTTAATAATTAAATTATTTAAACTAGGGCATATTCAAAGCCAATAAAAGAACTACTGCTAGAGTTCACTCATGCTCTTTCTTTTTCTTTCTTTTCTCCCCCCTTCCTTCCCCTGCCAATGAATTTTATAACTGCTTTTTTCCCCCTGCAAACCAGCACTCTTTACTTACTCATTGGCATACATATGGCTGAGAAGAGTCATCTCACCGATTCCTCATTCCTTTCTGTCCAAGTGTATGCTAGAGTCTCTTTATATCTTAGCTCAAATTCTCAAGGAAGATCACCAGATAAAGTGTTGGGCAGTCAATAACAGATTGGACTTCCCCAGTGGCTCAGTGGTAAAGAATCCGCCTGCAGTGCAGGAGCCACAGGAGACTCAGGTTGGATCCCTGGGTTGCTTTGGGAAGATCCCCTGGAGGAAGGCATGGCAACCCACTCCATTATTCTTGCCTGGAGAATCCCATGGACAGAGGATCCTAGCAGGCTACAGTCTGTAGGGTCACAAAGAGTCAGACTGATTTAGCATGCTCACACCCATGCACAATAATGGAATGGTTACTCATCAGTCATGTGCACACCCCTGGTCTAATTGCTTCAGTCATAGGATGAGTTCTATTTTGCAAACACGAGTGGGGAGCAGGTCCTAAAGGGGCACATGTGCTGGCAGTCCTAAGTCTATAGAGTCCAGAAAGAAATTGGTCATTCCTTCTGCCTGTAATCCTCCTGCTACTTATACTCTTGTTATAGCTTTTCTATAGAAACTTATCCTTCATGTTCAGTGAAATAGATGGATGTGCATATGCATTAAGAAGTTGAGTTGTGGGTTTGCACCTGGATACAAGCTGCAGATATGATCTGGGTCCCCTGAGTGTCTTGACCACAGAAATGATAGAGTTATTTACCTCTCAGAAGACAGCACTGAAGACGTATATCTTCACAGCATGGATAAACCAGTTACTCCAGCAACGGTGGCTGGAAAAGTCCCTTTTCTCGAGTTGACCTGACCCATGCTTGCTCACTCTGTACTCACCTAAGGAAACACTTTACAAGTGAAGGAGAAAAGAGAGGAGTGTTTCTATGATCCACTGCTGTGTAACAAACTTAATGGCTTAAAACAACAATTATTTATTTTCCTCTTGAATCTGTAATTTAAGCAGGGCCCAGGGTGGACAGCTCAATTCCAGTTTCATGCTGCATCCAGAGCTTCAGCTGAGATAACTCAAATGGCTGAATCATTCTACATAAAATCTCAGAGCCTCTCTGTGTATGATCAACAAGGTAGCTTTAAGGTATTCAGATTTTTAAATATAAATTTATTTCTTTTAATTGGAGGCTAATTACTTTACTATATTGTGTTGGTTTTGTCATATATTGACATGACTCCGATTTTAATATATGATGCTGAAGGCTCCAAGGATAAGTTTTCCATGAGACCAAGGCAGAAGCTGCAAGGCCTCTTATTTATTTATTTTTTTGCTTGTTCAATAAATTTATTATTGTCTTATCTGAAAAATCTTGATAGAAAATTGTGGTTTGGTTTAACTCTCAGCAGCTTGTTCTTGAGCTCTAAGGAAGCTTGCCTTCTTCTGAGCTACCCGATCTTTCTTCTGGGCAAGTGACATTTTGGGACGGTTCCACCTCTTCTTTTTAACTTCAGCATATACATCTTTCTTATACATCTCCTCCATCATGTCTGGAGTTATGTTGTTCTTTATGTACTGAGAGAATTGTTTCCTGTAAGCATCTTCATCTTCTTCAATCAGGTAATGCATGTAATCTGCAATGTTTTGCCCCATGATATGCTTTCGGTGTACCTCAGCACTGAACTCTTTGCTTTCTGAATCATAACCAGGGAACCGTTTGGTACTGTGAGGGATAAACAAGCCTCCATTGACAGCTCCTTTTAGGGCCCCCAAAACTTTATTCCCAGTAGTAGTTCTGGCAAGTCCTGCATCCAAGTAACAGGTGAAGGCACCAGGTTGACCATCAACGCTTTCCACATTGTATTCATCTCCAGTCACCTTGACTTGGCCTTCATAAACTTTGTCCATACCAAACCTATTAAGAAGTCTGTGGGCCAGCAGCGCGGGCCAGCAGCAGGCCAGTACAGTATGCTGTAGCATAATTTGTCAGGCCAACCTTCACACCGTATTTTGGGAGTTCGTGAGCATAAGCTGCATAAGCTATCATATCTCCTTCTATACGGGCATAAGCCATCTGACAAATGATTTCTCTGTTCATTACACGAACAATCATTCTGTATTTAGGTGTGTTGGACTTATTTTTATCTTGGATTACCAATCGTTTCCGAGCATAGTAGTCAGTTTTGCCCTCTCACCTTCTTCTGAATTTCACTTGGTATCTCTTGAAGTAGGCCTTGTTCTTGACAACTTTAACAAACCTCATCCTGCGGAACAGAACCAAGACTCCGCGGAACGGAACAAGACTCCAAGGCTTGCCACAGAGCTGCAGAACCAGCACGGCTCGGTGGGGGGCGGTGTGGGGCGAGGCAGGGGGTGGGGGTGGGGGAGCCGGAGGGGGAAGTGCAAGGCCTCTTAAAATGTAACTTCAGAAATGACACATCAGGACATGGAAGCAACCTAGATGCCCATCAGCAGATGAATGGATAAGAAAGCTGTGGTACATATACACAATGGAGTATTACTCAGCCATTAAAAAGAATACATTTGAATCAGTTCTAATGAGGTGGATGAAACTGGAACCTGTTATACAGAGTGAAGTAAGCCAGAAAGAAAAACACCAATACAGTATACTAAGGCATATATATGGAATTTAGAAAGATGGTAACAATAACCCTGTGTACGAGACAGCAAAAGAGACACTGATGTATAGATCAGTCTTGTGGACTCTGTGGGAGAGGGAGAGGGTGGGGAGATTTGGGAGAATGGCATTGAAACATGTGTAATATCATGTATGAGACGAGTTGCAGGTCCAGGTTCGATGCACGATGCTGGATGCTTGGGGCTGGTGCACTGGGACAGCCCAGAGGGATGGTATGGGGAGGGAGGAGGGAGGAGGGTTCAGGATGGGGAGCACAGGTATACCTGTGGCGGATTCATTTCGATGTTGGGCAAAACTAATACAATATTGTAAAGTTTAAAAATAAAATAAAAAAGAAATGACACATCACTTTCACTAGATTCTATTGATCACATTGTTCTTGGCATTTCACAAACAATGGAAATTGACCAGAGGCCAGACAAGAAATCTAGACAAGGCTTTACTGGGGCCTCTGCTGCCCCAGGCAGGAGACAGAACAAACAATAGGTTCCCTTTCTTGATCACTCTCTGAGTTGGGGGCAAGCTTGCTCCTTCCATGGGGTGAGTGTAGGAGTGTGTCCAGGAGTCAGGCTGGAGGGGTAGCTTAGGTGTTTTGCCCACCCATTAGGTGGCATTGTGTGCAGGGGGGCATGTGCAGTACCTTGCTTTTGCTCTCGACACCTTGCTTTTGCTCTTGACACTCTGTTTTTGCTCTCTACACCCTGCTTGTGCTCTCGATAACCTGTTTTTGCACTAGGTTCTTCAAAAGTGGCAGTTGGAATTTTTGGTCTCTTTGTATCTTTTGGGTCCAGTATTTGCCCCAACTGTACATGTACACAGTTATTTTTAGTTCCATATAGTTTTTTTGTATTTTGTTGCTGGAGGAGAGGTGTGTCCAGGTGCAAACATTGCAGCACTCCGGCAAATGGTCCCAGGCCTGTCTCATCCCCCCTGAGAGACTCCACACTCATTCTTGAGGTGTAATCAGGGGTAAAAAGTCCAAGTGCCAAACAGGGCACGTGGGTTCGATCCCTGAGTCAGGAAGATCCCCTGAAGAAGGAAATGGCAACCTACTCCAGTATCCTTGCCTAGAAAATCCCATGGACAGAGGAGCTTGGCAGGTTTCTGTTCATGGAGTTGCAAACAGCCAGACACGACTGAGTGACTTAACAAACAAGGGGCTGAAGATCTCTTCTTTTGAAACTTCTTCCTGCTGGACAGGGACCACAGACCCTAGCTTACCCTAGAGGTGTAAAAGCCCCTCACTGACTGTTCTGAGGAACTGTAGGAACCTGGCCCACTTACTGCTAGAATGGACTGAATTCCTTGAGCCATGATTATGAGCCTTATTTCAAACTGTTGGAGCCTAAAAGATGCAAACTAACCAAGAGGTTAAACAAACAAGGGCTAAAAGGAGAGAAGAACGATAGCCATGAAAGGGCCTAGTAAGGGAAGGAACCAGGGTTAACTTTGGGCTTCCTTAACTGTTGACCAGACAACGAAGGCAATATTGCCTCTGCCAAAATCATGAAGCCCCTCTGCCTTGTTCTGCCAGAAGGCAATCAAGTGTCAGAGAATTGTCAAGAATCACATTAGCCAAGGAAACAAGAGAGGTCCCAAGTCACATTAAGGTTTCAAATAGGAGCCAACATACTACATCATTTTGCTTATCTGTTGATGGTGTCTGTTTTTTGAATAGGTATATCAGATCTTCCACTGGCTTATGGGTGTATTGTTCTGCTGTGACCTGCAGGGTTTCTGAAGGTAAACGCTTTGGTTTGGGTAAATGTACCCAACTGGATATCCCCTGCAGTTTGACAACAGTGGAAGTGGTTAAAATTATATTATAGAAGCCCTTGCATTTTGGCAATAGTTGGTATTGGGAGGAACCCCTCTTTCCAGATTTTAAGAAAAACTTGGTCCCTGGGGTTTGTTTGTGTAAGAACTGCTCCTTCCTCTGTATTTTTAGTGGGAGTGGGCAGTGCCTTGGAGGCACAGTACTGGATTGCCTTCTGACCTTGTCCCAGATTAATAATATATCTCAGGGCTTGGCTCATGTCTTCATCCAGTAGAAAGTCAGTAGTAAGAAAAGGCCTCCATTGGTCATTTCAAATGGGCTGAGCCTCAGACCACTCCTGGGGGCTACATGGACCCTGAGGTGTACAATAGGAAACAAGTTGGTCCAGGGTTATGAGCTTCTTGGCAGAGCTTCACTATGGTTTTCTTTAAAGTATGGTTCATTTTCTTTACCTTCCCTGAAGACTGGGCATACCAAGAGGTGTGTACTTGTTCCTAGGGCCATTGTGAGCCCCTGTGTGATTTTGGCTATAAAAGAAGGCCCGTTATTGCTCTGGAGGGATTTTGAAAGTCCAAACAGAGGAATTATTTATTTTAAAGAGGACTTACAGATGTCCTTAACCTCTTCAGATTGGATGTGGAAGTATCAACAGATGCCAGAAGTTGTTTATATCCTGACAGTGGGCACATTTGGATGAAATCTAACTGCCAGTGTTCCTCCAGGTAAGTATCTTGGTGTTGGATTGACCTGAATAATGAAGGAGGGGGGGGGATTGGATGGGTCTGTGGGTTATTGTGGGCACACAAATCACAAGCATGTATTACTTATTTTACTGTTCTTTTAAGCCCCTTCACCGAAAAGACCTTCTGCATCAAGTCCCGTAGTACATCCCTCGTAGAGCGGGTGGCATCATGTAAGCTCTTAGTGAGTTTACATTGTTGGGCCTCAGGGATTAGAATCTTATCTTCCTTTTTAGTATCACCCTGTGATTCCCTTCTCATAGCCCATTTCTCAGCATGTTCTTGTTCCTGTGTGGAATACTGGTGAAGGCTAGGGAGTTCTGGGGGACCAATCACTAGAGCCATAACTTGTTCAGATTCCTATGATCAAGCTGCCTGTTTTACAGTTTGATCAGCTTTGCTATTCCCCTGACTCACAAAGGATCCACCCCTCTGATGGGCCCTATTTACTGCTACCTGGGTCAGAAGCTGCACTGCTTCAAAAAGAGCCAGAATCAAATCTTTATGTTTTATGGGGGAATTTTTAGCAGTTAACATTCTTCTTTCTTTCCAAATGGCAGCATGAGCATGTAGCCCATGGAACCCATATTTAGAGTTAGTAAAAATCTTCAATTTCTTATCCTTCCCTAATTTCAATGCTCTCACTAATGCAATTAGTTCAGCCTTCTGGGCAAGTGTTTGAGGTGGCAAGGTCTTGGCTTCTATAACTTCATCTAGACTGACTATGGAATACCCTGCCTTTGGGGGTTCCCATTTCTACAAAACTGCTCTCATCAGTAAAGCATTTGACCTCAGGGCCCATCTAGAAGATCAGACCTCCTGAAATAAGTTTATTCTGTGGCCTCTGTACACTGATGCACTAAGTCTTCACTCTCAACAGCTAGAAGCAGAGCTGTTGGATTTGTTGTTTGGTTCACCCTTAAGATAATGTCAGGGGTGTCCATTAGGAAGGGCTGATATCTTGATAACCTTCCTCCTGTCAACCAGTGATGTCCTTTGACTTTCAGCACAGATTGTACCTGATGAGGGGTTAACATATCTAAGTGTTGTCCCAGGGTGATCTTGAAAGCATCATAACCAACAGGGCTGTGGCTGCTACTGCCCACAGACAGCTTGGCCATCCCAGGGTCACTGATTCCAGTTGTTTTGAAAAATAAGCCAGTGATCTCTGATCCACTCTCAGTTTTGAGTCAAGACTTCTAGTGCAATCCCTGACCTCTCATGAACATATAGGGTAAGTTCAGTTCAATTGAGTTCAGTCACTCAGTCGTGTCCGACTCTTTGCAACCCCATGGACTGCAGCACGCCAGGCCTCCCTGTCCATCACCAACTCCCAGAGTTTACTTGAACTCATGTCCATTGTGTTGGTGATGCCATCCAACCATCTCATCCTTTGTTGTCCCCTTCTCCTCCCACCTTCAATCTTTCCCAGCATAAGGGTCTTTTCAAATGAGTCAGTTCTTCCCATCAGGTGGCCAAAGTATTGGAGTTTCAGTTTCAGCATCAGTCATTCCAATGAATATTCAGGACTGATTTCCTTTAGGATGGACTGTTTGGAACTTGCAGCCCAAGGGATTCTCTCAAGGGCTTGTCTGAATTTGGAAGCTTCAGTGCTGGTGCTCCACTCAACTCAGTCTTTAGCGTCTCAAAGGCTCGCTAGTGGTCCTTATTTCATTGAAGGAGTTCCCATTCTTCTCCCTTTAGAGCCTCATATAGGGATTTTCCTGCTTCTGCTGCTGCTGCTGCTAAGTCGCTTCAGTCGTGTCCGACTCTGTGCGACCCCATAGACGGCAGCACACCAGGCTCCCCCGTCCCTGGGATTTTCCAGGCAAGAATACTGGAGTGGGTTGCCATTTCCTTCTCCAATGCAGGAAAGTGAAAAGTGAAAGTGAAATCGCTCAGTCGTGTCCGACTCTTAGCGACCCCATGGACTGCAGCCTACCAGGCTCCTCCGTCCATGGGATTTTCCAGGCAAGAATACCGGAGTGGGGTGCCATTATAAGGCCATAATTTGGAATCCAGATATGACAGAACCCAGACATCCCAAGAAAGCCTCGAAGCCGCCCCCTTGTGGTTTCAGATGGTAATGCACTAATTGCTTTTTTTCCATCTGTGACCAGGGCTCTTGCCCCTGGGGTCAAAACAAATCCTAAATATGGAACCTGTTGCCGTGAGATCTGAGCATTGGTTGGAGAGACTTTATATCCTCATTTTTGCCAGAAAATTTAGGACCCTAACAGTGTTTTTATCTGAATCTTGTTTAGTCTCATTACCGATCATCAACATACTGTAGCAGAGTTCCCTTCTCAGGGCTCAGTTCTCTCGGTTCCCTTGCTAATGCATTTCCAAAAAGATGGGAGCTGTTCTGAAAACCCTGGGGAAGCACTGTCCAGGTATATTGGTTAGCCCCCAGGTGTCAGGGTCCCTCCATTCAAAGGCAAAAAGGTATTGAGATTCTGGATGTAGAGAATAGAAAAAAATGCATCTTTGAGGTCCAAAACAGAGAAATACTTACTGGATGTTCCCTGGCACTTGGATGAGGAGGGGGTATGGGTGTCACCAGTGGATGAATAGGGATGACTGCCTCACTCACTGCTTGTCAGTGTTGCACAAACTGATACTCTCTGCTAGGCTTCTGAATGGGGAGGATGGGGGTGTTGCAAGGGAATTGGCAGGGTGTAATGGGTCTGTGTTTTAGGGATTTGCTGAGCAACAGTTTGAGTCCCCTCAGGGCCTCAGGCTTTAAGGGAAATTGTCTCTTCCAGGGGTATTTCTCCTCAGGCCTTAATCCTATTTTTATTGAGGGAACACATTTAGCCCTTCCTGGCACCGAGGTATCCCAAACTGCAGAATCTACCTGTTCTCTGATTTCTTGGGGGATGTTGTGGGGGATATTTTGATGCCCAATGGGTGGGTCATCTGGGGATACTAACAGATGCATTCTCCGTTCAGATTCTTTACCTCCTTGGACTTCACCCTGTCTAGATCCTTATTCACCAGATCTCTCCCGAAGAGGGGCACAGGGCATTCTGGCATATATAAAAAGGAGTGAGTAATAATAATGGACCCGATTCTGCAGACAAGGGGAGGCATAAATCCCCTTATCTTTGGCTGTCCCTCAACTCCTGTCAGTACAGTTATGG
This sequence comes from Bos taurus, assembly GCF_002263795.3. NCBI lineage: Eukaryota > Metazoa > Chordata > Mammalia > Artiodactyla > Bovidae > Bos > Bos taurus. Next base: position 85,218,449 of record NC_037357.1, on the reverse strand, counting down.
TTGGAGAGGGAGCTGGCCAGCAAAGTCAAAACAGGGGAGGCAGCTCCAGTGTCTACAAGGAATTTAATTCTCCTACCTGCCACATCAAGGGTGATCCAAGGCTCCACTGGGGTAATGAGGATGGATTGTGTGGGATCTGGAGCTGGGAAGCCACGTAGGCCCATCAATTGGTGTATGGGGATCTCTCATCTGAGAGATTCACAAGGAACTGGGGCTAGTTGGAGTTGCCCCTCAGGTGTCCCACAGGAGGGCACTCAGGACATTCCTCCCTCCAATGCCTCCCTTTACAACCAAAGGTACATTGGTTTGGGCCTAGGGAGGTTCTGGGTGATCTGTCCAGCCTTCTTGGCCATCCAGGGTCCCGTCAAGGTGGTGGGTGAATCAGAGCAATAAAAGCTGTGTTTTCTTTATTAACCTCTTATCCTCATTGGCCTCTTCCATTAAGTCTCAGTTGTTAGAGACCTTGATGGGCTTTTCTACCAAGGTTGATAATGGGTTTTGGGGCCCAGCCTCAAGCTTTTATAATTTTCCCCAGACTTTTGGAGTAGCCTGAGTGATAAAATGCATGGCCAATAGTGTCCTCCCTTCTGTGGACTCAGTCTATATTGGTGTGCTTCCTGAATGCCTCTGTCACCTGACTCAGGAAGACTGCCAGGTTTTCATCTATTTCCTGTGTAACCTCTTGGACCTTATCATAATTTACAGGCTTCATCATATACCTTCTTCATTTCTTCTGATAGATAAGTAATACAACATCTCATCCTAGCCTGGCCTACACAATCTTCATAGTCCCCAGGTGGGTCATGTTCTGGGATTGCATCCCCACCTACCTGATAAATTTGGTAGTGTGGATTGATGGCCAGTAGGCCATTTGCTCGGAGAAGGCAATGGCACCCCACTCCAGTATTCTTGCCTGGAAAATCCCATGGACAGAGGAGCCTGGTGGGCTGCAGTCCATGGGGTCACTAAGAGTTGGACACGACTGAGCGACTTCACTTTCACTTTTCACTTTCCTGCATTGGAGAAGGAAATGGCAACCCACTCTAGTGTTCTTGCCTGAAGAATCCCAGGAACAGGGGAGCCTGGTGGGCTGCTGTCTATAGGGTCGCACAGAGTCGGACACAACTGAAGCGACTTAGCAGCAGCAGCAGCAGGCCATTTGCGAGTTCCCTGGCATTTCTTGGTATACACTCCTTTCATCCGGGGTGCAAGAATGAGGCAGAATAACCATGATGTCCTTCCAGGTGAGACAGAGTATCAACGCCAGCCTGACAAATTTATCCCTAAACTTGCCAGGGTTCTCTGAGAACGTGGCAAACCTCTCTTTATAGATTAACCCAATTAGTTTAGGATCTCTCTTTGGGATGTTCCAGGGGCCCCTTGAAGCACCCCAAAGTTAACTGGAAGTCAAGAGAATTTCCATAGAAATTGATGTTTGAGAAGTCTGTCAAAAGTCTCAAATAGTTTTAAAATGCTTGATCAGATAGAATCATGGGTCACTGTGAAATCATTATTTCTTAACCTAAAGTGGAAAAAATATTTTAGATCACTTAAAGGGAAAGAAACTCACACAATCTGATATCAAAAGGAGCATTCCAGGAAAACTTCATTCTCTTATGAGAGAGAAAAACCAAATCCTGTCCTGTAACAGCCTACTCTTAATAAAAATCCATTTACCTAATTAAATTTAATCCAACTTAGAAGACGCTCGCCACATATAAAATTCTTTTCTCAATGTTCCCTTTCTGAAAACCTTCTGTAACTTTCTGAAGCCATACTTTGTTCCTTACTCTTTCCATTCAGAAATAACCAGCTGGAGGATGAAAAACCTTTTCCCTTTCAACAAAACATATTTCCATTCCTCACATCTTCCTTTCTGAAAACACACGTCCTACTTTCCTTAAGCAACGGTGAACTGTCTTCTACATTAGCATTCTATAGATTGGTTTAAAAAAAAAAAAAACAACAACATCTCAAGGTGGCATCAGATATCTTTAGTTTCTCTCACACAAGAAGATGAAAGTAGGTAAATTTAGACCTGTTTAGCAATTAATGTTCTCAATTATTTTATTTGAAATGACCTGGATATTAAATGAATTCCTATTATTCAACTTAGTTTAGCTTCAACTTACCAACATTTGAAGAGATTATTTTAGATGGATGTTTCCAAAACATACTTTTTTATAGCATTTACCATAAAGTTCTTATTCCAGTTACATTTGCTTAAAAATTTTATTAATGTCAGGTTGTCTTTCCCATCAACAGATTTCATAACAATGACAATAGGCACTGATTGACTTCCAGTAAACCTAGGTACAGTAAAAGTAGTATACTTAATGTTGATAACTCAAAAGAGGGGTCTGTATTAATTAAACCCACAAGCTTAAGCTAGCTTTAATACCAGATAGTAATTAAATATTGAATATTTCCCAGATCATAGGAACCCAAAATGTATTCTGGTGAAAGTGAAAGTCACTCAGTCATGTCCAACTCTTTGTGACCTCATTGACTATACAGTCCATGTAATTCCCTAGGCTAGAATACTGGAGTGGGTAGCCTTTCCCTTCTCCAGGGGATCTTCCCAACACAGGGATCGAACCCAGGTCTCCTGCATTGCAGGTGGATTCTTTCCCAGCTGAGTCACAAGCAAAGCCCATATTATGGTGAGCCTCTTCTATATTTTTGAGAATATATATGAGGCTGTATTTCCTTTTTTTTTTTTTGGCCCGTCCTATAGTGTGTAGGATCTTAGTTCCCCAAGCAGGGATAGAAGCTTGGCCCTCTTGCATTGAAAGCATGGAGTCTTTTTTTTAAATTTAGTTTTAGAAATTCATTATTTATTTATTTATTTATTTATTTATTTTTGGCTGCACTGGGTCTTGGTTGCTGCTTGCCAGCTTTCTCTAGTTGCAGTGAGTGGGGGCTACTCTCTAGTTGCAGTGCATGGGCTTTTCATTGCGGTGGCTTCTCTTGTTGTGGAGCACAGTCTCTAGGGCATGCAGACTTCCGTAGTTGTGGTGCATGGGCCCAGTAGTTGTGGCACAGGGGCTTAGTTGCCTCATGGTGTGTAGAATCTTCCCAGACCAGGGATTGAACCCATGTCCCCTGTACTAGCAGGTGAATTCCTAAGCACTGGACTAAGAGGGAAGTCCAAGCATGGAGTCTTAACCACGGGACTCTCAGGGAAGGAAGTTCCTCAATTTCCTTTAAACCAATTGAGTACAGCTCATTTACAAGTTAATTTTTACAGAAAGACAGAACCAGAGATCTCATGGTTTTCCCATTTGAATTTAAAAGGGCCCCTTTCTTCTCCCAACAATCTGGAGGACTACAGATGAATCATATAGTTCTTGAGATCCCAGGCAGAATAGTTACATTGCAAAGGCAGAGGAGGGGAAAATGCAAGCTCCTGTCTTTTCTTTTTGTCTTTTAAAATCCCACTAAGTAACCCAATAAAACAGAAATAGATGTTTTTCTGGAGCTCTCTAGCTTTTTCGATGATCCAGTGGATGTTGGCAATTTGGTCTCTGGTTCCTCTGCCTTTTCTAAAACCAGCTTGAACATCTGGAATTTCATGGTTCACGTATTGCTGAAGCCTGGCTTGGAGAATTTTGAGCATTACTTTACTAGCGGGTGAGATGAGTGCAATTGTGCAGTAGTTTGAGCATTCTTTGGCATTGCCTTTCTTTGGGATTGGAATGAAAACTGACCTTTTCCAGTCCTGTGGCCACTGCTGAGTTTTCCAAATTTGCTGTAATACTGAGTGCAGCAGGAAGCAACAGTTAGAACTGGACATGGAACAACAGACTGGTTCCAAATAGGAAAAGGAGTATGTCAAGGCTGTATATTGTCACCCTGCTTATTGAACTTCTATGCAGAGTACATCATGAGAAACGCTGGGCTGGAAGAAGCACAAGCTGGAATTAAGATTGCCGGGAGAAATACCAATAACCTCAGATATGCAGATGACACCACCCTTATGGCAGAAAGTGAAGAGGAACTAAAAAGCCTCTTGATGAAAGTGAAAGTGGAGAGTGAAAAAGTTGGCTTAAAACTCAACATTCAGAAAATGAAGATCATGGCATCTGGTCCCATCACTTCATGGGAAATAGATGGGGAAACAGTGGAAACAGTGTCAGACTTTATTTTTCTGGGCTCCAAAATCACTGCAGTTGGTGATTGCAGCCATGAAATTAAAAGATGCTTACTCCTTGGAAGGAAAGTTATGACCAACCTAGATAGCATATTGAAAAGCAGAGACATTACTTTGCCAACAAAGGTTCGTCTAGTCAAGGCTATGGTTTTTCCAGTGGTCATGTATGGATGTGAGAGTTGGGCCGTGAAGAAAGCTGAACGCCAAAGAATTGATGCTTTTGAACTGTGGTGTTGGAGAAGACTCTTGAGAGTCCCTTGGACTGCAAGGAGATCCAAGCAGTCCATTCTGAAGGAGATCAGTCCTGGGATTTCTTCGGAAGGACTGATGCTAAAGCTGAAACTCCAGTACTTTGGCCACCTCATGGGAAGAGTTGACTCATTGGAAAAGACTCTGATGCTGGGAGGGATTGGGGGCAGGAGGAGAAGGGGACGACAGAGGATGAGATGGCTGGATGGCGTCACTGACTTGATGGACATGAGTCTGGATGAACTCCAGGAGTTGGTGATGGACAGGGAGGCCTGGTGTGCTGTGATTCATGGGGTCACAAAGAGTCGGACAGGACTGAGTGACTGAACTGAACTGAACTGACGTAACCCAAGGCTGGAGTCTTGGGCAATGTGGGTCGTTTGTATTTCAAGGCTAAGTGCTCCACTGTGCCCACAATGTTGGCAGAGACTTACAGGAGCAGTTGGACAGACAAAACTATATCACAAACAAAGATACAAGTCACAAAAGAAAGACACAAACAAGAAATTTTTTGATAAAAGGGACGGGAGGGCAGGGGTGAGGATCAAAGGAGAGGTAAAGAGAGGAGGGACAGAAAAGATGAAAAGAGACAGAAAGAGAGAGAGAGATTGCAGTTTCAATGCGTTCCCTGTAGACGTCTATTCAGGCACCAACCCACGTGCTTCCAGAAAGGGCCAGTGAAGGAGGGAGCATCCTGTCCACAGCCCACTGGGGTGATCAACCTGGAAACCAGACTGTTGTATGTTATCTGAGGCACTGCAGTCTACAGGTGAAACTCTTATCCAGCATACACCAAAATACAGAAATCTGCCACTTCAGCCTGTTCCTAATGGGACTTCTCATGGTGGCAGGAAATTAAAGGTGAGAATATTGGGACAGTCGTACTTTCAGCCACTATAGAATGTGAGGTTTGAACCTCTATCACTCTCATAAATCTCTTATGAGGGAGAGCCCACTGGACCAAGGTTTGTACTGTGTGCTGTGTTTAGTTGCATCTGACTCTTTGAGACTCCATGGATTGTAACCTTCTAGGCTTCTCTGTCTATGGGGATTCTCCAGGCAAGAATAGTGGAGTGGGTTGCCATGCCCTTCTCTAGGGGAATCTTCCCAACCAAGGAATTGAACCCAGGTCTCCTGCATCACAGGTGGATTCTTTACCAGCTGAGCCACCAGGGAAGCCTAAGAATACTAGAGTGGGTAGCCTATCCCTTCTCCAGGGAACTTCCCAACCCAGGAATTGAACCAGGGTCTCCTCCATCGCAGGCGGATTCTTTACCAGCTGAGCTATCAAGGAAGCATAAAGGTTTGCACAGTGTGAGGCGAGCCTCTCCCACCTCTGCTTGTCACCCGTCAAGGTGAGCCACTGCAGGCCAGAGGGAGCAGGTCTCGCAAGCTGAGAGGAGTGATGCTGTAGCTGTCTGATGTCCACTGTCTCAGAAGGAGAGGACAGAAGTAAGAGAGGACAGAGAGAGAAGTAGAGAGAGATTTCAAGAGAGGGAAAAAGACAAAGGGGAAAGGGAAAATGGTGAGGGAAAAAGTACAAAGGGGAGAGAGGAAAGTGATGGCTGAATGAGGGTCCTGAGGTCCCCATGGGCTAGGAAGGCAGACTTACCAAATGTGGTGATGCTGAAACAAGAGGTTCAGGTGGCCACATGTCACCGACAGAGCTGTGTTAGGTGGTCCTAGAGGTGCTTGTATCCGCTCCCCAGAAGGGGACAACTGCCCTACAGATGAGATCAGATCAGTCGCTCAGTTGTGTCCGACTCTTTGCGACCCCATGAATCACAGCACGCCAGGCCTCCCTGTCCATCACCAACTCCTGGAGTTCACTGAGACTCACGTCCATCGATTCAGTGATGACATCCAGCCATCTCATCCTCTGTCATCCCCTTCTCCTCTTGCCCCCAGTCCCTCCCAGCATCAGAGTCTTTTCCAATGAGTCAACTCTTCCCATGAGGTGGCCAAAGTACTGAAGTTTCAGCTTTAGCATCATTCCTTCCAAAGAAATCCCAGGACTGATCTCCTTCAGAATGGACTGGTTGGATCTCCTTGCAGTCCAAGGGACTCTCAAGAGTCTTCTCCAACACCACAGTTCAAAAGCATCAATTCTTTGGCACTCAGCTTTCTTCACAGTCCAACTCTCACATCCATACATGACCACTGGAAAAACCATAGCCTTGACTAGACGAACCTTTGTTGGCAAAGTAATGTCTCTGCTTTTCAATATGCTATCTAGGTTGGTCATAACTTTCCTTCCAAGGAGTAAGCATCTTTTAATTTCATGGCTGCAGTCACCATCTGCAGTGATTTTGGAGCCCAGAAAAATAAAGTCTGACACTGTTTCCACTGTTTCCCCATCTATTTCCCATGAAGTGATGGGACCAGATGCCATGATCTTCGTTTTCTGAATGTTGAGCTTTAAGCCAACTTTTTCACTCTCCACTTTCACTTTCATTAATAGGCTTTTTAGTTCCTCTTCCCTTTCTGCCATAAGGGTGGTGTCATCTGCATATCTGAGGTTATTGATATTTCTCCTGGCAATCTTGATTCCAGCTTGTGCTTCTTCCAGCCCAGCATTTCTCATGATCTACTTTGCATAGGAGTTAAATAAGCAGGGTGACAATTTACAGTCTTGACGTACTCCTTTTCCTATTTGGAACCAGTCTGTTGTTCCATGTCCAGTTCTAACTGTTGCTTCCTGACCTGCATACAAATTTCTCAAGAGGCAGATCAGGTGGTCTGGTATTCGCATCTCTTTCAGAATTTTCCACAGTTTATTGTGATCCACACAGTCAAAGGCTTTGGCATAGTTAATAAAGCAGAAATAGATCTTTCTCTGGAACTCTCTTGCTTTTTCCATGATCCAGCGGATGTTGTTAATTTGATCTCTGCTTCCTCTGCCTTTTCTAAAACCAGCATGAACATCAGGAAGTTCACGGTTCACATATTGCTGAAGCCTGGCTTGGAGAATTTTGAGCATTACTTTGCTAGCGTGTGAGATGAGTGCAATTGTGCGGTAGTTTGAGCATTCTTTGGCATTGCCTTTCTTTGGGATTGGAATGAAAACTGACTTTTTTGAGTCCTGTGGCCACTGCTGAGTTTTCCAAATTTGCTGGCATATTGAGTGCAGTGCTTTCACAGCATCATCTTTCAGTATTTGAAATAGCTCAACTGGAATTCTATCACCTCCACTAGCTTTGTTTGTAGTGATGCTTTCTAAGGCCCACTTGACTTCACATTCCAGGATGTCTGGCTCTAGGTCAGTGATCACATCATCGTGATTATCTGGGTCATGAAGATCTTTTTTGTACAGTTCTTCTGTGTATTCTTGCCATCTCTTCTTAATATCTTCTGCTTCTGTTAGGTCCATACCATTTCTGTCCTTTATCGAGCCCATCTTTGCATGAAATGTTCCTTTGGTATCTCTAATTTTCTTGAAGAGATCTCTAGTCTTTCCCATTCTGTTGTCTTCCTCTATTTCTTTGCATTGATCGCTGAAGAAGGCTTTCTTATCTCTTCTTGCTATTCTTTGGAACTCTACATTCAGATGTTTATATCTTTCCTTTTCTCCTTTGCTTTTCGCTTCTCTTCTTTTCACAGCTATATGTAAGGCCTCCCCAGACAGCCATTTTGCTTTTTTGCATTTCTTTTACATGGGGATGGTCTTGATCCCTGTCTCCTGTACAATGCCAAATTCAGAGTTAAATTGAAGAAAGTAGGGAAAACCACTAGACCATTCATGCATGACCTAAATCAAATCCCTTGTGATTATACAGTGGAAGTGAGAAATAGATTTAAGGGCTTAGATCTGATAGAGTGCCTGATGAACAATTGCCCTACACTGGGCATCAAAAAGTATGTTACTGATCAGGGTTCTTGGCCTCCTTAATCAATAGAAATTGACCAGAGGCCAGACAAGAAATTCAGGCAAGGCTTTACTGGAGCCTCTGCTGTAGCAGCAAGGAGCTTGCTCTGTGCAGTAACAACACAGGGTTGGCCCTGACTCCCTAAGGCAGGGGACTAAACAAACAAATAAATACTGGAAGGCATAGATTTCTGGGGTGTCATCTCAGAGGAGATGACATAGCAAGAGTCAGTTCTGTCAATATATGAACTGTGTGTGTGTGTGTGTGTGTGTGTGTGTGTGTGTGTGTGTGTGTATACTGAAGAAGAAATTGAGAAGTTTAGAAAACTATATATGTAGATAATTTGTTTTCTTTTTATAGATTTTTGAACCAACATCTCTTCTCATACTTTAACTTTTAGTTAGTTCTTATCTATTTTTTTACCCTCTTATCAGTCAGTTCTAATGATTTTTTAAAAGCATCAAAAATTGTGGGTAATCAGACTATAAAGACTGCATATTTCTCTGACTGCTCTTAGCATAGGATATATTGTTGACTGTTGTTGGAAAATTCTTAATGTAAACCAAGCAAGCAATATTTGGAAGTTAGTACAGAGAAAGAATGACAAAGGAAACAGACTTTTAACTGAAACAGGAGCAGGGAGGGTGGAAAAGTCAAGAAAGGAGTCTCAGAAGTAAATGGTTTTAGCAGCATATAATAAAAATCATTCCAGTAACTTTACAGCAAAGCAGTTCCAATGAAAACTATTTTAAAAATAGTTTCTGGACTAAAAAAATCTTCTAGTGAAAATTTCATTTTCCAGACATTCATTTCAATACTTTTCAGGAAAGGGACAAACTGTGATGAAACTAAAGCCACAGAGCTACTCAGAGTGTGTTAGTTCATAAAATTTGTTTTTACCTTTGGGATCTTATTAATAAAAGAGCTACTTCCCATTTCACCCAAGTTAAATTATATATTTTATTTCCTAGTTTCCTCTATGCACGTGGATAAAACATAAGCTCTCAATCTGACATAAAGATCCCAACCCATAAATTGCTACTTGTCAACAATTGTATAGTATACAATTCCAAAATAGTCAATAAGAAAGATTTGGCGAAGAAAACTGATGCCACAAGGCAAAAAATTTAGTAAAAGGATATTTAACAACGTTTCCTACATCTTACATGAGGAAGTGGTTAATATAGAGATGGCCAACACCTAAGCAGGCTTGAAAGTCCCTGGGACTTTAAGATTAGGATTTCTTTCCTACTGTCCCGTCTCCCCCCGCCCCCCCTCCCCACCGCCCCGGTTCCTGGCAAAAGTTAAAAAAAAAAAAAAGGTCAGGGCTCATTCTAGACAAAATCTTCCTTAAGAGTTGCCTTGCTAGATTTCTTTGTGCTAGATTTCACATTTTCCACTTCTTTGCTTCCCCACCACAAACACCCAGCTGCATGAATCAGGCAAGAAAACATAATCTTTAGCTCTTTTCTTTCATTCATTTATAAACCTATACAGCATATTAAAAAGCAGAGACATCACTTTTTCAACAAAGGTCCATATAGGCAAAGTTATGGTTTTTCCAGTAGTTATTTATGGATGTGAGAATTGGACCATAAAGAAGACTGAGTGCTGAAGAATTGGTGCTTTCGAACTGTGGTGTTGGAGAAAAATTTTGAGAGTCCCTTGGTCTGCAAGGAGATCAAACCAGTCAATCCTAAACGATATCAGCCCTGAATATTCTTTGGAAGGACTGATGCTAAATCTGAAGCTCCAATGCTTTGGCCACCTGATGTGAAGAGCCAACTTGTTGGAAAAGACCCTGATGCTGGGAAAGACTGAAGGCAAAAGGAGAAGGGGGAGATAGAAGATGAGAGGTTAGATAGCATCATCAACTCAGTGGTCATAAATCTGAGCAAACTCTGGAAGATAGTGGAGGACAGGGGAACCTGGCGTGCTGCAGTCCATGGGGTCCCAAGAGTTGGACACAACTTAGCGACTAAACAACAACAACAGAAATGGCATCTGATCAACAGCAGTTGATCCTAAGAGAGAAATGCAGGATTTGTAGGGTTTGTAGTTTATACAACTTAGCTTGGGTCTTTTCTAGGAAAAATAATACAAATTAGGAATACAAAATTGCTAGGAACCCTCCTGAGGTGTGTACAGGACTCATGCAAATGGAGGGCCCTGAAGTTTCCATTCCATTTGCTGTACTACAAGCCATTTGTCTGAAAGTATTAGGGATATTACTTCTTGGAAAGCGAGGGTCTGAATTCACATATATTACATATTTTTCATATACTAATTGGCTTCAGAATGTGTGCATGATGGCACATGATACAGAAAAAGAATAGGAAGACCATATCTTCTTGGCAGTGTTACAGATCTGCCACAATTATGAAAAATCTCAATGGGAACAGTGAAACCCATAGGTACTAACTGATGAAAACCAATAAAAAATGAGCTACGGGAGTCAGATACGCAAAGAAGAAAATTTCTAATGCAAATTTACTGACTGATTATTAATCTGCAGAGATAACTAGGTAACCAGACATTCAGATGACCAGAAGTACAAATTTGGTCAAACTCTTTTTAAAAACTTTCCTATGAGAAAGATAACAGAATCTTGAAATTTATATGTGGGCATGGTATTTTAATTTTAAATTAGTGTGATTTCAAATTTTTCTTTTTCTCAAACTCTTTAGAAAACTCATGCTTATACTTCCTGTTGAGACAGTGTAAGTTCTTTTCGAACCTGTTGTATCACTCTTCCATGCTGGCAGAAGTAAACTCAGTTCCTACATCTCTTGTCCAGCTTTTTAACAATGACAATTCCATCTTACAGTTATTTACCCTACTGCCTCCTAGTTGATAACCTTTGCTTGAAAAGGATACTACCAAGGTATATTCATATATATATTATATATTTCATATATTATATATATGAAATATATATTTCATAATATTAAAACATAATTCATAGACAAATTGACAGTGAACCAGTATCAAATGTTGATTTAATTCATTAATGAGGAAGCCAAAAGTTTAACAAGCTGATTCAAAAAGGATATGAGAAGTGAGTGAATATATAGTGAGTGAATATATAGAGTGAATATATAGTGAGGGAATATATAGTGAGGGAATAAAAAGGAATGTTGAAATAAGATTGCTACCATGGATATAGAACCAGTTAAAGTCCTAAAGGTACTGAAACTGTAAGCTATGAGATCTTTTCTAATAAGCAGAAAAGAAAATCATCACACTGGACCAGTTTTTGGTAAGTTCCTCTAACTTCTGCTGCTGCTGCTGCTAAGTCTCTTCAGTCGTGTCTGACTCTGTGCGACCCCATAGATGGCAGCCCATCAGGCTCCCCCGTCCCTGGGATTCTCCAGGCAAGAACACTGGAGTGGGTTGCCATTTCCTTCGATGCATGAAAGTGAAAAGTGAAAGTGAAGTCGCTCAGTCATGTCCAACTCTTCGCGACCCCATGAATCGCAGCACGCCAGGCCTTCCTGTCCATCACCAACTCCCGGAGTTTACCCAAACTCTTGTCCATTGAGTTGGTGATGCCATCTAACCATCTCATCCTCTCTTGTCCCCTTCTCCTCCTGTCCCCAATCCCTCCCAGCATGAGAGTCTTTTCCAATGAGTCAACTCTTCGCATGAGGTGGCCAAAGTATTGGAGTTTCAGCTTCAGCATCAGTCCTTCCAATGAACACCTAGGACTGATTTCCTTTAGGATGGACTGGTTGGATCTCCTTGCAGTCCAAGGGACTCTCAAGAGTCTTCTCCAACACCATAGTTCAAAAGCATCAATTCTTCAGTGCTCAGCTTTCTTCACAGTCCAACTCTCACATCCATACACGACCACTGGAAAAACCATAGCCTTGACTAAACAGACCTTTGTTGGCAAAGGAATGTCTCTGCTTTTGAATATGCTATCTAGGTTGGTCATAACTTTCCTTCCAAGGAGAAAGTGTCTCTTAATTTCATGGCTGCAATCACCATCTGCAGTGATTTTGGAGCCCAGAAAACTAAGGTCAGCCACTGTTTCCACTGTTTCCCCATCTATTTCCCATGAAGTGATGGGACCGGATACCATGATCTTCATTTTCTGAATGTTGAGCTTTAAGCCAACTTTTTCACTCTCCACTTTCACTTTCATCAAGAGGCTTTTTAGTTCCTCTTCCCTTTCTGCCATAAGGGTGGTGTCATCTGCATATCTGAGGTTATTGATATTTTCTCGGCAATCTTGATTCCAGCTTGTGCTTCTTCCAGCCCAGTGTTTCTCATGATGTACTCTGCATAGAAGTTAAATAAGCAAAGTGACAATATACAACCTTGACGTACTCCTTTTCCTATTTGGAACCAGTCTGTTGTTCCAGTTGAAGTGGTAACCCCCAGCATCTCAGAATGTGACCTTATTTGAAGATAGGGTTTTTATAGAAGTAATCCAGTTAAAGTGAGGTCATAAGAGTGGGCCCTTATCCAATATGATTCATGTCATAATAAGGAGGGGAAATTTGGACACAGACATAAGACTAGGAAGAAACACAGGGAGAAGACAGTCACCTATAATCCAAGGAGAAACAGGGAGAAGACAGTCATCTACAAGCCAAGGAGAAAGGCCCAGAAAGATCCTTGCCTTACCAAGAACCAACCCTACAGACCCCCTGATCTGAGACTTCCAGCCTCTAGAACTGTGAGCCAAGAAATTTCTGTTGTTTAAAACTCCCCATTTGTGGTATATTTTTTTTTTTTTTACAGCAGCCCTAGCAAACTAATACAGGCTGTATGTGGAGGTTTTCTGTCTACATCCATGTGGAATGATGATTTGGTTTTGTTTAGCCCTGTGATCAGAATGGGCTTCCCAGGTGGTGCCAGTGGTAGAGAACCTGCCTGCCAATGCAGGAGATATAAGAAATGTGGGTTTGATCCTTGGGTTGGGAAGGTCCCCTAGAGGAAGGCATGGCAACCCACTCCAATATTCTTGCCTGGAGAATCCCATTGACAGGAGAGCTTGATGGGTTATAGTCCATAGGGTCACAAAGAGTTGGACACAACTGAAGTGACTTAGCACACAGCACACATGTGAGAGGTTTGGAACACAGTTATCAACAGAGAAGTCACAGGATCTTTTTGACTGGCCTCCTGGGTTTAAAGAATTTCCCAAAGGACAAGAAACCTATTTTAACACTGTCTTTTTGTTCTGAAGAATCAGGGCTGCAAAAGAAAAAACCAAAACCCAAACAAACAAAACACCAAATAACGATTGTATTTCAGCATCTGAAGTGCTGTTTCACTCCATTTATAATGAAAAATATTTCAGTTAGCACATTAGCCATGCTAGTTTATATGTGCCATCCCTCTTTAAGATAAGTCCTAACATCCTCAATATATACTAAGACCCAGAAATGTTACTGAGATCATCAGAGGCTTTTGTGAGACCAAGGAATAGGATGCAGTAATCTTGGTGTGGTTCCATAAGCCTGCTTTCTGGGCCATATTATGGCTCAAAGACACAAAAGCCGACATAGAAAATAATCTTATGATTACCAAAGGGAAAAGGGGGTAGGGATAAATTAGGAGTTTGGGATTAAGATATACATGCTACTATATATAAAATAACCAACAAGGTACTACTGTATAGCACTGGCAACTTTATTCAATATCTTGTAATAACCTATAATAAAAAGGAATCTGAAATGGAATATTACTCAGCAGTAAAAAAAAACCACAATGGACTAATGCCATTTATAGTAACGTGGCTGGACCTATAGATTATCATACTAAGTGAAGTAAGCCAGACAGAGTAAGACAAACATCATATAATGTCGCTTATATGTGGAATGTAAAAAAATGATACACAATGAACTTACTTAGAAACAGAAATAAACTCAGAGAAAACAAACTTACCAAAGAAGGGGAGGGATAAATTAGGAGTTTGGGGTTAACATATACACACTACTATATATAAACTAGATAATCAATGAACACCTATTGTATAACACAGGGAACTATACTCAATATCTTGCAATAATTTATAATGGAAGAGAATGTAAAAGAGAATATACATATTTATATATACATATATCTGAATCATTTTGCTGTATACCTCATGCTAACACAAATTTGTAAATCAATTGCATTGCAATAAAAATTTTAAAAGAGAAAATAATCAGAAAAAGAAGATATGTATAGATTTCAATCACTTTGTTGTACACCTGAAACCTTATAAATCAACTATACTTCAACAAAATTTTTTTTTTAAAAAAAGACACAGCAGGATCCGAGGAAAGTATGGTGTTAACCAGTTTCAGCAGCTGCTGATCCACAACATTTAGGGTCTCTCTGGCAAGAAAAAATTGCTATAGGTGCATGTTTTTCGTTGATCTTGTGGGTAGTGAAGACAATGGCCTATTTGAAACCAATCAGTTTAGTCGCTCAGTCATTTTATACTCTTAGCAACCCCATGGACTGCAGCATGCCAGGCCTCCCTGTTCATCACCAACTCCTGGAGTTTACTCAAACTCATGTCCATTGAGTCGGTGATGCCTTCCAACCATCTCATCCTCTGTCGTCCACTTCTCCTCCCACCTTTGATCTTTCCCAGCATCAGGGTCTTTTCAAATGAGTCAGCTCTTTGCATCAGGTGGCCAAAGTATTGGAGTTTCAGCTTCAATCTCAGTCCTTCCAATGAATATTCAGGGCTGATTTCTTTTAGGATGGACTGTTTGAATCTCCTTGCAGTCCAAGGGACTCTCAAGAGTCTTCTCCAACACCATAGTTTAAAAGCATCAATTCTTTGGCAGTCAGCTTTCTTTATAGTCCAACTCTCGCATCCATACATGACTACTGGAAAAACCACAGCCTTGACTAGGTGGGCCTTTGTTTGCAAAGTAATCTCTCTGCTTTTTAATATGCTGTCCAGGTTGGTCATAACTTTTCTTCCAAGGAGTAAGTGTCTTTTAATTTCATGGCTGCAGTCACCATTTGCAGTAATTTTGGAGCCCAAAAAATAGTCTGTCACTGTTTCCACTGTTTCTCCATCTATTTGTCATGAAGTGATGGGACCAGATGCTGTGATCTTAGTTTTCTGAAAGTTGAGCTTTAAGCCAACGTTTTCACTCTCCTCTTTCACTTTCATCAAGAGGCTCTTTAGTTCTTCATTTTCTGCCATAAGGGTGGTGTCATCTGCATATCTGATGACATATGCATATGATATGCATATGCATATGACATATGCATGTCTCTGCATATCTGAGGTTATTGATATTTCTCCCGGCAATCTTGATTCCAGCTTGTGCTTCATCCGGCCCAGCATTTCTTATGATGTACTCTGCATATAAGTTAAATAAGCAAGGTTACAATATACAGCCTTGACGTACTCCTTTTCCTATTTGGAACCAGTCTGTTGTTCCATGTCCAGTTTGAACTGTTGCTTCCTGACTTGCATACAGGTTTCTTAAGAGGTAGGTCAGGTGGTCTGGTTTTCCCATCTCTTTCAGAATTTTCCACAGTTTATTGTGATCCACACAGTCAAAGGCTTTGGCATAGTCAATAAAGAAGAAATAGATGTTTTTCTGGAATTCTCTTGCTTTTTCGGTGATCCAGCAGATGTTGGCAATTTGATCTCTGGTTCCTCTGCCTTTTCTAAAACCAGCTTGAACATCTGGAAGTTCACGGTTCACGTATTGTTGAAGACTGGCTTGGAGAATTTTGAGCATTACTTTACTAGCATGTGAGATGAGTGCAATTGTGTGGTAGTTTAAGCATTCTTTGGCATTGCCTTTCTTTGGGATTGGAATGAAAACTGACCTTTTTGAGTCCTGTGGCCACTGCTGAGTTTTCCAGATTGCTGGCATATTGAGTGCAGCACTTTAACAGCATCATCTTTTAGGATTTGAAATAGCTCAACTGGAATTCCATCACCTCCACTAGCTTTGTTCATAGTGATGCTTTCTAAGGCCCACTTGACTTCACATTCCAGGATGTCTGGCTCTAGGTGAGTTATCACACTATGGTGATTATCTGGGTCATGAAGATCTTTTTTGTACAGTTCTGTGTATTCTTGCCACCTCTTCTTAATATGTTCTGCTTCTGAAACCAATGAGTTTTCTCAAAACTTTGTTAAGTTGAAAAGTGGTCTAGACAGAATTCCAAGACTCCTTACCTATACCTTGTAATGAGTGGCTCCACCACAGTGCCCTGGTAATCTTGCGTGTATCCACATAGACTAGAGAGTCAATGCTTGTACCACATTTGAATCTAAGTCTTGACAGAATGCCTCTGATCCTTCTGGAACATGAGAGCCTGGGAGGCTTGCAAGGAGCTGTTGTGAAGCCATTTCCCACTCACTTCCCTGTCTTCCCTGGGAGATACCAATCCAGGAAGCTGTCATATGATAGTTTCTTTTTAATGGAAATCTACTTGACATACAATATGTAAATTTATCAAATCAATATGCTGCTGCTGCTGCTAAGTCACTTTAGTCGTGTCCGACTCTGTGCGACCCCATAGACAGCAGCCCACCAGGCTCCCCCATCCCTGGGATTCTCCAGGCAAGAACACGGGAGTAGGTTGCCATTTCCTTCTCCAATGCATGAAAGTCAAAAGTAAAGTGAAGTCGCTCAGTCGTGTCCAACTCTTAGCGATCCAATGGACTGCAGCCTACCAGGCTCCTCTGTCCATGGGATTTTCCAGGCAAGAGTACTGGAGTGGGGTGCCATTGCCTTCTCCATCAATATGCTAATCTGATACATTTATATATTATAATCTGATTGTCACTGTAAGGATAATTAGCATTTCTAACATGTTAGTTTATTTCTTTTTAGTGCTTGGAATAGTTAAGTTCTAGTTTCTTAGCAAGTGGGATGATTATGATACAATATTGTGTATATTCACTCTACTGTGCATTAGCTCTACAGGACATATTTACTACTCATTGCAAGTTTGTATCCTTAAACAAAATCTCTATTTCCCACCCTCACTCACTGGTAATCACCATTTTACTCTGTTTTTTTTTTTTTTTTTAAATGAGTTCAGCTTTTTTTAGATTCCACATATAACTGACACCATACAATATTTGTCTTCCTTTTTCTGCCTTATGGATTGCTGTACAAGATGGAGGAATAGAAGGATGTGCGCTCATCTTCTCCTGTGAGAACTTCAAAATTACAACTCACTGCTGAGCAACCATCGACAGGAGAATGTTGGATCCCATCAAAAAAAGACATCTCACATCCAAGTGCAAAGGAGAAGCCCCAGCAAGATGGTAGGAGAGGCAAAATCGCATTTCGAATCAAACCCCATACCCACCAGAGATGCTTGGAGGGCTCAAACAAAACCTTGTGTGCACCAGGAGACCCTACAGAGACTGAGCCAGACCTGCCTTTGAGTCTTTGAGTGTCTCCTGTGGAGGTACAGGTCAGCGGTAGCCTGCCACAGGGGCAGGGACTCTGGGTACAGCAGGCCAGGGTCACACAACACGTAGCCATAAGCCCTCTTGGAGGAGGTCACCATTAACCCCACCATAGAGCCACTGAGCATACAATTCACAAACAGCAGAACAATTATTCCAAATAAATTCTCACACTGTTAAGAAAGTTCTAGGACCAACAACCCAACAGTGACAAATAGATTCAAGAGATTAGATCTGATAGAGTGCCTGAAAAACTATGGATGGAGGTTCGTGACATTGTACAGGAGGCAGTGATCAAGACCGTCCTCAAGAAAAAGAAACGCAAAAAGGCAAAATGGTTGTCTGAGGAGGCCTTACAAATAGATGACAAAAGAGGAGCTAAAGGCAAAGGAGAAAATGAAAGATATACCCATTTGAGTGCAAAGTTCCAAAAAAGAGCACGGAGAGATAAGAGAGCCTTCCTTAGTGATTAATGCAAAGAAATAGAGGAAGACAATAGAATGGGAAAGACTAGAGATCTCATCAAGAAAATTAGAGATACCAAGGGCACATTTCATGCAAAGATGGGCACAATAAAGGACAGAAATGGTATGGACCTAACAGAAGCAGAAGATATTAAGAAGAGGTGGCAAGAATACACAGAAGAACTATACAAAAAAGGTATTTACAAACCGAGATAATCACGATGCTGTGATCACTCACCTAGAGCCAGACATGCTGGAATGGGAAGTCAAGTGGGCCTGAGGAAGCATTATTATGAACAGAGCTAGTGGAGGTGATGGAATTCCAGTTGAGCTATTTCAAATCCTAAAAGATGATGCTGTTAAAGTGCTACACTCAATATGCCAGCAAATCTGGAAAACCCAGCAGTGGCCACAGGACTCGAAAATATCAGTTTTCATTCCAATCCCTAAGAAAGACAATGCCAAAGAATGCTCAAACTACCACACAATTGCACTCATCTCACACAGTAGTAAAGTAATGCTCAAAATTCTCCAAGCCAGGCTTCAGCAATACGTGAACTGTGAACTTCCAGATGTTCAAGCTGGTTTTAGAAAAGGCAGAGGAACCAGAGGTCAAATTGCCAACATCTGCTGGATCATCGAAAAAGCAAGAGAATTCCAGAAAAAACATCTATTTCTGTTTTATTGACTACACCAAAGCCTTTGACTATGTGGATCACAACAAACTCTGGAAAAATCTTAAAGAGATGGGAATATCAGACCATGTGACCTGCCTCCTGAGAAATCTGTATGCAGGTCAAGAAGCAACAGTTAGAACATGGACATGGAACAACGGACTAGTTCCAAATTGGGAAAGGAGTACGTCAAGGCTGTATATTGTCACCCTGCTTATTTAACTTACATGCAGAATACACCTACAGAAACACCAGGCTGGATGAAGCACAAGCTGGAATCAAGATTGCAGGGAGAAATACTAATAACCTCAGATATGCAGATGACACCACCCTTATGGCAGAAAGTGAAGAAGAACTAAAGAGCCTCTTGATGAGCATGGAAGAGGAGAGTTAAAAAGTTGGCTTAAAACTCAACATTCAAAAAACTAAGATCCAGTCCCATCACTTCATGGCAAATAGATGGAGAAACAATGGAAACAGTAAGAGACAATTTTCTGGGGCTCCAAAATCACTGCAGATGGTGAGTGCAGCCATGAAATTAAAAGACACTTGCTCCTTGGAAGATAAGTTATGACCAACATAGACAGCATATTAAAAAGCAGAGATGTTACTTTACCGACAAAGGTCTGTCTAGTCAAGGCTATGGTTTTTCCAGTAGTCATGTATGGATGTGAGAGTTGGACTATAAAGAAAGCTGAGCGCCAAAGAATTGATGCTTTTGAACTATGGTATTGGAGAAGACTCTTGAGAGTCCCTTGGACTGCAAGGAGATTAACCAGTCAGTCCTCAAGGAAATCAGCCCTGAATATTCATTGGAAGGATTGAGGTTGAAGCTGAAACTCCAATACTTTGGCTACCTGATGCGAAGAACTGACTCGTTGGAAAAGACCCTGATGCTTGGAAAGACTGAAGGCAGGAGGAGAAGGGGACGACAGAGGATGAGATGTTTGAATGACATCACTAACTCGATGGACATGAGTTTGAGCAAGCTCCAGGTGTTGGTGATGGACAGGGAAGCCTGGCATGCTGCAGTCCATGGAGTCACAGTCAGACATGACTGAGCGATTGAACTGAACTGAACTGTCTGACTTATCTTACTTAGCATCATGTCCTTGAGTGGTGGAAACAATCTAAGTGCCCATCAGTGAATGAATGGATAAATGAGATGTGTGTTTGTGAGAGAGAGACTACTACTTAGCCATCAGAAAGAAGGACATCTTTCTATTTTCATAGTTTCTTATCATCTCCTAGGTTTTGATGAGTAAGAAGCTTTCTGCCTTACCCCCTTAAGGCACAGCTGCAGGCAATGAAAACATTCAGCTGCAGTGTAGATGGGCTCATCAGCAACACAGTGTCCTGTTGTCTGTGTTGCAGTTAATTGGCCCTTTCTGTTTCAGAGCTGCCCTGCTTCAGGCCCATGGGGAGTGCATAGCTTTGGCTGCCCTTCCTCCTTTTGCTGCCTTTGTGATTAATTAAGTTTCTGAATCTAAAATGGTTTGTTATTTCTTTATGAATAGAATCTATGATGTCTTGCTTTGCCTTGTGCTTGACACACATTTCACCTGCTACCCAGCCCAATACAAAGGCCAAGGTGTTGTGGGAAGAGAGGATGTGGAGAAAGTTTACCTGGGACAAGTCAGACTGTGACTTCCAGCACCTAGAATCCCAGCACCTTCATTTTCTTTCCCAAATTCCACTTTAATATTTTCACATAGGTGGCATTTGATTAAAATGAGCAGCAAAGAGATGGGCACAATCATGGAAATACAATGAACTATTAAATACTGAAAACATTTTAATTTCACTGGTTATGAAAATATGAAGATTAAAACAACATTAAGTTAGCAAAGTGCTGGTAAGAGTGTGGAGTGGGGCAAATAGATATCACTTTTCTGGAAAACAAATTGGCAATATGTAAAAAGTGCTTTTAAATTATCTATTCCCTTTGATCCAGTAACCTTGTTTTTAGGAATCTGACTTGAGGAAATAACCCGAAATGGGAATAAAGATCTGTGAACAATATTTTTGTTGTGATATTTTTAATAATAGAAAATGGATACACTAAATATTCATTAACTTGAGATCATTGAGAATATGGACACAAACATTTTATGGAATATTATGTAGGCATTTAAAATTATGCTAATATTTTTTAAATGTCTGTGAAAATACTTACATATGATGTGGTGAAAAACACCATAAGTTACATATTGACATGAAAAAAATCAATGTAAAATTCATATAATAGTTGAAAAATGTTCAAGGAACTATGTTAAAAAATTAATTGATTGTGGATGGAAGGAATGTAGTGATTTTTATTATTTGTATTTTCCAAATCAAAATAGGCATTTATTGTAGGTATAACCTGCTTCACCAAATTCATTTTAAAAAAATCACATCTTTTAAAAGTTGTCCAATTATTCTCTTGATATTTCCTCTGTCCTTACAAGTAGAGAATCCAATATCCTTCCTGATAGATCTCCTCACTCCAGCTCCCAGGCTTTGAAGAATGCTGAGGCTTACTCTAGTCAAAGGACATCAGTCCTGTGTGCAAAAGCCTAAGGTGAAATAATAACAATTTTGAAATCAGATATAGCTGGCTCAGTGGTAAAGAATCTGCCTGCAATGCAGGAAACTTACATGATATTCATGTTCAATCCCTAGGTCAGGAAGATCCCCTGGAGAAGGAAATGGCAACCCACTCCAGTATTCTTGCCTGGAGAATCCCATGGACAGAGGAGCCTGGTGGGCTACAGTCCATGGGGTTGCAAAGAGTTGGATATGACTGAACACGCATGCACACACACACACAGAGCAATAATTAGGATTACTATTTATTGAACTCTTAATGTGCCAAACACAATTCCAAGTTATTAAATCTTTCTAAAGACTCTGTGAAGAAAGACTTTTATTATCCCCAATTTTTCAGATGAGGAAAATGAAACACAGGGAATAACTTGCCCAAGGTTACCTACTAAGTGGCTGAGGTAGGCTTTGAATCCTGGCAGGACAACTCTGAGCTTGCTCGAAACCACTACTTAGGATGCATCCAGCAAAAACTGGAAAATGGGATCAGTTCCCTGCTGCTCTTGTTTCCAAAATCTCCCAGAGTAGCTTTTGAAGTTGAGTCCTGCCTAGTCTTATGGATATTCAGCCTCTCTGCACAGTTGCTCATTTGTAGGGGTCCTCATACAAGCCTCAGTGATGTCCGTCCCATGGGCTCAAACGTTATGGCTCTGTGGTCCCCATTCACATGCGAGCATCTCTCCTCAACAGAATGCCACGCCAGTGAGCCTCAGCCTTGTCAACTACCCTTATGCTGGGTCTGGGTTCATCCCAACTTCTCCTTCCTTCCTAGTGAGTTCCTTTTGGGGATTGTTGATGTTCTTTCCCACAGGCAATTTTTAATCAGAGTCATCCAGGTCTACACCCATATCAGGGAGCCAAAGCTGAACTTGATCCACACACCAAGGATTATTCAGGGGGTTCTAACTTTGACGAACCACAAAAAGGTCCCTCACACACTTGCCTCAGGGTAAAGGGAAGCTGCTGTGACTTTCTGAGTGCTGAATATTGGCAAAATGTTGGGAGGGTGCTGGTCTCAAGTAGTGGGTAACAGGAGACTTCTGACATTCTCTTCTACGAAATACAAGGTGGTGCTAGGGGACCTCCAACCCCCAGAACTGCGAGAAAATAAGTATCTGTTGTTCAAACCTCCAAGTCTGTGGTATTCTACTGGGATAACCCTAGTAAACTGATATCCAAAAGGAAAGAATGGATGAAGATACCACAAGCAGATGGCATTCTCCTCTGATGGGCAGTGTGGGTGGAAGTAGGAAGAGGGCACTGGAGCTGGGTAACCCAGGCCTGTGTTGCCTCAGAAGCTTCCTTTTCCCCAGGTTCCTGCTTTCCTCTCCTGGGTCTCAGAAGTGGGAGGAGGCAATGGGAGGCCTTTGACACCTGCCTCAACTTGAGTTACACCACAGCTGCCTTTCACTCACCGTGGTTTTATGATGTGTGTGTTTGTGTGTGTGTATGTGTGCACATGCACGTGCATCTATGCTTATCAACAGTACTGTCTTACCTTCACATTTGCCTTTCCAGATTTAGAGAACTCTAAATTTCTGGTGTATGTGGATCAATTAGCTATCTCTATTTCATACAACTGTTATCATTCTCTAGTAGATGTAAATTGGAGAATTTTGTCCTGTTCAATTTCTTAAGCTGAGATCTGAAAAGGAGATTGCACTGTTGAATCTTGCATGCATGCTCAGTCATGTCTGACTCTTTGAGACCCTGTGGACTGTAGCCTGTCAGGCTCCTCTGTCTTAGGATTCTTGTCTTGGGATTCTCCAGGCAAGAATACTGGAATGGGTTGCCATGCCCTCCTCCAAGGGATCTTCTCAACCCAGTGATTGAGCCTGCATCTCCTGCATTACAAGTAGATGCTTTACTGCTCAGCCGCTGGGGAAGCCCACCGTTGAATCTTAGATTTATTTTTAACATTAACAAAAAGCAGCTTTGTTGTTATTCAGAGTGGTAAGACCCTGAAGACAAGGGTGGACCAGCTCCAGGGTTCATCACTGATGAATAGGCACACCTGTCCCAATGTCTCTGAGGCTCTTGCAAAAGGAGGGAGGTTTGCAAGAAGAGGAGCCCAGTCAGCATATCCCTGCTCAGAGGCAACTCTTATGTAAATTAGTATTCCACACACACAAGTGTCTCTTCTTGGCAGTTGGCATTGCGGTTATGATGGTAGCCAGAATTCTTTCATGCAGTGGGTAGGAAAAATCATAAAATCTAGGAAAGGAGTGTATTTTCTCCCTTTGTAGTTCTGTGGGAGTATTGCTACTTAAGTAAAAGAGAAGAACTGAGCAAAGTGAACACAATTGTCTCTTAATAAAATAGCCTATTTTCATCCCATATTCCTCTTTGTTGGTTTGAAGTTTAAAGGATCCAATCTTACTTATACTTTCTTTCCTTATTCCTGAGAAATGTACTAAGAGGGTAAATTTCCCCCTCTCTTATGGTTCTTAGCAGGGTCGGAAAATAAGCAGAAAAGATCACTAAATTAAGTATTATGGTCATAATAATGAAACAGTTTCTTCAGGCATTAAGACATAGAAAAAACTCCTTTCAAACACAGTGTTGGAGCATTTGCCTTGGGCATCTACTGGGGATCAGGATAGGAGGAATCCAAGATGGCAGGAGGGACAACCAAAGAAATGTAGCAAAATGTTATTTCAATCCCTCGATAGAGGAGGAGGGTCCAAGATTAATTAAAAAAAAAAAATCAGGAGCCACAAAAGAAAAAGGCCAAAGGAAAAGCCAAAAGGAAAAAAGTGAACACAAATAGATTAAAGTCCAGTTCAACCAAAGATATCATAAAAGATAGAACAGATTTCCAGTTCTGGGCATGATGTAGTTACTGGACTAGCCATTCTGCAAGAAAAAAAAAAAAAAAAAAGAGTTTGTGGCCCTTCATCCTAGTGCTCTGCTCTTATTATGCTTAAGCTACTCTATGAATGTCTGCTTATTTCTATCCAACTACCAGTTTGCCTCCAAAATCGATATCTTTTCAGTACCTCATGTTTCTTTTATTCAGTTTCTATTTTTTTCTAATTACCCCTTACATATGGCCCATCTTAGCTACCAATTGTCCAATTATTTTGGTATTTCCCAGTTAAATTCCTCAGAGTGGAGAATCACCCAGTAATGCAGGAAACATCCCTGGGTTGGGAAGATCCCCTAGAGTACTTGACCTTCACTAAATATATGTGGCTAGCAGGACATCACAGGGCTTAACAATGAATGTTGAAGGTATGCTCTTTGAGTGGGAGCTGTGGGTGGAATCCATAGTACACTTGGCACATGGATACAAAGTCCCATGCCTCCTGGCACTCCACTAACTGGCTAACACACGGTTTACCTACTGTCACCCAAATATTATATATCCTCTTTCCTTGGCTTTAATTGTCTTCAGTTCAGTTCAGTCGCTCAGTCGTGTCCGACTCTTTGTGACCCAATGAATCGGAACACGCCAGGCCTCCCTGTCCATCACCAACTCCCAGAGTTCACTCAGACTCATGTTCATCAAGTCAGTGATGCCATCCAGCCATCTTATCCTCTGTCGTCCCCTTCTCCTCCTGCCCTCAATCCCTCCCAGCATCAGAGTTTTTTCCAATGAGTCAACTCTTCGCATGAGGTGGCCAAAGTACTGGAGTTTCAGCTTTAGCATCATTCCTTCCAAAGAAATCCCAGGACTGATCTCCTTCAGAATGGACTGGTTGGATCTCCTTGCAGTCCAAGGGACTCTCAAGAGTCTTCTCCAACACCACAGTTCAAAAGCATCAATTCTTCGGCGCTCAGCTTTCTTCACGGTCCAACTCTCACATCCATACATGACCACAGGAAAAACCATAGCCTTGACTAGACGGACCTTTGTTGGCAAAGTAATGTCTCTGCTTTTCAATGTTCTAATTAAGTGTCTTAGAAACTACAAAACCTCTTGAAAAGTTAAGAATGAATAACAGCTGTTATTGGTTTATCTGTTAGGCCGGTGAATGTTCCTGTTGACTCTGGATGTGAATTTGCTGAAGAGGAGGCTTACTGGAAAATCATGCAACATTCTTAAACTCTGGTGTGGACAACAGTGTGTCTCTTTCCAGGTCCACAGACCTTTCAGGACTCCACCTCTGTTCCTAGAAGAAGGTATGTGGTGTGTTTTTACCACAAGTAAAATTTGTAAACATCCCTTTGTGCTGTGAGTTTGTGATTAAAAATACATAGTAAAATGTTGGACCAGGAATCAGTAGAGTTTAGCAATTGTAGAGACAGTAATTCAGGTTTTTTTTTAAAGTAAGCAATCTGCTAATTTTAGCTCTTGAAAGGGATTTTCAACAAAATAATTATTGAGTGCCTACTATGGGCCAGGTACCATTCTGGGCACTGGGGATATAATAGTGAACTAAACAGACAACCTCTTGCTCTCATGAAGCTTACATACTAGTGGTGTAAACAAAAACGAATAGTGCCAGGTGGTGATAAGTGCTGTGGCAAATCATCTCCAAAGACAGTCATGGCCATCATCAACTCTTTCCCTCCTGTACATGCATCCTGTTCTTCCCACCAAGTGGTGGAGTCTATTTTCTCTCTCCTTCTATCCAGGCCGGGCTTGTTTCTTTTCCTTCACCAAGGGTGTGTTGCAGAAGTGTTGCCAGATTCATTCTGCGTCTAGTTTTCCAAAAGCCTGGCAACTTCCACTTCATTTAAGGGAAAACCAGCCACCATGTAAGAAATCCAATTATCCTGAGATCATCTCTCTGAGAGGAATCTCAAGCTGGCCATGTGCAGAGTCCATCATGGAGAAGAATTGAGAAACTTAGGTAACAGCATGATGTGAAGTTCTGTACCTAAGAGGCCAGTTCCCAGCCATTAAATCCATCCCAGCTGAGGCTCCAGAATGCCTGAATTTCCATCCCACAAAATTGTGAGTAAATAAAATGGCTGTTGTTTTAAGCCACTAAGTCGTGAGGTGATTTGTTTTCTTTTATTTTTTGGCCATACCACATGGCACACAGAATCTTACTTCCTCCACCAGGGATCAAACCCATGCCCCCTGCAGTGGAAGCACAGAGTCCTAACCACGGGACCATCAGGAAAGTCTGTGTGGGGTGGTTTGTTACACAATAATAAATAACTGGGACAAGTAAATCAGAGCAAAGAAACACACACACGCACGCGCGCGCGCACACACACACACACACACGGTATTTTTCTTGGACAGGGTGGCTAGGGAGGAGATGTTTGAGCAGAAACCCGAGGGCAGTGAGGGACCAGACCATTTGGCTATCTGGAACAAGTGCATCCCCGGCAGAGGAAATCTCAGATGCTGGCACTAAAAGGCAGGAAATGTTTGGCATGTTCTAAGAACATCACAAAGACCAATGTGATACAGCCAGAGAGCAAGGGGATTGAACAGAATTTTTCTGCAAGAGGAGAGGCACCACCAGATCAGAGGTCTGAGTTTGACACAATCTGATCTACGTGTGAAAAAGATTACCCCAGAGTGGAGAACAGAATGCAGGCAAGGCAAGGATGGAATCAGGGCAACCAGTTAAAAGGCTATTCTAATACACCTTACTGTCTATGGAAGCAAATCATCTTATTTGTGCTGATCGCACTTGTAAACATCTTTTGGATGAAGCTCTGAAGTACCAGTTTATTCCTGAACACGCTGTCTCATCAGACAGTCTTGATGACATGATCTCGCTGTACTCCCAAAGTAATTTGTGCAGTAGGAGGAAAATTTGGACTGTTTGCCTGTTTGGATATGTAAATAGAAGGCTTTTAAAGGATGATTATGATGCAGGTTCCATCCCTGGGTTGGGAAGGTCCAATAAAAATGGTTTTAAAAATTATGAAATCCTGGACAAACCTCTGAGTAGTCCATACATGAAACTGACCAGAAACAACAGAGCAAAAAGTTTCAGAACTAAACACTGGTATGAAACACTATCCAGGTTTCAGGTTGACTTCTGGGTAGCACACAAATGAACAGACCAAAACAGTACAAAGAATTTGAAACTAAATGGATATTTGAACCACAGCCCACAAAAGTGGGTCAAGATGTGTGTCTTAACATAAATAAGTTTACAGAGTGCCACAACAGAAGATATAAATAGGCACTAGACTCTCATAAATTAATATTCAAAATGTACAAGATACAGTAAAAATTGCTCACCATTCCAAGAACCACACACAAAAAACCCCACAATCAACAGCTGCCAATATCGAGATAATACAGATGTTGAAATTGTTTGACAACAGGGTTTTTTTTTTAAAGGACTTTTTCTTTTTTTGAATTTTTAAAATTTTATTTATTTTTAAAATTTAAATTTATTTATTTTAATTGGAGGCTAATTACTTTACAATATTGTATTGATTTTGCCATACATCAACATGAATCTGCCACGGGTATACACGTGTTCCCCATCCTGAACCCCCTCGTACCTCCCTCCCCCTACCATCCCTCTAGGTCATCCTAGTGCACCAGCCCCAAGCATCCTGTATCCTGCATCGAACCTGGACTGGTGATTAGTTTCTTATATGATATTATACATGTTTCAATGCCATTCTCCCAAATCATCCCACCCTCTCCCTCTCCCACAGAGTCCAAAAGACTGTTCTATACATCTGTGTCTCTTTTGCTGTCTCGCATACAGGGTTATTGTTACCATCTTTCTAAATTCCATATATATGCCTTAGTATACTGTATTGGTGTTTTTCTTTCTGGCTTACTTCACTCTGTATAATAGGCTCCAGTTTCATCCACCTCATTAGAACTGATTCAAATGTATTCTTTTTAATGGCTGAGTAGTACTCCATTGTGTATATGTACCACAGCTTTCTTATCCATTCATCTGCTGATGGACATCCAGGTTGCTTCCATGTCCTGGCTATTATAAACAGTGCTGTGATGAACATTGGGGTACATGTGTCTCTTTCAATTCTGGTTTCCTCGGCATGTATGCCCAGCAATGGGATTGCTGGGTCATAAGGCAGTTCTATTTCCTGTTTTTTAAGGAATCTCCATACTGTTCTCCATAGTGGCTGTACTAGTTTGCATTCCCACCAGCAGTGTAAGAGGGTTCCCTTTTCTCCACACCCTCTCCAGCATTTATTGCTTGTAGACTTTTGGATTGTAGCCATTCTGACTGGTGTGAAATGGTACCTCATTGTGGTTTTGATTTGCATTTCTCTGATAATGGGTGATGTTGAGCATCTTTTCATGTGTTTGTTAGCCATCTGTATGTCTTCTTTGGAGAAATGTCTATTTAGTCCTTTGGCCATTTTTTGATTGGGTCATTTATTTTTCTGGAATTGAGCTGCAGGAGTTGCTTATATATTTTTGAGATAAGTTGTTTGTTAGTTGCTTCATTTGCTATTATTTTCTCCCATTCTGAAAGTTGTCTTTTCACCTTGCTTATAGTTTCCTTTGTTGTGCAGAAGCTTTTAAGTTTAATTATGTCCCATTTGTTTATTTTTGCTTTTATTTCCAGTATTCTGTGAGGTGGGTCACAGAGGATCCTGCTGTGATGTATGTCGGAGAGTGTTTTGCCTATGTTCTCCTCTAGGAGTTTTATAGTTTCTGGTCTTACGTTTAGATCTTTAATCCATTTTGAGTTTATTTTTGTGTATGGTGTTAGAAAGTGTTTTAGTTTCATTCTTTTACAAGTGGTTGACCAGTTTTCCCAGCACCACTTGTTAAAGAGATTGTCTTTAATCCATTGGATATTCTTGCCTCCTTTGTCAAAGACAAGGTGTCCATAGGTGCGTGGATTTATCTCTGGGCTTTCCATTTTGTTCCATTGATCTATATTTCTGTCTTTGTGCCAGTACCATACTGTCTTGATGACTGTGGCTTTGTACTAGAGCCTAAAGTCAGGCAGGTTGATTCCTCCAGTTCCATTCTTCTTTCTCAAGATTGCTTTGGCTATTCAAGGTTTTTTGTATTTCCATACAAATTGTGAAATTATTTGTTCTAGCTCTGTGAAAAATACTGTTGGTAGCTTGATAGGGATTGCATTGAATCTATAGATTACTTTGGGTAGTATACTCATTTTCACTATATTGATTTTTCTGATCCACAAACACAGTATATTTCCCCATCTATTAGTGTCCTCTTTGATTTCTTTCACCAGTGTTTTATAGTTTTCTATATGTAGGTCTTTTGTTTCTTTAGGTAAATATATTCCTAAATATTTTATTCTTTTCGTTGCAATGGTGAATGGAACTATTTCCTTAATTCTCTTTCTGTTTCCTCATTGTTAGTGTATAGGAATGCAAGGGATTTCTCTGTGTTGATTTTATATCCTGCAACTTAACTATATTCATTGATTATCTCTAGTAATTTTCTGGTGGAGTCTTTAGGGTTTTCTATGTAGAGGATCATGTCATCTGCAAACAGTGAGAGTTTTACTTCTTCTTTTCCAATTTGGATTCCTTTTATTTCTTTTTCTGCTCTGATTGCTGTGGCCAAAACTTCCAAAACTATGTTGAATAGTAGTGGTGAAAGTGGGCACCCTTGTCTTGTTCCTGACTTTAGGGGAAATGCTTTCAATTTTTCACCATTGAGGATAATGTTTGCTGTGGGTTTGTCATATATAGCTTTTATTATGTTGAGGTATGTTCCCTCTATGCCTGCTTTCTGGAGGGTTTTTATCATAAATGGATGTTGAATTTTGTCAAAGGCTTTCTTTGCATCTATTGACATAATCATATGGCTTTTATTTTTCAATTTGTTAATGTGGTGTATTACATTGATTGCTTTGCAGATATTGAAGAATCCTTGCATCCCTGGGATAAAGCCCATTTGGTCATTATGTATGATCTTTTTAATGTGTTGTTGGATTCTGATTGCTAGAATTTTGTTAAGGATTTTTGCATCTTTATTTGCAATTGTTAAAAACTCTAAACAAGCCATATGTCCTTTAAAGTGCAAATAAATAAACAGTGATATATCCGTTCAACAAAATACTACTCACCCAAAAGGAGGAATGTACTCTTGATATACATAACAACTTGAATTTTTATCATGTTTTAAGGGTATTATGCTTAAGAAAAAGAATTAATCTCAGAAACTAACACAATAGTTTTAATTATACTCCAACAAAATGTTTTTTTTAAAGCTAATCTCAAAGATTTCTTTTATATAATACTCTTGAAATGAAATTTTAGTGATGAGAAAAGATTTGTGGTTTCCACAGGCTAAGGATGGGTTATGACTATAAAAGGGGAAGTTTCTTTGTGTTGATGAAATCATTCTGTGTTCTGATTGTGATAGTGGATATACAATCTGTGCCATACACTCTGTCTCAAAATGATTGCATGCAAAACTGGTAAAATCCAAATAACGCCTATAGTGTCATTGTACCAGTGTCAGTTTCTTGGTTTTGATGATATACTGTGGTTATATCACATGCTATCTTTGGGGAAAGCTGGATTAAGAGTACATGGGACCTCTCTGTATTATTTTTACAACTTCTTGTGAATCCTAAATTATTCTAAAATTCAAGTGTTTAATAAGATATAACCAGTGAGTTAGGAGAAAAGTCCAGAGGCTAAAGGAAGAACATTTTTCATGTAGAACAAAGGGACCACGGGATTTGGTTACATGGAGGTCACTAGGGACTTACACAAGAGCATCTTTGACAGAAGGAGGGACAAAAGCCTGACTGGAATATATTCAAGAGAGATTGGAGGGAGAGGAAGTGGGAAAAATAATTAGAGTGTGGGGAAAGTTAAGAGCCTTTTTGTGAAAATACTAATAAGCAAACAAAAAACTGAACTCAGTAATTTCCATTTCATAGGTTTTTTTTTTATGTTATGTAATAAGTTGTAAGTCACCATTAAATTGTCAAAAAATATCTGATTATTTAACTTTCTAAGTAGGCTCTGGTGTCAGAAAATATATATTTTCCTGTGCCTTGTTTTGCGGTTCTGTTTTTAAAAGCACAATTATGTCACTGTGAAGGCCTCTGAGGGATAAATTATGTTACTTGTTAATAACCAGAATATCAGGGGACTTAGTATTAAGAGAGGATGAAAAAATAATGCAGCAGATTAATTAATAATGTGACACATCTGAATGTTTTCAGCTCTCACACTGCAGTAATGATCCTATCTCCTTGACTACCAGCAGTTGTCCATGCTTATCATCAGAAACAAGAATGAAGAGCCTTGCAGAAGCTTAAAGTGGAAATGGTATGTAGAAAATGGCCTTTCCTCTACAAAACAACAAACCCCAAACCTCACTAAATTTCTTTCCTTCAATCACGATGATAAAATTTGTTACAAACAGATACTCAATGTGTTAAAAACAAAGCCCTTACAAATAACAAAATTAAGAGATTTCTGTGGCCCTTTCAGAGGAAGAATTAACTGAGATCCCAGCTATAGCATCTATGTTGGAAGAAAACAGTCAAAGCAAAAACCCCATAAACAAAGAATCAGGTTCAACTCTATGACTCTATCTGATCAGGATCCTGAGACATCCTTAGCACACGTTTATACAAGTGGACCAAACAAATGCCTGAAGTTCTGTTTTTTTCTTTTCTTTTGCTTTTTTCCCAGTTTTATGGAGATGTAATTGCCACATAATATTGTGTAAGTTTAAGCTTTACAAAGTGTTGATTTGATACACCTACATATTGCAAAGTGAGGGATCACTGTAGGGCTTTGCAGATAGCAGCTGGTAAAGAATCTGCTTGCAATGCAGGAGACCCGGGTTCAATCCCTGGGTTGGGAAGATCCCCTGGAGAAGGGAATGGCTACCCACTCTAGTATTCTGGCCTGGAGATATATATACACATATACATATACATATACACACACATATAGCTTGCAGATACATTCATGTATTTAGCAATTATTTATTGACAGTGGGGATACAAGAATGGACAAAGTATGGTGTCTTCTGTTCTCACAGAGCTTACAATCTAGTGAAAGTGAAGTGAAGTCGCTCAGTTGTGTCCGACTCTTTGCGACCCCATGTACTGTAGCCTACCAGGCTCCTCAGTCCAAGGGATTTTCCAGGTCAGAATACTGGAGTGGGTTGCCATTTCCTTCTCCAGAAGGAAAAGGAATCTACGATCTAGAGGGGAAAATAAATAGACTTCAAGAGAATGTAGTAGTTGTTATCATCATCATCACTAACATTTATTGTGTACTGTCAATGTGCTAGGTGCTATCCTAAATGCTCATCCTGCATAATCTTGGTGAATTCATACAACAGTCCTGTGCCTTGTGAGGTAAGTGTGATTATTGTTCCTATTTCAAAGATGAGAAAAATAAAACCAAGAGAGTTTGGGTAACATAACCCAGGTCATACAATTTGGACAACTCCAGGGCTATCTTACTCCAGTCAGGAGCACAGTGAAACAGGGTTTGGAACCTAACGTGCGTGCTCAGTTGCTTCAGTTGTGTCCGACTCTTTGCTATCCTGTGGACTGTAGCCCATAAGACTCCTCTGTCTATGGGATTCTCCAGGCAAGAATACTGGAGTGGGTTGTCGTGTCCTCCTGCAGTGGATCTTCCTGACCCAGGGAGAGAATCTGCGTCTCTTATGTCTCCTGCATTGGCAGGCGCGTTCTTTACCACTAGCACCACCTGGGGAGCCCTCTGAAGCCTAGGGACTAAGGTAAAGTTTGCTGGACTGGGGATGATCAGCAAGAGATGAGGTTAAAGAGAGAATCAGGGGTCAGATCATCACAGGCATGGCAACCCACTCCAGTATTCTTGCCTGGAGAATTCCCCTGGACAGAGGAGCCTGCCAGCCTACAGTCCATGGGGTCACAAAGAATCAGACACGACTGAGCAACTAAGCACAGCAAGCACACAAAGATTTAGGACTTTATCCTGAAAGCAGCGTAATAATATTTGTTTTAATTATAAATGTAAAATCTACTCCAAAATTTAGAGGCTTAAGCCATGTACCTTTTAGTTGCTGACAATTCAGGTGGTTAAGAATTTGGGCAAGGATTACCAGGGGCAGCCGGACTCCTCTCTGTGTGATGTCAGCTGGGATGGCTCCATAAGGGCTGAAGGATCCTAGATGGCTTCACACATGTGTCTGGGACCTCGCTGGAGGCTTTTGGCTGTGTGCCTCTGTTCTCTTCCACAGAGTTTGCAAAAGAGCAAAAATGGAGACTGTAAGGCCCTTTAAGGCCTAGACCTTTAACTTAAACAGCATCATTTCTATCACATTGTATTACTCAAAGCAAGTTATGAAACCAGACAAGATTCAGGGGTAAGAAATAAGCTCTACCTCTTGATAGGAGGAGGTAAAATATCACATTGCAAAAGACACTCAGGATGGATAGGATTTTTGTGGCGATCTTTGAAAGTAATCTACCACAGCACTGCAACGTTTTAAGAAGGGATGTGGTGTGCAGGAAGGAGAAGGAAGGTTGCTGCATTTAACCTGCGTGAAAAGTTAGGTTGGCCTGAAGTAAAGCATTGTTGCGAAGAGCTGACTCATTTGAAAAGACCCTGATGCTGGGAAAGATTGAGGCCAGGAGAAGGGGACTACAGAGGATGAAATGGTTGGATGGCATCATCGACTCAATGGACATGGGTTTGGGTGAACTGTGGTAGTTGGTGATGGACAGGGAAGCCTGGCATGCTGCGGTTTATGGGGTCACAAAGAGTTGGACATGACTGAGAGACTGAACTGACCTGAAACCTGGTTGATGACCAGAATTACCTGGGGGGGAGTTTATTAAAAATACAGATTCCCAGAACTGATCACAGACATATGTACTCACATTCCCTAGGATTGGATCCTGAAAATAGACATTTTCATGCTCTTTCTTTCCACAGATACTTTATTGAACACCTTCTCTGTGTGTGTTAGGCACCATTTGTGCCTTGGGGATAAGATGGTGATACTTTCCAGTGTAATCTTAACCTGCTTAGGTTGGGGTAAGATTTAGTAGAAAATGGTGCTTCAACAAACCACTCCTGGTCCAGTCCCATTGCCATGTTGCTGCAGGGATCCAATTCTTGTCTTGAAACCAGTTGTCCCATTCCGACTACAGAAAAATCTAAGCAGCTGACTAGTTGCCCTCTTGTTCTCCTTCTCCCAATTTTCTCTTTTCATGTAAAAGACAAACAAATGACTTGATTTCCGTCCCCCACCAAAAAAAGATAGTGAATGAAGTAGACAAAGGTCCTCTTTTTTCCTGGGGGCAGAGAGTGAGGAAAGAGAGACAAAAAACAAATGAATGACTAAACAAATGAAAAGCCTTTTGGATTTTGTGTCAAATCCCCCAAAAGAGGGTATGTATGTATACATATATAACTACTTTCCTTTGCTGTACAACAGAAACTGATACAATATTGTAAAGCAACTATATTCCAAAAAAAATTTTTTTAAATCATTCTTTCCAAAAGGAAACAAAATGAAATGCTGCAAAGTCACAATAAATGATTGAGAAAACAGTTGGATATAGAGAGAATGAACACATGTAAAAGTTGTTTATGATAGCATTGCTTGTAAGAGCAATAGATTTGTTAAAAGTAATTTTATTTTTTTTGTTCTTTTAATATATTTTAAAATTTATTATTCTTTTTAACTTTTCTTGTTAAAAGCAATTTTAATGGGGTGGTAATTTAGGGAAAATCAACTGCACCTATCTAAAGTGTACAATTCAATGAATTTTGACAGATGTCACATCCCCATCTCTCCATCTCCAATTCCCAAGCAACCACTGATCTACTTGCTGTCACCACAGATTAGCTTGTAATAGTTAGAATTTCAGACAAATGGAATCATACAGTATATAATAGCAATAGATCTTTAAACAACTTATATGAGTAGCAAGAGTGGTACTTTGTGGTATATTTATTCAACAAAATGCTATATATCCATGGGAAGGGGGAGTAAGCTTTTTATGTTCTAATTTGGAATGATTTCCTAAAAATACTTTTAGGTGGAAAAGACATGGTGCAGAACAGGACATAAAGTGTGCTACTGATAGCTTACGTTGAATGGTGTCAGATTCATGATCTCCAAAGAAGTAGATTTAACTTTGGGACCAGGCACCAGTCTTGACCACTCAAGAGCTTTTGTATAGCAGAGTTTTATTAAAGTTAAAAAAGGGGCAGAGAAAGCTTCTGACATAGACATCAGAAGGGGGACAGAGAGTGCCCCCCTGCTAGTTTTAGCAACCTGTTTATGTCTGTTAGAAAGCTATTAATCAGACAAGAGAGACACCTCAAGGCTGACGGAGTTTCACCAGGCCCCCTCCCACAATATGCATTTTTGAGATAGGTTGGAACAAGGTATGTCATCCCCCAGCCATAAAACAGTTGATATGAATACTGGCTTGTTGAGCTATTATCAGCCCAAGATTTGAGAAAAGGGAAAAAGTTAGTCTTAGGTGGAACCATTTTGAAGAAAGGCAAATTCCAAAGCAAATATAGTTTCATTAACATAGCCTAAGAAAAACATTTCCATGGAGAGTTTGTTTCCTTCTGCTGCTTAAGGGAGAGATAAAAATATGTCTGACACTTGCAGCCTATTTCCTCCATTTGGAGACCCCTGGCCTTCCTGCCTGTTACCCTCTCACTACCATTTGGATAAAAGAGAATAAAGAAAAAGAGATCCAATTATTTGTTTGCATGCTGCTGCTGCTGCTAAGTCACTTCAGTCGTGTCTGACTCTGTGTGACCCCGTAGACAGCAGACCACCAGGCTCCCCCGTCCCTGGGATTCTCCAGGCAAGAACACTGGAGTGGGTCCTCCGTCCATGGGATTTTCCAGGCAAGAGTACTGGAGTGGGGTGCCATTGCCTTCTCCTATTTGTTTGCATAGGCATAGACTATCTGAAAAAAATCTGACAACATAGGCTGTCTCAGGAGAGGAAAGCATGGTGTCTACAAGACAACAGTGAGAAGACTTTTCACCATAAACCATTTTGTTCCATTTGAATTTTGTACCAACTGAGTTTCTCACCTAGTCAAAGAACAACTAAAATGTAAAAGTTTAAAGTCATAACAGAGTGAGGAATTTCCCCCAATCTTGGCAGATGACTTGGCAATGTCCAATAAAAAACTATAAGCTTCAACTGTTCTATTTCAGGTGTGATTAAAATATAGTTAACTATATTTAATGATAGTTAAATACACAACTGAGTGACTAACACTCCATTGTCAGCTCAAGAGAAAACCTTGAGGAAAAAGAACTGTAAATAAAGAAGTTGAGGAATGGAACTAAATAGGTTGATCCTGAAATTCACATGGAAAGAAATAGCCAGAAAAATCTGAAAGAAAAAGGAACAATGATAAGGGAACTGAATGATCAAATAATAAAACATATTATAAAACCCTGAGAGTGGAACTAGCATATGAATAGATGGACAAATGAAATAGAAGAGAAAATTCAAAAAAGAAAATTGACATATAATAAAAGTGGTATCTTGAAACAGTAGGAAAAAACATGAACTTTGGGGTAGTGAGTGGGGAGAGGGGGCAGTGAGAATGGCTCACTTTAGGTACAGGCAATAAGGAATTTGTTGTTACAGAGAATTTAAAACAATGACTGATTAAATCAGCTTGATTTTTGGCATCATTAGGCATCATTGATTATAAACAATGTCAATGATAAAATGATAAAATTCTCTCCTCACTCCAGCAACTGGGTGGACTGCTCCCATCTGCCCCTTCTTGGGAATATTGCAAAATGGATCTTTAATACATTTTTTTTTAAATTTTATTTTATTTTTAAACTTTACATAATTGTATTAGTTTTGCCAAATATCAAAATGAATCCATCACAGGTATACATGTGCTCCCCATCCTGAACCCTCCTCCCTTCTCCCTCCCCATACCATCCCTCTGGGTCATCCCAGTGCACTAGCCCCAAGCATCCAGTATCGTGCATTGAACCTGGACTGGCATCTCGTTTCATACATGATATTTTACATGTTTCAATGCCATTCTCCCAAATCTTCCCACCCTCTCCCTCTCCCACAGAGTCCATAAGACTGTTCCATACATCAGCGTCACTTTTGCTGTCTCGTACACAGGGTTTTTGTTACCATCTTTCTAAATTCCATATATATGCGTTAGTATACCGTATTGGTGTTTTTCCTTCTGGCTTACTTCACTCTGTATAATAGGCTCCAGTTTCATCCACCTCATTAGAACTGATTCAAATGTATTCTTTTTAATGGCTGAGTAATACTCCATTGTGTATATGTACCACAGCTTTCTTATCCATTCATCTGCTGATGGACATCTAGGTTGCTTCCATGTCCTGGCTATTATAAACAGTGCTGCGATGAACATTGGGGTACATGTGTCTCTTTCCCTTCTGGTTTCCTCAGTGTGTATGCCCAGCAGTGGGATTGCTGGATCATAAGGCAGTTCTATTTCCAGTTTTTTAAGGAATCTCCACACTGTTCTCCATAGTGACTGTACTAGTTTGCATTCCCACCAACAGTGTAAGAGGGTTCCCTTTCCTCCATACCCTCTCCAACATTTATTATTTGTAGACTTTTGGATCGCAGCCATTCTGACTGGTGTGAAATGGTACCTCATAGTGGTCTTGATTTGCATTTCTCTGATAATGAGTGATGTTGAGCCTCTTTTCATGTGTTTGTTAGCCATCTGTATGTCTTCTTTGGAGAAATGTCTATTTAGTTCTTTGGCCCATTTTTTGATTGGGTCATTTATTTTTCTGGAATTGAGCTGTAGGAGTTGCTTGTATATTTTTGAGATTAGTTGTTTGTCAGTTGCTTCATTTGCTATTATTTTCTCCCATTCTGAAGGCTGTCTTTTCACCTTGCTGATAGTTTCCTTTGATGTGCAGAAGCTTTTAAGGTTAATTAGGTCCCATTTGTTTATTTTTGCTTTTATTTCCGATATTCTGGGAGGTGGGTCATAGAGGATCCTGCTGTGATGTATGTCAGAGAGTGTTTTGCCTATGTTCTCCTCTAGGAGTTTTATAGTTTCTGGTCTTATGTTTAGATCTTTAATCCATTTTGAGTCTATTTTTGTGTATGGTGTTAGAAAGTGTTCTAGTTTCATTCTTTTACAAGTGGTTGACCAGTTTTCCCAGCACCACTTGTTAAAGAGATTGTCTTTAATCCATTGGATATTCTTGCCTCCTTTGTCAAAGATAAGGTGTCCATATGTTGCGTGGATTTATCTCTGGGCTTTCTTTTTTGTTCCATTGATCTATATTTCTGTCTTTGTGCTAGTACCATACTGTCTTGATAACTGTGGCTTTGTAGTAGAGCCTGAAGTCAGGTAGGTTGATTCCTCCAGTTCCATTCTTCTTTCTCAAGATCGCTTTGGCTATTCGAGGTTTTTTGTATTTCCATACAAATTGTGAAATTATTTGTTCTAGCTCTGTGAAGAATACTGTTGGTAGCTTGATAGGGATTGCATTGAATCTATAGATTACTTTGGGTAGTATACTCATTTTCACTATATTGATTCTTCCAATCCATGAACATGGTATATTTCTCCATGTATTAGTGTCCTCTTTGATTTCTTTTACCAGTGTTTTATAGTTTTCTATATATAGGTCTTTAGTTTCTTTAGGTAGATATATTCCTAAGTATTTTATTCTTTCCTTTAATACATTTTGTTGGGACACGTGGATAGTGAAAAAGATGACTCAAATAGAAGATAAAGGCTTTATACAGCTGCTGCACATCAGGGAACACCACAAAATTAGGCAACGGCCTGAACCAAAGCAGAATTGGAGAACTTCCCTGGTGGCTCAGATGGTGAAGAATCTGCCTGCTATGTGGGAGACCCGGGTTTGATCACTGGGTGGGATCAAGAAGGGAATGGCAACCCACTTAAGTATTCTTTCCTGGAGAATCCCATGGACAGAGGAGATTGGCAGGCTACAGTCCATGGAGTCACAAAGACTGAGTGACTGATAACAACAAGGAGAAGAGAAGGGCATGGGACTTTGGTCTTTTCCCAGGTTGAAGTTTTCTTTATGTGGAGTCAGACATGACTGAGCAACTGCTGCAAAGCTTTCTTGGATGGGTTGGTATTGGTTTGATTTTTCAGTTCTTTCTTGGGATGGATGATGCAAGGTGCTATATCATTTTGACAGCTCTATGTGTGTGTGATAGAGAGAGAGAGAGAGAGGAAGACAGAGAGATTGAGAGAGACAGAGATTGGGTGGGGGAGAGAGAGAATCTTTGCTGCTGCTAAGTCACTTCAGTGGTGTCCGACTCCGTGTTACCCCATAGACAGCAGCCCACTAGGCTCCCCTGTCCCTGGGATTCTCCAGGCAAGAACACTGGAGTGGGTTGCCATTTCCTTCTCCAATGCATGACAGTGAAAAGTGAAAATGAAGTCACTCAGTCGTGTCCGACCCTCAGCGACCCCATGGACTGCAGCCCACCAGGCTCCTCCGTCCATGGGATTTTCCAGGCAGGAGTACTGGAGTGGGGTGCCATTGCCTTCTCCAGAGAATCTTTAGTCAAACCTAATTATAAATGTTCTCTACTTAACAACTTCTGGGCCAATTTGGTCATTAAGCCCACCTCTGGAGCAATAACAATTTTCAGGGTAAATATGAGGTCGATTGATTGCTTTAAGCCTGGGATTTTTGAATTCCCGGCAACAGCAAAGGAATTAGCACAACGGGCCTGAACTTCTTCACCCATCAAGTTGAGCCACCTTCACCCAAATTACATAGGCCTAACAAAAAGAGGCAGATGCTTCAACAAAATCAGGTTTCTTCCAGAAGCAGGATAAGGGATGGGTGGATGCTGGATAGGTAACCAATGATGTCACCATAAATGCTTATTCCAAAGTGAGGGGCACGTGTATTGTAACAAACTTTTAAAGCACCTTTACAGTTTTAAAACTAGACACACGGGCCTCAGAAGGTAAAACATCGTGTTCAAGAGCATGAGTTTCAGCTATTAAAAATAATGCATTTGAATTAGTTCTAATGAGGTGGATGAAACTTGAGCTTATTATAGAGTGAAGTAAGTCAGAAAGAAAAATGCTAATACAGTATATTAACACATATATATTAGAAAGATGGTAACAATGATCCTATATGCGAGACAGCAAAAGAGACACAGATGTAAAGAACAGACTTTTGGACTCTGTGGGGGAAGACAAGGGTGGGATGATTTGAGAGAATAGCAATGAAACATGTATATTATCATATGTGACATAGATCACCAGTCCAGGTTTGATGCATGAGGGTGCTCAGGGCTGGACACTGGGATGACCCTGAGGGATGGGATGGGGAGGGAGGTGGGAAGGGGGTTCAGGATGGGGAACACATGTACACCCATAGCTGATTCATTTCAATGTAAGGCAAAAACCACTACAATATTGTAAAGTAATTATCCTCCAATTAAAATAATTAATTAAAAAAAGAGCATGGGTTTGAATTTAGATGGCTGGAGTTTGAATTCCAGGAACCTTGTGACCACAAGCAAGTTAATTTCCTAAAGTTCACTTTCCTGATGCTGCTGCTGCCGATGATAGGATGGTATGCTACAGATTTCATAGGATCATTGTGAGGACTAAATGAAACCATGTACACTAAAGCAGGGTACAAAATAAGTGCTCAAAACCACTAAGTCGTTGACCAGGGATTGACGTTTTTTTTGTGTGGTATTGAATTTGATCAATAATTGTTCTTGTGTTAGGAATGACAGTAGTTCTTTGTTTTTTTTTCTTTTTCTTTTTTAACTTGAAGTGTAGTTGGTTTACAATATTGTGTTAGTTTCAGGTGTACAGCAAAGGAATTCAGTTATACTATATGTATGGAGGTTTAGTCGCTTAGTCATGTCCGACTCTTTGCAATCCCATGGACTGTAACCCACCAGGCTCTTCTGTCCATAGGATTCTCCAGGCAAGAATATTGCCTGGGTTGCCATTTCCTTCTCCAGGGGCTCTTCCAGACCTGGGGATTGAACCCAGGTATCCTGCTTTAGGAGGCAGATTCTTTCACCACTGAGCCACCAGGAAAGCCCTCATGTGTGTGTGTGTGTGTGTGTGTGTGTGTGTGTGTGTATTCTTATTCAGATTTCTTTGCTTTATAGATTATTACAACATATTGAATGTAGTTTCCTGTGCTATACAGTAGGTCCTTGTTGGTTACCTATATTTAGGATAAGGAATGAGTGGATGCTGGATAGGTAACCAATGATGTCACCATAAATGTTTATTCCAAAGTGAGGGGCATGTGTATTGTTACAAACTTTTAAAGCACCTTTGCAGTTTTATTTTTTTTTTAAACACACGGGCCTTAGAAGGTAAAACATTGTGTTTAAGAGAATGAGTTTGAATTTAGATAGCTGGAGTGTATATATGTTAATCCCAATCTCCTAAATCATCCCTCCCTACACCCACCCTCCTTTCCCCTTTGGTAAAAGTTTTGTTTTCTTTCTTGTGAGTCTATATCTATTTTGTAAAGTTCATTTGTATCATTTTTTAAGATTCAACATATAAGTGATATCATATGATAGTAGTCTTTCTCTGGCTCACTTCACTTAGTATGATAATCTCTGGGTCCATCCATGTTGCTGCAAACAGCATTATTTCATTCTTTTTATGGCTGAGTAATATTCATTGTATATATGTACCACACCTTCTTTATCCATTCCTCTGTTGACGGACCTTTAGGTTGCTTCCATTGACAGTATTTTTTGAGATGTTTCACAGTGATTTCAGCTACTAGCATATGTTTTCTCCTGGTACCATCAACAGACTCTTGTGTCAACAGCAAGTCTACCTGGTAATGTCTGGGCTGATCCACCTGGCCCCTCCACCTGAAAATATCAAATTGGCGATGGTATTTTCATGATAATATTTACTAAAGATCCCCTCCTTTTCTCATCTTTCAGGACAATATCTACAGCTTGACTCCCCACTCATAACCTTGGTGTGGCTCCAGTGTCCTAACAGAGTGCCAAGGCTTCAGACAACACAAGTTTTATGTGATTTTAATATATATTTCCTTAGCTCAACCTAGCTAGAAGAGAAGTTGCCACACACCTAGGGATGTTTCATTGATCCCTTGCTTGAAGCTGAGTCCAGTTTCTCTCCTTTACTTCCTACTAGAGCAATGCAGTGGGGAAGGCAATTGCACCCCACTCCAGTATTCTTGCCTGGAAAATCCCATGGACAGAGGAGCCTGGTAGGCTGCAGTCCATGGGGTCGCTAAGAGTCGGACACGACTGAGCGACTTCACTTTCACTTTTCACTTTCATGCATTGGAGAAGGAAATGGCAACCCACTCCAGTGTTCTTGCCTGGAGCTAATCCCAGGGACCGGGGAGCCTGGTGGGTTGCCGTCTATGGGGTCGCACAGAGTCGGACACGACTGAAGCGACTTAGCAGCAGCAGCAGCAGAGCGATGCAGACAAACAAGCATTGCCTGCCATTCCAGTAAACAACAAATGTTGCCTACAGTCAGCCTCTATAGCTGTCTCTCTTCCTCAGCTCCAGTGGTGTCCCTGAGGGGACTTAGGATGGAGAAAAACAGGATACGGGCCCTAGATAGTTAAGATGCATATTCAAGGAATGATTTCAATGACCCCAGACTCTTGCATAGTCTCATAAAAATAAAAAAACTAAAATCATTAATTGGAAATGTCTGCTTTAGCAGTAATCTTTTGATGTTCAACATTTTTTCCCAGCAAAACCTCCTGTATATCCTGGCTCCTCCCTGACCTCTTTGGAGCAGTTCCTCAGAACTGACTGGCTGTCCTCCAGCTATAGTCCTCAATGCATGCTCAGTCATGTCCAACTCTTTGTGACCCTATGAACTGGAGCCTGCCAGGAGGTCCCTAAATAACACATAATTTGCACTTTCAGGTCATGCATTTTTCTTCAATCGACAGTACAGTACAGCAGAATGCAGTGAAAAATGGAAAAACTGAAGTCTCCCCTTAAACCATCAGCTACTCCCATTTTTTCAATGGCGATCAACATTTTCTCAACTTTATGTAAATTGTTAGACAAATTCAGCTCAAAGATGGATTCCCAGAAGGCCTTCCTTTACTACAGATGGCCACTTGAGCCGCTTCCTACCAAAGCAAATTCTGAAGCCACTAGTAACTGAAATCTGACTTCCTTCTTTCATATCTCTTAGATTAGACTGCAATCTATTCCTTTTATCTAACCACAAGAAAGCCACTATCTTTCCCAAGGCTGAATTCCCAGAACATTCAGTTCAGTTCAGTCGCTCAGTCGTGTCCGACTCTTTGCGACCCAATGAATTGCAGCATGCCAGTCCTCCCTGTCCATCACCAACTCCCGGAGTTCACTCAAACTCATGTCCATCGAGTTGATGATGCCATCCAGCCATCTCATCCTCTGTTGTTCCCTTCTCCTCCTGCCCCCAATCCCTCCCAGCATCAGATTTATTTCTAATGAGTCAACTCTTGGCATGAGGTGGCCAAAGTACTGGAGTTTCAGCTTTAGCATCATTCCTTCCAAAGAAATCTCAGGGCTGATCTCCTTTAGAATGGACTGGTTGGATCTCCTTGCAGTCCAAGGGACTCTCAAGAGTCTTCTCCAACACCACAGTTCAAAAGCATCAATTCTTCGGTGCTCAGCTTTCTTCACAGTCCAACTCTCACATCCATACATGACCACAGGAAAAAACATAGCCTTGACTAGATGGACCTTTGTTGGCAAAGTAATGTCTCTGCTTTTCAATGTGCTATCTAGGTTGGTCATAACTTTTCTTCCAAGGAGTAAGCGTCTTTTAATTTCATGGCTGCAATCACCATCTGCAGTGATTTTGGGGCCCCCCAAAATAAAGTCTGACACTGTTTCCACTGTTTCTCCATCTATCTGCCATGAAGTGATGGGCCCAGATGCCATGATCTTCGTTTTCTGAATGTTGAGCTTTAAGCCAACTTTTTCACTCTCCTCTTTCACTTTCATCAAGAGGCTTTTTAGTTCCTCTTCACTTTCTGCATAAGGGTGGTGTCATCTGCATATCTGAGGTTATTGATATTTCTCCCAGCAATCTTGATTCCAGCTTGTGCTTCTTCCAGCCCAGCGTTTCTCTTGATGTACTCTGCATAGAAGTTAAATAAGCAGGGTGACAATATACAGCCTTGACGTACTCTTTTTCCAATTTGGAACCAGTCTGTTGTTCCATGTCCAGTTCTAACTGTTGCTTCCTGTCCTGCATACAGATTTCTCAAGAGGCAGGTCAGGTGGTCTGGTATTCCCATCTCTTTCAGAATTGTCCACAGTTTATTGTGATCCACACAGTCAAAGGCTTTGGCGTAGTCAATAAAGCAGAAATAGATGTTTTTCTGGAACTCTCTTGCCTTTTCCATGATCCAGCAGATGTTGGCAATTTGATCTCTGGTTCCTCTGCCTTTTCTAAAACTAGCTTGAACATCTGGAAGTTCACAGTCCACGTATTGCTGAAGCCTGGCTTGGAGAATTTTGAGCATTAGTTTACTAGCGTGTGAGATGAGTGCAATTGTGCAG
Source organism: Bos taurus (assembly GCF_002263795.3). Classification (NCBI taxonomy): domain Eukaryota; kingdom Metazoa; phylum Chordata; class Mammalia; order Artiodactyla; family Bovidae; genus Bos; species Bos taurus. The sequence continues at coordinate 85,173,626 of NC_037357.1, read as the reverse complement.
TAGTTTGAAAATTCTTTGGCATTACTCTGACTCTATCATCAACTTTGACACCCATCTCTCTCCTTCATCCTTACACTGACCTTAAAAAAATATATCCAGTGCCATTGACCACATCTGTCATGACAGGATTGATGTCTATCATGTACATGTGCTGGAGACAGTCCAACGTGAAGTGGGAAGGTAAAGCAGGAAGCCAGGGAGAAGGTGAAATAAACATTTTATAATGTATAAAGATATAGTTAGGAACACAATTTTAATACCTTACTCCCAGTACTTGGGCTTGGACCTTTATGTGTTTTCAGTTTTGCCCATTCACAAATTAGTTTCATCCATAAGCAGAAGATCTACTCTCCATTCTTGGATGACCTTATTTCAAAATGAACCAACAGTCTGTAAAGTGGTTCTTGTAATTCTACAGGTTTCATTTTTATGTCTGTGTTAACAAAAAACAATCTTGTTTTATTTTGAAATGTTTTCAAAAGATTTTTGAAACATTTAATGAGTTTCAAAGAAAGCTTGGGACTTTGTAGACTTACCCATAGTTCAACTTATTTAATTATAATATAACTGCTTCTAGGGAGATAAGGAGAGCTGATAAACATTTTGGAAATTTTCTCTGTCCCTTTGCAAAATGAAATGACCAAATACAGAGAGTTTTTTTCTCTGTATTTTGATGAGGCTGATGAGAATCCCCTGGACTGCAAGGAGATCCAACCAGTCCATTCTGAAGGAGATCAGCCCTGGGTGTTCTTTGGAAGGAATGATGCTAAAGCTGAAACTCCAGTACTTTGGCCACCTGATGCGAAGAGTTGACTCATTGGAAAAGACTCTAATGCTAGGAGGGATTGGGGGCAGGAGGAAAAGGGGATGACAGAGGATGAAATGACTGGATGGCATCACCGACTCGATGGACGTCAGTTTGAGTGAATTCCGGAGTTGGTGATGGACAGGAAGGCCTGGCGTGCTGAGATTCATGGGGTCACAGAGAGTCGGACACGACTGAGTGACTGATCTGATCTGATCTGATGAGAGTATGTGTAACCTGAACATGGATTCGCTAAATGGTCTTTCTTTTAAAAGCAGGGCAGGGTGAAAGTACTGAAGGGAAAAAATTATAAGTAGTTGGAAATTTTATCCCATGATGGATGATGATATGGGAAGGGCTAACCCCTTAGAGACATCACGTTGCTGACAAAGGTCCATCTAGTCAAAGCTATGGTTTTCCAAGTAGTCATGTATGGATGTGAGAGTTGGACCATAAAGAAAGCTGAGCACCAAAGAATTGATGCTTTTGGACTGTGGTGTTGGAGAAGACTCTTGAGAGTCTCTTGGACTGCAAGGAGATCAAACGAATCTGAATGTTCATTGGAAGGACTGATGCTGAAGCTGAAACTCCAATATTTGGCCACCTGATGCCAAGAACTGACTCATTGGAAAAGACCCTGATGCTGGGAAAGATTGAAGGCAGGAGGAGAAGGGGGCGAGAGAGGATGAGATGGTTGGATGGCATCACCAACTCGATGCACATGAGTTTGAGCAAGCTCTGGGAGTTGGAGCTCTGCAAGCTCAGGGAAGCCTGGCGTGCTGCAGTCCATGGGGTCGCAAATAGTCGGACAGGAGGGAGCGACTGAAATGAACCGAACCCCTTAGGAAACAGGCTCATAGAAGCAATAATGACTACAGCCAGCAGGTGGCAGCAGGGGGCCATATAGGAGAATTTACTGACTTGGAAAAGCTCTAGCTGGACCTTCGGGCTTAGGAACCAGCAGCACTGGAAGCTGGTAGAGGGTATGATGTGTTTCTCGGCAGAAAAACAAACAGTGACAGTCTTACAGAAGCCCAGGGTTAGAGTCTGGTGTCTAAAATGAAAGGCCCACACAATATAGTGATTACAATCAACAATACTACATTATAAACTTCAAAGTTGCTAAGATACTAGATGTTTTTAATTTTTTAAATTGAAGTAGAATTGATTTACAATATTAATTTCAGATATACAACATAATGATTCAAAATTTTTATAGCTTATTTTAAGTTATAAAATATTGGCTATATTCTGTGTTACACAATATATCCTCATAACTTAATTTTTTATGCATTTTTTAATGAGTATATTTGTTTTTTTGCATTTATTCATTTATTTATTTTTGGCTGCTCTGAGTCTTCATTGCTGAACTCAGGTTTTCTCCAACTGCAGCAAGCAGGGGCTACTCTCTAGTTATAGTGTGCAGGCTTCTCATTGCTGTGGCTTCTCTTGTCGTGGAGTAGTCTCTGTAGCATGGCCTCAGTAGCTGTGTGCCCAGGCATAGTTGCTCTGTGACATGTGGAATCTTCCAGGAGCAGGAATCAAACTGGTGTTCCTTGCATTGGCAGGCAGATTCTTAACCACTGGACCACCAGGGAAGTCCTGCTTGTTTATTTTACACATACTAGTTTGTATCTCTTAGTCCCTTACTCCTATTTTGCTCCTCCCTCTTCACTCTCCCCACTGGTAACCACTAGTTTGTTTTCTATATCTGTGAGTCTATTTGTGTTTTGTTATATCCATTCACTTGCTTTATTTTTTAGATTCCATATACAAGTGACAACATACGGTATTTTCTTTTGTCTGATTTATTTTACTGAGCATAATACCCTCCAGATCCACCCATGTTGTTGCAGATGGCAAAAATTCATTCTTTTTTATGCCTGAGTAGTATTCCACTACACATATACAACATATGCCACATCTTTATCCATTCATTTGTTGTTGAACATTTGGGTTGTTTCCACATCTTGGCCATTGCAAATATTGCTACTATGAACATTGGGGTGCATGTATCTTTTCTCTTTTAGGGGTGCATTATCTTCTTATTTTTATTGATGTATAGCTGCTTTCCAATGTTGTTTTAGTTTTTGGTATACAGCAAAGTGATTCAGTTATACTCTTTTTCATGTTCTTTTCCATTATGGTTAATTTCAGAATACTGCATATAGTTCCCTTTGCTATACAGTAGGACCTTGTTTATTTTATACATGTATGTTTTTAAATTAGTGTTTTTTTTCCTTCAGAAAAATACTCAGAAATGGAGCTGCTAAATCATATTGTATCATTTTGAATTAGCATATTCATTTTCTTTAGATATATACCCAGAAGTGGAATTACTGGATCATATGGTAGTTTTTTGGATATCTCCATACTGTTTTCCAAAGTGGCTTCATCAATTTACCTTCCCACCAGTATACCAGAGCTCCCTTTTAAGAAACTAGATCTTAATTTTCCTCACCATAAATAGAAATGACAATTATGTGACATGATAGAGGTGTTTGCTAACGCTATAGTGGTAATCATATTGCAATATGTAAGTGTATCAAACAGACACATTGTCACCTGAAATTTGCACAATGGGTGGCGGGACGTGGGGCTGCATACGCAGGAAGAGCCTGCCCAGTGACCTGGACCATCCCCTGCCTGCCTGCCATGCACCCCGCCCCCCGGGCTCCCAATGTTTGGGTGCTGGTGGCTGCGAGGCTCCAGCTCGAGGAGATCCCCAGTGCGCCTTGCAACTGCGTGCCCACCCAGGAGTTTTGGCGGGCACCAACAAGGCTAGGTCAGCATGGCAGAAACCCTCGAGTTCAATGATGTGTATCAGGAGGTGAAAGGCTCCATGAATGACAGTCGGCTGAGGTTGAACCGCCAGGGCATCAACTTTAAGAACAGTAAGACGGGCAATGTGGACAACATCCAGGCCGGGGAGTTGACAGAAGGCATCTGGCCCTGGGTAGCTCTGGGCCATGGGCTTAAACTGCTCATGAGGAATGGCCATGTCTACAAGTATGATGGCTTTGGAGAATCGGAATTTGAGAAACTCTCTGATTTCTTAAAAACTCACTATTGCCTGGAGCTAATGGAGAAGGACCTATGTGTGAAGGGTTGGAACTGGGGAACCGTGAAGTTTTGTGGGCAGCTGCTTTCCCTCGACATTGAAGACCAGCCAGTCTTCGAGATCCTTCTCAGCAATGTGTCCCAGTACACCACAGGCAAGAATGGGGTGACACTGGAATTCCACCAGAATGATGACACGGAGGTCTCTCTCATGGAGGTGTGCTTCTAGGTGCCGCCCACCCAGGAAGACAGTGTGGACCCCGACGAGGCCTTCTCCCAGAATGTACTGTCAAAGGCGGACGTGATGCAGGCCACCAGAGACGCCATCTGCATCTTCCGGGAGCTGCAGTGTCTGACTCCCTGAGGCCACTGTAACATCCGCATCTACCCCACCTCCCTGCACCTGCACACAAGATCTTCGACTACAAGATCCCCTACACCATGGTGCTGCGTCTCTTCCTGCTGCCCACAAGGACCAGCGCCAGATGTTCTTTGTGATCAGCCCGGACCCCCCCATCAAGCAGGGCCAGACCCGCTACCACTTCCTCATCCTCCTCTTCTCCAAGGATGAGGACTTCTCCTTGATGCTCAGCATGAACGAGGAGGAAGTGGAGAAGCCCTTCGAGGGGCAGCTCACCAAGAACATGTTGGGATCCCTCTATGAGATGGTCAGCCAGGTCATGAAAGTGCTGGTGAACCACAAGATCACAGTCCCCGACAACTTCTAAGGGCACTTGGGGGCCCAGTGCATCACCTGCTCCTACAAGGCCAGCTCAGGGCTGTTGTACCCCCTGGAGCGGGGCTTTATCTACATCCACAGGCTGCCCATGCACACCTGCTTCGACGAGATCTCCTTTGTCAACTTTGCCCATGGTACCACCACGACGCATTCCTTTGACTTTGAAATTGAGACCAAGCAGGGCACCCAGTATACTTTCAGCAGCATTGAGAGGGAAGAGTATGGAAAGCTGTTCGACTTTGTCAACGCCAAGAAACTCAGCATCAAAAACCAAGGATTGAAAGAGGGCATGAACCCCAGCTACGATGAATATGCTGACTTGGAGGAAGACCAGCATGATGCCTACTTGGAGTGGATGAAGGAGGAGGGCAAGATCCGGGAGGAGAATGCCAATGACAGCAACGATGACTCCAGAGAAGAGAGTGATGAGTCATTCAACCCAGGTGAAGAGGAGGAAGACGTGGCAGAGGAGTTTGACAGCAACGCCTCTGCCAGCTCCTCCAGTAATAGAGGGTGACAGTGACCAGGCAGAGAAGAAACGGAAGCAGCTTAAAAAGGCCAAAATGGCCAAGGACTGCAAGAGCCGCAAGAAGCCCATGGAGGTAAAGAAGGGCAGAGACCCTAATGCCCTCAAGAGGCCCATGTCTGCCTACATGCTGTGGCTCAATGCCAGCTGAGAGAAGATCAAGTCAGACCATCTGGGCATCAGTATCATGGATCTCTCCAAGAAGGCTGGTGAAATCTGGAAGGGAATGCCCAAGGAGAAGAAAGAAGAGTGGGATCACAAGGCTGAGGATGTCAGGAGGGAATATGAAAAAGCCATAAAAGAATATGAAGGGGGCTGGGGAGAGTGCTCTAAGAGGGATAAGTCCAAGAAGAAGAAAGTCAAGGTGAAGATGGAGAAGAAATCCATACCCTCCAGGGGCTCATCATCGAAGTCTTCATCAAGGCAGCTGAGCGAGAGCTTCAAGAGCAAAGAGTTTGCGTCCAGTGACGAGAGCTCTTCCAGAGAGAACAAGAGCAAAAAGAAGAGGACACTGAAGAAGAGGAACTAGCCAGTACTCTCCCCAGCTCAGAAGACTCTGCCTCAGGATCTGATGAATAGAGAGGAAGAAGATTCTGTCTCCTGGGGCTTGCCCAGTCCCAGCCCCAGTCTCCACACTTGTGTTTTGGTACCCGTTTTCTCCTATGAAATGTAGTCCTTGGATTCTGTACCATATGAACAAGCTTTCCTGCTAGCCTGCACTTCCTTGGGGCCTCAAGGGAGGCGTCTCACTCTGAGGCTTCAGAAGATGGCTCTTTATAATCTGGGGAGACATTGGGTGGGGAGCAGGGCAGGGCCGGATCCCAGCGCGCCTCCTGCCTTCCTGACCTTTGGGATGTATCTGCTGCTTGTCCTGTACAAGTTGCTGCAGGCAGGGGTCCTGTGAGGGCAGGTCTGTAGCTCCTAACCGGGGCCTATTTCTACTTTTATTTTGTATTTCTGGTCTGTGAAAAATGACCATTTAATAAAGGGAACTGACTTTGGAAAAAAAATTTGCACAATGGTGGGGAGGCCAATTATGGGTTTCTCAGGTGGTGCTAGTGGTAAAGAACGCACCTGCCAATGCAGGAGATATAAGAGGTACAGTTTCAATCCCTGGGTTGGGAAGATCCCCTGCAGGAGGGCATAGGAACTCACACCAGTATTCTTGCCTGGTGAATCCATGGACGGAGAAACCTGGTGGGCTACAGTGCAAAAGGTCCAAAGAGTCCAACACCACTGAAGTGATTTAGCATGCACCCACTCATAGGCCAATTACATCTCAGCTATAATTAAAAAAATACATTAATAAAATGAAAGGCCCAGAACCGGGATCGGTTGAGAGGGAGCAGGGATGTATGTGAGGGTAAGAAAGGAAGGGAGACACAGGAGGGATGGTATAGGAGAAAGTGGGAGGAGGGTCAGCCTCTGACACACAGGTGACAGTGCACTGTAGGAAGCAGGTCAGAGAGTGTGGGTTATTCTTTTCCGTGAGCCAGTGGTGACACTAATTTTTAAAAGCGGTGAGAATAAGTGGAAGCAATATAAATGTTCACCAACAAGTGAATGGCTAGACAAAATGCCATATATTCATACAATGGAGTAGTATTTAGCCTTTAAAAACAAGGAAATTCCAATACATGTTATAAGGCGGACAGCAGACATAGCCTTGAGGACTAAGTGGCTAAGTGAAATAGGCCAGTCACCAAAAGATAAATACTGTGTAATCCCACTTTTCTGAGGTATCTAGAGTAGTCAGATTTATAGAGACAGAAGGCAGAATGGTGGCTGCCAGGGGTTGAGGGGAGGGGAAATTGGGGAGACGTTGATGAATGGATGTAGAACTTTGGTTTTGTGAGGTGAAAAAGTCCTAGAAGTTGGTTACATAACACGACTAAACTGTACATTTGAAAATATTAAGTTGGTAAGTAAGGTTCCATCTCTTCTGATCCTCAAGGAGTGATGGGCTGTTCCATGCAGGGTGGTAGGACAGGGTATGACATCCAGTATTTGAGTACAGATGTGAGAGTTGGACATAAAGAAGGCTGAGTGCCGAAGAAGTGATGCTTTTCAACTGTGGTGCCTGAGAAGACTCTTGAGAGTCCCTTGGGCAGCAAGGAGATGAAACCAGTCAATCCTAAAGGAAATCAACCCTGGAAGGACTGATGCTGAAGCTGAAGCTCCAATACTTGGCCACCTGATGCAAAGAACTGATTCATTGGAAAAGACCCTGATGCTGGGAAAGATTGAAGGCAGGAGGAGAAGGGGACAACAAAGGAAGAGATGGCTGGATGGCATCACTGACTCAGTGGACATGAGTTAAGCAAGCTCCAGGAGATGGTGATGGACAAGGAAGCCTGGCATGCTGCAGTCCATGGGGTCACAAAGAATTGGACACGACTGAGTGACTGAACAACAACATATGTATGGGAAGAGGCAAGAGTCTGGGCTCATTGAGATCATTCCTTTCATATGTACCTTAACTGTCTTGGGCTAGTATCCTCTTTTTCTCCATCCTGAATCCCCTTTGGGTGCACAGTCTGGGGCTGCTGCAAGGCTCATGGCTTGATGGCCGCAACATCCTTTGTTTCCTGATGTGACAGGTGACATATTTTGTCCACACTAGTCTTCTATATTCAACTGTTTCCTATTCTTTCTAGGCCTCATTTCCCCCCCCCCATAAGCTGTGCTCTGACAGGCAGTTGTTGTTTTTCAATTCCTAAGTCATGTCCGACTCTTTGCAACCCCATGGACTGAAGCATGCCAGGCTCCTCTGTGCACCACTATTTCCTGGAGTTTGCTCAGATGTACTTCCATCGAGTCACTGATGCTATTTGACCATCTCATCCTCTGCCACCCACTTCTTTTGCCTTTCGTCTTCCCAGATCCAGGGTCTTTTCCAATAAGTCGGCTCTTCGCATCAGGTGGCGAAAGTATTGGAGCTTCAGCTTCACCATAGGTCCTTCCAATGAATATTCAGGGTTGATTTCCTTTAGCATTGACTGGTTTGATCTCCTTGAAGTCCAGGGGACTCTTAAGAGTCTTCTCCAGCACTACACTTTGAAAGCATCAATTCTTTAGTGCTCAGCCTCTTTATGATTCAACTCTCACATCCACACATGATTGCTGGAAAAACCATAGCTTTGACTGGATGGGCCTTTGTTGGCAAAGTGATGTCTGTGCTTTTTTTAATATGCCATCAAGGTTTGTCATAGCTTTCCTTACAAGGAGCAAGTATCTTTTAATTTCATGGCTGTAGTCACCATCTGCAGTGATTTTGGAGCCCAAGAAAATAAAATCCACTTTTCCTGCTTCCACTTTTCCTCTTTTTATTTGCCATGAAGTTATGGGACCAGATGCCATGACCTTAGTTTTTTTAATGTTGAGTTTCAAGCCAGCTTTTTCACTCTCCTCTTTCACCTTCATCAAGAAGATCTTTAGTTCCTCTTCACTTTCTGCCATGAGAGTGCTATCATTTGCATATCTGAGGTTGTGGATATTTCTCCTGGCAATCTTGATTCTAGCTTGTGATTCATCCAGCCCGGCGTTTCACATGATGTACTCTGCATATAAGTTAAATACGCAGGGTGACGATATGCAGTCTTGTCTGTCATACTCCTTTCCCTATTTGGAAGCAGTCCACTCCTCCATGTCTGGTTCTAACTGTTGCTTCCTGACTCACACACAGGTTTCTCAGGAGACAGGTAAGGTGGTCTGGTACTCTCATCTCTTTAAGAATTTTCTGCAGTTTTATGTGATCCTTACAGTCAAAAGCTTTAGTATAGTCAATGAAGCAGAAGTAGATGTTTTTCTGGAACTCACTTGCTTTCTCCATGATCCAATGAATGTTGGTAATTTGATCTCTGTTTCCTCTGCCTCTTTGAAACCCAGCTTGTCCATCTGGACATTCTCAGTTCATGTACTTCTGAAGCTTAGCTTGAAGAATCTGGAGCATAACCTTGCTAGTATGTGAGATGAGCACACTTGTACAGTAGTTTGAATATTTTGGGCATTGCCCTTCTTTGGGATTGGAGTGAAAACTGACCTTTTCCAGTCCTGTGGCCACTGCTAAGTTTTCCAAATTTGCTGACATATTGAGTGTAGCACTTTAACAACATCATCTTTTAGGATTTGAAAGAGTTCAGCTGTAATTCCATCACCTCTACTAGCTTTGTTCGTAATAATGCTTCCTAAGGCCACTTTGTCAACAAAGATCTGTCTAGTCAAGGCTATGGTCTTTCCAGTGGTCATGTATGGGTGTGAGAGTTGGACTGTGAAGAAAGCTGAGCAGCAAAGAATCGATGCTTTTGAACTGTAGTGTTGGAGAAGACTCTTGAGAGTGCCTTGGACTGCAAAGAGATCCAACCAGTCCATTCTAAAGGAGATCAGCCTTGGGTGTTCTTTGGAAGGAATGATGCTAAAGCTGAAACTCCAATACTTTGGCCACCTCATACAAAGAGCTGACTCATTGGAAAAGACTCTGATGCTGGGAGGGACTGGGGGCAGGAGGAGAAGGGGATGACAGAGGATGAGATGGATGGATGGTATCACTGACTTGATGGACGTGAGTTTGAGTGAACTCCGGGAGTTGGTGATGGACAGGGAGGCCTGGCGTGCTGCAATTCATGGAGTCGCAAAGAGTTGGACATGACTGAGCTACTGAACTGAACTGAACTGAACTGAAGGCCCACTTGACTTCACACTCCAGGATGTCTGGCTCTAGGTGAGTGACCACACCATCATGGTTATCTTGCTGATTAAGACCTTTCTTGTATAGTTATTCTGTGTATTCTTGCCATCTCTGCTTAATCTCTTCTACTTCTGTTAGGTCCTTACCATTTCTGTCCTTAATCATGCCCATCCTTGCATGAAATAGTCGCTTGATATCTCTAATGTTCTTGAAGAGATCTCTGGTCTTTCCCATTTTATTGTTTTCCTCTATTTCTTTGCATTGTTCATTTAATAAGGCCTTCTTATCTCTCCTTGCTATTCTCTGTAACTCTGCATTCAGTTGGGTATATCTTTCCCTTTCTCCATTGCCTTTCACTTCTTTTCTCAGCTATTTGTAAAGCCTCCTCAGACAACCACTTTATCTTCTTGCATTTCTTTTTCTTTGGGATGGTTTTGATCACTGCCTCCCATACAATGTCACAAACCTCTTTCCATAGTTCTTCAGGTAGTCTCTGTACCAGATCTAATCCCTTGAATCTATTTGTCACCTCCACTGTACAATCATAAGGGATTTGATTTAGGTCAGACCTGGATGGCCTAGTGGCTTTCCCTACTTTCTTCAATTTAAGCCTGAATTTTGCTATAAGGAGCTTATGATCTGAGCCACAGTCAGCCTCCAGGTCTTGTTTTTACTGACTGTATAGAGCTTTTCCATCTTTGGCTGCAAAGAAAATAATCCGATTTTGATATTGACCATCTGGTGATGTCCATGTATAGAGTCATCTCTTGGGTTGTTGGAAAAGAGTGTATGCTGTGAATAGCATGTTCTCTTGACAAAACTCTGTTAGCCTATTCCCTGCTTCATTTTGAACTCCAAGGTCAAATTTGCCTGTTATTCTTGGTATCTCTTGACTTCCTGCTTTTGCATTCCAACCCCGTATGGTGAAAAAGACATGTTTTTTTTGGTGTTAGTTCTAGAATGTCTTGTAGATCTTCATAAAACCAATCAACTTCAGCCTCTTTGGCATCACAATTGGGGCATAGACTAGGATTACTGTGATGTTGAATGGTTTGCTTTGGAAACAAACTGAGATCATTCTGTCATTTTTGAGATTGCATCCAAGTACTGCATTTTGGACTCTTTTGTTAACTATGAGGGCCATTCTATTTATCCTAAGGGATTCTTGCCCACAGTAGTAGATATAATGGTCACCTGAATTAAATTCACTCATTCCTGTCCATTTTAGCTCACTGATTAAGATATGAATGAAAATCCTGCCATCTCCTGTTTGACCATGTCCAATTTACCTTGATTCAAGGACCTAATATTCCAGATTCCTATGCAATATTGTTCTTTACAGCATCAGACTTTACTTTCATCACCAGACACATCCACAACTGAGCATCATTTCTGCTTTGGCCCAGCTGCTTCATTCTTTCTGGAGTTATTAGTAATTGCCCTCTGCTCTTCCTCAGTAGTGTTTGGGCTTATCTTCTTTTTGCCTTTCCATACTGTTCATGGAGTTCTCATGGCAAGAATACTAGAGTGAGGTGCCATTTCCTCCTCCAGTGGACCATGATTTGTCTGAACTCTCCACTATGACCCATCTGTCTTGGGTGGCCCAGCATGGCATGTCTCATAGCTTCATTGGGTTATACAAGCTCCTTTGCCATGACAAGGCTGTGATCCATGAAGGGGCCAAGAGGGAATGAAAGATGCCCAAGTTCAAAGTTTGGCCCTGGTGCTTCCTGATTATGTGGTCTGTGGCAGGGCTTTAGTTTTCTCTCTGGTAATAACAATTCCTGCCATCTTTAAGACTTCAATGAATAGTTTCTCTTTTAATTTTTCTCAACCTTGTGACCTCAGGAGCAAATGGTGCCCACTGCATGAGTAATAGGAAATATCTCTTTGAGATTTTCTTTCTTCAGCTCATCTTACCACAGTATTCTTGAGGCTATTTCCAAAGTCATTTCCACACTAGAACTGTGTAAATTTCAATCAAACTGGAAAAGAAATTATTTGCAACACACAGATTTCACATTTAATAAAACTTGATGACTTTAAGGGTTTAAAACAAAACAGTAGACCTGAATGTGAAATTGACTGTTCCACAAAGCTTTTTAGAGATTAGGCGGAAGCTGTAAGGGATATTTCTGGCACATGATCTCTAACAGTTTCCCTAAAGTATTTGTTGGTTGACATTCTGGGTAATAAAGTAGATATTTTCACTCATCCAGTCCATAGACTGTCAATCACATTGAACCCCAGGAAAGCTTGGCTCTGAAATTTCAAGAGGCAGTGCTTTCACATCAGCTACAGTCTTGATCTGTTGGAGATGGTATTTTTCAATTCTTTCAATTCAATGAGTTCTTACATTCTAATTAAATCCTCAAGTGGAATTCCTCACTTCTATTTGTTAGCAAGAGAAATTATCCTAGCTACTGTGAAGATAAAAGAACTTTCATTTAAATTTCTTGAACACTGTTATGCAATGCTCATTCAAGTGTGTCTTGAAACATTAACTAAAAGAGGTTATCTTATAGAGAAGAAATTCTAAGCTTTAAAACTATTTAACTAAGACCATTTGATATATTTTATGTCTAACACAACTGGACCAACCTGTATTTTATATTTAGTTGATGTAAAAATACACACAAACCGCACAGAAACAAGATTAAATTGTAAAACATTCATTTAGGGTCAGCAACTAAACTGTGGTTGATGACTAATTTGTCCCCGTCTGTGAGTCATCTTAACATTTGGACTTTTCCAGATGACCTGGATTGAGCTGTCATATACTTGCCTCTTGAATCAAATGCACATAGTGACCTCCTAAAAATGATGCTTTTAATCAAGAAATTCTCCTTTCTGATTCTCCAAAAGGGAAAATTTCTCCAGGTCATTTCCAGATTTCTGCAGAGCCAAAAGATGCACGAGAGCCTATTCTGTAAGAGTGCAAGGACAGACCTGAGAACTGATCACAAGAAACTTCGTGTCTTACGTGCTCTGGTTACCATTGTGTGTTAGTCGCTCAGTCATGTCCGACTCTTTGTGACCCCATGGACTGTAACTTCCCAGGCTCCCTCTGTCTATGGAAGTCTCCAGGCAAAAATACTGGAGTGGGTTGCCATTCCCTTCTCCAGGGGATCTTACCAACCCAGGTATTGAACCTGGGTCTCCTGCATTGCAGTCAGATTCTTTACCATATGAGTACCCAGGGAAGCCCTGATTACCATTGCTCAGTAACAAATTACCCCCAAACTTAATGGCTTAAGTAACCATTTTATTCTTCCCACTAATTTTGTGGGTCACGAATTCTGACAGAGTATAGTGGGAATCATTTCCATTTGTTCCACCATGTCTGGGGCCTTAGCTGGGAAGACTAGCCTAGGGTAACTCAAAGTCTAGTCCCAAAGATTGGAGTCATGGGGAGGCATCTCCATTTTTGGGTTTGCCTATTGATGCTGGCTGTTGGCTGGGACTTCAGCTGGAGATGTTGATGGAACTCTGCCCTGTGTCTTTTCCATGTGGCCTGGGCTACTGCAAAGACTGGTGGCCTCGGGGTAGGCCAGATCTTTTTCACGGTGAGTCAGGGCTTTGAGGTTAGTGTCCCAGGGAACAAGGTAGAAGCTGCATCACCTTTTCTGACCTGGCTTCACAAACATGCAGCATCACTTTCTCCTCATGCTGTTGATAACAAGTCAATCAAAAGCCCACCCCAGATCACTGAAAGGAGACAGAGGCTGTACACCTCAAGGGAAGGAGAATCAAAGAATTTATGGACATTGTGTGATGGTTAATTTCAAGTGTCAACTAGATTGGATCATGGAGTGACCAGATACTTGCTTAAACATTATTTCTGACTGTTTCTATGAGGATATTTCCATATGAAGTTAACGTTTGAATTGGTGAACTCATTAAAATGGTTTGCTCTCTCCACTGTGGATTAGCATCATACCATCTACTGAGGACCTGAATAGAACAAAATGATGAAGGAAGGAAGAATTCGGTCCTTCCTGCCTGATTGCTTGAGTTGGACATAACCTTCTCCACCCTTGGTGCTCCTAGTTCTCAGGCTTTTGGAGTTGGACTAAATTACCCCACCAGCTTTCCTGAGTCTTCAGCTCTTTCAGAGAGCAGTAGCCAATTCCTTATAATAAATCTCTTCATATATAAGTGTATCTGTGTATCCCCACAGGATGGGGACCCCTTCCAGAGCCCAAAAGTGGGCTCTTGTCTAACACTCAGAAATGAATTGTCTGAGGACACATGTGTTGACAGAGCAAGAGACCTTGTTGGAAAAGGATGCCTGGGCAGAGAGCAGCAAGGTAAGAGAACCCAGGGGAATTGCTCTGCCACGAGACTTGCAGTCTCGGGTTTTATGGTGACAGTGTTAGTTTCCAGGTTGTCTCTGGCCAATCATCTTGCTTGTGCCCATATTTGGTCTGACTCAGGGTCCTGCCTGGTGGCATGTGCATCAATCAGCCCAGGTGGATTCTAGCAAGAAGGGCTCTTGGAGAGTGGTAGGACAATATTGTGGGCTAGCATCTCCTTCATCTTTTTGTTGTTGTTTAGTCACTAAGAAGTGTCCAACTCTTTGCAGCCCTATGGACAGTAACCTGCCAGGCTCCTCTGTCCATAGGATTCTCCAGGCAAGAATATTGGAGTGGGTTGCCATGCCCTCCTCCAGGGCATCTTCCTGACCCAAGGATCCAACCTGTGTCTCCTGCATTGGCCAGTAGATTCTTTACCACTAACACCAAACCTCTAATTTTAATCTACCATGCTCAGTTGCTCAGTTGTGTCCAACTCTTTGCAACCCCACTGTCTGTAGCCCACCAGGCTCCTCTGTCCGTGGGATTTCCCAGACAAGAACCCACTCCCACTGGAGTGGGTTTCCATTTTCTTCTCCAGAGGATCTTCCTGACCCAGGGATCCAACCTGTGTCTCCTGCATTGGCAGGCAGATTCTTTACCACTGAGCCACCTGGGAAGGCCTCGCTCTTTTTGGCCCTTCCCAAATTCTCCTGGTTAGTTTTTGTTGGCAGCACCATGTTTCTTATTGGGACCTCCCATTGTGAGACTACTCAGGCAAGTGGTTGTCATCAAGCCAAGTTGGGCAGTCTTCGTTAACAGTTCCCTAACACAGCAGTCCCCAACCTTTTTGGCACCAGGGACCAGTTTAATGGAAGACAATTTTTTCTTGGGCGGGGGGTGGAGGGGTGGTTTAGGCAGTAAAACAAGCAATGGGCAGTGGCAGATGAAGCTTCAATTGCTCACCTGCTGCTCACCTCCTGTTGTGTATCCCAGTTTCTAACAGGCCACAGACTGGCACTCATCCACAGCTCAGGGGTTTGAGGCCCCTGCCCTTACATATATATGCTGTTGTTTCTATTTCTCTAGAGAACTCTAATACAGCATGTTTTTAAATTGCCGCAATGTGTTAAGCTTTATATATTTATCTCTGAAAGATTATGTCATGATTTTCTAACAATACATCAGACTGGACAAAAATGATGAAAAAAATGAACTGTAATCTCCAAGATGAATGAAAGGAATATAGCAGAATTGCCACCAGATACTGAGCTCAGGGGTCCTATGTTTAACATTGACTTAGGCGAGCTTCCAGGATCAGTGACTTATGCCTCTTAAAGGAAGAAGAGGGATGAGCTTGTTGGCCCAGTTGCTAGGTATACTCTGTGGGTAGGCATCTTTGCTCAAGGCTCACATCTGATGATGGATGGATGCGGGAATATATGTCCTGGTCATTTTGGCCCAGCCCAGGACAACTCTGAGGGTCCATTTATCTCCACCATGCCTCATAAGGTTGGTTGAGGTTGTTGGGTCTATTTTGTAGCTTGACTTCTCTCTCTGCCCAGTTCTTCCCTCTTCCCTTTTTGTTCCTGTTTGTGTCAACTGAAAAAATGCACAATGTAAAATTGAGAATTACATTTTATTTGGTAGACAAAACTGAGGGCTTAAGCCTGGGTCACAGCCTCTTAGATAACTCTGAGGGACTGCTCAGAAGAGACCAGGAAGGAGCCAGGATATATAGCAATTTTTGCAACAATGACTGGACAGTTAGAACTTCAAAAGATAACTGTTAAAGAAAACCAAAGATATCTCAAGTTCAGGAATTTAGCACTTTGCTATGTATGGGAAGATGGAAGAGTCTAGGCTCACTGAATCGGTCCTTTGATACACATCTTAGCCCTCTGGAGCCTGTGCTTTCTCATCCTGAGTCCCCTTAGGGTGCACCCTCAGGGGTGGCTGCCATGGCCGAGAGCTTGGCAGAGGGCTGCCCAGTCCTTTTGTCTCCATCCTGAATTCGCTTAGTGCTCACCATGAGTAAGGGGGCAGCTATAGTGGCTTGATGGTTGTGACATCCTTTGTTTACTGATATGATGGCAATGCTTTTCATTCACATTTTCAAGGGCACTCTTTAATAAGTATCCTACATGCTAAACTCTGTCTCAGAGTCTGCTTATTAGAGAACACAACATACAACATCACCTAGACTCCTGAACTTTACCTTCATGCTGCTGCTGCTGCTGCTGCATCGCTTCAGTCGTGTGCGACTCTGTGCGACCCCACAGACGGCAGCCCACCAGACTCCTCTGTCCCTGGGATTCTCCAGGCAAGAACACTGGAGTGGGTTGCCATGTCCTTCTCCAATGCATGAAAGTGAAAAGTGAAAGTGAAGTCGCTCAGTCGTGTCCGACATTAGCGACCCCATGGACTGCAGCCTACCAGGCTCCTCTGTCCATGGGATTTTCCAGGCAAGCCTGGGACTGGGCCCCAAACTGGGGCTCTCATACATTCCTTGCTTAGTCATGGTGTGTCCTAAGTTGCTTCAGTTGTGTCCGACTCTTTGCAACCCCGTGGACTGCAGTCCGTCAGCCTCCTCTGTCCATGGGATTCTCCAGGCAAGAATACCGGAATGGGTTGCCATGCCCTTCTCCAGGGAATCTTCCCAACCCAGGGATCAAACCTGAGTCTTCTTCAGCTCCTGCATTGGCAGGTGGATTCTTTACTATTAGCCCTACCTGGGAAGCCTTAGTCATGGTATCTGTCTCTTTTAACTCAAAATTGACCCAGCTTTAATCTCTACTCAGCTTTTATTTCATAGGTTGAGCTTGGGGCTCTGTCCCACCATCCAACTTCTAATGCGGCTTTAGTATACACTTTGGGTGCTCAGCTTGAAACACAGGGCTCACCAACATGAAGTATTTACTGAAAGCAGGGTCAATAGTTGAGGGTCAGTTGGCATGGGAAGAAGACAGCCATAGTATTTTAGATCCCTTTAGGGCTTCCCAGGTGGCACAGTGGTAAAGAATTCGCCTGACAATGCAGGAGATGCAACAGATGTAGGTTCAATCCCTGGGTTGGGAAGATTCCCCTGGAGGAGGCCATGGCAACCCACTCCAGTATTCTTGCCTGGAAAATCCCATGGATGGTGGAGCCTGGTGGGCTCCAGTCCATGGGGCCGCTCACGACCTGAGTGTGTGCACACGCATGTGCACACACACACACACAGAGAGGAATCATGAATTCATAACACTGAGGAAAATCAACAATTTAATTCTGATGGAAAGAGATAATGTGCAGTTGTTGTGCATAATTGAACTAAAGAACACACAAATAAGTTAGCATAGTCAGATATACAGCTAGAAATCAGCAGTGGACTTCCATGGTGGTCCAGTGGTTAATAATCTGCCTGCCAATGCAGGAGACACTGATCTGATCCCCGGTCCTGGAGGATTCCACATACCTTGGGGCAGCTAAGACCCTGTACCACAAATACTGAGCCTGCACTGTAGAGTCTGTGAGCCAAAACAAGAGAAGCCACCACAGTAAAAAGCAATGAGAAACCCACACACTGCAACTAGAGAGTAGCCCCCACTTGCTGCAACTAGATAAAACCCACATGCAGCGATGAAGACCCAGCGCAGTCAAAAAAAAAAAAATTGGTAGTATTTTTCAATAACAGAGGGAGGTGTTTGGTTCTGGATCCCCCAAAGAACCTCACCAATGGACACACAGTTGTAAATAGCAAGTCTGAGAGAAGTAAGCTCACACGGAAGCTTCTGGAAGCTCAGCAATATCAAGACAGAGTACAGTGCAAATCAGAACGCTCAGACATCTGTGTGGCATTTATTTCTCACTCTCACTCAGCTAGACCAACCCAGGCAGGGCCAACCGCTTTGCAGAGTCTAGAGCTTTGAGAATGAAATGAAAGTGGCCCTGACATCTCTATGGGCTCTAAGACCAGCTTTAGAACCAATCCTGGAGGAATGTATTAGAAGGAGCAATGATAATGTGTTATAAAAATGATGTCCAAACAAATTCCACCTATGAATTTGGTGGGAAAATCAATCAAGTATGTATTTTAGAACCAAGTAAATATTTTATTAAAAGGAGATTAAGTATTCATATGGATAGGGCAAGTGACTTTAAGTACAATTAAAAGCACAAAACTAGGAGGGTAAAAACCAAGGAAGATATCATAGGAAAACATTAAAAATTATGACTACATCATAAAAAATTAATTGGTAATCACTGTTAGTAATAATGCAGAGTAAAGGAATATTCCTTTACAAACATTCTGTTTGAAACTGAAATCTGCCTATTTATTTTGTACATGTTTTTATGGGTTGTCTGAAGTGGAAGTGGAGTCACTCAGTCGTGTCCGACTCTTTGTGACCCCATGGACTGTAGCCTACAAGGCTCCTCTGTCCATGGAATTTTCTAGGCAAGAGTACTGGAGTGGGTTGCCATTGCCTTCTCCAGGGGATCTTCCTGACCCAGGGATCAAATCCGGGTCTCCCGCATTGCAGGCAGACGCTTTATCATCTGAGCCACCAGGGAAGATTTCTGTTGACTTGTCTGTAAAATAGACATTGACTCAGCAATCAGGTTGCTATGGCTTCTAGTTTGTGTATGTAAGGTGCCAGATTCATGCTAGGAATTAAAAAAATGATAAAAATCATTAGAAAAAATTATGTCCAGGAATGATGACAGAGGTCACAAATGTATTGAGGCAAAGGTAGGTACCAAAGATGAGAGTCTGACACTGATGTTTTAGTAGATTAACGGCTCCAGTGAATAACTCCTCCAACTATCCATACCCTTTGACAAGGAACGTAGAGGCTCCCCTCATTGTGGAAACTGAGTATATTTCTCTGCCCCTTGATTCTGAGTTTAGCTATGTGACTTTCTTTGGCCAATGGCATGTTAGCAGATGTGAGGCATGCAGAGACATTAAAAAGCATTTGCATGTATCTTCTTCTGTTCTTGCTCCTCTGAGAACATGCCCAGGCTAGCCTGCTGGAGGATGAAATACATATGAGGCAGAGTTAACTCACCTCAGTATCAGGAGAGGTTATTTGAGATAAGCTGCAGCTAACCTATTCCCAGAAAGTAGAGTGAGCCCAGTGAAAAACAGGAACCACCCCCTACACCTCCCCTCCACACATACAATCTGAGTTCAGTCTGTTAATACATTTGCTGAGCCATGTATCTGAGCTAAGTACATGCTTACTGTTTTTTTGGCGGGGTGGGAGGGGGCATACTACATGGCTTGCGGATCCTATTTCCTTGACCAGGGATTGAACCTATGTGCCATGCACTGGAAGCATGAAGTCTTAACCACTGGACCACCAGGGAATTCCCATGCTTATTATTACTATTATTATTATTTTAAAAAATGTCTTATTTGGCTGCACCAGGTCTTACTTGCGGCACTTGGGATCTTTGATCTTTGTTGGGACATGCAGGATCTAGTTCCCTGACCATGGATCTAACCTGGGTCCCCTACATTGGGAGCCCAGAGTCTTAGCTGCTGGGCCACCAGGGAAATCCAGATTATTGTTTTTAAGCCACTGAGTTTTGGGGTAATTTGTTATGCAGCTTGTGGTTGTTCCGTTGCTAAGTCATGTCTGACTCTCTGACCTCATGGACTGTAGCATGCCAGGCTACTCTGTCTTCTGTTATCTCCTGGAGTTTGCTGAAATTTATGTCCATTGTGTCGGTGACGCTATCTAATCTCATCCTCTGCTGCCCCCTTCTTCTTTTGCCCTCAATCTTTCCCAGCATCAGGGTTTTTTCCAGTGAGTTGGTTCTTCATATCAGGTGGCCAAAGTATTGGAGCTTCAGTTTCAGCATCAGTCCTTCTACTGAATGAATATTCAGGGTTGCAAACAGCTGTCCAAGGGACTCTCAAGAGTCTTCTCCAGTACCACAATATGAAAACATCATTTCTTCAGTGTTCAGCCTTATTTGGCCAAGAGATGTCTCTGATTTTTAATATACTGTCTAGGTCTGTCATAACTTTCCTCCCAAGGAGCAAGTGTCTTTTAATTTCATGGGTGCAATCATCATCTGCAGTGATTTTGGAAACCAAGAGAATAAAATCTATCACTGCCTCCACTTTTTCCCATTCTATTTGCCATGAAGTGATGGGAGCAGATGCCATGATCTTTGTTTTTTGAATGCTGAATTTCAAGACAGCTTTTTCACTCTCTTCTTTTACCTCCATCAAGAGGCTCTTTAGTTTCTCTTCACTTTCTACCATTAGAGTGGTATCATCTGCATATCTGAGGTTGTTGATATTTCTCCTAGCAATCTTGTTTCCAGCTTCTTATTCATCCAGCCTGGTATTTCATATGCTGTACACTGCATATAAGTTAAATAAGCAGGGTGACAATATACAGACTTTTAATATTCCTTTCCCAATTTTGAACCAGTCCGTTGTTCCATGTATGGTTCTAACTGTTCCTTCTTGACTCACATAAAGGTTTCTCAGAGAATTTTCCACAATTTGTTGTGATCCACATGATCAAAGGTGTTAGCATAGTCAATGAGGCAGAAGTATATGTTTTTCTGGACTTTGCTGTCTTCATGATCCAACGAATGTTGTCAATTTGATCTCTGGTTCTTCTGCTTTTTCTAAATCCAGCTTGTACATTTGGAATTCCTCGGTTCACATACTGTTGAAGCCTAGCTTGAAGGATTTTGAGCATTACCTTGCTAGCATGTGAAATGAACTCAGTTGTACATAGTTTGAACATTCTTTGGCATTGCCCTTTTTTGGGATTGGAAGGAAAACTGACATTTTCTAGTCCTGTGGCC
This sequence comes from Bos taurus, assembly GCF_002263795.3. Lineage (NCBI taxonomy): Eukaryota > Metazoa > Chordata > Mammalia > Artiodactyla > Bovidae > Bos > Bos taurus. The sequence continues at coordinate 85,152,698 of NC_037357.1, read as the reverse complement.
ACTGCTGAGTTGGATCCAAATTTGCTGACGTATTGAGTGTAGCACTTTAACAGCATCATCTTTTGGGATTTTAAATAGTTCAGCTGGAATTCCATCACCTCCTCTAGCTTTGTTCGTAATAATGCTTCCTAAGGTCCACTTGACTTCACACTCCAGGATGTCTGGCTCTAGGTGAGTGATCACAACATTGTGGTTATCCAGGTCATTAAGACATTTTTTGTATAGTTCTTCTGTGTATTCTGGCCACCTCTTCTTAATCTCTTCTGTCAGTTCCTTACCATTCCTGTCCTTTATCATGCCCGTCTTTGCATGAAATGTTTCCTTGATATTTTCAATTTTCTTGCAGGGATGTCTAATCTTTCCTGTTCTATTGCTTTCCTCTACTTCTTTGCATTGTTCATTTAAGAAGGCCTTATTTCTTCTTGCTGTTCTCTGAAACTCTACATTCAGCTGGGTATGTCTTTCCCTTTCTCCCTTGCCTTTTTGTTATGGAGCAATGTTGTGCAAATAGATAATTTAGCAGTCAAGACTGAACATGTTCTGAGGAAGAGTACAGAAATGAAGACCAGGTAAGTAGAAGCAGAGGTAAGCACCAGAGTATTATCCATGGCGTGTACTAGGGACAAGGTACTTCCCTCGGATGAGGCAGATGGTTTGGCAGAGGCTGCCCTTTGCTTGCCTTCCATCTCCATCGCTGTCCTCTTCACTCCTGCTTTTCAATAGAGCCATCCAACATACACATTCTGTACATGTTTTGCCAGATTTATACCCAAGTATTTAATTTCCAGAGACCTTGTGAATAATATTTTTCCCTCAGCTTTATTGAGATACAATTGACATATAATTCTGTGGAATTTAATGTGTGCAATGTGTTGATTTGATACGTTTATAAATTGCAAAATAGGACTTCCCTGGTGGTTCAGTGGTTGAGACTCCATGCTTCTACTATAGGAGGTATGGCTTTGATCCCTGGTCAGGAAACTAAGATCCTGCTTGTGGCAGTGCAGCAAAAAAAGAAAAGAAAACAAATGATTAGCATCAAAGTCAGGGTAGTGTTTACCTCTGGGGGGAATGGAAGGGAAGAGAGTACAGATCCAGCCAAGGGTGACAATAATATTCTGTTTCCCGACCTGCTTAGTGGTTACACAATATTTTTACTTAAAAAAAAACCAAAACTTTAATAGGCTTTATTTTAAGAGCAGTTTTAGGTTCACAGCAAAATTGACCAAAAATGCAGAGCATTCCCATTTACCCCCTAATCCCACACATGCACAGCCCCCTCCACTATCAATATCCCGCAATAGATTGTACATTTGTTACAATCAATAAACCTATATTGATGCTTCATAATCACTCAAAACCCACAGATTATATTAGGGTTCATTCTTGGTCTTGTACATTCTGTGAGTTTAGACAAATATATAATATATATATCCACTATCACAGTATCATACAAAATAGTTTTGTTGCCCTAGAAATCCTCTGTCCTCAACCTATTCCTCTCTCCCTTCTCTGTAAATTTTGGCAACCACCAATCTTTTTACTGTCTCCATAGTTTTGCCTTTTCCGGAATGTCACATAATTGGAATCAAACAGTATGCAGCCTTTTCAGACTGACTTCTTTCACTTAGCAATAGGCATTTAGCAATAGGCATAGCAATAGGCATCCTTCATGTCTTTTCAGGCTTGACAGCTCATTTCTTTTTATCACTGAATAATATCCTATTGTCTGAATGTATCAGTTTATTTATCCACACGTCACCTACTGGAGGACATCTTGGTTGCTTCCAAGTTTTAGCAAATATGCATGAAGCTTCTAAAAACATTTATGTGCAAGTTTTTGTGTGCATGCAATTTACTTTTTAACCATTTGGTAAAATTTGCCTATAACTTTTATCTTTTGGTGTATTTCATACCGAAACATATTTGAAAATAAGAGAACACATCTAAAGCATAGTGTTTGGCACATAATTGATGCCTAACAATCCTATTAATCCTATGATTAATAAAATTCCATTCATTTCCCTCAAAAATTTTGAGTACCATTTAAATCAAGGGGTCTTACCAAAGCCAAATGTAGCAAATGTGGGCTTTTTCACATAATGTTTATGATAACACTATATTTCTGCTTGTTATGGAGATATGACTCCATTATGGCACAAAGGACTTAACTGTGCTTCATCAAGTATTTCCTTAAATGTACTTGGGTTTATATGTGTTCCTAGTCCCCTGTTATCTCCTAAGGTGTTAACAATGCAAACATTTCAGTGTTACCAGCAAGCTTATTGAGCATCATCTCAATCACCATTTTTAGATCACTGATAAGAATACTCATTCAGACACTTAACTCTTTTGGGCCAGGTCTGGACTCAGCCTTCTCCACCAGACTTATGCCCTTTAGGGATTGAGAATGTGAGAGTGTATATGTTTTGAGGGTACAGGATGACAGCTCAGAAAAGAAGGTCTGCTTGACTTGGGTTTGGTTACAGCTGTTGTATGCAAATCTCTCCAACCCTGCCCTAGCACCACTCCACGATGTTCTGTCCTTCCTAGAGTCCTTTGTATGCTTTAACCTCTGTTAGCCCCACCTCCATGTTGATGTCCACTCTCAAGGTCAAGATGGAAGACATCTAATGAGGGTTGTGATTTTCCCATGATTCTCTTGTGTGTTCCAGTGAAGTCTTGTTTGCTCAACTAAATGAGCTTCCTGGGGCAAGCGCAGTTCAGCATAAGGGAATTTTCTTTATTTTTTGTTTTATTGTATAGTTGACTTATAATGTGTTAGTTTCAGGTGTACAGTGAAATGAATCAATTATGCATATACATATATTCTTTCTTTTCTAGATTCTTTTCTCATATGTTGTTGTTCAGTTGCTCAGTCATGTCCAACTCTTTGCAACCCCATGGACTTTAGCATGCCAGACTTCCCTGTCCTTCACAGTCTCCTGGAGTTTGCTCTCATATAGGTTATTACAGAATATTGAGTATAGCTCCCTATGCTACACAGTAGGTCCTTGTTGGTTATCTTTTTATATATAGTAGTCTGTGTATGTCAATCCCAAGAGGGAATTTTCCATATAACCTCTTTTAGTGCCAAGGTTTTTTCTCTAAAATTTAACACTCCTTATAGAATACTTCTTAAAATAGATTGTAGAATTATCTGCCTTCTTTCAAAGTGTATATTAAATATAATTTAATCTTTCCTTTGTGTCCCATGGTGCCATGGCTACCTAGATGTGTTAGGATTGTTTGCCCTGTGGCTCACCTCTGAGTGCTTTTATAGTTCCACTAGCTGGGGTTTTAAAGTAACATTTGCTTTTCACCTCATATGAAAGTATTACCTCTTTGTTGTGGAAAATTTGAAAACTAGAATAAGGTAGAGAGAAAATTATTCATTTAGATTTTAAAACATTTAGGTAAATTTCCTTCCAGTCTTTTTTTTTTTCTGGTTTAGTAATTGTTTTATTCTTTATTTTCCAATTCTCATGACTTTGATTTAAGGGTAAAAGTTGACTGGGGACTTACCAGGCTTGGACTAAAGCTCAGTCATGTGGAAAGAAGAGGTAGGAGTGCAGGCCCAAGATGGAGCTGACAAAATGGAGTCAGTGTGGTTCAGCCACACATTCTGTCTTCTCTCTCTTAGCCTGTTACTCATCCTTTCTTACTGCCTTTAGGGTCACCCTGTACTCTCCTTCTCCCTTTCATAATCTGTGACTCCTAAACTATGAGCAGGAGAGTGAGTTTACCATGACTATTAAATTTGTAGCTAAAAGTAACAATGGATAGATTCTTCAGGAAAGCCTGCAGCTTGCATCACCATAGTCAGATATGTGGGCTTTGACATGCCTGCTCCAGCCAATCCATAGGTTTCTTGCTTATTCTGCTCCATGCCACACGTTTGAGACTATTAGAGAGTCTGCTGCTACTGCTGCTGCTAAGTCACTTCAGTCGTGTCCGACTCTGTGCGACCCTGTAGATGGAAGCCCACCAGGCTCCCCCGTCCCTGGGATTCTCCAGGCAAGAACACTGGATTGGGTTGCCATTTCCTTCTCCAATTAGAAAGTCTACTCTTCCTTAAAGGTATTGGTACTCTTCTGCAAGTACCTCCTGTCACTGATAAATTTTAAGTACCTTGAGGGTAGGGACTATTTTCTAACACTGCCTTGTATTATGTTCCACACATGTTAGACATTCCAGAAATGCTTTTGGTGGCTAATGTTCAACTGGGACATTCCAAGTCTCAATCCAGACTCCATCTTACTGATATGCTTTATCTTCACCAAAGTTTAGATTTTTACCTGAATAAAATTAAGAGTGTCTCAGGGAGTGATTGTGGGGAACATGTCTGCGTATCCTTTCACCCAATCTCTGGCCACATCCCATGGCTTTCATATGGCAAATTATTCCTCTTCCACCCTAACTCCCTTAGTGTGAAGCATATGAGCTGAGTCTAAGGTAATCAGCATCACCTTCTCCCAGCCCAGTGTTTGGTTCAGAGTTGGGGCACTTGACCCACCTAGACCTAGTTAGAGTGAACTTGAGGACTTCTGGGGGTGCTGGAATAAATGAAGATTCTTGCTTCTTTTTTTGTTGACTGTGAAATTGGAAGGATACCCCAGAAGTTCCTTGCTGCCACCTTCTAGCCATGAGGTTGCCTCTTATGAATGAGTGAACATATGAACATGAGTAGAACTGTACTGTGAGACAGAAAGCAGAGCTTGAGTACATCTTTGAGTCTCTGTATTCCTGTGTATGGCCATGCCTGAAGCCAAATATACCACTGGTCAATTAAATTATTGTTGCAGGTTGGAGTCTCCAAAAGCAAACATTGAGATGTTTGCAAGATGGTTACAAGGGGTCAACTCCTATGGTGCTTCCCAGGTGGTACTAGTGGTAATGAATCCACCTCCCAATGCAGGAGACATAGGAGATGCAGTTTCTATCCCTAGGTTGGGAAGATTCCCTGGAGTAGGAATTGGCAGCCTACTCCAGTATTCTTGCCTGGGAAATTCCATGGACAGAGGAACCCGGTAGACTATGTTCATGGGGCCACAAAAGAGTTGGACACAACTGAGCAACTGAGCACCTCTGAAAGGAGGAGGAAGCAGGACTGGGCAGAGCAACAGTGAGGCAGGTCTGACAAAGCCTTGGCCAATAGAGCGGGGGTCTCCAGAGCAAGTGTTTTCTATCAAAGTTCAAGTCTCAAGGTGAGTGATCCTCTGTTTTGCTCTGTCATTAGATGTGGGCCTTGAAGGGTGTGACCTTGAGGGAGGTGACTCTCTGCACTTTGAGGCAGCCCTGGAAAGAGCTGCCAACTGGAGGCTATCAGAGCTCTCTTAAGGGAGACCTGGGGGGTGCATCTTCATGTGTAGCACAGTGATGTAAGCATTATCATTTTTTGTTATTATGATGATGCTAAATTAGTTTGAGCTGAATTTTCTACCACTTGTAGCCAAAAAACTTCAAATCAATACAGTGATTATTTTGATAGTTAAAGCCCCACTGTGATGTGATAGAGGCAATTCTCTCAGACCCAAATAGTACTTGGATTTAAGTATTTCAGTTTGAGATGTTGGATAGACATCAGCACTAAAGCTTGACCTGGCACTAGGATTCAGGAACTGATAAAGTTGCTCTTGCTTAAATGGTCCTCATCCATCCTTCTCTTATGTTTCTATCCCCATGTGGTTGTTCAGTTGCTCAGTTGCGTCTGACTCTTTGCAACCCCATGGAGTGCAGCATGCTAGGCTTCCCTGTCCTTCACCATCTCCTGGAGTTTGCTCAAACTCATGTCCATTGAGTCAATGATGCCATCTGACCATCTCATCCTCTGTTGCCCCCTTCTTCTCATGACCGTAATCTGTCCCCATACCTGGCTTCAGAATGTTGGAAATAGAGCCCTCTTTCAATATTCTTGATTATTTGGAATGGAGGCTATGTCCTCCACAAAAATAAGGGATATTCTCCTACAATGAAATAATCACTAATTCCAGGACCCAGACAATCTCATATGGAGTGAAGTAAGTCAGACACAGAAAGACAAGCATCATATGATATCACTTATATGTGGAATGTAAAAAAAATGGTACAAATGAACTCATTTACAAAGCAGAAATAGAGTCACAGATGTAGAAGACAAACAGGGAGAATGAGGAGGAGGGATAATTGGGAGATTGGGATTGACATATACACATTACTATATTTAAAATAGGTAATTAATGAGAACCTACTGTGCTGCACAGGAAACTACTCAATACTCTATGGTGACCTGTATGGGAGAAGAATCTAAAAAAAGGGTGAATATATGTATAACTGACTCACTTTGCTGTACAGCAGATACTGACACAGCATTGTAAATCAACTATACTCCAATAAAAATTTATTAAAAAAACACACTGGACCCAGACAATCTGATGGTTGGATCCTATGGTATATTAAAGATAGCCACAAGCCCTTTGCCAATCCTCTCATCAAGTGCTGGAATCTGTCTTCCCACATTTTGAATCTAGTGTGGCCGTATGACTTGCTTTGACCAATGGATAAAGGTGAAAGTGATATTAAAGGATTTATGAACCCAGGCTTTAAGAGAGAATGACAACTTCTGTTTTTTCCTCTCAAAACCCCAGCTGCCATGCTATAAGGTCATCCAGGCTAGACAGCTGAATGATTAGAGGCCATGTGGAGTCTGAGAGGTCATCTTAGAGGTTCTAGCCACAGCCACGCTTAGAGATCCCAGCTGAACACAACTGCATAAGAGATCCGAAGACCAGTCAAAGAACCACCCAGCTGAATTCCAGCCATCCCATAGAATTGTGAGAAATAATAAACAATAATTATAATAACATTTTTATTTTTAATTGTGGTTAAGACACAATTAACCATCTACAAATGTACAGTTCAGTTGCTGCTGCTAAGTCGCTTCAGTCGTGTCCGACTCTGTGCGACCCATAGACGGCAGCCCACCAGGCTTCCCGTCCCTGGGATTCTCCAGGCAAGAACACTGGAGTGGGTTGCCATGTCCTTCTCCAATGCATGAAAGTGAAAAGTGAAAGTGAAGTCGCTCAGTCGTGTCCGACTCTAGCAACCCCATGGACTGCAGCCTACCAGGCTCCTCCATCCATGGGATTTTCTAGGCAAAAGTACTGGAGTGGGGTGCCATTGCCTTCTCTGGTACAGTTCAGTAGTGTTAAGTGTATTTGCATTATTATATAGCCAACCTCCAGAACTTTTTTCATTTTGAAAACTGAAACTCTGTACCCATAAAACAACCCTCCTGTCCCCCTCCTTCCCAGCTCCCGTCAACCTCGATTCTGTTTTCTGTTTCTATGAATTTTACTAGATGCATCAGGTGAGCGGAATCATACAGTATTTTTTTTTTTTTTTTTGTGACTAGCTTATTTCACTTAGAATAATATCTGCAAAGTTTATCCGTGTTGAATAAATAATTATTTTAAACCACTAAGTTTTGGGATGGTTTGTTATACCACAATAAATAGTGGATACAGCATCATCTGACAGAATTTGTTTCTGAAAAAGAATACACATTATAATTTTATTCATTGAAGGGGCTGGGCCTATAGAACAATTAGAAAACTCAGCTTATTTGCTGATAGTTTGTAGCATATTTCTTTTTTTTTTTGGTTGCACCAAGGTCTCAGTGAGGTAGCTCAACCTTCCCCTTCCTCACGATTCCTTCCCCTCCTCAACTACATCTGCTATAACTCTGATTTTAAAGTCTGTATTTATCGAGACTATTTCCTTGAATTTAGTAGTTTATATTATTGCTTCCAAAGTTCCAAGCAATTAATCTATGAAAGAATATACCTTGTTTTTAACTTGGGAACTTCCTGTTCAGTTTTTGCAGCAAATTCAATAATTCTGAATGGATTTTAAAAGTTGCCCTAATTCTTTATTCACCCCAGTGTTTCATTTCAGCTTCCTATCATTTTGTAGCATATTTCTTTTTTAAATAATTGTATTGCTTGATAGCACCTTGATTAGGAATCTCTTTTCTTTCTGTTTTATTGACATATAATTGACATTTAAAGTTTAAGGGATACAGCTTGATGATTTGATATATGGATATTTTGTGAACTCATTACCACAGTACAGTTAGTTAACATCTCCATCATCTCACATAATTCTCTTTTGTTCTACTCTCAGGAACATTCACGTATGTATAATAAAGTACTGTTAACTATAGTCACCATGCTGTACATTCAATCTCAGAACTAATTCATTTTCTAACTGGAAATTTATACTCTTTGGGGAAGAAAATTCCCAAATGAGGATTTCCAAATGGGGAGGGATGTCCCCATTTTTTCCACCCACAGGCCCTGGTAACCACCAGTTTACTGTTTCTATGTGTTCAGCTTTTTTAGCTTCCACATGTATGTGAGGTCTTACAGTAATTGTCTTTCTCTGCATAACTTACCTCACTTAACATAATGCCCTCAAGGTCCATCCATGTTGTTGCAAATGGCAGGATTTCCTTCTTTTTCACAGCTGAATAATATTCCACTGTGTAAATAGGTAGATAGATAACATCTTCTTTATCCATTTATACATTAACAGACATTTAGTTTGTTTCCCTATCTTGGCTATCGTGAATAATGCTGCATTGAACACTGGAGTACAGATATTGTGAGAAAATCTTGACTTCATTTCCTTTGCATATATACACAGAAGTGAAATTGCTGAAATCTATGGTAGTTCTGTTTGTAATTTTTTGAGGAAGTTCCATACTGTTTTCCACAGTGCTGCACCAATTTTACATTCTTAGCAACAGTGCCCCAAAGTTCCCTTTTCTCCACATCGTAACCAACACTTGTTATCTCTCTCTCTCTCTCTCTTTTTTTTGTAATAGCCATTCTAACAGGTGTGAAGTGATATTTTTCACTGCAGTGTTTTGGTTTTTTTTTTTCATGGCTGCACTGGGTCTTCACTGCTGGTGTGTGGACTTCCTCTAGTTGTGGCGAGAGGGGGTTACTCTTCGTTGTGGTGCACAGGCTTCTTGTTGTGATGGCTTTTCTTGTTGGGAAGCATGGGCTCTAGGCACATGGGCTTCAGTAGTTGCAGCATGCAGGCTCAGTAATTGAGGGACGTGGAACCTAGAGTGAGCTGGCTTCAGCAGTTGTGGTTTACGGGCTTAGTTGCTCCGTGGCATGTGGGTTCTTCTTAGACCAGGGGTCGAACCTGTGTCTCCTGCATTGGCAGACAGATTCTTAACCATTGGACCACCAGGGAAGTCCTCACTGTAGTTTTGATTTGCATTTCCTTGATGATTTGTAATGTTGAGCATCTTCATGTACCTGTTGGCTATTTGTATGTCTTCTTTGGAAAAATATCTATTCAGGTCCTCTGCCTATTTTTAAATTGGATTGCTCGTTTCATTTATTATTGAGTTGTATAAGTTCTTTGTATATTTTGGATATTAATCCCTTATCAGATATATGACCTGTCATTATTTTTTCCAATTCCATAAGTGGCCTTTTCACTTTGTTGATTGCTTCTTTTGCTGTGCAGAAGCTTTTTAGTTTGATTTAGTCCCACTTATTTATTTTTGCTTTTGTTAGTTGAGCTTTTGGTGTTTTAGCAAATGTAGCATATTTCAAAAACACTGCTTTAACTTGTTCAAACATTTGGTTTGATAGTGTAGTAAAATTATTGGAGCTTTGATTTTTTACTGCTTGACTCAAATAGGCTATTTATATAAAGAAACAGGAACTAATGTTAACATTCACATCAGATAGTCATACATTTATGTACTTGTTCATAGGCCTGTGAAGGAACTTGATAGTGTATTTATTTAGTCACTGTCTCCAAGCAGACATATCCTAGACAAATAGAGGAAGTTTTTAGAGGAACTAGCAGAATTATTTTAAAGAAGCTATGGCATAGTGGTTAAGAGCACAGACCTGGCTTTAAGTGTGGGTTCTACCATGAGTTTTACTTCCGTAAAGTGAGCAGAATGATAGCACCTACCTCACTACCTCCGTCTTGAAAAATATATGACTTCATGTATACAAAGGACATAGTAAACACTCAGTAAATATTTACTAACTCAGTAAATCACTCCAGTGTTTAATCACATCTTCAATATCAAAAGCTTCCCCATATTTTTCAACGTGTATTTCCAAACTCATATTCAGTTCAGTTCAGTTCAGTTGCCCAGTCATGTTTGACTCTTTGTGATCCCATGGACTGTAGCACTTCAGGCTTCCCCGTCCATCACCAATTCCCGGAGCTTGCTCAAACTCATGTCCATTGAGTTGGTGATGCCATCCAACCATCTTGTCCTCTGTCATCCCCTTCTCCTCCTGCCTTCAATCTTTCCCAGCATCAGGGTCTTTTCCAATGAGTCAGTTCTTTGCATCAGGTGGCCAAACTCATATTAAAGCAAATTTAAAAAGAAGACCACCTGAGGAAGAGTATCATTGCATTTTACCTCTAGCCATAGAGATAATAGTCTGTTTTCACTCAAAAAAAAATGTATTGAGCACCTAGAATGTGCCAGGCTCTGTGTGGAGGTGAATAAGGTGATATTCTTGGGCTTCCCTGGTGGCTCAGTGGTAAAGAATCTGCCTGCCAGTGCAGGAGACACAGGTTCAATCCCTGGTGTGGGGAGATCCCACATGCTATGGAGCAGGTAAGCCCGTGTACCACAACTACTGAGCCTGTGCTCTAGAGCCTGGGAGCCACAACTACTGAAACCCACACACCCTAGACTTTGTGCTCCACAAGAGAAGCCACCGCCATGAGAAACTTGTGCACCAAAATGAGTTGGAGCTTGCTCAAACTCATGTCCATTGAGTCAATGATGCCATACAACCATTTCTTCCTCTGTCGTCCCCTTCTCCTCTTGCCTTCAATCTTTCCCAGAATCCGGGTCTTTTCCAATGAGTCGGCTCTTTGCATCAGATGGCCAAAGTATTGGAGTTTCAGCTTCAGCATCAGTCCTTCCAATGAATATTCAGGACTGATTTCCTTTAGGATTGACTGGTTTGATCTCCTTGTAGTCCAAGGGATTCTCAAGAGTCTTCTGCAGCACCACAGTTCGAAAGCATCAATTCTTTGGTGCTCAACCTTCTTTATGGTCCAGCTCTCAGGTCCGTACGTGACTAGTGGGAAAAACACAGTTTTGACAAGATGGACCTTTGTCAGCAAAGTAATATCTCGGGTTTTTAATATGCTATCTAGGTTTGTCGTAGCTTTTCTTCCAAAGAGCAAGTGTCTTTTAATTTCATGGCTTCAGTCACCATCTGCAGTGATTTTGGAGCCCAAGAGAATAAAGTCTGTCACTGTTTCCATTGTTTCCCCATCTATTTGCCATGAAGTGATGGGACCAGATGCCATGATCTTAGTTTTTTGAATGCTGAGTTTTAAGCCAGCTTTTTCACTCTCCTCTTTCACCTTCATCAAGAAGCTTAGTTCTTCTTTGTTTTCTGCCATAAGGGTGGTGTCATCTGCATATCTGAGGTTATTCATTCATGAGCAGTAACAATGTTCCATGATTGAAAAGTAAAAGTGTTAGTTGGTCAGTCATGTCTGACTCTTTGCTAACTCCATAGACTATAGCCTGCCAGGCTCCTCTGCCCGTGGAATTCTCCAGGCAAGAATACTGGAGTGGGTAGCCACTCCCTCCTCCAGGGGATCTTGGCTCCCAGGTCTCCTGCATTGCAGGCAGATTCTTTACTGTCTGAGCCAACACAAAAGTTTTTTCTTGCTGGAGTAACAAAAAATGGCTGCCCAGAGGTATTCTTTCCACTAACTCTTTTATTTCATTCACGAGCAGATAACAATGTTCCATGATTACAGCAAATTCTAAAGATGGTGCATGCAAGGCCAAGAGTTTAGAACTGTAGCAGAGGTTAATGTGAACCCATTAATGACACGATCTGGTCAAACTGACCTTCAGTCAGCCCCTTTCTTTGCACACATCTTCCAAATGATGACACCAATATCTTTACCACTCAAGTCAGAGCCAGAGGACCTGTTCAATCACCAAGTCTGGTCACTTCTCGCAAGTCAGTCTCTCATCCATCCCCACTGTCATTAACGTGATTTGTTTCTTATCATTTATTTCCTTCTGAATTACAAAAAGTTACTTCCTAGCTATTGTGGTGGATTGCAGAAATGGACATAAACAACCGCAGCTCCTTCCACCAAGGGATGGAATCTTGGGACTTCCCTGCTGACCCAGTGGTTTAGACTCAGCTTTCACTGGAGGGGGCACTGATTTGATCTTTGATTGGGGAACTATGTTCCTGCGTGCTGTGCAGTGTGGCCTAAGAAAAAAAAGATGGACTCTTTTTCTCCAGTCCTTGCTCTGGGCTGGCCTTGATGCTTGCTTTGCAGTTGAAGCAATATCATGTGAATTTCAAGCGAGAGGCTAAAGAGACCTTGTGTGCTTCCACTCTTGCTCTTGCTCTGGAAACCTACCCCTACTGCCACGTTGGAAAACCCAGAAGAGCATGCTGGAGGCTGAGAGACCATGTGAAACAGAAACAAGCCATCCCATCTCAGCTATCCTGGACCAATCAGCCTCCAGCTGACCCAGCCACCAACAGTAAATGCCCAGCGAAGTTCAGCCAGGCTTGGCCCAGATCAGAAGAGCTGCCCCTCTGAGCCCAGTCCACATTGCCAAAGCACAAAATAGTGAGATAAAGCCATTAAGCCACTAAGTTTGAGTTTAAGTTTCTGCCACAGCATAAAGCTAGCTGATACTTAAATGGAGCAGGACCTTGCCCCCGAACCCCCACCCCATGTCCTCTGCCTGCCTTTTGTCTCTGGAAAACTTTAATCAAAGAATAAGTTTAATTAGAGAAATGAGAAATGTGGAAACAAAGGGAAACAGTCAAAGGAGACCAACTAAGAATAATGTAGTCATTCAGCATAGTCAAGGACCTTTATTTCTTTCTCAAGGGCTATAGATAATATTTTGAGCCATATCCTGTGAGCTGTCTTATCAATACTAAAACACCAAGTGTAGAAGTTAACTATACGATGACCAGACTGTACCCAGGACATGAGCTGCCACAATTCTGAGAATTGACTGCAAAGAAATGGGAACAAATGGAACCTGGAACTGAAGATTAACTGCACCTAAAACAGTCAAGATTTTGCTGGTCAGACCACTGATGACCCATCTGAAGATGACTGTCAGAGATGACTGTGCTGTTTCTGTCTATAGTCCTCCCCCACTTCTGTCTATAAAAGCTCTTGCTCCACTGCTTGCTGGTGAAGGCAGGGAGCTGGCCTTTGGACAGATGTCTGTCACCCTCTCCTCCCAGCTGCTGGCATCTGAAATAAAGCAAACCTTCCTTTCCACCAACCTGGCCTGTTTAGTGGCTTTTGAGTGGTGAGCAGCCGAACTCCCATATACCTTTTGGTAATGATACAATTCATTTTCTGACTTCTGCTTTTGGTACCACCATAATCAGTGATCTTTCAAAAACATGACCCAATCAGGAATTCCCTGGTGGTCCACTGGTTAGGAGTCTGAGCTTCCACTGCAGGGGCTCCAGATTTGATCCCTAGTCCAGGAAACTAAGATCCCATAAGCTGTGTGGCCTAAATAAATAAAAAAAAAAGTAACTAAAAACAAAACAAAACATGATCCAATCATGATGCTGCCCAAAATTTTCTCTTCATCTTTGTGTAAAACCCAAACTTCTCAGTTGTGCCTCATCAGTCACCATTCAGCCACAGGTTATGTCAATTTCCTGCGACTGCCCAAGCATACAATGTATTCTTTCCCTTTCATACCTTTGTGAATAACTTGTCATGGGCTGAAAATTGTGTCCTCTCTCCCAACTCATATGTTGAAGTCGTCAGGACCTCAGAGTGTGACTTATTTGGAGATAGAGCCTTTAAAGAAACAACTGGTGTAAAATGAAGTCATATAATTGGGCCCTAATCCAATATTTCTTGTGTCCTGATAAGAAGAGGGGGTTAGGACACAGACAACATTGACAGAAGGATGACCATGTGAGGATGCAGTGAGAAGGCATCACCTGAGATTGGAGGAGAGAGGCCTTGTGTGTACATGCTCACTCAGTTGTGTCCAATTCTTTGTGACCCCATGGACCATAGCCCGCCAGACTCCTCTGTCCATGGGATTTTCCAGGCAAGAATACTGCAGTGGGTTGCCATGCCCTCTTCTAGGGGATCTTCCCGACCCAGGGATCGAACCCAAGTGTCTTCTGTCTCCTGCATTGGCAGGTGGATTCTTTACCACTAGTGCCACCTGGGAAGCCCCAGAGAGAGGCCTCAGGACAAGCTAATGCTGTTTGATCTTGATCTTGGATTTCCAGTCTCCAGAACTCTGAGATAATAAATGTCTGTTGTTTAAGCCACTCAGTTTGGGGCTTTCTTCTCTGGGAGCCCTATCAAACTAATACAATGCTATTCTTTCTATCAGGAAGTTCCTTCAAACCTCAGTACACCCACACTTGCTACTTCTTCACCTGGTAATAATTCTGACTTATCCTCCATACTGAGCCCACCATCTTGGGGAAACCTTCCCTAATTTCCTTGAGGCTGGTTAGGTGACCCTGGTCTGTGATTCTTACCCTGTATAGAGCACGTATCCCAGTGTATTAAAATTTGTTTGTGTGTGTGTGGTAAGAACATTTTAACATGAGATCTACTCTATTAACAAAATTTTAAGTGTATAACAGGATAATTTTAACTAGAGGCATTGTGTTGTAAGGCAGATCTCTATAACTTAATCATCTTGTAGGACTGAAACCTTATACCGATTGAACAGCAATTCACCATTTCTTCCTTCCCCCAGCCCCTGGCAACCACTATTCTGCTGTTTCTATATGTTTGACCATTTTAGATGCCTCATGTAAGTGGTATCTTGAAGTATTTGTCCTTCTGTTACTGGCTTTTTTCACTTAACCTAATGTTTGGGTTCACCCATGTTGTCACATGGGGAAGAATTTAATTCCTTTTGAAGGCTAAACAATATTATATTGTACATTCTCTATCCATTCATCTGTTTATGTTGTTTTCATATCTTGGCTAATACTGCAACAAAAGTGGGAATGCAGATATATCTTTGAGATCTCTGATTTTAATTCTTTTGGATAAATACCCAGAAGTGGGATAGCTAGATCATATGTAGTTCTATTTTTAATTTTTTGAAGAACCTCCATACCATTTTCCATAGCTGCTGCATCATTTTACATTTACACCAACAGAATACAAATGTTCCAATTTCTCCACATCCTTGGCAATACTTATCTTTTTGTTGTTGTTGTTATAGCCACACTAGAAGGTATAAAGTGATATTGGATTGTGATTTTGATTTTGATTTCCCTAATAATTAGTGCTTTTGAACATCTTTTCATATAACTGTTGGCTATTTTGTATGTCTTTTTTGGAGGAATGTTTATTTAAGTCCTTTGTCCATTTAAAAATTGGATTAGTCATTATTTTGCTGTTGAGTTGAAGGAGTCTTTATACATTTTGGATATTAACTTCTTATAGATAGTTTGAAAGTATTTTCTCCCACTCCCTAAGTTGCCTTTTCACTTTGCTGATGGTTTCTTTTGCTGTACAGCCTTTTAGTTTGATCTGACCTCTGCCTGCTAGACTGTGGACACCTAAGGAGAAAGAGTGTGCCTTTCACTTCTTAGTCTCCAGTGCTGAACAGAGTGCCTGGCACACAGCATATGTTTAATAAGTGCTTGTTGGAATAAAATTTCCTGTCATTTCTTGCCTCCACATTTTCCAAACTCTGTGTATTTATTTTCTCATGCTGCCCCCTCACTGGTAATGCTCTTCTCCACATTTTGCCTAGTCCACATGATACCGTCTTATAAAATTCATCTTAAAAATCATCTTTTGGAGAATTTTTTCTCCATCACACCAGCTAGACGTGATCTTTCATTGGAATGCCCATTCTACTTCATATGTAGCTCATTTAATGGATTTTTGGTTGATCCATTGCCTGATATCTGTACCCCCTACCTCTGCCGCTCATCCTATAAATTTTCGACAGATCCCACCTTCTACTACCAAATTTAAAAAGCTGGTGCTTGCTTTGCCTGCCTTCCTTGCAGCTGGGGGTCTGGCACATGATCTAGGCTGAGCTGAAGAAACACATCCGCCTGGGACTTTGTATCACAAGTGGGAGAGGTAAAGAGTTACCAACAAGTGAGGAATCTGTGTGGTGCTGGTGGTGATGACAACAGTGACATCCAGTCTCCAGGGCAGCAGTGGCAATGAAATGCTGGGACCTCAGGGTCACAGTCTAAACTCCAGCCTCCAGGAATCACAGGAAGCAGCAGGGGTGCTTCTGCTAGAAAGGTTTGGGGGAACACTTTGGTCTGTTCTTCTGGCTGCCTTGCTTACCTTGATCTCTGCTCATTTTCTGAGTGTGATATTTCAACCTTGCCAACAGCTCTATGAAAAACCTACATTTATGGTTGGAGCAGAAGAACCTTGACTTGTAAAGAATGACAAGATCTTTGATGGCAGGGCTCTGACTTCATGAATTCACTAACTTGATTGCAGATCTTTGTACATGGGAGGAATTCATTAAATATTTCCTGAGTCAATGAAAAAATAGTAATTATTAGACAAAGATAAACCAATTGTTTATAAATTTCTTTTCCATTTGTTAGCTGCTGGCATTTTTCATCAATATCACTTTTCCTTGATATATGGACACTTACTTCACACACTCCATATTTAGAGAAAAGACTTTAAGTACTGAAGTTGGTTCTTTTAAGCTATAATGCCCACTATAAATTATAGTGTATACATATGATTGACCCCAGATATTTCACTATTTGATGAAATGAAGCACTGAGAAAAGTACTTTAATTACAGTTCTGTGATCTGTGTGGCTGAATATGGGGAGAGAGGAAACTTGACAGAAGACATATTTGCATGTCTGCTCACATATGTGGTCTTTTGGTTTTTCCAGTAGTCATGTACGCATATGAGAGTTGGACCATAAAAAAGGCTGAGCACTGAAGTATTGATGCTTTCAAATTGTGGTGCTGGAGAAGATTCTTGAGAGTTCCTTGGACAGCAAGGAGATCAAACCAGTCAATCCTAAAGGAAATCAACCCTGAATATTCATTGGAAGGACTGATGCTGAAGCCCCAATACTTTGGCCACCTGATGTGAAGAGCTGACTCATATTAGAAAATACCTGATGCTGGGAAAGGCTGAAGGCAAAAGGAGAAGGGGGTGGCAGAAGATGAGATGGTTAGATAGCATCACTGACTTGATGGACATGAATTTGAGCAAACTCCGGGAGGACAGAGGAGTCTGGAGTTCTGCAGTTCATGGGGTCACAAAGAGTGAGACATGATTTAGCAACTGAACAACAACAGGTGAGGTGAACATTCACCCATGCATAAACAAGTAGAAAGATATACATGAAGAAGTGATGTTATTTGTGGACCTGTGTGCAAGAAAAGATTCAAACAAATAGTAACTTGGATATGAGATTTTCTGTTTTGTTTTTGATTTTATTTATTTATTTTTACACTATTGTAGTCAGAAAAAGAATTTAGATGACACCCATAGCAATGCAAGGCTACAGCAGTTAATTGTGTAGCCTCTGTCTATTATGCAGAAACCCCTCTGAGGCCTCTAGGCTATAAAAATCCTCCTCTAGTTACCTAGTTTCATCTGAAATCCAGTGGGTCTGAAAGCCCATTATATGCCATTCAAGGATAACTATTATTAGGAAACAGAATAAAAATCATCTCTGTTTTGTTCTGGCTCATTCTTTTCTGTTTTTCACTTGCATCTCTGTAGCATTTCCCTGTTGCCACTTCTGCCTATCACTTCAAATCATTGCAGAAACATTTTTTTCCTCCTGGCTTTGAGAGATCATGGAACATAATTGGTTTGGAAGAATTCAGCATGGTTTTATTCTCATTGTTTGCTTTTGGTGAAAAGAGGGACCAAACAAAACCCTGTTGCTTCAGGGGTTCAGAAACAAACTTAGCCTTTGGAGGGAAGTACACATGGTTTTGCCTTTGGAAGATGATTTATTAATAAAAACCACTCCTTCCTTTTCTGAGTTCCTTTCAAAACACAGTATACATTACAGATGCTTTAGATCATCACTGTCAAGTAGAGCTTTCTTGATGATGAAATATTCTAAAGTCCTGGCTATTTAATACATTAGTCTCTAGTTCTGTGTAGCTACTGAAGATTTGAAATCTGTCATGTGATTGAGGGACTGAGCATTTAATTTTATTGACTTTTAATTAATTAAAATTTAAAGTCACATGTGGCTGGTGGTGGTAGTTTAGTCACTAAGTCATAAACGACTCTTTGCAACCCTATGGACTGCAGCCCATCAGGCTTCTCTGTTCATTGGATTTCCCAGACAAGACTACTGGAGTGGATTGCCCTGTCCTTCTCCAGGGGATCTTCCCAACTCACGGATTGAACCTGGGTCTCCTGCACTGCAGGCAGATTCTTTACCAACTGAGCCACCAGAGAAGCTGTATAACTAGCAGTCAACTCAGAACCAATAAGACTACTGATAGGATTAGCAAGATGCAATCCTTCTCAGGGGCTTCCCATTTGGCCTGGAGGAGGAAATGGCAACCCACTTCAGTAGTCTTGCCTGGAGAATCCCCATGGACAGACGAGCCTGGCGGGCTTCAGTCCATGGGGTCACAAAGAACTATCCAGACATGACTGAGCAACTGAGTACACATGCAAAATCCTTCTCAGATTTCTGCCCTGGTATGCTTAGTATGCAGGCCTCCATCCTCACACTCCTTGACTATTGGATACAGATGACTGTTGTACCTTTTAACCATCACATCTGCATTCCAGTAGGAAAAAGGAGGAAGTAGAAGAAAAGAAACTAGAAATAATCTGTACTTGTCACAGGACTTAACTATAATGGAGATTGGGAAATGGACTTTTTAGTTTTTATAGCCTCCATAGCATAGGTAAGGAAAGAGAAAATAGAGTTTAAGTCAGCCAATCTATATCGTCCAACTCAACACTGAAATTTATTAAACCCTCATGGATTGCTGAGAAAATACACATGTGCTGAAAGAAAAATAACTCATTAGGTAACTGCCTGGCAAGGGGGCAGGCAGACAGCTGGAATCACCCAGGTGATTTGGTGTAAAAGTGATTTTCAGTTCATGAAATCCAAGAAACTTAAGTGCAGAAAGGTTAAGTGATCTATGATAATACAGGTACTACCTTAAAGAGTAGGAATTCTCAACCTTGACTGGGGAACGGATTACCTGAGAAGGTTTTAAAAATCCTAATGCCCAGCCTGTACCCATGACCAGTTCATTCACTCTCAAGGAGGGCAGGGTGTTTGGAGTGTAGCTAAGCTTGAGGATGGTGTTGCAGTTACCAAATTACCAAAAGGCTCTGTGCCTTAAAACAATCATTTTCTTATGGTTTACTGTGGCGATTCTTCTCTTCCAGGTGTGGTGTTGACAGCAATCACTCTACGATGTGCATCAAACAGATGAGCTAGTCTGGAGGGTCTCAGATGGAGCCACCCACACGCCTGGCACCTTGATGGATACGGTTCTACAGAGGCTGGGCTCAGCTGGGACTATTGACTAGAGCATCTACATGTGGCCTCTCTAGCACTGGGGCCTCAAGATAGGGACTTCTTACATGGCCGCTCAGGGCTCTAAGAGAGAATATTACAATGAATAAGTTAGAATATGATCTAGCCTCAGAAATCACACAGTATCACTTGTGCCATATGCTACTGGCCAAATCAGTACCTTATAAAAAAGACCCCAGAGAGCTCCCTCACCCATTCCATCATGAGTGGATACTACAGAAGGTACCAGCTATGAACCAGAAAGCCAACCCTTACTAGAAAGCCAACCCTCACTATGCTAGTGCCTTGATCTTGGACTTCCCAGTCTCCAGAAAGATGAGAAATAAAAATTTCTTTTATTTATAAGCTACCCAATCTGTGTTATTTTGTTATAGTAACCTGAATGGACTAAGATGGGAGGGGTCTGTGCCCCTTCCATAGATGCTGGGTGAGTCATCTATGAGTCACCCATAGACGAGTGTGCCTCGGACTATGGCCAGAATTAAAGTGCTCATAAATGGAGGTCATTTATTCATTTCAACATTTTGTTTTTATTTTTTAAAGTCTGTTGTATAATTTTTAAGGGCTTCCCTGGTGGCTCAGACAGTAAAGAATCTGCCTGCAATTCAGGAGACACAGGTTTGATCCCAGTGTCAGAAATATGCCCTGGAGAAAGGAATGGCAACCCACTCCAGTATTCTTGCCTGGAGAATTCTGTGGACAGAGGAGCCTGGTGGGCTACAGTCCATGGAGTCACAAAGAGTTTTTTTTTTTATTTTTTAAAGTCTGTTATATAATTTTTAAAGATCACTTTCCAGTTACTGTTATTAAAAAATACTTACTATGTTCCCCATGTTGTACAGCACATCCTTGAGTCTATGCTACATCCAATAGTTTGTATCTCCCACTCCCCCATCCCTGTATTGCTGCCCATACCATCCTACCCCCAAACCATAACCACTAGTTTGTTCTCTACATTTGTGTCTGTTTCTTTTTTTGTTATATTCACCAGTTTGCCTTATTTTTTAGATTCCACATATAAATGATGTCATACAGTATTTGTCTTTCTCTGACTTATTTCACTTAGCATATCAAAACTGTTTATGAGAGCACCCAGAGCTACTGTCACTCCACAAGAAACCTCTGTGTGAATTACAAAAATGCTCACTTTCTGGGAAGGTGTAGCTCTTCTCACTCAGCTTGGGGAGCCCAGTGGAACCTTTGTGCAAATTAGAAAAGTCCTCATCTTCCCAAATGGAAGCAGCCCCCACCAGGGAATAGGTTTGGTGAGCAGGGAGGGCTAGATTTTAGTCCTGGCTCACGCCCTATCCCCTTGGCATCCACTCTAGGAAACAACCTGCAAAACCATACATGAAGCCCTAGATGACTGACTGCTCTGCCCAACGCCCTGTGTGCTGGGTGTTGGGGAGAGTGCAGAGAAGAGAGCAGGTGTGATTTCTGGCCTCAAAACATTCAAGTGGGACCAACTTATATTCCAGAGCTGAACAATCCTCTCAGCAGCAACTGGGAAGTAGCAGTAGTTAGAAATCTGGACACATAGTTGATATGTGAGCTGCTGCAGTTGATATAGACAGATTGAAAATCTTTGAAGTCCAGATACGAGGAAACAGACTCCAACACTGGTGGAATTGAAAGACTCAGATAGAAATGCTCCCCTAATCACAGCCTAAAGCTTTCTCTTCAGGGAGAAAAATTAGAAATTAACATTGGAGCCACAGGGTATATTTTGTATTGTCTGTTATCAATACATTTAGACTTCAGTTCATTGTTAGTGAATCATTTCAAGCTGGTCATTCTTGACTAATTCACACCACTTACTTTATTTCTTAAGTACTGGATTGGAAGAATCATTTCCAGGGATAGTTCTCATTAATGCCTTCGGGAGCCCAGTAGATTCTATACAGATTTGAAGCATTCAGTTTGAGAAAATACAGTGAGGGGATTATGGGAAACTGCAGAGTACATGCCCCCTTACCATATTCAAATATAATTTAAAAATAATAAACATAATAACAGTATTAATAATAAATGTCATGGCCAAAAAAATTTACTTACAGAATGGGTTTGGCCAACCTGTGACCTCTAAGGTATACTGATAGAAATGTACTCTTAGTGTTCTTATCAGACTGACCAGGTAACTGGCAGCAGCACTTGTTACAGAACGGGCTATAGCCCTGTAGGCAGGTCCATTCTTACCTTGGAGGGGAGTATGTTACTCATGCTCTGGGCTGTACTATCTTGAATGAGTTAAAGAATGAAGGATTGCCTAAGGGAGGTTATGCTGCTGTATCTTTTATAATTAAGTATGCCTGTAAACAACAACCCCTTCCTCCTAACAAATTAAAAGATAGAAACTTTGCTCCCATATCTCCTCAGGTAAAGGAAATCTGGAATTAGGCTGTCCACGAATAGTGCAATATCTTCAGTCTTGTCTCCTTTTGCCCGACCATACTCAGAGCACAGCTTCCATCTTCAAAGTCATCTCGTGGTTCAGGTTGGCAGGTGATGTTTCAGCCATCAAGTCTGTTTTGCAGGCTGGAAGACAGAAAAAAAGAGAGATAGAACGAATGGTCATACATTGTTAAGGATCTTGCCTGGAAGACCAACCCAGTGCTTTCATTCACATTTCATTGAACAGAATTTAGTCCGATGGCCACACTTTGCTTCAAGGGATGCTGGGAAATTGTAGTTTTCTATTTTTGCTTTTTAGTTGGGCACATTGACTAGGTTTCAGTTACTAAGGAAGCAAAGTATAGAATAAGGGGATATTGAACGCTGACTAGTTATCTCAGCCTCGGCTGTGAATTGGTTGCTCTTACTGAAACTACTGGAGAAGGCAATGGCACCCCACTCCAGTACTCTTGCCTGGAAAATTCCATGGATGGAGAAGCCTGGAAGGTTGCAGTCCATGGGGTCGCTGAGGGTCAGACACGACTGAGCGACTTCACTTTCACTTTTCACTTTCATGCATTGGAGAAGGAAATGGCAACCCACTCCAGTGTTCTTGCCTGGAGAATCCCAGGAACGGGGGAGCCTGGTGGGCTGCCATCTATGGGGTCGCACAGAGTCGGACACGACTCAAGTGACTTAGCAGTAGCAGCAGCACTGAAACTACTACTGCCAAGATGAGTTTGTAGGAGTTGAAGAATAAGTGTTATACAAAGATTATTTGCACAAAGCTGGCCTTCATTTTTTCAGCATAAGGCAAGAGAACACCCTTTTTTAGTGAACAATTCAGTGGCATTTGGTGCATTCACAGTGTTATATAAACATCATCTCTCTAGTTCCAAAACATTTTCATTACCTTAACGGAGCCTGAACCCATTAAACAATGTCTCTCATTCCCCTTGTCCCCAGCTCCTGGTAACCATCAACCTGCATTCAGTCTCTATGGATTTACCTATTCTGCATATTTCATATGAATGTAATCATACTATATGTGAATTTTTGTGTCTGGCTTCCTTTACCTAGCATAATGTTTCAAAGTTCATGGATATAGCAGCGTGTCAGTATTTTTGTTACCAAAAGGTGTGTGTGGGGGGGTCTGGCTGCTCGCTGCTCAAAAACCAATAAACAGCCCAGGTTGGTGGAAAGGAAAGTTTGCTTTATTTCAGATGCTGGCAACTGGTGGGGGGAAGGTTGTGAACATCTGTTCAAAGGCTGACTTCCCCACCATTGGTAACCAGTGGGGCAAGAGCTTTTACAGTCAGAAGGAGGGGGCTACATGCAGAAACAGCACAGTCAGCTCTGACAGTCATCCTCAAATTGGTCACTGGTGGTCTGACCAGTGCCATCTTGATTGTTTCAGGTACAGTTAATTTCCAGTTCCAACGTTAACTTGTTCCCATTTCTCTGACGCCAATTCTCAGGATTGTGGCAGCTCATGTCCTGGGTACAGTCGGGTCATCGTGTAGTTAATGTTAGTGTCTGTAAGACAGCACACAGGATATGGCTCAGAATAGTATCTATAGCCCTTGAGAAAGAACTTAAAGGTCCTTGACTATGCTTAATGACTACATTATTCTTATTTGATCTTCTTTGATTGTTTTCCTTTGTTTCCACATTTCTCACTTCTCTGATCAAACCTGTTTTTTTTTTTTTTTTCCAGAGACAAAAGACAGGCAGAGGACATGGTGAGGCGGGGCAAGGACATAGTGTCCTGCTCTGTTTCACTTTGTTTCTTTTTCATGGCTGAACACAGGAGAAGAATCTGCTTAGCAGGTACAGTACCTGCCTCCTTCCATGGCACATTCTAAACAAAGGTCTTTTAATTGGGTATAATGTTCCTGAACAGTCTTGCTGAGGCAGACACTGGTACAAGTCCCAAGACCTTGGTGTAAGTACCCTTTTCATAGCTAATGAATCCTTGATTTTCTATGAAGTAGCAAGCTCACAACTGCACTAAGCCAACTGTGACAACCCTGTTCCTTGTTTCCTGTTCCTTGTTTTTGCTCTTGCAGCTAGAGGTGGTAACAAGTTCTGGGAGATAAGAGCCAAGCTGAAATATGCTGGGTCTCAGAGAGATAGATCTGGAAACTCTTTTGCCTTCTTGATATAAGGATAGAGCCTGCAGATGCCCTTTCCCCATTTTCCTGCTCTGAACACAGACCTGAAGGTTGGAGCTGTGTTACAAAACAGAACTTGGGTGTGCTTGCCCACTGCACTGCACAACCAATTCACTGACACCAGATTGAGGTGAAAGAAGGTACAGTAAGTCCCCTACATACAACTGAATTCCATTCTGAGAGAGCACTCATAAGTCCAACAAAGTGAGCCTAGATACCCAACTAACATAATTGGCTACATAGTACCAGTGAACCATGAACTTCCTGATGTTCAAGCTGGTTTTAGAAAAGGCAGAGGAACCAGAGATCAAATTGCCAACATCCACTGGATCATGGAAAAAGCAAGAGAGTTCCAGGAAAACACCTATTTCTGCTTTGTTGACTATGCCAAAGCCTTTGACCGTGTGGATGACAATAAACTGTGGAAAATTCTGAAAGAGGTGGGAATACCAGACCACCTGACCTGCCTCTTGAGAAACCTGTATGCAGGTCAGGAAGCAACAGTTAGAACTGGACATGGAACAACAGACTGGTTCCAAATAGGAAAAGGAGTACGTCAAGGCTGTATATTGTCACCCTGCTTATTTAACTTATATGCAAAGTAGATCATGAGAAACGCTGGGCTGGAAGAAGCACGAGCTGGAATCAAGATTGCTGGGAGAAATATCAAAAACCTCAGATATGCAGATGACAGCTCCCTTATAGGCAGAAAGTGAAGAGGAACTAAAAAAGCCCCTTGATGAAAGTGAAAGTGAAAAGTGAAAAAGTTGGCTTAAAGCTCAACATTCAGAAAATGAAGATCATGGCATCTGGTCCCGTCACTTCATGGGAAATAGATAGGGAAACAGTGGAAACAGTGTCAGACTTTATTTTTTGTGCTCCAAAATCACTGCAGATGGTGATTGCAGCCATGAAATTAAAAGATGCTTACTCCTTGGAAGGAAGGTTATGACCAACCTAGATAGCATATTCAAAAGCAGAGATATTACTTTACCAACAAAGGTTCATCTAGTCAAGGCTATGGTTCTTCTTGTGGTCATGTATGGATGTGAGAGTTGGACTGTGAAGAAGGCTGAGTGCTGAAGAATTGATGCTTTTGAACTGTGGTGTTGGAGAAGACTCTTGAGAGTCCCTTGGACTGCAAGGAGATCAAACGAATCTGAATGTTCATTGGAAGGACTGATGCTGAAGCTGAAACTCCAGTACTTCGGCCACCTCATGCGAAGAGTTGACTCATTGGAAAAGACTCTGATGCTGGGAGGGATTGGGGGCAGGAGGAGAAGGGGACGACAGAGGATGAGATGGCTGGATGGCATCACTGACTCGATGGACGTGAGTCTGAGTGAACTCCGGGAGTTGGTGATGGACAGGGAGGCCTGGTGTGCTGCGATTCATGGGGTCGCAAAGAGTTGGACACGACTGAGCGACTGAACTGAACTGATAATAGTTTTGACACAGTTAATATATAAAAAAATAAACACAAAAGTACAGAAACTTTTTTAATCTTACAGTTCAGTTCAGTTCCGGCCTCTGCCCCTGACCTCGGACGTGGGGTAGTTCCTCTCAGCCACGCTTCGCTTAGTGAGCCGGTCGCAGCCGCCGGTGCTTAGTGCGCTCAAGTAGTAAGTACAACATCTGGCACACAGGGATTGACATGGAGTGAACAGGCAAGAAGAGTTACTGACTGATGGAGGGAGAAGAGGTGGGAGCTGGTAGAGCTGAAGGATCATTAGCAATAGGAGATGGAGGGCAAGCTGCAATTTCACTCACTCCTGACATTGAGGGCATAGGCTCTGGCTGGATTCAGTTCTATCTACCCTCTTCAAAAAACTACCTAGAGATGCCCAGGTAGCCTCTTTTTTTTTTTTTCATAGATGACTTGGTAGCACTGGATTGCATTCTGAATGGCTGCTGCAACATTTGTGTACCATTCTGCATTCAGGTCCTTGTACCTCAAAAACTAACAGTGCCTCCTCTGATAAAGAAAATCCCCTTGCCATTCCCTGTGCCATGAATCTCTTCAGTTCTTCAGTTGCCTTTTCTTCCTCTCATCACTCCACTTTCTCAATTATTTTCACTTTTGTTTCTATTGTTATCACTTGGTGCTTCTTAGTAATACCGGCTACATCACCGCTGCTTTTATGCTTGCTTCTGGACATCCTGGACTTGAAACAAATATACTGTACTACTGTATTCTATACAGTTGCTGTTGTTTAGTCACTCAATCGTGTCTCTTTGTGACCCCATGGACTGTAGTCTGCTCCTGTCCATGGAATTCTTCAGGCAAGAATACTGGTGTGGGAGCCATTTCCTCCTCTAGGGGCTCTTCCTGACCCAGGGATCAAATCCGCATCTCCTGCATTGTAGGTGGATTCTTTATCGCTGAGCCACCAGGAAAGCCTACTCTATACAGTACTGTACAGTAAAGTACACAAAAACACAACCACTTGTAGAGGATGCACACACATGACAATGGACACCAGACACGTGACCTAACTTCCATGATTGGACATGTGAACACACATTCGCATCTTTGAAAGTTTGCAACTTGCAGGTTCGTATGTAGGGGACTTATTGTATGAGCACTTGTTGGAGGACACCAATCAAGGAGAACTGGAAGCTTGTGCTCACAAGGCCCAAACTCCCAGATGGCTTTCAGGGGAAGGGTTTAAAGACATTTGGGGTGAGGTTGCAGCTTGTGGATTTTCTTCTGATTGGTTGGTGGAGAGGTAACAAGGTGATTTCTCAGGAATCTCAATCATCAGCCTTCTGATTCCAAATAGTCTGGGGTCTATGTGCTGATGTTCAGCATGTAGTCATAATTCTCCACCTGGGTAGGGGGGTCTTAGCTCCCATAGAACACTCAACAATATGTGTCAGACTGTTACATATAATTCCTTGAGGAGGAACTAGAACTTTGCTTTATTGCTGACTATTGTTTAAGTTATCATTAATTTTCTTAACATTTATTTATTTATTTGGGTGCTCTGGGTCTTAATTGTAGCACATGGGATCTTTGCTCTTTGTTGCAGTGTGTGAACTCTCAGTTGCAGCATGTGGGATCTAGTTTCCTGGTCAAGGATTGAATCTGGGCCCCTGCATTGGGAGCGTGGAGTCTTAGCCACTCCACTACCAGGGAAGTCCCTATTTTTCTTTCTTAACTGCTTTTCATTTGTGTCTGCATTCCCTCACCTCCTTTTCCATGTTGGGGAAATTTTCAACTCTAATATCTTCAAAATTTTTCTCATACTATTTCTTTTTCTCTTCTTCTTCTGGGACCCCTATAATTCAAATGTTGGTGCATTTGATATGGTCCCAGAGGTCTCTGAGGCTGTCCTTAGCTCTTTTCATTCATTTTACTTTATTATGCTCTTCAGAAGTTATTTCCACCATTTTATCTTCCAGCTCACTGATTTGTTCTTCTGTTTCAGATATTCTGCTATTGATTCCTTCTAGAGTATTTTTAATTTCAGTAATTGTGTTGCTTGTCCCTGTATGCTATTATTTAATTCTTCTAGGTCTTTGTTAATTGATTCTTGCATTTTCTCCATTTTGTTTTGAAGGTTTTTGATCATCTTTACTATTATTATTCTGAATTATTTTTCAGGTAATTTTCCTATTTCCTCTTCATATGTTTGGACTTCTGTGTTTCTAGTTTGTTCCTTCATTTGTGCAGTATCTCTCTGCCTTTTCATTTTTTTTAAAGTTATTGTGTTTTAGGTCTCTTTTTCCCAGGCTTGGAGGACTTGAAGAGGGTTGAGTTCTTTCTTCCTTTTGGATTCTGCCCTCCTAAGGTTGGTCCAGTGGTTTATGTGAGCTTTGTGCTTATAGGGTGAGATTTGTGCTGAGTTTTTGTTTGTTTGTTTTTCCTCTGATGGGCAAGGCTGAGTGAGGTGGTACTCCTATCTGCTGATGATTGGGTTTGTATTTTTGTTTTGTTTGTTTAGATGAGGCATCCTGCACAGGGTGCTACTGGTGGTTGAGTGATGCCGGGTCTTGTATTCAAGTGGTTTCCTTTGTGTGAGTTCTCACTATTTGATACCCCTAGGGTTAGTTCTCTGGTAGTCTAGGGTCTTGGAGTCAGTGCTCCCACTCCAAAGGCTCAGGGTTTGATCTCAGGTCAGGAACGAAGATTCCACAAGTGGTTTGTTATGGTGTTAAGGGAGAGTAAAGCAAATATCCCAAAATAAGAAACCAAAGATGAACCCCAGACAAATTGCAGTTACAAAATCAGGCAAATAATACTTAAAATAATGGAATATACATATATACATACACACCCATGAGCAAACTGAAAACGGTCCATCAAAAATAAAGTACAGTAGGTTGATTTGATGAACAAAGGAAATAAAAAATTATATTTACCAGTTAAGAACAAAAATAACTTCAGCAGAAACTGGAAGACACAAGGTGCCAAGTGGGTAATAAAGCAATGCAAACAAAACTAACAAATATGTTGAGAGGAAAGGAAAGAAAGAAAAGAAAGAATAGATATACAAAGTTAAATAGAGATAGATGAAGAAGATTTATATACATTAAAGATTAACTGCAAGGGGAATAGAACAGTAAGAAAGGCAAATGAAGGAATAAATGTAAAAAAATGTAATAGGTTTAAAAAATTAAAATTATAAAAAAGAGAAAAGAGAAAAAAAACAGAAGAAGAAAGAAAAAAGGGAAAAAAGAGGAAAACTCCACAGAACTGCAAAAGCCCAATGTAGAGGCAGAGGTTTATAACAACAATAGAAAGTGTGACTGAATATAAACATATACATACAAACCCATAAGAAAAATCAAAACATTCCAACAAAAATTAAGTACAATAGATTTACCTGGTGAACAAAGGAAACCAAAAATTATATCTACCAGAACAAAACTAATTAAAGCACAAACTGGAAAACAAAACTAAAGCAAGGTGCCAACTGGGGAATAAAGCAATGAAAATAGGTTGAGAGGAAAGGAGAGAAAGAAAAGAAAGAAAGAATAGATATGCAAAGTTAAAGAGAGGTAGATAAAGAAGATTTATATACATTAAAGATTAACTGCAAGGGGAAAAGAACAGTAGAAAAAGCAAACAAAGGAATAAATAATAATAGGCTTAAGAAATTTTAAATTAAAATTTAAAACAAGAGAAAAGAAAAAAAAAAAAAAAGAGGAAAACTCCACAGAACTGCAAAAGCCCAAGGTAGAGGCAGAGGTTTATGACAATAAAAAATGTGACTGAGGAAAAAGAGAAAAACACAGCTCAAAAGCTTAATTGGATTTCTTAGTGCCAATAAAATCGACAACTACAACAGAGGGGGGAAAAAGAGAAAAAAAATCAAAAGAATCTTCAGAACAAATCAAAAGATAAGAATAATAAATGTTTTTCTTGAGTCACTGCTGTCAGAGTCCCTTCCCTCTCTGGGAGTCACAGTCCACCTCACCTCCCTAGGATGCCCTCCAACACTGTACTGATCTCTGGACCTGCTGAGTGGGCAGCTCAGATTCTAATCTGGTCCCTCCTGTGTGTTCTTGCCTCCAATGTCCACAGCTATCAGAGCGAGTGCATTTTCTTTTGTGGGAGCTCTCAGTGGCCTTTTGTATATTCCATATACATAGAGTCTGCTTAGTTGATTGTGTGGATTTAATCTGCAGCTTGTACAGCTTGTGGGAAGGTTTGGGGTCTTCTTCCTTAGCCACACTGCCCCTGGATTTCAACTGTGGTTTTATTTCCACCTCTACTTGTGGGTCATCCACTAGGGTTTAGCTCCTGAGGCTGCCCTGAAGGGCTTGGGTTTGCCCCTGTGAGGGCCAGGTGTGGAAGTGGTGGAGCTGCTTGGATCGCAGGGGTTATGGCAGCACCAGGTACTCAGAGGGGTTGGCGGCTAGAGCAGCAGGAAATATAGTGCTCTAGAAGGGTATGGCAACCAGTATTGGCCAATACGCTCCAGTATTCTTGCCTGGAGAACCCCCTCTCTGACAGAGAAGCCTGTCAGGCTACAGTCTACAGGATCACAAAGAGTTGGATAGGACATAAGCGACTCTGCGTGCATAAACACAAGACTTTTTTTGGGGGGGGCTGTGGCAGCTCTGCCCCAGTGAGAGTTCAGCATGAAGGTGGTGCAGCTGCTCTACTTGCAGGGACCCTGGCAGCGCCAAGTGTTCAGGGACACAAACTGCCTCTGCAGCAGGAGTTATGGCCCTATCAGTCTTTTTTTGAGCCTTTTGTAGCTGGTGATCAGAAGGCCTCTTTGGCCAGTCTTCCTCCATAGCACCGCCCTTTCAGGCACTTAGAAGGATCCCTTACCTGGGGTCCTTCTCTGTTGCTCAGCATGTCAGGCACATAGAGGGGCCCCCCTGACTGGGGTCCTATTCTGTAGATCAGTGCATCAGGCACTTAAAGGGGCACCTTGGGTGGGTCCTACTCTGTATTTCAGTGCGTCAGGTGTTTGGTGGGCCAGCCTCTCTATTGTTCAGCTTCGGATGCTGGTGTGTGGAGAGAGAGAGGCTATGGTGATGGCTCCACCCCCTACATGTGACTCAGCAGTATCACCTTGCTTCCATGGCTGCCTGGCTTTCCTCCATAGGCATTTCCCACCATGATCTCCTCCCTCACATCCCCTTGATCTGTCTCTCTGTATTCAACAGCAGCCCTCGCACTGAGATTGCTCCACAATCCCTAAACTCCAGCTCCCAGCCGCTGCCCCTTTCAGGGGGCCCGTGTTCCTGCCCAGCATATGTATGGCTGTGGCAAGGACTGTCTGATTCTTATTCCATTTAGGCTGCCACATATCAGCTGTTTCACTCTCAGCCTTAAATGTTTCTCCTCTGACTCAGACAATTGCCCTGCTGTGGGGATAGGACCCCTGCTTCAGTTCCTCCACCTGCTGAGGGTAGGTCCAGTCCTACTAACACTTCTGTTTTTCCCCCTAGTTCCTTCATCCTACCGAGTTTTGGGTGGTTCTATATATTCTTTTCCACTGGTCAGGTCCTCCTGTCGGCTCTCAGCTGGTGTTCTGTATGCACTTCTGTGTCTGAAGGTGTATTCCTGATGTATCCATGGAAAGAGATGTACTCCATGTCCACCTACTCCTCTGCCATCTTGTTCTTCTGCCCAATTTCAATCCCCATTTTCTTTGATACTCCTCAATCCTAAGAGAAACAGGGACAGGAGAAGAAAGGGAATAAAGTTTTGGATGGAGAAGTTAATCATAAACTTGGCAGAGAAACTCATTTGCAGGGGACTCAGTTTTAGCTGCAGTATTTGTCTCTCCATCATAGATGCTGGGGGAGCTGTGGTCCTTACATCGTTTAGGCACTGAACCTATACAAGCAGTTTTCTACAGAGAGAATTCCTGTTACATGAGTAAGATAAACTCTTATTTGTTTAGCCATTGAGAAATAGGCTTTTCAACTACTTATAGCAAAAATATTTCTAATAAACCTGCTGAACTCCTTTTATAATAATTGATGAGTTTTCCTGTACATGTCCGAGGCAAAAGTTTATAGCCACCACGGGAAGAAGGATGACGTCTATGGAGGGGACTCTAAGGTATACTGTGGCTAACCTCTGCTGACAAAGGTCAGTATAGCCATAGCTATGGTTTTTCCAGCAGTCATGTGCAAATGTGAGAGTTGGACCATAAAGAAGGCTAAGCACCGAAGAATTGATGCTTTCAAACTGTGGTGCTGCAGAAGAGTCCTTTGGACTGCAAGGAGATCAAACCAGTCAATCCTAAAGGAAAGCAACCCTGAATACTCATTGGAAAGACTGATGCTGAAGCTGAAGCTCCAATACTTTGGCCACCTGATGTGAAGAGCCGACTCATTGGAAAAGACCTTGATGCTGGAAAAGATTGAGGGCAGGAGTAGAAGGTTGTGGCAGAGGATGAAATGGTTGGATGGCATCACTGACTCAGTGGGTGTGTTTGCTTGAGCAAACTCTGGGAGATAGTGAGGGACAGGGAAGCCTGGAGTGCTGCAGTTCATGGGGTTGCAAAGAATTGGACATGACTGAGTGACTAAACAACAGCAACAATCTCTGACTAGAGTCTGAGGCAGCACTTTTCTAACATGGCTACCGAATCATAAACATATAGTCTGTGTGGTTTTGTGCAAGCATGAAGGCAGTGGTACCTGGGTCTTCATTGTGTCTTTCTGTCCATCTGGCATTAAGAAAAGGATCATCTATTTATACCTGTGATAGTCAACACAGCCATGGAAGTTCCCTAGGGGCTATTCAACCTTAGTCAACCCATGAAGTGGTGCACTGCAGCCATCCCTGGATGCAAGCCCAAATTTGGAGGATGCTAGAAGGAGCTTCGGAGAAGGCAATGGCACCCCACTCCAGTACTCTTGCCTGGAAAATCCCATGGATGGAGGAGCCTGGTAGGCTGCAGTCCATGGGGTCGCTAGGAGTCAGACACGACTGAGCGACTTCACTTTCACTTTTCACTTTCATGCATTGGAGAAGGAAATGGCAACCCACTCCAGTGTTCTTGCCTGGAGAATCCCAGGGACAGGGGAGCCTGGTGGGCTGCCGTCTATGGGGTCGCACAGAGTCAGACATGACTGAGGTGACTTAGCAGCAGTAGCAGAAGGAGCTTAACAAACACAATATCAAAAAAAAAAAAAAAAAAAAAGGCAATACCTGCTGCTGCTGCTGCTAAGTCGCTTCAGTCGTGTCCAACTCTGTGTGACCCTAGAGACAGCAGCCCACCAGGCTCCCCCGTCCCTGGGATTCTCCAGGCAAGAACACTGGAGTGGTTGCCATTTCCTTCTCCAATGCATGAAAGTGAAAAGTGAAAATGAAGTCGCTCAGGTTGTCTACTTGAAAGTTACACAGTCATGTCCGACTCCTAGCAACCCCATGGACCGCAGCCCACCAGGCTCCTCCGTCCATGGGATTTTCCAGGCAAGAGTACTGGAGTGGGGTGCCATTGCCTTCTCGGAAGGCAATACCTACATTTTGCTTAATGTAGTGAGACAGGAGCAGGCAGATAGAAGCGACAAACCTGAACTGTCAATAAAAGCTTTGAGAAGTATCTTCAGTTCATTATAGGCTCTTTTTAAAAATTTCAAATATCTTGATAAGGACATTTTCTCCAACATTTGCTTAACTATCTTCAGAATACTTTAAGATAATTAAAAAAGAATCTGGAGATTTCCCAAGGCTTTGCTTAAACGATTCACATTTAGAGAAATGTCAATGTGTTTAATGAGAAACATAAAACTATGAGTGTCTAGAAATGACTTTGCCTTTTTTCAAGAGAATCTGAACTGAGACTGAATTTGAATTGGGAGGAATTTTTGGTCTTTAGAAATGGAATAAGAATGGAGTGTTGTGATTTGGGGATGATAAAATAGCTGGAAAAAAAAACCCCAAACCTTATTTTATTTTTAAAGTAACCTAATATTTATCTGGAATATGGTACAAGGGTATTATAGCATTAAATACATAAAAGATATTTAAATTCTTTCCAGTTTCCCAAACTTTCCTTTGCAGTTTCCTAAACTGCACTGAATTTTAACTATACATATTTACTGACACAGATCAAGTAAGTGGATCTTGCCAGCTGATCTTTCATAGAAACAGATCAATGAAAATAAGAAGGATGCAGAAAATGTATTGGACAAAGAAAGCAATAACTAAAAATATATGAATTCTAGATAAAGTAGATGATCAAAAATCCACATGAACACATGTATACCTGTGGCAGATTCATTTTGATATTTGGCAAAACTAATACAATTATGTAAAGTTTAAAAATAAAATAAAATTAGAAAAAAAAAATCCACATGAGGTAACTTGGGAAAATATAGAATTCACAAAATGACTTCCATTTATATTGCTTTGTGTGCATATAACTAAACATTAAAATAAACATATCCTCTTATTTATATATGTTTAATCATTTATTTAGCAAATTTTTTGAACATCTACTATGTACCAGGCATTGTACTCAATGCATTATTTACCTAGAGATAAATATAAAAAGCAACAATACAAACACAACAACAACAACTCAATCCTAGCCTCTAAAGAACTTAAAGTGGGATATCAACAAATAAGTAGATAATGTGATACAACATGGGAAAGATCATATTACAATTAACCACAAGGTGTTGGGGGGATATAGAGGAAACAGACCTTACCCAGATTAAGGAGGCTTCCTGGACCAGATAGCATCTCAACTGGGTTTTCAACAACTGGGAGCAGGTATCAAGTCAAAATGATTAGTAAGGCAAAAAGAGAAGCAGATGCAACAGCCCAAAGGAGTTAAGCTGTCTGAATGCTCTTATGGGAGAGTGAGAGAGTTGGGGCCACAGCTAGAGATGAATCTAGAGAGATGGGCAGGAGAGAAATCACAAATGTATTAGGATAGGCTAGATTTGACTATGGTAATGTTATTGAATGCAGTTTGTGTGTCTGACACACAGTGAGACCAAATGAACTAGAATGTCAGAGTTTGGAGCAAAGACTGATCACAGGGCCAAGCAAAGAGAATAGTTGCTCATGCTCAGAAAAACCTGAAATCTCCATGGCTTTCAAGGAGAAGTTTTTATAGGCAAAATTTGGAATGAGGGCTGCAGGGTGTGTGACTTTCTTCTGATTAGTGGGTAGTGAGGTAAGAAGGTCTGTGCTCTAAGAATTTTGTTCTCAGTCTGAAGTTACCATCATCCACCTGGATGGGGACCTTATTTCCTGTAGAAGAGCTCAAAGATACTCTGATGTATATTCTTTGAGCAGGAACAAGGATGCTGCTTTAAAGCTACACTATTGTTTCTTGACTGCTCTTTTGTTTCTGCGTTCTCTTACTTCCCTGAGGAGCAACTGTTTGAATCTGCTGTTCGGGACTCAGGGAAGGTCATGGAGGTTGAATGAAGCCTATTTCCTACAAACAAGAAAAGGGGGACACAGAAAGGCTTTTGTGCCCTTCAGGGTCTTGCTTGGTTTCAGTAACAGCCCCATAGTAAAAAAAAAAAAAAAAAATCTACCCAGACTACTCGTCATACATGGGCTTTCTGCAGTACGTGGTCCCCTCTCAACCTGAGGGTTCAGGATTCACCACTGTGGGGGAGGAGAACATAGAGAATCACGCACCTGCACTTAAATATGTCTGTCCAGAAGTGCCACTCATCATTTCTGCTCTCATTTCATTGGCCAAAAGCAAATCATAAAGCCACCAAAAACTTGAAAGAGGTTCAAACCCTCCCTGGGTTCAGAAGTAGAAAATGATGGCAAAAACTTGGCCTCTGTGTACCTGTGCTGAAGCGAATCTCAGACAGAGTTTTGGGTGAAAGAGAAAATAATAGTTTTACTGCTTTGCCAGGCAAAGGGGGACACAGTGGGCTCATGTCTCAAAAACTTGTCCCAACCCAGGGGGATTTGGTGAAGAGTTTTATAGCAATGCTTCAAGGGTGGGATTGCTGATAAGGATCATGGTGTGTGCAGGGCCTACACTCCTTTAATCTGGTCTCCTGATGAGCTTCTCTGGATCCTTTAACCAGGTATGAGGTCTCTTCCTTTGTCTCTCAATTCCCTTCCCTTGTGGATTAGCAACTGTTCAAATCTGCCCTTTGGGACTCAGGGAAGGTCATGGAGGCTAGAGTCTATTCAGTACAAATAAGAAATGGGACACAGAAAGACTTCCATGCCCAGGAGCCCCACAGGTCCTACTCGGTTTTAAAGGAACTCACACATACTGCTTTCAAATTGTGGTGCTGCAGAAGACTCTTGAGAATCCCTTGGACTGCAAGGAGATCAAACCAGTCAATCCTCTAGGAAATCAACCCTGAATATTCATTGGAAGGACTGATGCTAAAGCTGAAGCTCCAATCAGGTGGCATCCAAGCCACCTGATGCAAAGTGCTGACTCATTGGAAAAGACCTTGATGCTGGGAAAGATTGAGAGCAGGAGGAGAAGGTTGCAGCAGAGGATAAAATGGTTGGATGGCATCATCGACTCAATGGGTATGAGTTTGAGCAAGCTCTGGGAGATAGTGAAGGACAGAGAAGCCTGGCATGCTGCAGTCCATAGGCTTGCAAAGAGTTGGACACAACTGAGCGACTGAACAACAACAACAACACTCAAACTGGGGGCTACCAGCAACATCTACCATAGACCTTATGTACCATGCTTAGGAATTTTGATTTTATCCTCAAATTCGGGCACAATTTCAAGCAGAGGCAAAACAAACACAATGAGCTCAGGGTCAGCTGTACCGCTGGCTGCCCTCAGACTGTACAGTGTGTATCTAGAGAGGGGACTTGGGCTTCCCTGGTGGCTCAGTGGTAAAGAATCTGCCTAACAATGCAGGAGAAGCGGATTCGAGCCCTGGGTTGGGAAGACCCCTTGGAGAAGGAAATGGCAACCCATTCTAGTATTCTTGCCTGGGAAATTCCATGGACAGAGGAACCTGGTGGGCTACAGTCCATGGGGCTGCAAAAGAATCAGACATGACTGAGACACCAACTAAAACAACAGCAAGAGAGGGGTCTCAGGGTCTAGTCAGGAAAATAGAATAAGTAGCTTACAAGGAATTGGCTACATAGGTGTCGGAGCAATGAGAGAGTAAAAAGGCAAGTATGAGATAACAGAATAATTTCAGGCAGCAGCTGCTATCCCTGGGGTTGAAAGCACAGCAGGGAACAGATGGGGTTACCAGAACCTAGTGGTTCAGAAGAGATGCCCTGTGGAATTGATATTTGGGCCTCATGGGGTCCTGTGGCTGAGGTTGGTTCTGGAAGCTCTGAAGGAAATTCCACTTGGGCAGAGCAATCTGGAGCAGTAGAACTCAGGAAGGAAGTCTGTGCCCTGCTTCCTTGCTGCCTTCCTTGCTGCCTTCCATTCTCCCATGAGGGCCTTCCATTGGCTGAACCTAAAAGGACTGCCTGCTGTGGTCCCAGCGTCTCTCACACACCCCTGACCCCTGGTCATTTATCAAACTCCCTTCTTTTTTGTCTCTCCAGCTTAGGGTCTTCCACTTTCTATTCTCTTGGGGTACATCACATTCCAGCTTTTCTATCTGTTGTATCACCAATTACCTGCAGAAAATCTCTTCTGTTGAAAATACTCAAAGTGATTTTTTAAAATTAAATTCTGAGTAAGTAACTCCGCAGCTTATCTGTGAAAACCTACAAGGGAGTTAGGGTTTCCCCTGTGGTGCTATTGGTAAAGAACTCACCTGCCAATGCAGGAGACTTAAGAGACACAGGTTGGATCCCTGGGTGGGAAAGCCCCTGGAGTAGGAAACGGCAACCTACTCCAGTATTCTTGCCTGGAGAATCCCTTGGACACAGGAGCCTCTTGGGCTACAGTCCACAGGGTTGGAAAGAGTTGGAAACGACTGAAGCAACTTAGCATGCATGCACCAGAGAGTTAATTTTGGATACTTCATTTCCAATTCTAGAAAACAGACCCCTCACCATGATGATTTATGCCCTCAGACTTCATAGTAACCTGTGGAAATGCCTGGACTTAAGGGTTCAGGTTTCTTTTCCTGTCACATCCTGCCACATTTCAGGGTAACTGAACTTAGGACACATCTCTAGGGGACTTTTTTTTCCTTCAAATCATGGTTTTTATTTTATTTTAGAATTTCTTCCACTTTCACTGAGCTAGTTGACATATATTACTGAGTTTCAAGTGTACAGCATAAAGGTTTGACTTATATTGTGAAATGTTTAGGGGACTTCTTGAGGCTTGAACCACCTCCTTAAACTAACATAAAATAGGAGAATGTCCAAGGGTAACGAAAGAGTTTGTTAACACACAACAGGGAGGAACTATTTGAAGTAACACACAGCAAAATGCATTTTTTAGTATGCACTTGTATGAATTTAACACATGTACAGATTCATATAACCACTACCATGATCAGGATACAGAACAGTTCCATCATCCCCAAGTCCTCCCTTGTACTATCCCTTTACTCTTCCTCTCCTGCTAACTCCTGGCAACTACTGATCCATTCTCCATAACTACAGTTTTATCTTTTCAAAACTACCCTAAAAACTATGTGATGGGATGGAAGTGGTAGCTAATACTGTGATGATACATTTTTTTAATTAATTAATTTATTTTTTTAAAATTTTATTTTATTTTTAAACTTTACAAATTGTATTAGTTTTGCCAAATATCAAAATGAATCCGCCACAGGTATACATGTGTTCCCATCCTGAACCCTCCTCCCTCCTCCCTGCCCATACCATCCCTCTGGGTCGTCCCAGTGCACTAGCCCCAAGCATCCAGTATCGTGCATCGAACCTGGACTGGCAACTCGTTTCATACATGATATTATACATGTTTCAATGCCATTCTCCCAAATCTTCCCACCCTCTCCCTCTGCAACAGAGCCCATAAGACTGTTCTATACATCAGTGTCTCTTCAAATCAACATATTGCACACCTCAATTTATACAGTGTGATGTGTCAATTGTTTCTCAATAAAGCTGAGAAAAAGAGAGTGTCACAAAAGTAGATTCATATAGTATGCAACCTTTGAGACTGCCACTCATCATAATGCCTCTGAGATTCATTCAGGTTATTAGGTATATCAATTGTTTAGTCATTTTTATCGTTGAGTAGTATTTTATTGTGTGATATACTAGAGTTTACTCACCCATTGAAGGACACTTGTGTTGTTTCTGGTTTTGGGGGGTGTTACAAATAAAGCTGTGATTAACAATATATACAGGGGTTTTATGAACATAAGTTTCATTCTTGGATATACACCTAGGAGTGAGATTGCTTGCTCTTATGGGCAAATATATGTTAATTTTACAAGGAACTGCCGAACTGTTTTCCTGAATGGTTGTACCAGTTTGCATTTCTACCAGTAGTGTGCAAGTGTTCTAGGTACTTTGCATTCTCACCTTTACTTGGTATTGTCAGCTTTATTGATTTAAGCCATTCTAACAGGTTGCTCATGGCTGTAATTTTCCTTTCTTTAATGGCTACTGGTGTTAAACATCTTTTCATGTCATTATTGCCATCTACACATCCTATTTTGTGAAGTGTCTGTTGAAGTCTTTCACCCATTTTTAAATTGAGTTCATTTTTTATATATGGATATCCAATTGTTTCAAACCATTTGTTGACAATAATGTATTTTTTTCCACTGAATTGCTTATGTACTTTTGTCAAAAATCAATTCATCGTATTTGTGTATAGACCTTATTTCTGGATTCTATTCTATTCCACTCATCTATATAGCTATTCCTTTTACCAATAATACCTTGCCTGGATTGCTTTATGCCTTACTACTAGTACCTTTATAATAAGTCTTCTTTTTCATTCTTTTTGGCTGCACTGTGAGGCTTGTGACCAGAGATTGAACCCATAGCCTCTGCAGTAGAAGCACAGGGTCTTAACTACTGGACCACCAGGGAAGTCCCACTTTGATGTTCCTATTAATTTTAGATTTCCATTGTCTATATTTACAATTATTTCTGCATAGATGTTGGCTTGAATTGCACTAAATCTGTATATAAATTTGGAGATAACTAACATCTTTGCCAAGTTTAGTCTTTTGATACACGAACATGGTATGTTTCTCCATTTATTTAGACATTCTTTGATTATTTTCATCAGTGTTTTATAGTTTTTAGCATATAGATCCTGAACATGTTTTGTTAAATTTATGCCAAAGTATTTTATTTTATTTTCCACTATTGTGAATGATATATTAAAAAAATTTCATCTCAAATTGCACGTGGCTAGTATATAATAATAATTCTAAGATTTTATGGATTCCTTGGGACCATCTAAGTGGACAATCATGTCATCTGTGAATTGGAGAAATTTTCTAATAATCTTTGAGAACTCCTTTTTATCTGCTTCCTTTTCATTTTGTTCTTTCTGGGTTTTTTTGTTCCTCTGTTTTCTCAGTATTATATTTAATTTTATATATTGTGATTTTTGCAATATCTGTATGTCTTTTATTATTTTTTTCTGCTTTATTTCACTAAGAGTTTCAATCCACTGTTAAAATGTTATGGTTATAGTGGATCTTCCTGCCTCTTTCCTCATCTTGCCTGCATGCATGCATGCTAAATTACCTCAGTGGTGTCTGACTTTTTGCGACCCTATGGAATGTAGTCCGCCAGACTCCTCTGTCCTTTGGATTATCCAGGCAAGAATACTGGAACCATTCCCTTCTCTAGTGGATCTTCCCAACCCAGGGATTGAATCCATGTCTCTTAGTCTCCTGCATTGGCAGGTGGGTTCTTTACCACTAGCACCACCTGGGAAGACCTTTCCTCATCTTTGTTTTCAGTTGCTCAGTCATGTCTGACTCTTTGCGACCTCATGGACTGCAGCATGCCAGGCTCTTCTGTCCTTCACTATGTCCTGGAGTTTGCTCAAACTCATGTCCATTGAGTCAGTTATGCCAGCCAACCATCTCATCCTCTGTCGTCCCCTTCTCCTCCTGCCTTCAATCTTTCCCAGCATCAGGATCTTTTCCTCATTTTAGGGGGAAATAATTCAGTCTTTAACCTTAAGAATGTTGTTAGTTATAGTGGTTTGTTTGTTTTTTTGGTTTTGTTTTTATATATGGTCTTTATCAAGTTGAGGGAGTTCCCTCTTATTTCTGTTTTGTCGAAAGTTACTATCATGAATGGACAAGTCAACAATTTTGTCAAATACTTTCTCTGCACCAATATAATCATGTGGTTTTTCTGTAGTTATTATGGTAGATTTCATTGTGTTAAATCAGCCTTGCAATACCAGGAAAAGCACCACTTGATTACAATGTATAATTCCTTTTATTGTTAGATTCAATTCCCTAATACTTTGTTCAGGAGTTTTATGTCTAAGTTCATGAGAGATAATGGTCTGTAGTTTTATTTTCTTGAACTGTCTGTCAGTTTTGGTGTCAGGGTAATGTTAGCCTCATAAAATGAGAAGTGTTCACTCCTCTCATATTCTCTATGAGGGATTGTATAGTACTGGTATTGTTTCTTCTTGAAAATGGAGTTTACCAGTGAACTCACCTGGGTCTGTAAAATTCTTCTTTGGAATGTTTTTTACGAGTTCAATTTCTTCAACAAGTTTATGAGGTATGCTGAATTATGGCCTCCTCTATCTATGTCCTAGTTCCCAGAACCTGTAACTATGTTACCTTACTGGCAAAAGGGACCTTGCAAACGTGATCAAGTTAAAGATCTAGAGATGGGAAGATTATTTGGATTATCTAAGTGGGCTCAGAAAAAGTACTTGAAAGAGTCCTTAAGAAAGGGAGGCAAGAAGGTCAAAGAGGAAGTAGGAGATGTGGCAATGGAAGCAAGATGCTGTACTGCTGATTTTGAAAATGGAGGAAAGGCAGGTAATACAACTCCATTAGGTGGACAAGGCAAGGGAACTGATTCTCCTCTTGAGCCTCCAAAAAGAAACAGTCCTGCTGAATTTAACCCAGTGAAACTGGTTGCAGACTTTTATTCCATGTGCACGTGTTCAGTCACTGAATTGTGTCAGACTCTTTGCAACCCCATGGACTGAAGTGCACCAGGCTTCCCTGTCCTTCACTATCTCCCAGAGTTTGCTCAAAATTCATGTTCATTGAGTTGGTGGTGCTATCTAACCATCTTATCCTCTGCCTCCCTCTTCTCCTTTTGCCATCCATTTATTTCATGTGTACTTAAAGACAATGTGTATTCTGCTGTTGTTGGGTGGAGCATTCTATAAATGTCCATTACAGCCAATTGGTTGATGGTAGTGTTCAGATATACTATATCCTTGCTGATTTTTTGTCTATTGGTTCTATCTGTACATAGATAGGAGTATTGACACCCCCAACTGTAATTGTGGACATGTTTATTTCTTCTTTCAGTTCTGTCATCTTTTGCCTCATGTGTTTAAAAGCTGTGGTAATTGATGCACACATTGCTAGAAATTGTGTGGTAGGCAGTCTCTAAGAAGGTGCATCAAAATGAACTCACCTCTTGATGTTCATGCCTTTGTGTAATACCCTCCCACTGAGGAGGGGCAGGACCTGGGACTTGCTTCTAATGGGTAGAATATGGTGAGGGTTATAGATCGTCACTCTCTTGATTTTTATGATACATAGCAAAGACGATGAAATGTCACTCCTATAAGATTCCATCCTAGCAAACTGGAGTGAGAGATTATCTTTGTTGGGTTGATGAAGTAAGAAGCCATGTTGAAGAAACCCACATGATCAGGAGCCTCAGTTAGCCTCTAGGAACTGCATATGGCCTCTGATGGTGGCTTCCAATGGGCAGTCAACAAAAATCCAGGGCCCTAGTTAATCTAGTCAGTCATACTGCTGCAAGGAAATGAATTCTTCCCCAAATCCGGGTGAGTTTGGAAATGGATTTTCCCCTAGTTAAGCTTCTGATGAGACTGCATCCTTAGCTGAGACCTAGATGCAGACATCTGAAGCAGAGAGAACGTAATTAAGCTATGCCCTGACTTCTGATCTAAGGAAACTGTGAGGTAACAGATATGTGTTGTTTTAAGCCACTCAGTTTGTCGGTAATTTGTTACACAGCAATGGAAAACTAATACGGATTGCAATGTCTTCTTGGTGGATAGATCAGTTATTATCAGGGAATGTTCTTTTTCATTCCTAGCAATTTTCTTTGCTGAGAAGTCTAAGTCTGATACTAATAAAGCCATCCCAGCTCTCTATTATTCATGTTTACATGGTATATATGTTTCCATCCTTTTACTTTAAACCTACCTATGTTGGGGTATTTGAAGTGAATTTCTTCCTTGTTTTTTTTTTTTTTTTTGAATGACAAAGTCAGGTTTATTGCCCTGGGTTAAACCAGTGGACAGGATGTGGGGAGAAGGAAGGTGGACATGGAAAGTGGCTAAAGGCATCCTCCTCGCCTTGGCCTGTGTGGGGTCGTCAGCACCCTGGGGAGCTAACCAGTGTACTTTGGACCTACTGATCACCTGCTCATGGGCCAGTTCAGTTCAGTTCAGTCACTCAGTCGTGTCTGACTCTTTGCAACCCCATGAATCGCAGCACGCCAGGCCTCCCTGTCCATCACCAACTCCCAGAGTTCACTCAGACTCACGTCCATCGAGTCAGTGATGCCATCCAGCCATCTCATCCTCTGTCGCCCCCTTCTCCTCCTGCCCCCAATCCCTCCCAGCATCAGAGTCTTTTCCAATGAGTCAACTCTTTGCATGAGGTGGCTAAAGTACTGTAGTTTCAGCTTTAGCATCATTCCTTCCAAAGAAATCCCAGGGCTGATCTCCTTTAGGATGGACTGGTTGGATCTCCTTGCAGTCCAAGGGACTCTCAAGAGTCTTCTCCAACACCAC
Organism: Bos taurus; assembly: GCF_002263795.3. Classification (NCBI taxonomy): domain Eukaryota; kingdom Metazoa; phylum Chordata; class Mammalia; order Artiodactyla; family Bovidae; genus Bos; species Bos taurus. Next base: position 85,109,262 of record NC_037357.1, on the reverse strand, counting down.
AGTTCAAAAGCATCAATTCTTCGGCACTCAGCCTTCCTCACAGTCCAACTCTCACATCCATACATGACCACTGGAAAAACCATAGCCTTGACTAGACGAACCTTTGTTGGCAAAGTAATGTCTCTGCTTTTGAATATGCTATCTAGGTTGGTCATAACTTTCCTTCCAAGGAGTAAGCGTCTTTTAATTTCATGGCTGCAATCACCATCTGCAGTGATTTTGGAGCCCAGAAAAATAAAGTCTGACACTGTTTCCACTATTTCCCCATCTATTTCCCATGAAGTGATGGGACCAAATGCCATGATCTTCGTTTTATGAATGTTGAGCTTTAAGCCAACTTTTTCATTCTCCACTTTCACTTTCATCAAGAGGCTTTTGGGCCAGGCCCCCATTAAAGTTCAAGGCGCAACTCAAGGCTCTTCAGAGTGAGGCCTCTCCTCCCTATGGAGTTACCTGCACAGGTCTGAGCAAAGAGGAGGGGGCTGCAGTGATGGCTTCTTCTGAGGTAGCATTCTTAGGAAGGTGTCTTGGTGGAGGAGCAAGTTGCTGCCTTCTTGGTGGGGGTCTTCAACAGTGCTAGCTTCTTGGGCAGCCTGGTGTTGGCTTTCATCACATCATATCTGATGCTCTTTTGGCTTCCAACCTCCAGGTTTTTCTCAAGCTTTTGCTTCTGCACAATTGTGCCTTCTTGGGTGTGATAAACCAACAGCCCTTCCCCGGCTCCCAGTTCTGCTCCAAGGCTGCTCTTTGCCGGCTTCTGTGCTTGAAGTGATTTCTAGGTACTTATTTTAGGGTCCTGGTTTTTTACCTATCTTGTCATAATGATTATGACACTCTTAATTGATTTGTTTAGACCATTTACATTTAATGTAGTTATTGATATGTTTGGATTTAGGTCTGCCCTTTTATTATTTGTTTTCTTTTGTTCTCTCTGTTTTTTTCCCCTCCATTTCCCCTTTCCTGTTTTTGGGTTTCTTTGAACACTTTTTAGTATTCTATTTAGTCTATCTATTGTATTTTACATATTTTTTTATCTCTTTGTATATTCTAGGGGGATACAACATACATACTTAAGTTTTTACAACCTACCCAGAATCAATATTTTACCAATTCAAGTGGAATATATAAACCATACTAACATATAGTATGTTATCCTCCCATTCCTTTATGTTATGGCTATTTGTGTATTACATCTACATACATTAAAAATCCCATTAGATCATGTTATCCTTTTTGTTTCAAATGAATGAGCCTATTTTAAAGAGAAGAAGGGTTTCTCTTAGCCATCTTTTTATAGCAGGTTGGTTGGCAGTGTTTTCCTTCTTCAGACACTGTCTTTATTTCACTGTATTCCTGAAAGCTAGTTTTGCTGGATATATTATTTGGGGTGGATGGTTCTTTCAGCACTTTAAAAATGTTGTACACTTCTTTATGATCATGTTGGTTTCTGATGAGAAATCCATCAGTTCAGCACAGTTCATTTCTAAGTCATGCCCGACTCTTTGCGACCCCATGGACTGCAGTATGCCAAGCTTCCCTGAACATCACCAACTCCTGGAGCTTGCTCAACTCATGTCCATTGACATGTACCATGTACATTGGTACCATGTACCAATCCCTGGTACTCTGCAGTACCTTGGAGATCCCCTTTTCAATTCTTTGGCAAAAAATCTGAGTCTTTATTTACTTCTCTCTGCTGTTCACTTTCTGCAACTTTACCCAAGCAGTAGGATGGTTGGTGATGTCACCAACCATCTCATCCTCTGTCGTCCCCTTCTCCTCCTGCCTTCAATCTTTCCCAGTATTAGGATCTTTTCCAATGAGTCAGTTCTTGGCATCAGGTGGCCAAAGTATTGGAGCTTCAGCTTTAGCATCAGTCCTACCAATGAATATTCAGGACTGATTTCCTTTAGGATTGACTGGTTTGATCTCCTTGCAGTCCAAGGGACTCTCATAGTCATTTGAATTGTCACTATTCTAAATGTAATGTATAAATATTTACATTTAAATAAATATAAATTTATACATAAAATATATTTATAAATATTTGCTTTAAATACATAAATATTTTCTTTGTTTTTCTTTTCAATAGTTTAAATATAATTTGTGTGGACATTGACTCTTTTGAGTTTGTCCTTTTGCAGTTTGTTTAAGTGCTTGAATCTGTAGGTTTACTTCTTTTGCTAACTTTGGAATGTTTTCAGTTATTATATGCTCACATACTTTCTTTCCTGTGTCACACTCTTTCTCCTGTCCTGGGACTCCAAACACTGGAATGTTAGACCTTTTGCTATTATCCTACAGGTCTTTATGAAGCCCCTTGGACAGCAAGTAGATCAAACCAGGCAATCCTAAAGGAAACTAACCCTCAATATTCATTGGAAGGACTGATGCTGAAGCTGAAGCTCCAATACTTTGGCCACCTGATGCCAAGAACTGACTCATTGGAAAAGATCCTAATACTGGGAAAGATTGAAGGCAGGAGGAGAAGGGGATGACAGAGGATGAGATGGTTGGTGACATCACCAACTCAATGGACATGAGTTTGAGCAAACTCTGGGACATAATGAAGGACAGGAAAGCCTGGCATGCTGCAGGCCATGGGGTTGCAAAGAGTCAGATAAGATTAAGTGAATGAACAACATATCAATGTATTTCTCAGAATTTCCTCTCTGTTGTTCAAGTTGGATACTTTCTATTGATCTATCTTCAAATTTACTGACTCACCTTCATTCTGCTACTGAGCCTATTTATTCACCTTTAAAAATTTCAATTATTTATATTTTTCAATTATAACATTACTATTAGAATCTTTTAAAATTGTTTACTCCTTTGCTGAGACTTAATAGCTTTATATTCATTTCAAGATTGTTTGCTTTAAATTGTTGGAGCATTTTTACACTTGATCTTAGCCAAAAAGTGGAGGAGTGGTTGTTGGAGCATTTTTATAATAGCTTTTTAAAAGTCTTTTTTAGATAATTCCAACATTTATGTCATATGTCATCTCAGCATTGTTGTCTGTTGATTGCCTTTTGAATAGACAATCAATAGTTGAGATTCTCATGGTTCTTCGAATGCTAAATAATTTTGGGGTGCAGTCTGGACATTTTTAATATTATGTTATGGGGTTTTTTATCTTGTTTTAATCCCATGGGGACATATTCATATTTTTGTTTTAGCTTGTAGTCAACATGGTTGGGTCCAGAATTTAAGTTGTGACCTGCCTTTTGTGGATCATGGCTCCAAAATGAATTCAATTTTCAAAAGTTTTGCTGTGCTATTTAGGGCTTCCCTGGTGGCTCAGACAGTAAGGAATCTGCCTGCAATGCGGGAGACCCAGGTTTGATCCCTGAGTCAGGAAGACCCCTTGGAGAAGGAAATGGCAACCCACTCTAGTATTCTTACCTGGGGAATTCCATGGACAGAGAGCCTGGCAGGCTACATTCCATGGGGTCGCAAAGAGCCAGACATGACTGAACAAGTAGTGCGCACACACACACACATATGGTTTTCATCCAGTGCCTAGTCTAGATCTGGCTGGAGATCTGTTTCTTAGTTGAGTTACCAATCTTTGGTTTTTAAGGTAGGATCATATCCACATGAAGGTTGTGGTGAATCTAGGAGCTCATAAAACAATGGAATAGGGTTGTTTTTCTGAGCATCTCCCTCTCCACAATCCCTGGTACTCTGCAGTACCTTGGAGTTCCCCTTTTCAATTCTTTGGTAAAAAATCTGAGTCTTTATTTACTTCTCTCTGCTGTTCACTTTCTGCAACTTTACCCAAGCAGTAGGAGGGCAAAGAGAGAAAATATATATAAATTTGGGGTTGGCCCCACTGTCTTGGGGCCACAGATACTCCAATCAGAGAGGAAAGATTCCCCCTTCCCTCGCCATTTCAGGCACTTGAGAGTACTCCTGCTTCCATCGTCATGGTTGATTCAGCTGTTGAAAGGGGATTGCCTGTTGACTAGGGTGTGAGAGAATGGAGAAACAACCTGGTGTACTTCCCTATTTTCTCTGAATATTAGGAGATGTATTTCCTGCTCTTTCCACCGTGCCCCCTACTGGGTTTTGGGCTGCTTTCAGTCCAGTCCATGGCTACTGGAGGGAAAAAATGGTAAAGTCACTACTAATCATTTCACTTTGAATTCTGTTTTTTTTCCTCAACTTGCTTGGTACGATGTATTTTTTTTTTAACAGTTCTTGAATAGCTGCTCTATGCACTCTGTTCAGGTCTTATAGTTTCACTCAGTGGGAGATAATGGGTTGAGTGTGATTATTCTGTGTTAACTGGAATCAGAACCCTTGTATAATCATACCCCTTGTATACATTAGTTTTCATATATAAATATGTATAGATAATGAAGTGTTTTCTTTGGTATATATTTGTGAATAGTTGGTGCTATTCTTTTCATACTCTACCTGAGGCAACCACTTTATACTATAAATACTTTTCTGGTTATGAATACTTTTTTTGGTGGGGGGGTGGCTCGCACCATGCAACATGTAGGATCTCAGTTCCCAAACAGGGGTCAAACCTGCATCCCCTGCAGTAGAAGCATGGAATCTTAATCACTGGACTACCAGGGAAGTCCCTGGTTATCTATTGCTGTGGAAGAAATCACCTTTAAACTTAGTAGCTTAAGATAACACAAATCATGTTATTATTATAGATTAAAGCATTGATTAGGCTTAGCTAGATGATTCTTCCTTGGGGAGGGTCTCTCATATATTTATAGTAAAATGGTGGCTGAGGATAAAATAATCAGAAGGCTCACTCATTCATGTGTGTGGCATTTGGTCTGGGAACACTCAAAAAGCTAGGGCTTCAGTTGTATTCATCTCTACTGCTGTGTGGTCTCTCCATGGTTTCTCCAGCATGAAAACATCAAGATAGATTTCTTTTAAAAAAATTTCCAGCTTTATTGAGATATGATTGATGTATAACACTGTGTAAGTCATGTATGGATGTGAGAGTTGGACTGTGAAGAAGGCTGAGCGCCAAAGAATTGATGCTTTTGAACTGTGGTGTTGGAGAAGACTCTTGAGAGTCCCTTGGACTGCAAGGAGATCCAACCAGTCCATTCTGAAAGAGATCAGCCCTGGGATTTCTTTGGAAGGACTGATGCTAAAGCTGAAACTCTAGTACTTTGGCCACCTGATGCGAAGAGTTGACTCATTGGAAAAGACTCTGATGCTGGGAGGGATTGGGGGCAGGAGGAGAAGGGGATGACAGAGGATGAGATGGCTGGATGGCATCACTGACTCAATGGACGTGAGTCTGAGTGAACTCTGGGAGTTGGTGATGGACAGGGAGGCCTGGTGTGCTGCGATTCATGGAGTCGCAAAGAGTCGGACACGACTGACTGAACTGAACTGAAGTTTAAGGAATATGACATGTTGATTTGATATATATTGCAATATGATCACCACTGTACCACTAGCTAATATCTCCATCCTGTCACATAAGTACCCCTTCTTTTCTGTGGTGAAAACATTTAAGCTCTACTCTCTTAGCAACTTTCAAGTATATGGTACAGTATTATTATCTATGATCACCATGCTGTACATTAGATTCTCAGAACTTGTTCATCTTATAACTGGAAGTTTACACTTTCTGACCAACATCTCTCCATCTCTTCGATGTCCCCAGTCCCTGGTAACCAGCACTCTACTCTGTTCTATCAATTTGGCTTTTTTAGATTCTACATATAAGTAAGATCATACAGTATTTGTTTTTCTCTTGACTTATTTCACTTAGCATAATGCCCTCAAATTTCATCCATGTTGTTGCAAATGGCAGGATTTCCTTCTTTCTCATGGCTGAATGACATGGTATATATATTGCAATATATATATATATATATATATATATATCACATCTTCTTTATCCATTCATCTGTTGATACTTAGGTTGTTTCCATATCTTTGCATTGTGTGTAATGCTGCAATGAACATGGGGCTGCAGGTATCTTGTCAAGACCTGATCTCAATTTCTTTGAATATATACCCAGAAGTGGGATTGCTGGATCATACGATAACCCTATTTTTAGTTTTTTGAGGACTCTTCAAACTGTTTTCCATAGTGGCTTCACCACCATAGACATGGTGGAATTTACATCCCCACTAACTGCACAAAGGTTCCCTTTTCTCCACATCTTCACAAGCATTTGTTATTCTTGCCTTTTTGATAATAGCCATTCTGACAGGTGGTGATATCTCATTATGGTCCAGATTTCTTACATGGAAGCTCAGGGCTCCAAAGTGAGTGCAGAGCAAGAGTGTAAGAGTGAGCTAGGCAGGAACCAGATTGCCTTTTATGACGTAACTTTCCAAGTTTCAAACTTCTGTTCTTTGAGGTGGTTGTAAGGGTCTACCAAGGTTCAAGAGTGAACATAGATGCCATCTCTTAATGGGGGAGTGGGAAGGTTCTGGAAAAATATGTGAGATTGGAAACATGGTTTCTGGCACTTTTAGACAATATAATCTGTTGTAAATACTATGAAATCTGTACTTTTAAGGTACATCCTAAGTTGTTCTCAGTGTGAATTACAGAGAGAAGCTCTTTCCTTGACTTTTGGGAATCTATGAGGTTGAATATCAAAGTTTAGGATCAGTATGGCCAATTTTCAGCAAAATGGATTTTAGTGAGTCTCTAGAAATTAGATCAAGTTTTCCCATTGGTTAGCTTTCTCAAGTGTTTGCAATTTCATTGGGAACTTCCATGAAACTTCAAGGTATATGGACTTTGTAGAGGTTGTGTGACAGGCTGGAGGAATATGGAAAGATGTTAGCTAAAATCTAGACTAAGAGATTCTCTTGCTGCAAAGAAGGTACTAAACAGGCTTGGCAGAGGGACTTGAAGGGGAATCAGGAAATCTGCAGTGCTCCAAATATCTTTCCTACCTGATGCCATCTCTGCCCTTATTACTCTTTTTAGTTAAGCTTTGCTTTCTTCAATGAATCCTCATAAAAATGCAAACTCCTCTGGGAGAAAAAAACACAGAAAGTTGGCATAGATTTCCGAGTGCTTCAGCAAACACTTATGAGCACAGAGCTAGGCACTGGGAATTCAGTGATTCATTAATTCCATCTCTCTTTCCTTCTTTGACCAGGCGAATAAGGTGGATTGAAAAATTCTAGTTCCTGAGGATTTGTTCCAAGAGGCTTTATCATTCAGAGTTCACTTTATGAATGTTTTTTTTTTTTTGACGGAGCTGGGCCTGGTCTTAAGGATCATCAAAAACTCCCTGGGCTATCAGGAGGTCAACATAAAAGGGCCACCAAGGTAATTCCGCCTCATTTATTGTCACCTTGCTTATTTAACTTATATGCAGAGTACATCATTCAAAATGGATGAAACACAAGCTGGAATCAAGATTGCTGGGAGAAATATCAATAACCTCAGATATGCAGATGACACCACCCTTATGGCAGAAAGCGAAGAGGAACTGAAGAGCCTTTTGAGGAAAGTGAAAGAGGAGAGAGAAAAAGCTGACTTTAAAACTCAACATTCAAAAAAACGAAGATCAAGGCATCCAGTCTCATTATTTCATGGCAAATAGATGGGGAGACAACGGAAACAGTGACAGACTTTATTTTCTTGGGCTCCAAAATCACTGCAGATGATGTCTGAAGCCATGAAATTAAAAGACACTTGCTCCTTGGAAGAAAAGCTATGACCAACCTAGACAGCATATTAAAAAGCAGAGACATTACCTTGGCAACAAAGGTCCATAGTCAAAGCTATGGTTTTTCCAGTAGTCACATATGGATGTGAGATTTGGACCATAAAGAAGGCTGAGAGGCAAAGAATTGATGTTTTTGAACTGTGGTGTTGGAGAAGACTCTTGAGAGTCCCCTGAACAGCAAGGAGATCCAACCAGTAATCCTCAAGGAAATCAGTCCTGAATATTCATTGGAAGGACTGATGCTAAAGCTGAAACTCCAGTACTTCAGCCACCTGATGCCAATAACTGACTCATTGGAAAAGACCCTGGTGCTGGGAAAGATTAAAGGCAGAAGGAGAAGGGGGTAACAGAGGATGAGCTGGGTAACAGAGGATTAAAAAGCAGAGACATTACCTTGGCAACAAAGGTCCATAGTCAAAGCTATGGTTTTTCCAGTAGTCACATATGGATGTGAGATTTGGACCATAAAGAAGGCTGAGAGGCAAAGAATTGATGTTTTTGAACTGTGGTGTTGGAGAAGACTCTTGAGAGTCCCCTGAACAGCAAGGAGATCCAACCAGTAATCCTCAAGGAAATCAGTCCTGAATATTCATTGGAAGGACTGATGCTAAAGCTGAAACTCCAGTACTTCAGCCACCTGATGCCAATAACTGACTCATTGGAAAAGACCCTGGTGCTGGGAAAGATTAAAGGCAGAAGGAGAAGGGGGTAACAGAGGATGAGCTGGTAACAGAGGATGGCATCACTGACTTGATGGACATGAGTTTGAGCAAGCTCCCGGAGTTGGTGATGGACCGGAAGCCTGGTGTGCTGCAGTCCATGGGGTCGCAAAGAGTCAGACATGACTGAGCCACTGAACTGACTGAACCACCTGCTGCTCATCTGCCCAGAAGGGCAAGTGTCCAGTTCCTTTTGGTTCAATCTGCTTCCCTGAGGGTTAGTTCCACAGTGCAGAAAAAGAAGTCCCTCTACTTGCCAAGTGATGAGGGTGCTATTTTTAACACTGCTCCCTCATTTTAATCCCTTATTGGTTCTCACTTTGGGTCAGGCTAAAGCAGAGGTTTGTTTGAATTAAGCCTGACGGATTCTGGGAAGCCCGGAATGCTGGAAGTCACTCTGAGAGATGCGGGAAGAGAGGTGTACGGGGGTACCTTGGCTTCAAGGTTCCTGGGCTCCTCCAGAACGCCACTTTTACTGGGCCCAGAGCGGCTATACACTGGCCGGGGATCAAACACTTCGAGTGGCCCCAGACACAGGAATTGAGACCGCACATCCAAGATGCTCTTGCCAGGCACGGGCGACCTCTGGCGTCCCATTTACGAAGCGCGGCGGCGAGTGCCCAGAAAGCGGGCCCGCGAGCGCAGATGGCCTGGCCAGGTACCCCGGCACCGAGGGAGGAGCACAGTGAGGAGAGGGGCCCTCGGCTCGGCCCGGGGGCTAGAGGGCGACAGGCGACCTCGCTGGAGGGGGGAAGGGCGGCGGGACGGGTTTAGGGAGAGCCCCCCCCACCCCCCACGCGGCGCGGCGGGGGGCCGGACAGGTACGCGGGCGGGGGGCGGTGCTTGGGGATCCTGCGCACTGCGTGCGCCCCTCCCCCAGCGCGACTCCCGGCGCGTCCCCGGTCCCTGCCCGGCGCGAGCTGGAGGAGGAGCTGCAGCGGCCGCGGCTACTCGGGCAGGTCGGTGGCGCCAGGGGAAGCTGCCGACGGCGCGGGCTGCCGGTCCCAGCGTGCAGGAGGCGCGGGCGGCGCTGGGGCCATGGAGCCTGGTGACGCGGCGCGCCTCGGCCCGGGGCGGGCGGCCCGGGCGCTGCCACCGCGGCTGCTGCTGATGCTGCTGCTGGGTCGGGGGCTGCGCGGGGCGGCCGCGGCCTCCTCCTATGGGGCGGCGGCTGAGGACAGCAGCGCCATGGAGGAGCTCGCCACGGAGAAGGAGGCAGAGGAGAGCCACCGGCAGGACAGCGTGAGCCTGCTCACCTTCATCCTGCTGCTCACGCTCACCATCCTCACCATCTGGCTTTTCAAGCACCGCCGGGTTCGCTTCCTGCACGAGACCGGGCTGGCCATGATCTACGGTGAGCACACCCTGCACCCTCGCCCACCGTCCCCTACTCCCTTCGGGCACCCGGGCTGCTGTGCTTCTCCCTACCCCTTCCCCTCCCCGCGCCGCCTTGTGCTCCCCCTTCACTTGCCGACGTGTTTCGTTTCTTTTCCGTTTCCCGCTGAGACGGTCTCGGCTCCCAAGGTCAACTGTCTGCATTTTCCGGCTCCCTATTACCATGAAAATGAATTCCACCTCATTTCGACGTTTCTTCCCGGGGGAACCAGGAAAATGAAAGGCACCGGGGTGGTCTGGTTCAGTCCAATCGGTTCTGTTTCAGCTTCGCACCCCACCCCTCGCACCCCCACCCCCAGCCCCAGTTCAGCTCCACAGGATGTGTGTGTGCCGGAGCAGGAGGGGGTGACCTCCTAGGGATCGCTCTGCCCTAGGAGGCAGCCCACCGTGAGGGTGGGTAAGAGCTGACGGGGCTTGGTGGATGCCACATCAATGGGCAACCTGGGTGGGCGCCCAGTTCTGACATCTGTGTTCCCGGATGTCTTGTAAATAAAGTCGGAGCTTGAAGCCCTGTGAAAGGTGAGCGTGGTCCAAGACCTACGGTGATGTACCGCCATGGCGGGCCTAGTCGGGAAGATGGGCACGCCTCCCACCCTTGGGTCCAAGTGGGAAGTTATACCCACTTGCTTTCTTTAAGAGAAGAGGAGCTTTTGCATCCCTCCGATTGTAACAAGGACGCTGCTTTGAAGATACGTTTAAGGCTGTATGAAGAGGAAAAGTAGTGGTTTTAATTCTGGAGTCAGCCTTCTTTTGTTGTGAAAGATGGACTATGCCATCATCCTTTTTTGAGTTTAATGGCACATGGTGTATTACATACACAAGGGTCAGCACAGATCTTGGCGTCACTGCATGGATGTCAGCCACAATCTGAATCATCCCTCTTCCCCTGCCATGCCACCCCCTCCACCCTCACACCTGCCCACCATGACATGACTTCAAACGGGAACCAAGTATTCTCCTTTTGAATTTAATTCAGTGGAGTTAAGGCCCAGGTTGGCATCCTCATGTGAAATAGATGAGTCCACTTAATGACTGTTCCCAGTAGGAAACATTTGACTTCATCAGTTATACTGGAGGGATCTCTCCACTCAATTTCCATTCAGGATTCTGTGATAGAGAATGGAAAGTGAAAACGTTAATCTTTAATGTGACAGTTACCCTTGGCCCTGGGCCTTACTTACTCATGGTGCTTGATTGTTGACAGCCCTGGCTCATGGTCACCAAGGTTATGAAGTGCTCTCCAGGAGCCCTCTAGGTTTTAAAGAGACCTGGCCTAAACAGATCTTGAATTGAAGCAGGACCAGGTCTAAAACTGAGTTTAGTTATTGCAAATTACAGATGTGAACAAAAAACCTGGCCATTCTTGAGGTTTGTGGTTTGTATCAATCTGTGACAAATGACTGATGCCCAGGCTAAAGCAGGTAAGCTCGAAGGTTTCCTGAGCTGATAGCAGAGTGGGGAGTTGAAACATGTCATTTCAGGCGGTTGACTCTGAGCAAATGAGCGTTGCCTTTAGCCATAAAAACATTTTTATTTTATAGCTCCTAGATCCAATTCATTAAAGTACAGTGTGAAATACTTTTAGAAGGTAGATTGGACGGGCTCATAAATATATGCTCCAAGTGCATGGAAAATGAGATTTAAAAATATATTTTCTGAGGAGTACTCCATGTTCTTAGGAGCTCAGTCACCTTTATCTTAAGGCTTGAAAACAACAATAGAATTTTCCGTTGTGGATATGTACTTTTTGAACTCATCTCAATCTCTTAGTCATTGGGATTGTGCTACCAGTGTACTGTTTCACTTTGTGTTATGGAAATCTGGTTTAATTGATGATGTTCAGAAAAGGCAACATCCTGTCATAGCATTCTCTGTAATTTTCTTCTGTGTCTTTGGCTTTTAGTGTTACTGTGAAATGCAGTAAGAAATTTGTTTGTCAATGTGTGATGTCCTAGGTTCTGCCAAATATTAATATTTTGATGTGGATTGCCTATAACTGAGAGAAAATATTTCTTTTTCTCTAAGAGATATTTAGTCTTCTGTTTTAAGTTCCACACCCCCCAGCCCCAAATCTGGGTTCTGATGTCATTTGATTAGCAAACTACACACACACACACTTAAGGGATAGGAATTCTGATTTTAAAAAATTCAATATGAAAATCTTTGAATACTTAAGTGAATGCAGTGCAGATTTCAGGACTTCTCTTTCTCAGTAGAAAGACATCAGATTTCATTTCTTGATATCAGTAGAGGAAGTGAGTGTCCTCTGAGCAATAAAGGGCAAAATGATCTAAGGAAACATTTGTTAAGTATCTGCTGTGTACTGGGTGCCCAAGTAAATTTATGGAGATAACCAATTTAACTTTTAAATGTTGGTAGGTTTTCACGAATGAAAGAGTTCAACTGTGAATTTCAAAAGTTTTACCTTGAAATGAAAAAAATCTAATTCCTGGCACTTTAAAAAATACTTAAGTGGTACTTTGAGAGGAAAAGCTTTAATATTTAAAATAAATTGTGGTGTGTGTGTGTGTATATATATGTATATATATATATATATAAACAATGTGTTAATATATGGTAATATATTAAAATAAATTGTGATAATATGTGTATTTGCTGGTATAGTCATAAAATATCTCTAGGAGGATATGCAATAGCCTAACACCATTGGTTTCCTTGTAGGGGAGGAAGAAGGTAGGTGGAACGTAGGGGTGGGAGGGAAGACATCACTTTATATACTTTTGTGGGTTTTTTTTTTTTTGGACTTTGGAAGTGGAATCACCTAATAGCATGTCCATGCTTCCATTCTGTGGCATTCTTGTGGCATTTTAAGATACTCCTCAAATCATCCAGTTTGATGCCCACTACTCCCTATTTAAATCAAATTGCTATTAATTTTCTGTGACTTTTCAGTTGTCAGCTGTACCCGTGGAACTTTCTCGGAGCCCTGGGTCTGGAATGGAGACATAACTGGGAAAGGGGGGAGGTTTTCTCTCTTTCTCCTTTCTCCTTTTATCTCATTGTCTCCAAAGAAGAGTTGATGTACTTTAGGAGTGGTGTGCACAGATAGATCCCAAAGGACCTAAGGACTGTAAGAGACAGGCTGTGAATACTTAGCATTTAAATGGAAAGGAATTCTACCACCCACCAAGGGACTGTTAGAAGCACTCCTCCTCCCTGACCACTGGTCCAGGCAGCTACCAGGGAAGGTGACCATAGACTGGACTCTCCAGGGACCTTAAAGGGAGCTGCCCCCAACCGCGCCAGACCCTGTGATGAGGGCTGCAGGGCAGCGGATAAGGCGCTCGCCTGGCATCAGTCTAACCTGTTTTGTCAGTGCAGGGAGCTCCTGGCTGTCTGGCTCTGTACGTGATTAAGTGCCATCCTAAAGTTACCAAGCCCCTCGTGTTTGTGCAGCAGAAATAGCAAGTGTTTGAAGAGGGAAGGTGGCATAAACAGACTGTGTCAGTTAATTGTGGTTCTCTCTCGTGTGTAGTTCCACTTTCCCCATAATGTTTTTGTGACAGCTGATATGGGTCCAAAATATCTAACTTCGTCATGCTAGCCTACCACCTGCTTCTCGCTTGCCCCTCCTCCTGCTTCTCGCTTGCCCCTCCTCCACACCTATCATCTTTTCAAGTATGTGTTGGTCAGAACCTTCCAGGTTCCATGGACTGTGGGCTCATTGTTGTTTTGCTGGTGCTGGATTGCTAAGCACAGGCTGAGGGAGGGTTCATAGGCAAAGTCTGAAAGGGGAAATTATGGCTTTTTGCAGTAGTGTGAAATTAACATTTGAGCTTGTGAGCAAACATTTCAGAACCACACTCTTCCTGGTTAATTGGGAAGCTCTGTATAGTCTCAGTTTGGTACCAGATGCCCTGAGTTCAAATGCTGGCCCTCTTACTTGTAAAGCTGTGCAATACTGGGCAAGCTCTCTGAACCTTAGTTTCCTTTTTTCAAAAATGGAGACAGTGTCACTCACCTCACAGAATTTTTGTTATTGTGATATTGTAAAGGTCAAGTGCAGTGTGTCTGCTACTTACTTGGTAAATATTAGTTCTCATTTTCAATTTAGACTTGTGATTATTTGGCCAGCATTGCTACTTGGGTAGAGTCCTGCTGTAATTTAAAAAGGCATTAGGATACAGTTAGTGCGAGTGATGAGAATTGTCATTTTCTTTTTTAAAAAAATTATTTACTTTTTAATTGAAGGATAATTGCTTTGCAGAATTTGTTGTTTTCCGTCAAATATCAACATGAATCAGCCATAGGTATACATTATAATTTTTTGTGGGCCATTTGTTAATACTTAGAAAAGAATTTATAAGGTAGCTGTTCTACTTTTTTATCCAGCAGTCTCCATTCTTGGGCTTTATTTTTTAGAAATAATCACATTAGTGTGTTACATTATATAGATGATAATATTCATTGCAGCAGGAACAAGTTGCAATACTCATTAAGAAGGAACTGGTTAAACTACAGCATATTCCCACTAAGGAATACTGTTCAGTTGGGAAAAAGGTGTTTTGAGATGTCCTTTTAAGGCAGCTCACTTAGTGTTGTGGAAAAAACAAGGCACAAAGCAGTATGTATAGCATTTCATTTATTTTTTTTAAGTCCTGTGATATAAATACATAAACATGATATATATACATTTACATATAACATGTGTGCATCTCTGGATAGAGGCACAAACTTTGACAGTGGGATCAGTTGTTGGGAGGGAGGAAAGGGAGATGTTACTTTTCCTTTTATACTCTTCTGAATGGCCTGAACTTTCTATAACACTGACCATTACTTTTACAATTGAAACATTTAAAAAATAAAGCAAACAACTTTTTTATAGCAAAAAAGGCATTAGAAACAGATCAGTTATGTGGTTAGGTAGCAGTTGTTACTTAAAAGTTATAAATGGAAGTAAAATGTATCTTAAAGTTAGGAAAATGATATTTCCTGAAAGCATTTCTTAGAGCCTTTTTGGAATGATGTAATTAGAAATCACCATTTCACAACCCCCAAAGACAATTAACTTTGGCAAGGATTTTCAACGAATTCCAGAGCCATAGGTGAGAGGTTGTGGGGAACATGGTACTTGCATGTTGTTGAATATCACACCACAGATTACTTATCTATCACAAAGGAAAAAAGGTGCCTTTACAGTAGAGAGGTCTGGCAGTCAGCATCTTATAACCAAGTCATCAAATTTATCCTCGGTCCTCATGGAACTGTCCAGTATTATGTGCCTCCTGTTGTGTTACAAAAGGAAGCAGACAGCTTTACCTGTGTAGTATTCATCCTTTAGATGCTTCATCTGAATCTAATGGAGGTTTTAGGAGCATCTTCCAGTTGATAGGAAATATAGGGGATAGGGAAATAAGTTATAAAATACCGTGTGGAAACAGACATATCCAAAATATGGGACAATCTGTAAGACAGTTGTCCTGGTTTCTTCCAAAAGTCTGTCTATGTCAGGGGAAGCAGAAAGGCAGGATAAGTGACTGAATTGTGTTCTCTCAAAAATTCATATGTTGAAGTCCCATTCCCCAGTGTGATGGTCTTTGGAGGTGGGATCTTTGGGAGTAAATTAGGTTTAGAAGGGGTCATGAAGGTGGAGTCTCCATGATAGGATCGGTGCCCTTATAAGAAGAGGAGACCAGATTTTCTCACTCTTCTACCATGTGAGGATAAACCATCTGTTACTCTCATTAAACTCTCTGTGACACTGTGAAACTCTAACAGTAGGTTTCATGAAATGGTTAGGCTTGCATGACTTGAGAATCTGTAACTTCCTTTTCATTTCAGTGTTTTGGTTTGATTTTCAGATTCACATGTCTTTTGAAAAACTGCCTCTGTTCACTTAGAAGGGCATATATGTTAGGAGACTTTTCTCTTTTGGTTAAAGCTTGCTCCCTCTCTTTTAATCAATGTAGATATCTGTATTAGGGTAATGCTAGCTGTTATAATAGACCAACCCCAAATTTCCATGGCCTAACTTGAAAAAACTTCATTTTTTTCTCATGCAGTGGGCCAGTGCAGGGATCTGGCAGGTGGGTCTCCATGTAGTGGTGATTCAGGGACCAGGCGCCTTCCATTTTGTGGCTTATCTGTCCCTTGGGCCGTTGGAATCCTCCCCCTCCAGCCCATGAAGGAAGGACAGAGAAGAAGATCATAAGGGGAAGACTTACATACTAAACCTGGAAGTAGTGCACATTGCTTTGCTGTTTCTGTTGGCCAGAATTTGGTCACGAGGCCACATTGAACTGGAAGGGAGGCAGGAAGATGTAGTCTAGTTGGAGTAAGAGGAACAGGTTTGGAAAGCAGCTAGCCAATCTCTGCTTAAGTATTTGATTAATACTTTGTCATATGTAATCCAGAAAAGAAACGTAGTAAGATTTTCATGCATTTTTGTTGTTGGTTGTTGATAAAGTAAATTTTCAAGTGATCCAGTTTGAAAAGGGCATTCATCTCGAGTTTTATTAAGTTGCTTCAATGAACCTATCAGCATCGCCTGGAGAGCTTGTTAAAAATGGCAGGTCTGGCCCCAGACTGATTGAGAATGTCTCAGTGAGGCCCAGAAATCTGTCATTCAATGCATTACCAGGGATTTTAAATACTGAAATTTGAAACTCACTGCTACAGAATATTTGTTTTGATCCTTTAAATTCATTCACTACACTGCTTGTAATTAAATAAATGTGGTAAAAAATAGCACCTGTTTATTGAATACCTGCTATCATGGTCAAGCACCATATTATTTTGCATAGTTTAAGCCATATAACCTTAACAGAAAATGTAATGAAGACTGTATTTATTTATTCAAGGAATTTATTCAAGGAATAAATAAATTTATTCAAGGAATAAATTGAAAGTTAGGTTTAGTACCTCATTTGTTTAGGGTCACACATTTGAGATTGGTAAATGGGGATCTATTGAAGGATAGGATCAATAGGTTGAGGATGTATTTGGCTAGGATAGAGGGGAACCTGGATTCTGCCCTGATCACCTGCTTCCAGGAGGTCATTGAGGGAAATTCATGCCCAGAGTATAAAACAAAGCAAAGTAACCCTTTATTATTAGCTGGGGCTTTGGCTCCAAACTCCAGTGTACAGCTGCAAGGGGTGAGGTTGGCCAGTTTATAAGAATCCCTTTTCCTATGCTAGATTGGCCTTGGGCCCTTGAATCCAAGTGAAGCCAAGATACCTGCTCATTTGTATTCCAAAGACCACATTCCAGGTGTTACTCTGTTGCTATGTGTTATGGACTGAATGTCTGTGCCCCTCAAAAATCCTATGTTGAAATCTTAATTCCCAGGGTGATGATGGTAATGGGATGTTTGGCCTTTAGGAAGTAATTAGGTTGAAGGTGGAGCCCCTCATGAATGGGATTGGTGCCCTTAAAAAGAGGCCCCAGAGAACTGTCCATCCTGTGAGGGTGCAACAGGAAGTTGGCAGCGTGCAACCTGGAAGAGGACTCTCACCAGGACTGGAACATGCCTGTACCCTGGTTTTGGATTTCCAGCCTCCAGGACTGGGAGAGAGAAATTTCTCTGGTTTATAGGCTGCACAGCCTGTGGTACTTTGTTACGGCAGCCTGAACTAAGACAGTATGACAGAAGGCTTCCAGTGTTACGGGGCAAAATAGTCAAACAATGATCAGAGTGGCTGCTCTAGGCCTTCTCAGGTGGGAGCAGTTGCCTAAAAGTATTCTCATTTCTACACATCACTATCACAGAGGTGGGGAGGCAAATTGAACTGGGTCTGTCACACTCTTGGGTCTCTCTGCTCTTACTGTGCTAGTTGTCACAGACATATCAGTCTCCTGGAGAGAGTTTCCAAAATACGTTAGAAAGAAACCCAGTGCAGGCCGGAGTGTCTTTTGTTTGCTGCTGTCTCTGTCCCTAGAACAGTTGTAACACATAGTAGGTGCTATGGCAACATTTATTTAATGGATTCTACCTTGTCTAACAAAAAGATGCTATAACACTGCTTAGCACTAAAGATCCTTGAAGTTCTTGTGCCTCAGATTTACACTGAGAAGGAAACTTTTGTGAAAACATCTGCTTGAATCACAGAGAACTGTTTAAGGAAGGAGAATGAAGGGATAGGTGAATAGATATTTGCAGAAAATTGTATATTTAGCTGATAAGCCACATGGTTTTTTTTCTTATTTCTTGTGGTAAAATATGTATAACATGAAGTTTGTCATTTTAATTATTTTAGCTGTATAATTCACTAACATTTGTAACATTTATAAAATTGTGTGGCAATCACCACTATTTCCAAAATGTTTTCATTTCTCCAAACAGAAACCTTATACTCATTTAAGCAGTAATGCCCCATTCCTCCCTCCTCCTAACCTCTGATAACCTTTAAGCTACTTTCTGTCTTAATGAATTTGCCTATTCTAGAAATTTCATATAAGTGTATTCATACAATATTTGGTCTGATTTTTTTCACTTAGAATAATAATTTCAAGGTTCATCCATGTTGTAGTAGGTATATGAACTTTATTCCTTTCTGTGGCTGATTAGTATCCCATTTTAAATATACACTATATTTTGTTTATTCATTCATCAGTTCAGGGACACTTGGGTTGTTTCTACCTTTTGGCAACTGGTGGTATAATGCTACTATGAACATTTGTATACAAGTGTCTGTTTGAATCCCTATTTTCAATTCTTTTGAGTATATACCTATAAGTAGAATTGCTGGGTCATAAGGTAATTATATGGGTAACTGTTTGAGGAACTACCAAACTGTTTTCCAAAGTAGCTGCAAAATTTTACACTTCCACTACAGTGCACGAGGGTTCCAATATCACTGCATCCTCTCCAATACTTTTTTTAAAAATAGTCACCCTAGGGACTTCCTTGGATAAGGAAATGGCACCCTACTCCAGTACTCTTGCCTGGAAAATGTCATGGATGGAGGAGCCTGGTAGGCTACAGTCCATGAGGTCGCTAAGAGTTGGACATGACTGAGCAACTTCACTTTGACTTTTCACATTCATACATTGGAGAAGGAAATGACAACCCACTCCAGTATTCTTGCCTGGAGAATCCCAGAGACGGGGGAGCCTGGTGGGCTGCCGTCTATGGGGTCGCACAGAGTCGGACACGACTGAGGTGACTTAGCAGCAGCAGAAGCAGGGACTTCCTTAATGGTCCAGTGGCTGAGACTCTGCACTCTCAATGCAGGGGGCCTGGGTTTGATCCCTGATCAGGAAGCTGGATCTCACATGCCACAACTAAGACATGGTGCAGCCAAATAAATAAATATTAAAAAAAAAGACAGTCACCCTAGTTGTTGTGAAGTGTTAGTTTATTATGGGTTTGATTTACACTTCCCAAAGAAAGGCAATGCCAAAGAATGCTCAAACTACTGCACAATTGCACTCATCTCACATGCTAGAAAATAATGCTCAAAATTCTCCAAGCCAGGCTTCAGCAATATGTGAACCGTGAACTTCCTGATGTTCATGCTGGTTTTAGAAAAGGCAGAGGAAGCAGAGATCAAATTGCCAACATCCGCTGGATCATGGAAAAAGAAAGAGAGTTTCAGAAAAATATCTATTTCTGCTTTATTGACTATGCCAAAGCCTTTGGCTGTGTGGATCACAATAAACTGTGGAAAATTCTGAAAGAGATGGGAATAGCAGACCACCTGACCTGCCTCTTGAGAAATCTGTATGCAGGTCAGGAAGCAACAGTTAGAACTGGACATGGAACAACAGACTGGTTCCAAATAGGAAAAGGAGTACATCAAGGCTGTATATTATCACCCTGCTTATTTAACTTCTATGCAGAGTACATCATGAGAAACGCTGGACGGGAAGAAACACAAGCTGGAATCAAGATTGCCGAGAGAAATATCAATAACCTCAGATATGCAGATGACACCACCCTTATGGCAGAAAGTGAAGAGGAACTAAAAAGCCTCTTGATGAAAGTGAAAGTGGAGAATGAAAAAGTTGGCTTAACGCTCAACATTCAGAAAATGAAGATCATGGCATCTGGTCCCATCACTACATGGGAAATAGATGGGGAAACAGTGGAAACAGTGTCAGACTTTATTTTTTTGGGCTCCAAAATCACTGCAGATGGTGACTGTGGCCATGAAATTAAAAGACGCTTACTCCTTGGAAAGAAAGTTATGATCAACCTAGATAGCATATTCAAAAGCAGAGACATTACTTTGCCAACAAAGGTCCATCTAGTCAAGGCTATGGTTGTTCCAGTGGTCACGTATGGATGTGAGAGTTCGACGGTGAAGAAGGCTGAGCGCCGAAGAATTGATGCTTTTGAACTGTGGTGTTGGAGAAGACTCTTGAGAGTCCCTTGGACTGCAAGGAGATCCAACCAGTCCATTCTGAAGGAGATCAGCCCTGGGATTTCTTAGGAAGGAATGATGCTAAAGCTGAAACTCCAGTACTTTGGCCACCTTATGTGAAGAGTTGACTCATTGCAAAAAACTCTGATGCTGGGAGGGATTGGGGGCAGGAGGAGAAGGGGACGACAGAGGATGAGATGGCTGGATGGCATCACCGACTCGATGGACGTGAGTCTGAGTGAACTCCGGGAGTTGGTGATGGACAGGGAGGCCTGGCGTGCTGCGATTCATGGGGTCGCGAAGAGTCGGACATGACTGAGTGACTGATCTGATCTGATCTGATATAGTCCATGGGGTCGCAAAGAGTAGGACACGACTGAGCGACTGAACTGAATTGAACTGAAGGAAAGACATAAGCATCTGAATGCAGAGTTCCAAAGAATAGCAAGGAGAGATAAGAAAGCCTTCCTCAGAGATCAACGCAAAGAAATAGAGGAAAACAACAGAATGGTAAAGACTAGAGATCTCTTCAAGAAAATTAGAGATACCAAGGGAACATTTCATGCAAAGATGGGCTCGATAAAGGACAGAAATGGTATGGACCTAACAGAAGCAGAAGATATTAAGAAGAGGTGGCAAGAATACACAGAAGAACTGTACAAAAAAGAGCTTCACGACCAAGATAATCACGATGGTGTGATCACTCACCTAGAGCCAGACATCCTGGAATGTGAAGTCAAGTGGGCCTTAGAAAGCATCACTACGAACAAAGCTAGTGGAGGTGATGGAATTCCAGTTGAGCTCTTTCAAATCCTGAAAGATGATGCTGTGAAAGTGCTGCAGGCAACATGCCAGCAAATTTGGAAAACTCAGCAGTGGCCACAGGACTGGAAAAGGTCAGTTTTCATTCCAATCCCAAAGAAAGGCAATGCCAAAAAATGCTCAAACTACCACACAATTGCACTCATCTTACACGCTAGTAAAGTAATGCTCAAAATTCTCCAAGCCAGGCTTCAGCAATACATGAACCGTGAACTTCCAGATATTCAAGCTGGATTTAGAAAAGGCAGAGGAACCAGAGATCAAATTGCCAACATCCGCTGGATCATCAAAATAGCAAGAGAGTTCCAGAAAAACATCTATTTCTTCTTTATTGACTATGCCAAAGCCTTTGACTGTGTGGATCACAATAAACTGTGGACAATTCTTCAAGAGATGGGAATACCAGACCACCTGACCTGCCTCTTGAGAAACCTGTATGCAGGTCAGGAAGCAACAGTTAGAACTGGACATGGAACAACTGACTGGTTCCAAATAGGAAAAGGAGTACGTCAAGGCTGTGTATTGTCACCCTGCTTATTTAACTTCTATGCAGAGTACATCATGCGAAATGCTGGGCTGGAAGAAGTGAAATGCTGGGCTGGAAGAAGCACAAGCTGGAATCAAGATTGCTGGGCGAAATATCAATAACCTCAGATATGCAGATGACAGCTCCCTTATAGGCAGAAAGTGAAGAGGAACGAAAAAGCCTCTTGATGAAAGTGAAAGAGGAGAGTGAAAAAAAAGCTCAACATTCAGAAAACGAAGATCATGGCATCCAGCCCCATCACTTCATGGGAAACAGATGGGGCAACAGTGGAAACAGTGTTAGACTTTATTTTTGGGGGCTCCAAGGTCACGGCAGATGGTGATTGCAGCTGTGAAATTAAGATGCTTACTCCTTGGAAAGAAAGTTATGACCAACCTGATAGCATATTCAAAAGTAGAGACATTACTTTGCCAACAGAGGTCCATCTAGTCAAGGCTATGTTTTTTCCAGTGGTCATGTATGGATGTGAGAGTTGGACTGTGAAGAAAGCTGAGCACCCAAGAATTGATGCTTTTAAACTGTGGTGTTGGAGAAGACTCTTGAGAGTCCTTTGGACTGCAAGAAGGTCTAACAAGTCCACCCTAAAGGAGATCAGTCCTGGGTGTTCATTGGAAGGACTGATGCTGAAGCTGAAACTCCAATACTTTGGCCACCTCATGCGAAGAGTTGAGTCATTGGAAAATACCCTGATGCTGGGCAGGACTGGGGGCAGGAGGAGAAGGGGGTGACAGAGGATGAGATGGCTGGATGGCACACTGACTCGAGGGACATGAGTTTGGGTGAACTCCGGGAGCTGGTGATGGACAGGGAGGCCTGGCGTGCTGCGATTCATGGGGTCGAAAAGAGTCGGACATGACTGAGTGACTGAACTGAACTGAAGGGCTAGAGATGTTGAGCTTTTCACATGCTCATTGGCTGTTTGTTTATCTGTTTGGAGAAGTATTCATTCACACCTCTGCCTGTTTTACAAATTGGGTTATTTTTTGTTGTTGGGTTGTAGGAGTTCTTTGTATATTCCTGATATTATTCTGTTATCAGATATATGGTTTGTAAATGTTTTCTTCTATCCATTGGGTTGCCTTTTCACTCTGTGATAGTGTTCTTTGATGTGCATAGTTTTAATTTTGATTAAGGTCAATTTATATATATTTTTTCTTTTGTTGCTTGTGCTTTGGTATCATATCCAAGAAGAAATCATTGCCAAATCTAATGCCATAAAGCTTTCCTCCTATATTTTCTTCTAAGAGTTTTATATTTTTAGTATTTATTTATTTATTTGCCTGAGCTGCACAGCTTGTAGCATCTAAGTTCCCTAACTAGGGATCAAACCTGACCCTGGCAGTGAAAGGTCTGACTCCTAACCACTAGACTTCTAAGGAATTCCCAGTTTTAGCCTTTAAGTTTAGACTGTTGATCTGTTTTGAGTTAATTTTTATATATGATTTTTAAAAATTTCCTTTTTCAATTGTTCGTTACTGGCATATACAAGTAGGACTGAAGTGGTTTTTTTTTGGGGGGGGGTGTTGATTTTATACCCTGTAGCTTTGTTGAATTTGTTTTATCATCTCTAACATTTTTTTTTTTTTTTGGTGTGTATTCTTTAGGGTTTTATATGCAAGGGAAAAAGATGTAATAGGTGGAGTATGAAAGAGTCTAGATGTGGGCTTCTAAAGGGGTGGGGTTTCACAGAGTAAGCTTCTTCCGGCAAGCAATGGCAACCCACTCCAGTACTCTTGCCTGGAAAATCCCATGGATGGAGCAGCCTGGTAGGCTTTATTCCATGGGGTCGCTCAGTCGAACACAACTGAGTGACTTCACTTTCACTTTTCACTTTCATGCATTGGAGAAGGAAATGGCAACCCACTCCAGTGTTCTTGCCTGGAGAATCCCAGGGACCGCAGAGCCTGGTAGGCTGCTGTCTATGGGGTCGCAGAGTCGGACACAACTGATGTGACTTAGCAGCAGCAGCAGCAGCAAGTAAATGCAACAATGTATGCACAGTGTTTCTGTCTAGCAAACTTGTTCAAGGCTCAGATATTTTTTTAAAATAAGGACTGATTAGGTACTCTTACCAAAATTTCTGGTTCCCAGAAGAAAGCAGGTGTGCTGTATGAATTACATTTGTAGAAACTATCTAGCTGTATTCAGTATTCCAGGCACATGAAACAACCTTATCAATTAGTAGCATGGGGGATATTTTACAAAAGCTCAAATTCTCAGGAACTATTGTATGGGTCAGTCATATAAGCAGGCCTCCTAGAGATAGCAACATCTGGCCTATTATATTAACTTTTTCCTGAAGGGTGGTATCATCTGACTCTTAGCTTTTTGTTCTCCTGAGGCTTCTTCAATTTCATGACACTTTTATTTTTAAAAATCATCTCTTTTTTAGATTTATTAATTTTATTTAAAAAATTATCATGAGTAATATTGACTTTTGATGTACAGTTTTATGAATTTTATAACATGTATAGATATGTGTAACCACCACCACCACAGTTGAGGTGAATATGAATTCCTTCACCCTAAAAAACTCATGCTACCACACTGCTCTGACAGTCACTGACCTGTTCTTCATCACTGTTGTTTTGTCTTTCAAATATCAACATAAATGGAATCCTTCAGTATGTAACCTTTTGGGATTAATTTTTTCACTTACCATAAGGCCCTTGATATTTAGCCATGTCATTGTAAGTATCTATAATTAGTTCCTTTTTATTGCTGAGTTGGATTTCATTTTATGGATATACCATAGTTTGTTTGCAAATTGAAGGACATTTAGATTGTTTCCAGTTTTTTTTTTTTTTTTTGTGATCATGAATAGAGCTACTATGAACATTACTGGCTCTCCTGGTGTCTCATTGGTAAAGAATCCGCCTGCAATGCAGGAGATGCAGGTTCAATCCCTCTGTGGGGAAGATTCTCTGGAGGAGGAAATGGCAACCCACGCTAGTATTCTTGCCTGGGAAATCCCAGGGACAGAGGAGCCTGGCGGGCTACAGTTCATGCATTCCATACACTCCATGGGGTTGCAAAGAATCAGACAAGACTGAGCTACTGAGCAAGCATAAACTATGAGCACAGGTTTTTGTGTGAATGTAAGTTTCCATTTTTCTATGATAAATACCCAAGATTGGGATTGATGGGTCATAGGGTAAGCATGTGTTTAGGTTTATAAGAAAATTGCCAAACTGTTTTCTAGAGTAGTTGTACATTCCAACCAGCAATATATAAGTGTTCCAGTTGCTCCACATTCTCTTTAGCACTTAGTATTGTTAGTATTTTTAATTTTACCCATTCAAATAGATGTGTAGTGGTATCTCACTGTGGTTTTAATTTGCATTTTCCTGATGCTTAATATCTTTTCTTGTACTTATTTGTCATTTTTCACATATTCTTTTTGGTGAAGTGACTGTTCAAGTGTTTTGCTCATTTTCTAATTGTATTGTTTTCTTTGAATTTTGAGTTCTTTTTATATTCTGGAATCAAGACCTTTGTTAAATATGTAATATGAAAATGTTCTCTTCTAGTTTGTAGCCTTTTTTCATCTTACAGTGTCTTTTGTATAGCAAATGTTTTTAATTTTGATGCAATCCAGTTTATCAACTTTCCCTTTTTTATTGATTGTGCTTTTGGTGTCATGTCTAAAAATTTTTTCTTTAACCCCAGGTCAGGAGGGTTTTGTTTTCGTCTAAAAGCTTTATGGTTTTGCATTTTGTACATTTAGATCTGTGATTTATTTGGAGTTATTTTTTGACTAAGATAAGTTTAAGTTGAGGTTTATTTTTTTGCATATGGATGTTTCATTGTTGAAAAGGTGATCTTTTCTTCATTGAATTACTTCTGCAACTTTTTCCAAAATCAATTCCATATATATATATATATATATATATAGCCATGTCACACAGCTTACGGGATCTTACTTCCTCGACCAGGGATTGAACCCTGGGCCCTAGACAGTGAAAGCACACAGTCTTAACCACTGAATAGCCAGGGAATTCCCTCAACTGCCCATATTTGTGTGGATGTATTTCTGGACTTCCTCTTGTGTTCCACTGATCTCTGTATCTAGCTTTTTGCCAGTACCATACTATCTTGCTTGCTGCAGCTTTGTAGTGCATCTTAAAATTGGGTAGTGTGAGTCTTCCATTTGTATTCTTTTGTAGAATTGTTTTGGCTGTTTTATTTCAAATCTTCTGTATTAATGATTTTCTATGTAATTCTATCAATTATTCACAATTTAGGGCACTTTTATCATGCCCCCCCCCAAAACCCTGTAGTCATAATCCTTTCAAATTGTTCTTTCTCCTCATAGGCATATGCTGATTTCTTCTGAATACCTGAGGGAGAGACCTCTGGATCTCCAGGATTCTCTCTCTGTTTGGGTCTCCTTTCTGGTACTCAGTCCTATGAACTTTAGCTGCTTTTGTATCCAGAATCCCAGCTTTGTCAGTTTCGGGAGTCAGCTAGACATGTCTCTGTTTCCCCTCCTTGTTTTGTGGCTTGGAAACTCTCTTAAGGCAATAAGCTGGAGCAGTCAATGACTTACCTTATTACCCACCCCCATCTCTCAATCACCTCTTCTTCATTGCCTCCTTTCAGTGTCTTGAAAACCATTATCTTGTGTATTTATGTTTGTTTTTGTTTCAGGCATGAAGCTAATTCCAGTCCCTCTTTCTCTGTCTTGTCTCAGAGTGGATGCCTTAATTCCATAAAGGAGTTTTGGTCTTTTTTTTTTTTTTTGGTCATTGTAATCCCCATACACACTCTTTTTGTGTTACTTATATTGAAATCTGGACTTCATGTGTATATCTGTGTTTTTATACAGCTATGCATTTTTTACTTGAGGATAATTGCTTTACAGTATTGTGTTGGTTTCTGCCATACCTCAACAGCTATTCATTTTTATATACACACGAACACACCTTTAAAACAAGCCTACCATGGATGATCTTATTCTAGTCTAGGAATCTGTTGGCTATTGTACATTTTTACTGCTGAGAGAACCAGGGAAAGAAACAATTGCGTTCATTAACAGAGTAGGCTATGAATGAGCTGGAGTGATTCTCTTCAGTGGTATGAATGAGAAAATTGTCTCTTTTCAATGGCGGTGTTGTACAGAGTGTTTATGATGGTACTGGAGAGAGACATAGACAAGACGGTAATACTGCAGTGTCACCTGAAAAAAAATGCATGACATGAAAGTTGTGAGTTTTATTTGGGGACCTGAGCCTGGGAGACAGCCTCTTAGATAGTTCTGAGGAACTTCTTCTAAGAGGTGATGGAGAAGCCAGAATATGTATGAACTGGTGGGCAACTGTAGTGGCTAATGGTTTGATCTTTGTAGAACTGGAATGACAGGCAATATTTTTTCTTTACAGTAGTGATTTTTATTCATTGTGGGGATATTTGGTAAAGGGTGGAGCTCTGATGTGGCAGATGAAGTCTCAATCCCAGTCAGAAAAAAAGAGGCAAGTAGTTCAGTAGGAGACAATTGTGAAACAGGCATTGGAAAAGCTGAGAAGCCAACCAGGGTGCATTGAAGTGACCTAGAGATAAAGCAACAGCAGGAAGCCACTGTCACCCCTGGGGTGGACATAGGGAGAAGGTGGTGTTACCAGAGTCCTGGAGTGAGGTTGCCTAAAATACCCTCGCCTGTTTCCTCTCATCCTCCTGTCTCTCACTGGTGCCACCCATTGGATGAATTTAACTGGAAGCCACTTGGAAGGGGGCCTGGAAATGTAGATTACAGGAGTTTCTCCTTGTTTCCTGTCCCCGGAACATGTAGCAGAACAACAAAGGGTAGAAAATGGATCTGAGGTCACATAAGTCCAGGACTGGTGTGAAGATCCTTCCTCAAACTGAATGTCCATTCTGAAATATAATATTTCTAATACCTAGATATGGCCCAGAAGGGAGGAGGAAAGCTGCATGGTCAAGGGTCCAAGGAGCCAATATTCCTGTCAGCAGTCTGGGGGAAAGGACGCTAGGTGTTGAGGTAAAAGCTGCATTTGCTACGATAATATATGCCTAAAGAATGGGATGAGGTTATTATGATAAATAGTTGTTCACAGTTGAAATGTTAAGTATCTGCATGAACAAACCCCACATTAGCTATTTTGTAAGCTTAACTACTGATGCTGTTTGATTGAGTTATTATACATTATTTAAGGAGAGGAAGTGATGGTAAATATGAGGAGAGAAGGAAGGACCCTTATGTTTTTTATTTATTTTTTATTTGGCTTTGCTGTGTTGCTTGTGGGATCTTAGTTCCCCAACCAGGGATTGAACCCAGGCCATGACAGTGAAACCGCTGAGTCCTGACCACTGGACCAACAGGGAATTCCTGGAAGGACCCTTTTTGTAGTGTAAATAACATTATAATTTAATGCATATGTTATTAATCTTTGTAAGCAAAATGGTAGATATTTCTGTAACAATGTCTTTTTGTTTTTTAATCACAGGGGCTACATTAACAGTGATACCCTAGCATCTCTAAGCCCTTTATTGATGAGTTCAGCCAGGGAAACTGTGCCTATGGAGGGTACTAATCTCTGAGTTCATGTTTTAGAGTGATATCTCTTTAATTTCTACAATTCAGTTAACTAGGAACATTCCTAGTTACAGTTGGGTTTCTGTAAAAGAGGACATCTCCAGGGGAGTGAGTCAGTTAAGCACCTGCTGTATTCTCAGTCTCCACCACTGGTATGGAGGGCCTGGTTAAGCCCTGCAAATGACACAAGGTCAATGATACAGGTTTGAGTTTAGTCTACCTCAAAAGGCCAAATGGACATCAAACATTTTGTATGTTACAGGAACATATAAGTTGGTGAAAACAAGTTTTTTTTTTTCTTTTTGCCTTACTGCACGGCTTGTAGGAATCTTAGTTCCCTGACCAGGGATTGAACCCACACCCTTGGCAGTAAAAGAACAGACTCCTAACCATTGGACTGCCAGAGAATTGCCAACAATTGAAATTATTGTAACCCAGGCAGGTATATCAGTTATTTGAAACTGATCAGAATCCTTAATTAGATATCAACACTTTCACTTCAGTTCAGTTGCTCAGTCGTGTCCGACTCTTTGCAGCCACATGAAATCACAGCACGTCAGGCCAACCTGTCCATCACCATCTCCCAGAGTTCACTCCAACTCACGTCCATCGAGTCGGTGATGCCATCCAGCCATCTCATCCTCTGTCTTCCCCTCTTCCTCCTGCGCCCAATCCCTCCCAGCATCAGACTTTTTTTCCAATGAGTCAACTCTTCGCATGAAGTGGCCAAAGTACTGGAGTTTCAGCTTCAGCATCATTCCCTCCAAAGAAATCCCAGGGCTGATCTTCAGAACGAACTGGTTGGATCTCCTTGCAGTCCAAGGGACTCTCAAGAGTCTTCTCCAACACCACAGTTCAAAAGCATCAATTCTTTGGTGCTCAGCTTTCTTCACAGTCCAACTCTCACATCCATACATGACCACTGGAAAAACCATAGTCTTGACTAGATGGACCTTTTTGGCAAAGTAATATCTCTGCTTTTCAATATGGTATCAGGTTGGTCATAACTTTCCTTCTAAGGAGTAAGTGTCATTTAATTTCATGGCTGCAATCACCATTTGCTGTGACCTTGGAGCCCCCAAAAATAAAGTCTGACACTATTTCCACTGTTTCCCGATCTATTTCCCATTAAGTGATGGGACCAGATGCCATGATCTTCGTTTTCTGAATGTTGAGCTTTAAGGCAACTTTTCACTCTCTTCTTTCACTCTCATCAAGAGGCTTTTGAGTTCCTCTTCACTTTCTGCCATAAGGGTGGTGTCATCTGCATATCTGAGGTTTTTTATATTTCTCCCGGCAGTCTTGATTCCAGCTTGTGTTTCTTCCAGCCCAGCGTTTCTCATGATGTACTTTGCATATAAGTTAAATAAGTAGGGTGACAATATACAGCCTTGACGTACTCCTTTTCCTATTTGGAACCAGTCTGTTGTTCCATGTCCAGTTTGAACTGTTGCTTCCTGACTTGCATACAGGTTTCTTAAGAGGTAGGTCAGGTGGTCTGGTTTTCCCATCTCTTTCAGAATTTTCCACAGTTTATTGTGATCCACACAGTCAAAGTCTTTGGCATAGTCAATAAAGCAGAAATAGATGTTTTTCTGGAACTCTCTTGTTTTTTTGATGATCCAGCGGATGTTGGCAATTTGATCTCTGGTTCCTCTGCCTTTTCTAAAACCAGCTTGAACATCTGGAAGTTCACAGTTCGTGTATTGCAGAAGCCTAGCTTGGAGAATTTTAGCATTACTTTACTAGCGTGTAAGATGAGTGCAATTGTGCGGTAGTTTGAGCGTTCTTTGGCACTGCCTTTCTTTGGAATTGGAATAAAAACTGACCTTTTCCAGTCCTGTGGCCACTGCTGCGTTTTCCAAATTTGCTGGCATATTGAGTGCAGCACTTTCACAGCATCATCTTTCAGGATTTGAAAGAGCTCAACTGGAATTCCATCACCTCCACTAGCTTTGTTTGTAGCGATGCTTTCTAAGGCCCACTTGACTTCACATTCCAGGATGTCTGGCTCTAGGTGAGTGATCACACCATATTGTGATTATCTGGGTTGTGAAGCTCTTTTTTATACAGTTCTTCTGTGTATTCTTGCCACCTCTTCTTAATATCTTCTGCTTCTGTTAGTTCCGTACCATTTCTGTCCTTTATCGAGCCCATCTTTGCATGAAATGTTCCCTTGGTATCTCTAATTTTCTTGAAGAGATCTCTAGTCTTTGCCATTCTGTTGTTTTCCTCTATTTCTTTGCATTTTCAGATGCTTATATCTTTCCTTTTCTCCTTTGCTTTTTGCTTCTCTTCTTTTCACAGCTATTTGTAAGGCCTTCCCAGACAGCCATTTTGCTTTTTTGCATTTCTTTTCCATAGGGATGGTCTTGATCCCTGTCTCCTGTACAATGTCATGAACCTCCATCCATAGTTCATCAGGCACTCTATCTATCAGATCTAGTCCCTTAAATCTATCTCTCACTTCCACTGTATAATCATAAGGGATTTGATTTAGGTCATACCTGAATGGTCTAGTGGTTTTCCCTACTTTCTTCAATTTAAGTCTGAATTTGGCAATAAGGAGCTCATGATCTGAGCCACAGTCAGCTCCCGGTCTTGATTTTGCTGACTGTATAGAGCTTCTCCATCTTTGGCTGCAAAGAATATAATCAATCTGATTTTGATGTTGACCATCTGGCGATACCCATGTGTAGAGTCTTTTCTTATGTTGTTGGAAAAGGGTGTTTGCTATGACCAGTGCGTTCTCTTGGCAAAATTCTATTAGCCTTTGCCCTGCTTCATTCCGTATTCCAAGGCCAAATTTGCCTGTTAACCCCAGGTGCTTCTTCACTTCCTACTTTTGTATTCCAGTCCCCTATAATGAAAAGGACATCTTTTTTGGGTGTTAGTTCTAAAAGATCTTGTAGGTCTTCAGAGAACCAACTTTAGCTTCTTCAGCATTACTGATTGGGGCATAGACTTGGATTACTGTGATATTGAATGGTTTGCCTTGGAAACGAACAGAGATCATTCTGTCGTTTTTGAGATTGCATCCAAGTACTGCATTTCGGACTCTTTTATTGACCATGATGGTTACTCCATTTCTTCTAAGGGATTCCTGCCCACAGTAGTAGAGATAATGGTCATCTGAGTTAAATTCACCCATTCCAGTCCATTTTAGTTCGCTGATTCCTAGAATGTCGACGTTCACTCTTGCCATCTCCTGTTTGACCACTTCCAATTTGCCTTGATTCATGGACCTAACATTCCAGGTTCCGATGCAATATTGCTCTTTACAGCATCGGACCTTGCTTCTATCACCAGTCACATCCACAACTGGGCATTGTTTTTGCTTTGGCTCTATCCCTTCATTCTTTCTGGAGTTATATCTCTGCTGATCTCCAGTAGCATATTGGGTACCTACTGACCTGGGGAGTTCTTTCAGTATCCTATCATTTTGCCTTTTCATACTATTCATGGCATTCTCAAGGCAAGAATACTGAACTGGATTGCCATTCCCTTCTCCAGTGGACCACATTCTGTCAGACCTCTCCATCATGACCCACCTGTCTTGGGTGGCCCCACAGGACATGGTTTAGTTTCATTGAGTTAGACAAGGTTGTGGCCCTAGTGTGATTAGATTGACTAGTTTTTCTGTGGTTATGGTTTCCGTGTGTCTGCCTTCTGATGCCCTCTTGCAACACCTATCGTCTTACTTGGGTTTCTCTTACCTTGGACATGGGGTGTGTCTTCACAGCTGCTCCAGCAAAGCGCAGCTGCTGCTCCTTACCTTGGACGAGCGGTATCTCCTCACCACTGCCCCTCCTGACCTTGAACGTGGAGTAGCTCCTCTAGGCCCTTCTGCGCCTGTGCAGCCACCGCTCCTTGGACGTGGGGTTGCTCCTCTCGGCCGCTGCCCCTGACCTCGGGCGTGGGGTAGCTCCTCCCAGCCGCTGCCCCGACCTTGGATGTGGGGTAGCTCCTCTCAGCCGTTCCCATGCCGTCACAGCCTGGCACTCTCACCCGCTGCCCCTGACCTCTGGCGTGGGGTAGCTCCTCTCGGCTGCGCTTGTGCATCAATACTTTAGGAATGTTCAATGTTTCGATTATTTGTTGGATTAGCAAAATGTCCAGTGAATTGTTAGTACATTGTAATTTGCTTGACACAGTCTTTCAATGTTTCAAATATCTAGACTTTGTGGGAAAAGACTGCATGTAAAGTATAAGTACACTTGAATAGCTAATGAACAACCTTCTGGTTTGAGTTCAGAGATGTTCACTGTAGAGTTCCTATCCTTAAAACAAGAAAAAAGCTAGACAAATTGCAAATTCATGATTTTTCTTGAACCCACCAGAACACTGAGGTTTCTGGGCATACTGCTAACCCCAAATCAGAAGACACAGGTGCCACGGTAGGGGTAAATAGCACGGGAACATTAGCTTACCTGAGATAGACACTGCTGAATGTCATATAAGTCAGTAAGATCAAATTGTTAATGAATTGCCAAAGGTTGGGGGCCATAGGTTTAAAAGGTTCTCATCCTCTTGCAGACTTTTCCTTCAGGGTCCCCATCAGGTCCTCCCAGGGAAGATCAGGGAGATTCCTGAGACAGTGTCTCCTGCATGCTGGCTAAGATAGTGGAACAACAGCCACTGCCCAAATCTGCCCAGACATATCTCCTCATCTCCCAAAGGAACAAAAGTTTTCATTTGCGGGAAGAAAGGGAACAAAAACAGGTAGAAACCCACTGCACCTGGGAAAGGAGAGCAGGAAAAACAATGAAGCTATATTCAAGCTCCGGGAGTAGGTGATGGACAGGGAAGCCTGGTGTGCTGCAGTCAATGGGGTCACAAAGAGTCGGCCATGACTGAGTGACTGAACTGAACTGAACTCTTAGGGGAGGAAAGGAATATCATAATTCTGAGCCCAGAATTTTGCTGTGGATGAGGATCACATGCTTATGAAAGCCACAGCCCCAAGACCCAGGGCCACAGTACCTATCTAATATTGAGAACTGATCAAAACAGAAGAGACTGCCCCTGTTTCCCACCTCCCTGCTTCCAAGCCAACAAGCATCAAGTAAAGATAGCAATAGAATTGATAAAATGCAATCATAAAAAATACTCAGTAAAGCCTAGAGAAAGCAGAGAGGAAAAGACAAATGAAGAACAAATGAAACAAATAAAAAACAGCTAACAAGACAGTAGATTTTAATCCTGCCAGATCAGTAATTACTGATCACAATTAATCAGTAATTTAAATGTGAAAATGTGAATGGTCTAAAAGACGGAACTTGTCAGATTGTATTTTTTTAAAAGATTAAACTGTATGCTGTTTACAAGGAATCCACTTTAAATATAAAGATACAGATTCAGAATAATACACCATGCAAATGCTAAACGAAAGCTGAAGTAGCTTGTTAATTTCAAATAAAGTAGACTTCATAACAAGGAAGGTTAGGGACTTGAATTATATCTGAAAAATCATTTCACCTTTATCATATAATGTAACATAATTACAAGAGTGCTATCCCATCACCTTTGCCATATTCTTTTGGTTAGAAGCAAGTTAGAAACCCTACCCACCCAAAACATAGGTAGTCCTCACTTCACATCAGTCTGATATGTATGAATTTCAGTGACCATGGTTAAATAACACTAGTCCCCTAACAACATAGTTCAAATTTTGCTCAGTTGTGTCTGACTCTTTGACCCTTTGGAGTGTAGCCTGCCAGGCTCCTCTGTCCATGGGATTTCCCAGGGAAAAATACTGGGTTGGGTTGCCATTTCCTCCTCTAGGAGATCTTCCTGACCCAGGGATCAAACCCGAGTCTCCTGCATCTCCTACATTGCATGCAGATTCTTTACCCACTGGGCCATCAGGGGAGCCGATGGTATATTAACTGTGAGTAATTGCATAAAATTCAATCTTTCCTGCTAACTGTTTGTACTACATAAATAACAGATGGACATCAAGATGAGTGACCAATCTTTCAGAGTCTGTCTGTGATGGTCACCACCCACCTATTATTCAGTTCATACACAGACAGCAAAGCTTGCAGTTGGGTTGCTTCCTTGTCTCCCAGTGACAAACCCATGTGACATTTTGCAAAAATGGATGACTGAAAGAGGGAATTGGCCAGCAAAGATGAGAGTGCAGCAGACAAGTGAAAAGTGACAACACTGGAAGAGAAATTTGTATCAAACATAAAGGGAATAATAGAAGAAGTTGTTGGTAGCAGAAATGTCAACACTGCCACCATTTGAGAAACACTAGATATACAGCCAGATGAACTTAGTGAAGAATTGATATAAACGAACAAAGTGGTTGTGATGAAAAGGATGATGATCCAGAGGAAGAGATGCCAGAAAAAAAAAAAAAAAAAAAAAAACAAAGCACTTCAGATTGAAGGAGCTGTTGGAGAGATTTCAAGATTTGTGTGTGTCATAGAAAGTGCTAAGGATATAATGTGAAGCTGATCCTAACCTAGAAAGGAGTGTGACAGTTCACCAAGGCATAGACAAGATGCTTAGTCAGTATCCCTCTGTAATGTAAATTATACAGTGAGAAAAAGAAAGCAAGCACTATTCAAACTACTTTTGATAAGTTTTTTTAACAGAAAAAACTTTT
This sequence comes from Bos taurus, assembly GCF_002263795.3. Classification (NCBI taxonomy): domain Eukaryota; kingdom Metazoa; phylum Chordata; class Mammalia; order Artiodactyla; family Bovidae; genus Bos; species Bos taurus. The sequence continues at coordinate 85,074,591 of NC_037357.1, read as the reverse complement.
AATTCTTAATATTTTGGGTGTTCTAAAGTATACTAAATAAATATTAGTTTTGCTCTCTTTTCATTTCTTTTACATTTATAGCCAAGAGTAAGAATCTTAATGTTTTGATGACATTTTTTAAGGATCATTGAACAATTAATGTTTTCCCCATTGATTATTAAGATTGCTTTCCTTGCTTTCAGTTTGCACAGTTGTTTTTGCAGTCCCTATTACCCTGGGGGACTGTTATACTATTTAGTGATTAAAAAGAATGAAGTAGTGATTCATGCTAAACCATGAATGAATCTCAACATTATGCTAAATGAAAGAAGTCTTGCACAAAAGGTCACCTACTGTGTGATTCCATTTACATGAAATGTTTAGAAAAGGCAAATGTATAGAAACAGAAAATAGATTAGTGTTGCCTGGAGCTGGAGGTAGAAACAGGTATTAACTGTAAAATGGTATCAGGGTTCTTATGGGATGTTGGTGATGATGGTTGCATAGCTTGGTAAGTTTACTAAAAATGATTGAATCATACACTGGGTGAATTTTATGGAATGTAAATTATGTATAAACCAATAAAGTTATTTTTTCTTAAAAATGAAGGTGAAGTAATGACATTTCCAGATAAAGACTGAAAGAACTTGTTCCTAGCAGATCTGCCTTATTGGAAATACTAAAGGAAGTCTTTTAGTATAAAAGGAAATGACAATGGGCAATAACTCAAATCTGTACAAGGAAATAAAGACCATTGGAAAATGTAAATATGAGTAACTATTAAAAACTGCATAAGTATATTTTTCTCTTCTCTAAACTTTTAAAAAGATAGAAAGTTGAACTAAGCATTTGTTATACTGCTGTATTGTTGGGTTTGTACTATATACAGAAGACTTGTATTTTAAAATACTGCTATGAAGGAAGTATGTGGAAATAGAGCTAAAATCGAAGAAACTTTCAATATTTTACTGAACTGAAATCAGCATCACACTGAAGTAGATTGTGATTAAGATGATTGTTGTAATTCCTGGAACAACTTCTATGAAAATAAAAAATAGCACAAAAATATAATTTAAAAAAGGAATTATAATTCGACACACACAAATATATATATATATATATATATATATATATAGAGAGAGAGAGAGAGAGAGAGAGAGAGAGTGCGCGCACGCACACACGCAAGTGCACCAGGGAAAGCAAGCACGCATGTGCATGCACACAAGAAAGCAGTGAGAAAATAACAAAGAACCAAAATGATATGTAACATAGAAAATCAGTAGCAAAGATTGAAGTCATAAATCCAACCATTAAATGTTATTGGACTAAATACTGCAATCAAAAAGCAGAAATTGTCACACTAGGAGAAAAACTGAGCTCCAACTCTATGCTGTCTAAAAGTGAAAGTGTTAGTCCCTCAGTTGTGTCCGACTCTTTGTGACCCCATGGACTGTAGCCCACTAGGCTCCTCTGTCCATGGAATTCTCCAGTCAAGAATACTGGATTGGGTAGCCATTTCCTTCTCCAGTGGATCTTCCTGACCCAGGGTTTGAACCCGGGTCTCCAGCACTGCAGGCAGATTCTTTTCCATTTGAGCCACCAGGGCTGTCTAAAGGAGACATAATTTAGGTAAGGTTTCTCAACCTTATACCATTGAAATTTTGGACTGAATAATTCTTGGTTTTGAGGGCTATCCTGTGCACTGCAAGGGATTTAGTAGCATCCCTGGCCTTTATCCATTACATGTCAGTAGTAGATATGCAGTTGTGATAAACATACATTTCTCTAGTTGTTGCCAGATGTCACTTAGGGGGCAAAATTGCTCCCTGCTGAGAACTATACTTTAGGTTCACAGACAAACATGCACACGCACGTTGAAAGTAAAAGGATAGAAAAGTATGTGCCACCTAACATGAATCATTAAAGCACTGGAGTAACTATGTTAATATCAGACAAGATAGACTTTAAGACAAGAAATATTATTATAGATAAAGAGGGACTCTTCATAAGGCCGTCAGGAAGATACAAAAATTATGAATGTGTATACACCTAAAAACATCTTAAAAACACATGAAGCAAACCCGACAGACTTGAAAAGAGAGATATATAATTCAATGATAATGAGTCAGTTCTGTCGCTCAATCGTGTCCGACTCTTTGTGACCCCATGGACCGCAGTACAACAGGCTTCCCTGTCCATCACCAACTCCTGGAGCCTACTCAAACTCATGTCCATCGTGCTGGTGATGCCATCCAACTGTCTCATCCTCTGTTGTCCCCTTCTCCTCCCACCTTCAATCTTTCCCAGCATCAGGGTCTTTTCCAGTGAGTCAGTTCTTCACATCAGGTGGCCAAAGTATTGGAGTTTCAGCTTTAGCAACAGTTCTTCCAATGAATATTCAGGACTGATTTCCTTTAAGATGTATTGGTTGGACCTCCTTGCAGTCCAAGGGACTCTCAAGAGTCTTCTTCAACACCACAGTTCGAAAGCATCAATTCTTTGGCACTCAGCTTTCTTTATAGTCCAACTCTCACATCCATACGTGACTACTGGAAAAACCATAGCTTTGACTAGATGGACCTTTGTTGGCAAAGTAATGTCTCTGCTTTTTAATATGCTGTCTAGGTTGGTCATAACTTTTCTTCCAAGGAGTAAGCATCTTTTAATTTCATGGCTGCACTCACCATCTGCAGTGATATTGGAGCCCCCAAAATAAAGTCCGTCACTATTTCCATTGTTTCCCTACCTATTTGCCATGAAATGATGGGACCAGGTGCTATGATCTTAGTTTTCTGAATGTTGAGTTTTAAGCTAACTTTTCCACTCTCCTCTTTCATTTTCATCAAGAGGCTCTTTAGTTCTTCACTTTCTGCCGTAAGAGTGCATATCTGCATATCTGCATCTGAAGTTATTGATATTTATCCCAGCAATCTTGAGTCCAGCTTGTGCTTCATGCAGCCTGGCATTTCTCATCATGTCCTCTACATATAAGTTAAATAAGTAGGGTTACAATATGCAGGATGACTTGAAAAGAGAGATATGCAGTTCAACTATAATGAGTAAGGACTTCTATTCAGTTCAGTTCAGTCCAGTCGCTCAGTCGTGTCCGACTCTTTGCGACCCCATGAATCGCAGCATGTCAGGCCTCCCTGTCCATCACCAACTCCCAGAGTTCACTCAGACTCACGTCCATCAAGTCAGTGATGCCATCCAGCCATCTCATCCTCTGTCATCCCCTTTTCCTCCTGCCCCCAATCCCTCCCAGCATCAGAGTCTTTTCCAATGAGTCAACTCATTGCATGAGGTGGCCAAAGTACTGGAGTTTCAGCTTCAGCATCATTCCCTCCAAAGAAATCCCAGGGCTGATCTCCTTCAGAATGGACTGGTTGGATCTCCTTGCAGTCCAAGGGACTCTCAAGAGTCTTCCCCAACACCACAGTTCAAAAGCGTCAATTCTTTGGCACTCAGCTTTCTTCACAGTCCAACTCTCGCATCCATACATGACCACTGGAAAAACCATAGCCTTGACTAGACGGACCTTTGTTGGCAAAATAATGTCTCTGCTTTTGAATATGCTATCTAGATTGGTCATAACTTTTATTCCATGGAGTAAGCATCTTTTAATTTCATGGCTGCACTCACCATCTGCAGTGATTTTGGAGCCCAAAAAAATAAAGTCTGACACTTTCCACTGTTTCCCCATCTATTTCCCATGAAGTGATGGGACCAGATGCCATGATCTTCGTTTTCTGAATGTTGAGCTTTAAGCCAACTTTTTCACTCTCCTCTTTCACTTTCATCAAGAGGCTTTTTAGTTCCTCTTCACTTTCTGCCATAAGGGTGGTGTCATCTGCATATTCTCCCGGCAATCTTGATTCCAGCTTGTGCTTCTTCCAGCCCAGCGTTTCTCATGATGTACTCTGCATATAAGTTAAATAAGCAGGGTGACAATATCCAGCCTTGACGTACTCCTTTTCCTATTTGGAACCAGTCTGTTTTTCCGTGTCCAGTTCTAACTGTTGCTTCCTGACCTGCATATAGGTTTCTGAAGAGGCAGGTCAGGTGGTCTGGTATTCCCATCTCTTTCAGAACCTTTTGGCTAAGATCAAGTGTAGGACTTCTATACCTTTCTCTCAATAATTGAAAGTGCACCTGGATAAAAATCTTCAAGATTACAGAAGATTTGAACAACACCATAAACCTATTTGACCTAACTGGCATTTATATAACAGTCTACCCAACAAGAGGTGACAAGAATACACAGAAGAACCGTACAAAACAGATCTTCACATCCCAGATAATCACGATGGTGTGATCACTCACCTAGAGCCAGACATCCTGGAACATGAAGTCAAGTGGGCCTTAGAAAGCATCACTACGAACAAAGCTAGTGGAGGTCAGGGAATTCCAGTTGAGCTATTTCAAATCCTGAAAGATGATGCTGTGAAAGTGCTGCACTCAATATGCCAACAAATTTGGAAAACTCAGCAGTGGCCACAGGACTGGAAAAGGTCACTTTTCATTCTGATCCCAAAGAAAGGCAATGCCAAAGAATGCTTAAACTACCACACAATTGCACTCATCTCACATGCTAGTCAGAGAAGGCAATGGCACCCCACTCCAGTACTTTGCCTGGAAAATCTCATGGGCGGAGGAGCCTGGTAGGCTGAAGTCCATGGGGTCGCTAAGAGTAGGACACGACTGAGCGACTTCACTTTCACTTTTCACTTTCATGCACTGGACAAGGAAATGGCAACCCACTCCAGTGTTCTTGCCTGGAGAATCCCAGGGACAGAGGAGCCTGATGGGCTGCCGTCTCGGGTCGCACAGAGTTGGACACGACTGAAGCGACTTAGCAGCAGCAGCAGCATCAGCACATGCTAGTAATGCTCAAAATTCTCCAAGCCAGGCTTCAGCAATATGTGAACCGTGAACTTCCTGATGTTCAAGCTGGTTTTAGAAAAGGCATAGGAACCAGAGATCAAATTGCCAACATCCGCTGGATCATGGAAAAAGCAAGAGAGTTCCAGAAAAACATCTATTTCTGCTTTATTGACTATGCCAAAGCCTTTGACTGTGTGGATCACAATAAACTGTGGGAAGTTGTGACAGAGATGGGAATACCAGACCACCTGACCTGCCTCTTGAGAAATCTGTATGCAGGTCAGGAAACTGGACATGGAACAACAGACTGGTTCCAAATAGGAAAAGGAGTATGTCAAGGCTGGATATTGTCACCTTGCTTATTTAACTTACATGCAGAGTACATCATGAGAAATGCTGGACTGGGAGAAACACAAGCTGGAATCAAGATTGCCGGGAGAAATATCAAAAACCTCAGATATGCAGATGACACCACCCTTATGGCAGAAAGTGAAGAGGAACTAAAAAGCCTCTTGATGAAAGTGAAAGAGGAGAGTGAAAAAGTTGGCTTAAAGCTCAACATTCAGAAAACGAAGATCATGGCATGTGGTCCCATCACTTTATGGGAAATAGATGGGGAAACAGTGGAAAGTGTCAGACTTTATATTTCTGGGCTCCAAAATCACTGCAGATGGTTATTGCAGCCATGAAATTAAGAGCCACTTACTCCTTGGAAGGAAAGTTATGTCCAGCCTAGATAGCATATTCAAAAGCAGAGACATTATTTTGCCAACAAAGGTCCGTCTAGTCAAGGCTATGGTTTTTCCAGTGGTCATGTATGGATGTGAGAGTTGGACTGTGAAGAAAGGTGAGTGGCAAAGAATTGATGCTTTTAAACTGTGGTGTTGGGGAAGACTCTTGAGAGTCCCTTGGACTGCAAGGAGATCCAACCAGTCCATTCTGAAGGAGATCAGCCCTGGGATTTCTTTGGAAGGAATGATGCTAAAGCTGAAACTCCAGTACTTTGGCCACCTCATGCAATGAGTTGACTCATTGGAAAAGACTCTGATGCTGGGAGGGATTGGGGGCAGGAGGAGAAGGGGATGACAGAGGATGAGATGGCTGGATGGCATCACTGACTCAATGGACGTGAGTCTGAGTGAACTCTGGGAGTTGGTGATGGACAGGGAGGCCTGGCGTGCTGCGATTGATGGGGTTGCAAAGAGTCTGACACGACTGAGCAACTGAACTGAACTGAACTACCCAAGAAAGGTAAAATATACATACTTTTTAAGCACATGGGCTTCCCTGGTGGTTCAGACAGTAAGGAATCTGCCTGTAATGTGGGAGACCTGGGTTCGATCCCTGGGTCAGGAACATCCCGTGGAAAAGGAAATGGCAACCCATTCCAGTATTCTTGCTTGGAGAATTCCATGGACAGAGGAGTCTGGTGGGCTATAGCCCATGGGGTCACAAAGAGTTGGATACAACTGAGCAAGTAACTCTTTCACCTTCACTTTTTTTAAAGTCATGCATGGAACATTCTATAGAATAGATCATATGCTTAGCCATAAAACAAGCCTTATTAAATTTTAAAAGATTGAGATCATATAAAGAATGTGATCAAAAGGAATTTTAGTTGGACTCAACAACAAAAAAAATTTGGTAATAATTGAAATAGTATGTATAGTTTTATGACATGCATCAGTATCTCTTAATAATCTTACTGTTTAGTCTTGCCTATTTTTTGCTCTTCCTGAGTCTCTTGCAAGTATTTAAGAAATTTTGAATAGATAATGTATTTACATGGTCCAATAGAAAAGAAATTGAAAAGAGACACATTGAAAAATGTATGCCCCAGGACTTACCTGGTGATTCAGTGGCTAAGATTCTGCGCTCCCAATGCAGGGGGCCTGGGTTCTATCCCTGGTTAGGGAACTGGACCCCACAGCCACAACTGAGAGTTCACCAGCCACAACTGAAGATCCCTCATGCTGCAATGAAGGTCGATCAAGGGCCTGACTGCAACTAAGACCCCGGGCAGCTAAGTAAATAAATAAATAAATAAATAAATAAGCCCCAACCCCCTCTATTTATTTCTCCTTGACATTGTAGTAACCACTTTTGTAAATTGTTTGTCTTTCCTTTATTTCTTCATGTAAATGTAAGCATATGCAAATATAAATGCTAATTTCTACTCTTCTCTATAAAAGATAGTATATCCCATGTCCTTTGTCAGGTGTCAGGGAATGTTTAACAGGAGGATTCCTACGTGCTATTTCTCATAAATCCTCTGTTTCTTATCAGTGGAATGGCAAGCCACTCCCAGGACTGAGGTCATAGGATGAGACAGGCTTGAATCTACTTCAGTAAACATTCTCCTTATGACAAAACTGCTTAGTCTCGATCCTCTTTCTTGAGATATGGATTGTCTTCTGACCTTGTGACCATTATTAATCCCTTGTTCCCTTGGTAACGGTTGCTGTACGTTTGGTTTTCTGATCTTTATCATTGTCAAAAGAAATTTTTTGTACAACAGCCTATATATACTCACACAAAGATCATTAAAGCACCTTTGCTCCATCAGAGCTTGGGTCCCTGTGTCTTTCTTTCTTTCTCTCTCTCCCTCCCTCTGGCTCTCTCTTTCACTTTCTTATTGTCGACTCTGGACTACCAGGTTCTGGTCCATTAAAGAACCCCAACAAGTGGCGCCCAGAACAGGGACTCTGGTATACGTGGTATTTCGGACGGAGTGACTCAGGGCTTATTGAGGTCGGGACCTGTTGAGGTCGGTAAGTACTAAGACACAGGTCAAATGGCTGGAAAGCCCCATCATTTCTCTACTTTACTTCACCATTTGTTTAAAGCTCAGGGACTTTTGGTTTCATGCCAATGAATAGAGGCTTGCTTTCAAACAGTGGTTAAATGTAATCCTTGGTTCCCTGATAAAGGCAGTTTTGATTTAGAAATTTGGCATTAGGTCAAAGAAAATGTTGAACGAGCTGCCAGGCAGGGAGAAAATATTCCAATTGATTTCTGGCCCCTATGGGCTCTCATTAAAGCTGTAATTCTACCATTTCAAGGTAAATTCTAGCCCTCCCAATATTCGACAACAGACAAAACACTTATTACATGAATATAAATTAAATGATAAAACTTTACAAAAGGCCCAACTAGAGCAACATAAAATATTTCAAAAATTTTCCTACTAGCCCTGCCCCGGCTGCTCCAAATGCTTTTCCTGGGTCAGGAAGATCCCCTGGAGAAGGCAGTGGCAACCCACTCCAGTATTCTTGCCTGGAGAATCCCATGAATGGAGGAGTTTGGGCTACAGTCCACAGGTCGCAAAGAGTCGGACACGACTGAGCGATTTCACTTTCTTTCTGCCAGCAGGCACAAATCCAGAAGTCTCTCCTTTGCTAGAACCTAATAATTCTGATAACGACTCTCCTGAGATGTTTTTTGACACCCAAACTGGCAATGCTTTTCTGAACAATAATGATAAGTTCTTAGCACAAACTCATATTTGCAAAAAATCAGCACTTACTCGCTCTCCTCTGCGACAGAGGCTCTCTGAATTACTGGCTTTGCAATCGCAAGTCTCTGAAGCTTATGGTTTCTCCGTTCTTTCCAGTTTTAAGAAATCCTGATACTCAAGAGCACATAAATACCTCAATATGATGGTATTAATCTTTTTTACATGCAACAAATGAAAAAGGCTGTAACTATGTATGGCCCACATTTGCCTTTTACTAAAGAGCTTCTAAATGTTGTGGCATCTTCTATTGGAAACTTTATTCTCTATGATTGGCAAGTTTTAATAAAAGCTCTCTTTAAACCAGGAGAATATCTTCAATGGACAGTGTGTTTTCATGATATAGGCAGAGATCAAGCTAACAAGAATGCTCGAGCTGGCACTCCTCAAAACCAAATTACTTTTGAAATGTTAACTGGCGCTAAACAATTTGATACCATAGAAGCTCAAATACAATGCCCTCCCTTGTTGCATGAACAATTAAAAACAGTGGCCCTTGAAGCTTGGGATCCAATTACTCCTCAAGAAGAGCCTACAGGTAGCTACACTAAAATAGTACGAGGACCTAACGAAAATTATGCTGATTTTTTAGCTAGATTAGAAACTGCTATTTCCCATACTGTAATCGGAGAAGAAACCAAAAAACAGCTAGAGAAATTACTTGCTTATGAGAATGCAAATCAGGAATGTCAAAAAGCTGTCACTCCAATTCATGAGACTGGGACTATTGTTGATTATTTGAAGGCTTGTCACAATCTAGGATCAAAAACTCAAAAGATACAAATGCTAGCTGAAACAATGGCTGGTACCTTTAAAAAGGGAAATAAAGGATGTTTTACAAGTGGAGATAAGGACCATTTAAAAAGGGACTGCCCTAAGAAGGCTAATAAAATCCTCCAAAAATCTGCTCGTGCTGCCATAGAGGAATGCATTGGGCCAAAGATTGTAAATCTAAATTTGATATTTAAGGAAAACCTATTCCAGGAAACTCCAAGCAGGGGACTCCCCAGGTCCCCTTCAAAAAAAACCAGGGGCAAATTCTATCTTTTCCCTCAAACCCTCAACATCCAGCAGTGCTGCCATCGATATACCAGCCCTAAATGATTTTTTCCTTTACCCTCCAACAGTCCCTTCTAAAATACCTACTGGACTTTTTGGACCTCTGCCCCCACAAACCTTTGGTCTTTTATTTGGCCGATCTAATTTGACTTCTAAAGGAATTACTGTTCACCCTGGAATAATTGATTCAGATTATAAAGGAGAGATTCAAATTATGATGTCATCTCAGATTCTATGACAATTCAAAAAGGGGGACAAAATTGCTCAATTTACTTCTTTTACCTTACATTTTTATTAACTCCTCTAATGATGTATGGACAGGCAGATTCAGCAGTACAGATTAAAACAATCCTTATGGACATCATTGGTATCTGAATATGCCCGACCAAATATAAATATCAAAATTAATGGTAAAAGATTTTCTGGTCTCCTCGACACTGGATCTAATATTACTATTATTTCCAAACACTTATGGCCCAAATCCTGGCCTATACAAAAAAATCTCTTGCCAAATTGCAGGAATTTCTCAAACCAAAGTACAAGAAAATTATCAAAATGTTCAAATCTACCCATATGAAAGACCAAAAGGCCAGCCTGCAACATTAAGACCTTATGTGATAGATGCACCCCTTAATCTAATAGGAAGGGACTTACTTATGCAATGGCAAACTCAGATATACACTCCACATGTTTCCTAAGGGCCACTGCTCATTTAACAAACAAAGCAATTATTAAAATAACTTGGAAGAATGACAAGCCTATTTGAACAGAGCAATGGCCCCTTACGAAAGATAAATTACAGGCTACTAAAGAACTTATAGACACACAATTAGGATTAAAACATATTGAGGAATCTTGCTCTCCTTGAAACTCTCCTTTTTTTGTTATAATAAAGAAATCTAACAAATGGTATCTCTTAACAGACCTTAGAAAAGCTAATGCATCTATGAAACCTATGGGGCATTACAACCAGGGATCCTATCACCTACTGCTGCTGCTGCTCCTGCTAAGTCGCTTCAGTCGTGTCCGACTCTGTGCGACCCCAGAGATGGCAGCCCACCAGGCTCCCCCGTCCCTGGGATTCTCCAGGCAGGAACACTGGAGTTGGTTGCCATTTCCTTCTCCAATGCATGAAAGTGAAAAGTAAAAGTGAAGCCGCTCGGTCGTGTCCCGTGTCCAACTCTTCGTGACCCCATGGACTGCAGCCTACCAGGCTCCTCTGTCCATGGGAGTTTCCAGGTAAGAGTACTGGAGTGGGGTGCCATTGCCTTCTCCTACTATTCCTCAAAATTGGCACATTATTATTACTGATTTACAAGATTGCTTTTTTAATATACCTTTACACCCTTTAGACTGGGAGAGATTCACTTTCACTCTCCCTTATCCTAATCATATCGGGCCTCATTAAAGATTTCAATAGACTGTTTTACCTCAAGGTATGCTTAACAGTCCTACTATTTGTCAAAATTTTGTAGCCAAGGCTTTACATGCAATGTGACAGCAATTCCCTCATGCATATATCATTAATAATCTACTGTAACTATAAAAAGGAGAAATGATATTTTTGACACTGAATGGCCATGATATTCTTTAGACTCCAGAGAAAACTGATTAAAATAAAATCTTTTTTGAAATTGCAAAACCGATTCTTCTTACATGTGCAGTTAGGAAAAGGTTAACTTGTTAAAATACTTTTTTGAGCTCCAATTCTGTCTGGGAAACAAAAATAGGCCTAAGAAAAAAACCTAAAGTTAATTCTTATCATGTCCTTGGGATACACAGCCCACTCTATCTGGAACTCCAGTCATAAACAAATTGATAGAACTCAAGAAAAAAAAAGTATATATGTATATCAAGATATTTTAAATTTCAAGCGGAAAACTCTATCTAAAATTATCTATGTCTCAATGTATGTCTTTGTTTTTGGATAATATGAAGTTAATGAACTCTATTTAAATTCAAATTCACGTGAACTGAAAAATATTCAATATAATGTTTATTTAAATATAAATATAATTTAAATATAATTATTTGCCAATCTAATTAAGACATGTCTTAACTCATCAATATTATATAATACTTTTATTATGCCTAAGTTTAAGGTAAACTAAATTTGTCAACAAAAAGGTAACTCTTTATATATATATATATAAATGAGATGAAAACTTTTAGATAAACTCTATTAAAAATAGTTATATTTTTAATATAATAATCTATTATAATCTAAAATAATCTCTTAGGATTGGGGTAACTTAAATTTCTAGAATTGTACTAAACTAAATGATAAAAGTTTATTAAATAGCTAGGTCATTTCCAAATAAAATAAAATTTTGAAATATTAATTACTGAACATTAACTTCCTCTTACAGAAAGTCTTTCTTACAGAAAAACTAAAGAGATTTTAGACTATTAATAAATATATTATATAATGTATATATATATTTATATATAAATATAAATAGTCCTTGACTGTACCTTATGTTTTTTCTTCAAGTTATCCTAGAGATGTTGCCATATTAGAACAAAGTTCCCCATTCTTTTATAACTTCAAGGTAGGAGATGCAGGATGTGAGTTTGATCCCTGGGTTGGGAAGATCCCCCTGGAGAAGGAAATAGCAACCCACCCCAGTATTCTTGCCTGGGAAATCCCATGGATAGAGGAGCCTGGCAGGCTACAGTCCATGGGATCACAAAGAGTCAGACACAGCTGGGCAAAGCACACAGTCTGTTGTGTGGACATACCATAATTTAGTCTTTTGGTGGATGCTAGAGTTGTTTCCAGTCTTACTGTAACCAAATCGTATTCCACTGGATACCCTTGAACATCTTGTACAAGTGTGGTTGTACCTGTGAGGTAGATTCCAAGAAGTAAGATTGCTGGCTTAAAAGGTAAATACATTTGCAATTTTGGGTGATATTGCCAGCGTCTTCTCATTAGAAGTTGTACCATTTTCCACTCTTAACAGCAATGAAAGTGCCTGTTTTCCCAGTCTTGCCAAAAGAGTGTGTTGTCAGACTTGGGTTTTTGTCAGTTTGAGAGATAAGAATGGTGTTTCAGTGTCTTGAATTTGCATTTCTCTTATAAATAATGATGAATATCTTTCCAAAAGCTTAAGAGCCATTTATAATTTCTTCCTGTGAATTATCTATTTATATAATATTTATATGAATTATCTATTTCTTTATTTTTTCCTATGGACTTGTCTTTTTCTTGATTCTAGGACCTTTTAATATTATATACTAAGGGAGATTCCAGAGAAGGCAATGGCAACCCACTCCAGTACTCTTGCCTGAAAAATCCCATGGACAGAGGAGCCTGGTAGACTGCAGTCCATGGCGTCGCACAGAGTCAGACACGACTGAGCGACTTCACTTTCACTTTTCACTTTGATGCATTGGAGAAGGAAATGGCAACCCACTCCAGTGTTCTTGCCTGGAGAATCCCAGGGATGGGGGAGCCTGGTGGGCTGCCGTCTCTGGGGTCGCACAGAGTCAGACACAACTGAAGTGACTTAGCAGCAGCAAGGGAGATTCACCCCTTTGTCTGTGATGAGTTGCAAATATTTTTTTCAGTTTATCTTTTTTAACCTTGATTATGTGTTTTCCTGGGCTTCCCAGGTGGCACTAGTGGTAAAGAACCTGCCTGCCAGTACAGGAGACATAAGAGACATGGGTTCAGTCCCTAGGTAGGGAAGATCCCCTGGAGAAGGAAATGGCAACCCACACCAGTATTCTTGCCTAGAGAATCCCCATGGACAGAGGAGCCAGGTGGGCTACAGTGCATAGGGTTGCAAAGAGTCAGACATAACTGAAGTGATTTGCATGTTTTCCTCCTCAGAAGTTTGTTGTTGTTGCTATCAAGTACTGGAATTTTTACTTCTAAGTTGTCTGGACTTCATTATTAGAAAGGTGCTCCCCAAATATCTACTTAGTTATCCTAACACCAGTTACTAAAAAGTTCATGTTGACCCTGCTCATTTGAGATGCCTTCTCTATCATATCTTAAATACCTGTATGTATTTAAAATCTGTTAGGGCTAATGTCTCTCACTGATCTTTTTTCCACCTGTTTTCCTAGTTCTTGTCTGTTTAGTTTTGTGTGTGGCTATAGATTTCTGTGAGCTATTTCAAATCCTAAATGATGATGCTGTGAGAGTGCTGCACTCAATATGTCAGCAAATTTGGAAAACTCAGCAGTGGCCACAGGACTCAAAAAGGTCAGTTTTCATTCCAATCCCAAAGAAAGGCAATGCCAAAGAATACTCAAACTACCACACAATTGCACTCATCTCACATGCTAGTAAAGAAAATGCTCAAAATTCTCCAAGCCAGGCTTCAGCAATACTTAAGCCATGAACTTCCAGATGTTCAAGCTGGTTTTAGAAAAGGCAGAGGAAGCAGAGATCAAATTGCAACATCCTTTGGATCATCGAAAAAGCAAGAGTTCCAGAAAAACATCTACTTCTACTTTATTGACTATGCCAAAGCCTTTGACTGTGTGGATCACAACAAACTGGAAAATTCTTCAAGAGATGGGAATACCAGACCACCTGTCCTTCCTACTGAGAAATCTGTATGTAGGTCAAGAAGCAACAGTTAGAACTGGACATGGAAAAACAGACTGTTTCTAAATCTAGAAAGGAGTATGTCAAGGCTGTATATTGTCACCCTGGTTATTTAACTTATATGCAGAGTATATCATGTGAATTGCTGGACTGGATGAAGCACAAGCTGGACTCAAGATTGCTGGGAGAAATATCAATAACCTCAGATATGCAGATGATACCACCTTTATAGCAGAAAGTGAAAACTAAAGAGCCTCTTGATGAAAGTGAAAGAGGGTGAAAAAGTTGGCTTAAAATTCAAAATTCAGAAAACTAAGATCATGGCATCTGGTCCCATCACTTCATGGCAAATAGGTGGGGAAACAGTGGAAACAGTGAGAGACTTTATTTTTTTTGGCTCCAAAATCACTGCAGATGGTGAGTGCAGCCATGAAATTAAAAGACACTTGCTCCTTGGAAAAAAAGTTATGACCAACCTAGACAGCATATTAAAAAGCAAAGACATTACTTTGCCGACAAAGGTCTGTCTAGTCAAGGCTATGGTTTTTCCAGTAGTCATGTATGGATGTGAGAGTTGGACTGTAAAGAAAGCTGAGCACCAAAGAATTGATGCTTTTGAACTGTGGTGTTGAAGAAGACTCTTGAGAGTCTCTTGGACTGCAAGGAGATCCAACCAGTCAATCCTCAAGGAAATCAGTCCCTAATATTCATTGGAAGGACTGATGCTGAAGCTGAAACTCCAATACTTTGGCCACCTGAGGCGAAGAACTGACTCATTGGAAAAGACCCTGATGCTGGGAAAGATTGATGGCCGGAGGAGAAGGGGACAACAGAGGATGAGCTGGTTGGATGGCATCACTGACTCGATGGACATGAGTTTGAGTAAGTTCCGGGAGTTGGTGATGGACAAGGAAACCTGGCGTGCTGAGGTCCATGGGGTTACAAAGAGTTGGACATGACTGAGCAGCTGAACTGAACTGAACTGATAGAATTCTCTAGTTCCTGCCCAAATGCCTACTGGTATTTTTATTGGTATAGTGTTGAATTTAAGACTTAATGTGAGAAGAATGATTTTTAGAATGTTGATTCTTCCTATTCAAGGACCTCCTATGCCTTTGCAGTTTTCAATACTCTTGTGTTCTTCAGGAATATTTTTGAGTTTTCCTCTTCAGTTGTGCACATTTCTTATACCTAGGTATTTTACATTTTTGTTATTATTATATTAATGAATGAGGTCTTGTCCACTATGTCTTTAAACTGTACTATTGTTCTGGAATGCTTTTGTTTTAAATTTGTGTGCGTGCTAAATCACTTCAGTTGTGTCTGACTCTTTGCTACCCTGTGGACTGTAGCCTACCAGGCTCCTCTGTCCAAGGGATTCTCTGGGAAAGAATACTGGAGTGGGTTGCTGTGCCCTTCTCCAGGGGAATCTTCCTGACCCAGGGTTCAAATCTGCATCTCTTACATCTCCTGCATTGACAAGTGGATTCTTTACCACTAGCACCACCTGGGAAGCCCTATTTAAATTTGCTTAGCTACATTATTTTTTATTTTCATTTCCATAGCCCAGGATAGTTCCTGAAAATTATCAAAGGCTTTTTACTATATTTCTGCTTTGAAATGAAGTATTGGGTTGGCCAAAAAGATCATTTGGGCTTTTTCTATAAGGAAAAATCCCAACAAGCTTTTTGGCCAATCCAGTATCTTGAAAATTAATGTAAAAAATCAAAGTACTGAAAATGGCTTAGGGCTTCTAGTGTGATTGTTAGTAATGGTGGATTTATCTTAAGTTTTGAAGGCAGAGAAGGCTGAATCCAGAATGCATTTTGATATTGATTTGGTGGAGGCTGGCTTGAAATCCTGAAATCACATGTATTAGAGATACACTGAATATTTTGGCTAATTGTTGAATGGTAAGTTGTGAAAATTCATATTTGGCCAAGACCAAACCAAAATATCACCATCTTAGAATTAACCCGAGTTCCATAAATCTGATATTCTATTCAGGGATGCATTGTTACTGCAATTTTATTAGAAATGTCAGTCATCATATTTTCAAAGTTTGAGATTACAGAGTATAATTTCTCAGCACTGTCAGCTTCTAGATTGCATGAGAGTTCATTACGTCAGATGTGTGTGACACCAAAGAGATAACTTGAAATTAAATACAACTCTAGAAGTTTGTTTTGTGATATTAATACATGCTCAGTTGCTTCAGTCATGTCAGACTCTTTGTGACCCTATGGACTGTAGCCCGTCAGGCTCCTCTGTCCAGGGGTTCTCCAGGCAAGAATACTGGAATGGGTTGCCATGCCCTCCAAGGAATTTTTCCAACCCAGGGATCCAACCCGTGTCTTTTATGTCTCCTGAATTGGCAGGCAAGTTCTTTACTGCTAGCACCACCTGGGAAGCCCTTGCGGTATTAATGGTACGAAACAATTCTACACGGATTAGAATTATAACCTAATGTCTGCTATTCTATCTTGTCTTGTTACTTAAGGTTTTAGGTTATTTGTTGACTTAACCACATATATTATTTTTCCTTAAGTTATTTAGCAATTGCACTGTTCATTCAACAAACATTCACTGTCTGTTTACCTATTTATTTCTTAATAATGTATTCCTTTTTAAAAGTCATTTATTGAGGTATAGTTTACATACAGTAAAATTCATTTATTTTACATATACAGTCAAGTGAGTTTTTCCCCCCACACACCCTTGTGTGATCACCACCAAAATCAAGGTATAGAACATCCATCCCTCCAACAGAGTCCTCATGAACCTTTGCAGGCCATGCCCTACCTCCTATCCCAGCCCTCAGCAACTACTGATCTATTTGCTGTCCTGATAGTTTTGCCTTTTCTAAAACTCAAGGTGAATGAAGTCATATATTAGCTACCCTTTTGTGTCTAGCTTCTTTCGCTTAGCATAATATTTTTGCAGCTCTGTGTATATTGCTAGTCTGTTCCTTTGTTATTACTGAGCAGTATTCCATTGCATGGGTGTATCAGGGTTTACTTGCATATTCACCATTTGTTGAACATTTGGGTTTTTTTTTTTTTCAGTTCTGGGTATTATAAATAAAAGCCACTATGAACATTTGTCTACACATATTTGTGTGGGCATGTTTTTTTCATTTCTGTTGGATAAATACTCAAGAGTGAGATTTCTGGGTTGTATGGTAAGTGGATATATAACGTTAGAAAAACTTGGCAACCTTTTTCAAAGGGACTAAACATTTTGCATTCCCTGCAGCAGTGTGGAAGATTGCCTTACAGCCTTACCGATTTTTGTTACTTAGGAATTTTCAATTTTAGCCATCCTAGTGTGAAGTGGTATCTCATTGTTTTAACTTGCATCTATCTCCCGTGATCAGTGATGTGAAACTTCTTGTGTTTATTTGCCATCCATATACCTTGTTTGGTGCACTGTTCATATTTTTGGCCCATTTTAAAACTTTTTTGGGGTCTTCTTGTTGAGTTGTGCTTTTATATTTTCTGGGTACAAATTCTTTATCAAATAAGAAGTTTGCAGTTTTCCTCCCTGTCTGTGGCTTGTCTTTCATTTCCTTAGCAATGTCTTTTGAAGGGTAGAAGTTTTAAATTTTTGACCAAGTCTAATTTGTCAGTTTTTCCTTTTATGGTTTTTACTTTTTGTGTCCATCTTAATACATTCTTAATGAGTTAACTTTTGTATATAAAATCAACAGCTCTCACAGTTATTAATCAGCATTTATTCTTGATTCTCTTTACATACAAAAGCACGTAAGGCTATCTGTACTCCACATGACAAATAGGCTTTGTAATAAATATAAAAGACATGCCTTGTTTATATTACTTATGTTGATATGCTAGTCACATGTGATGGCATTCTATGTATATGTTATGGCATGATCATTGGTCACTAACAGTAAGAAAAATACCCAGTACTCACCATTGCAGGAGATGAGACATTCAGTTACTTCTGAAGTCTGAAGCTGATTTTTGCCTCAGTCAAACTTCGGGACATCCTTAATTTATTTTGATTAGTTCCTTGCTATTTTGGTATTGTCTATTAATGACAGATTTTAGTCTTTCCCTAAAGAGACCCAAGTAAACCCAACCATGATTTTCGCAGAATTAAGTCATGTGTTGACTAGCCCAGCGTTTGTGGCTATTTATTGTACAGAGATTGGAGAAGGAAATGGCAACCCACTCCAGTGTTCTTGCCTGGAGAATCCCAGGGACAGAGGAGCCTAGTGGGCTGCCGTCTATGGGGTCGCACAGAGTCAGACACGACTGAAGCAACTTAGCATTGTACAGAGACACAGACCTTCCTCACAAAGACTGCTGTGGGAGTGCTGTGTGCAGGGGGTTATTAAGAAATTAGCTTTATGATCCCTCTGGAGCTGCTGCTTCCTCCTCTGGGAATCAAAAGAGTGGTTTGGATTAGGCTTGTAGTCTTTAACATTTCATGTGGGTTCTCACTGCCATCCAGACACATAGACTTTTAAAATGACATAGCATCCCGTCACTGTAGCAGAATAATTGTGACCCAGCTTTATTAGTTGCTTAAATGCAGTTAATATTTTGCTGAGTTTTTCAGGTTTAAGAGACTATGTTGTGGTGCCAGGCAGTGGGAAAAGGAAATAAAGATAAGGGTTCTGCCCCCAGGGAGTTAACACCGAGTGGAACACAGTGCACCAAAAGCCAGGTCAGGCTATGTGGCGAGGTTAGGGCATATGGGGATCACTGTAGGTCATAATACAGGAAACACAGGAACATAATACAGGAAACAGATTGTGGATCTCAATTGCCCTTTGGGAGTTCTGAGGCTCTATTATGTTAAAAGATTGGTGAATATTCCTGAGCGACACACACAAAGGCTTGGGTTGACTTAGATCTGCCTGAAGAATGATCTTGGTGTGTTTGAAAACAGTTAAGATAATTGGGGGATGTTGTGCCTGCCTCGGTTGTTGTATGGAGTTGTACCTGGCTGGGGGAACTGTCAGTTGGCATGTGGACCTTTGGCCTACAGAGGACAGTATAAAAAGTCTGATGGGAAAAGGGGCTGTGGCATCTCAACAAGACCCACAGACATCTTGGCTCCCACTGTGGCAGTCACTCACCACCTGTGTGAGTGAGGGGACAGAAGAACTGTGCACTTGGATGGCTTCTGGGCCTCTCGTGGAGATGAAGCTGCTGTGCCTGATGTATTTCCTGTCCCATATCCTTCTCTAAAGGGATTCCCAGGTGACTCAGTGATAAAGAAACCACCCGCCAATGCAGGAGATGCAGGAGACATGGGTTTGATCCCTGGGTTGGGAAGACCCCCCCCCCCCCCCCCGGAGGAGGAAATGGCAACCTACTCCAGTATTCTTACCTGGGAAATCCCATGGGCAGAGGAGCCTGGTGGGATACAGTCCCTGGGGTCACAAAAAATCAGATGTAACTGAGCACATGCACACATGCACACACACATTCTTCTCTAAAGCTAAGTAAATATTGTATTAACTGAAAGCCTGTTTGTGTCTTGGGAGTCTTATTGCCAGCTTGAACCCATCACTGCAGCTTCATAGCTACCTGGGAATGAGAGGTTAGTGATACGAGCTGGGGAGATGCCTGTAGAGCAGTTGTGTTGGGGATAAGGAGGACCTGAATCAGGCTTATAGCAAGGAGACGATGAGAATAGTGAATATCTGTACCCATCATGGCCACTGAGACTCCTGTTAGCAGTTCTGGCAAGTGGTCTGGGAGAGCAGAACTCCATCTACAGCTCTGATATAAGGTCTAAATGGGGTCAGAGCTCTTCCTAGTTGTGTGAGCACTTTAATTTCATTATTTTTACTTTTAAAAAATTTAATAAACTGTGCTTCATATGTGCCAAGTACTATTCCAGGCACTTGATATTCACTCACTTAATTCCTCATAACAACCCAATACTGCTTACCATTTACTGATGGGAAAATTGAGGTGCAAAGAAGTAAAGTGGCTTGCTTGAGGCCATCCAGCCTAGCAAACAGTGAAGCTGAGATTTGAACCCAGGCGTTCTGGCTCTAGAATCTGTGCTCTGAACTGTTTCAATTCCTCTAACTTCTCTTCTGCATTCTTCCTGATAGCAAATGAATGGAGTTATTTATTTTTTTAATGTCATCATTGATAACTGAGTCAGTATGCTTACGTGGGTTACAGCTGCACAGAGTTATGTTATTGGGTACTTTCTGGGGAGCACGGATTCCTTATGATTTTGGATGCATATAGCAGTGGGCAGTAGCTTACAGTGAGCAATAGCTAGCTGTGAGCAGTGGTTGGAAGCGAGACCTTAGTTCCCTGACTGGGAATTGAACCCTGGTTACTTGGGTGGAAACCAGGAATCCGAACTGCTAGACCATAGGGGCCAGTGGCTAGAATCTAAATCCCCAGTCCTTGTCTACCATGAAAGGAAGAATCTGATAAGGAGACAGAAGGTATAGAAGAAAGTGAAGTATTTATTAGAAAAGCAGAGTACAAGTGGAAAGATTCATGGGTGAACTCAGTGAGAGAGTCACAAGAGTCAAATCTTGGGAAAATTTAAACCTTTATAAGTGGGCAGTCTTCTGCACCTCTATCTTCTTCTTGGCCAGTTGTCTTGCTTTGACCCTGTGGATAATTTGGCTCAGGACATTCCCCTGGGTATGCACACACCTCTCAGTCAAGATGGACTTCATCACAAAGGCATATGGGAGGAAAATAGCAAGACTTACTATGGTCTGGTATCCCCTGCCCTTTTAAAATAATTATTTTTTGTTGGAGGATAATTGCTTTACAACATTGTGTTGGTTTCTGCCATACATCAACATAGATATACATATGTTCCCTCTCTCCTGAACCTCCCTCCCATTTTATCCCACCTTTATCCCACCCTTCTAGGTTGTCACAGAGCCCTGATTGGAGCTCTCTGCACCATCCCTTGCCTTTTTGACCTCTTGAAGACTTTGGCGTGTGTGTCATGTCTCCCTTGCCCCAAGGGTGGGAAATGTATGACCTCTTGATCTTCTAACAGCCCCTCTCTGTTCCTGCCATAAAAGTGTCCAATTTCTGGTTACCCACCCTATTCTTGTTGTTGTTTTTTTACGTGGGAGTGCAGATCTCAAAATGTAGACAGGAGTCTGGTCATAAATATGTAGCCTGGAGCCCATTTGTCTTTTGCTTTGGGAAATGTAAACAGGGGTCTTGTAGTGAATGTCTGGCCTGGAGTCCATTTTTTCCCCCCCAGGAAGTATGAACAGAGGGGCAGATGTAAACGTGTAGCCTGGAGCCCATCTGTCTCCTGGCTCACTTACATGGTACATGGTTGAGGGGAGCACCTACCTTTTGGCTTGTACCCCCATCCTGCTACCAGGGAAGGCTTGTACCACAGCTGTAGGGCCTTACTTCATATCTGTTGACAGATAGGAACTCCCTCAGAGTTCCTCTTGGCATCCTTTGCAGGGCTTATGGCTGTGATGCTCCTGCTTTGCCTTCTTTGTAGCGGAGTGAGGGAGTTTGCTCTGGGAGGAAACCCAGGTAAGGTCTGAGCAATGGGTGTGCACTTGGGGCTTTCTCAGGGCTTCAGACATTGCTCTGTTGAAGGTTTCTTTTGCCTTTTCTTGCGAGAAATCTCATCGTTAATACATGGACTGCCCCACCCAGGCCCTTCAGTCACAACAAAGAAAGCAAATTGTTCCTTGTCCAAAATGAGCCCTATGTGCGTGTACACAGTTGCTCAGTTGTACCTGATTCTGTGTGACCCCGTGGACTGTAGCCCACCAGGCCCCTCTGTCCATGGGACTTTCCAGGCAAGAATACTGGAATGGGCTGCCATTTCCTTCTCCAAGGAATCTTCCAGACCCAGGGTTTGAACCCCAGTCTCCTGCATTGACAGATTCTTTGCCACTGAGCCACTGGGGAAACCTCAATATAATATAATATAATATAATATAATATAATATAATACTGCTGCTAAGTTGCTTCAGTTGTGTCCGACTCTGCGCAACCCCACAGACAGCAGCCCATCAGGCTCCGCCATCCCTGAAACTCTCCAGGCAAGAACACTGGAGTGGATTGCCATTTCGTTCTCCAACGCATGAAAGTGAAAAGTGAAAGTGAAGTCGCTCAGTCGTGTCTGACTCTTCTCAACCCCATGGACTGCAGCCTACTAGGCTCCTCCGCCTATGGGATTTTCCAGGCAAGAGTACTGGAGTGGGTTGTAATATAATATAATATAATATAATATAATATAATATAATATAATATAATATAATATAATATAATATAATACCTCTCACATCAAGTCCTCCACTTATGTGTAGTAGTGATTTATATATTTTATTCATCTTTCATTGTTAGGTGGGTAGATTGAAAGTGACTTTTTCATCATGATTTTTATTCTTTGCTACAAAGCAGTGATAGGCCAACACTGCAAGCAGCCTGATGTTTTACCCCAGTACTCCAGTTTCCTCTCACTGCTGGCTAAGCAGGGGCTGCTAAAGTATACTGTCGACTGAAAACAAAACCCCACAGAACCTAAGAGTTGAGAGTTATGTTTTATTTCAAGGCTTTACTGAGGACTATAGCCTGGGAGTCAGATATGACTTGAGCATGTGCATGTGCATACACACACGCATTTCTGTGTATAGGAAGATGCAGGAGTCTATGCTCCTTGATAACATCAAATTATTCCTTTGATATGTGTCTTAACTATTTAGGGCTAGTACCCTGTTTCTCCCCCATCCTGAATTCTCCTCAGGGTGGCTTCACTGGCTCATGGCTTGATGGTTGGGAAAATTTAGGTACTTGAAAGGCAGGCAACATTCTTTTATTTATTTTTTTACTGAAGTGACAGGCAACATTTTTTTTTCCACAGTACTGTTCAAGTTGTTGGTATTTTCATTGTCCTATTTTGTACCAAATGAAGCATGACACATCCCACTCTATGACTGAAGCTGTAACAGTTGTTTCTGTGTGGTGGCCTAAAATGACAGAAGGTTACTGCTTACTATGGGAGAATCTTCTGGGGTTCCCCTTCCCCGACACACCTCTGTTTTGAGCCCAGAGCAGAACTTGTGTATGGCGTCTAGTAAATTGCAGTCTTATTGTTATAATGACCTGCAGGCACAAAGAAGGAGTAGCTTTGTCATATAAAATTTTAGAGCACTCAGATCACATGTTTAGTGCTATTTTTCCTGTTTTTATTGGTAGAAATGCCTGTGAAAAGGACTTTGTGATCAGCATCTGTCTCTTACTGCTTACTTTCTTTAATATTCCATTTCTTTGTGCATAATGCTTGAATTAAATGTCATAAATGAGGTTGATAAAACTCTTCTTGCCTCACTGAATTTTAGTTTTTGCAACTAATCTTAGAGTAATTTAGGTAGCTAAGATTTGGGGCAGAAACAATTCTTACTTGCACATAAAATTACTCTATAATGTTCCTTTTTTCTGCCAAAAATTCTTATTAGCTAGATTAACTAACATTGTTACAAAGTGTTTTTTAAGCCTTAGATCACTGCATTTATATTTACAAAAGCCATGAACAAACAGACATTTCTCTCTTATTAGGAGGACTTGCACCCAGATGTTTAAACATTAAGGTAGTGATGATTCTAAATATAATTAAATTAAACTCTTTTAAGTTAAGGCTTTTGGCTTGTTTTGAAACCTGTATTCACAGGTTGCTCATATGTGGAACACCTTTGCACTTTGTAGCAAAGTACCACTAAGGCTGTTGTTGATCTTGGTACCCTGTCACCCACCGCTCCACAAAAAAATCAGAGGCAATTTTTTCATAGAATACAGGATCATCAAAATAGATTTTTGATTTATCAACCCTTAGACTAGAATAGAAAACCTATGTTTATTCTAGTATTTGTGCAATTCATAGTCCAAACCATGAAATTATATGCTGATTGAGAATGTAGGAAGTAGAATGGAAAAAAATGCCCCTTGTTGGTGAATGTCACCAACTGCTTTCACTAACTGCACTTAGCACAATATATAATCATCTTCTCTTTGTTTACTTTTAATTGGCTACTCCTCCCTACTCATGCTTGACCACAAGGTCCCTAAAGGCAAAGTCCTTGATTGCTTCATTCATGATGACTCAAATACTGGCTGCATGAGAGTCTCTATAGTCTGCAGTGAGTTGAATGGTGATGCGTGGTGATGGAAATACCTTTCCTCATCCTGGCCCTTCACTTTGGAATCCAAGCTGTGTCGTGATACTAACAATAATTTAAAACTGTGAAGCATCTGAAGATGACTTTGTGGGAAGTTGAATTTTGAAGCAAGCTTACTTACTTCTTGGAAGCTTAATGGATAATTTTAAAGAAAGAGAACCATTTGTTTCTAGCTGTGGAGGCCAGAGAAACCATAGGCTGAGGGAAGTGCTGTTTTCCCTCAGTCTCCTGTTCTCTTGCAGCTCTGATTTCTATCCATGGTAACATGACCTAGGTGAACTATTTGCATCTTTAAAAATTCCACTCTTCTGCTAGCTGATTAGAGTGGTAAAATGGAAACACATCTTGTGTGTTCTCTATCATCCTGGAGAATTATTAATAACATCTCTTTCTGGCAATTCTTACTGAGTAATTTCATTTTAGAAGTGAAAATTGTATTATCTGTTGGAACATTTTAACCTAAGCAGGCTATTATATTAAACTCTTTTAAGAATAAAAGTTATTTCCTAGATTTTTGTAAGATCGACTCAAAGTTAAATCACATTATATCCTCAAATAGGATCAGTAAGATAATTGACACAGTTAGACAATATATTTTAAAAGTGCTGTTAATATCATTGTATGTATTTGGACCAGAGGTAATCATCTTGTGGCCATGTGGTTTGAAGTCCTTTCCTCAATCTGTTTGTTCTTAGGTTTGGATTTTCTTGTACCAGGAGACCTCATCTTTAACATCCATTTATATGATGCTTTATCACTTTGGGGAGAGATTTTGCTCTGGGAATTCAGGATATAGTCTTGACAGTCTGACTATGTAGGTGGTTTTGCTTTGATACATCATCTCAGATATCCCCAGGGTTTAATTGGATGATGAGATTGGATGATGAAATTAGCTGAGATTCCCTTCTTTTCTATTTTCCTTGTCTTCCTTTTTTTCCCCTCTGTCTTTCCCCACTTTTTCCCTCTCTGCCAATGCTGCAAGAGAACTCTTGGAAGACAGCATTACCAGGATGATAGCAAAGTGAATGATGGCCACTCCAGGGTATTGAATAGGATGAGTGTTTATGTGTGAGGAGCATTTGGTGGTAGGAAGTGAAATTGGAGAGGTGACAGATGCCAGGTCTTTGTGGGCCTTGAATGCCATGTTAAAGAGATTGGATTTCTTTTTCCATAGGTGATGAAGTCACTGAAGAATTTTAAGCAGGGCTATGGCATGACTGTTCCCCTGGTTGCTCAGGTAAAGAATCCACCTGCAATGCAGGAGATCCAGGTTTGAACCCTGGGTCAGGAAAATCCCCTGAAGGAAATGGCAAAACCACTCCAGTATTCTTGTCTAGGAAATCCCATGGACAGAGGAGCCTGGAGGGCTACAGTCCATGGAGTGGCAAAGAGTTGGACATGACTGAACGACTGAACCACCACCACCGTGGCATGACTGGCTTTTTTGTGATTCAGAGAAATTAGTCTGGTGGTAGTTGGAGAATGCATGATGATTAAGGAACCAGATTAGAAGCAGAGAGGAAAGTTAAGAAATTACTGTGGAAAGTTCAGGCAGGAGATTTGAACCAAAGTAATATTAGTAAGTTGAACTACTAACTCATTATGATGAGCAGGAAGAGTGAGTGCTTCAGTTGTAGAGTTGGCTGGACTGGAAAAGGATAGAATGTGGAGGTGATGAGGTGCCCCTCAGTGGTACCAAGATTTTGTGCTTGACTCAAGTAATTGCTCAAGTGCTTGAACCAGAGTTGCTTTCTTAGGAAACTCTTGTTTGTTAATTTAGAACCTCTCTTTAGCAGGCAAGAATATACAAATCAAGATCCTTTTTTTTTTAAAAAAAAAATAATATTTTTACAACTGGCACACTTGGAAACTGTAGTTTATAGAGCTTTTAAGTAACCAGCTATTCAGGTCCTCAGTAATGATCTTAGTCATGTTGGTCATTCATCCTGCTTGTGTCAGAAGCCTGGCTGAAAATTTTAGAATTTGAGAATGTTCTTAAGGAATATGTAATTTATTAATTCTTGAAAACATAATTTCAGGACTTCCCTGGTGGTTCAGTGGTTAAGAATCCACCTGCCAATGCAGGGCACATCGGTTTGATCCCTGATCCAGGAAGATCTCGCATGCCACAGGATCACTAAGCCCATGCATCATGGTTAATGAGCCTGTGGGTAAATGACAGCCACTGACTCCATGTGTAGCTACTTCTGAAGCTGGTCTCCCTGGAGCCCATGCTCAGCAACAAGAGAAGCCATCACAGTGAGAAGTCCACGTGCCATAACTAGAGAGTAGTCCCTGCTCCCTACAACTAGACAAAGCCCACCTGCAGTGACGAAGACCCAGAACAGCCAAAAAATTTAATAATTTCATCCTAAGACACCAGGAAATGACAAATTGGACCGTATTATTTTGCCCTGAAGTAGGGTTTCCCAGGTGGTGCTAGTGGTAAAGAACCTGCCCACCAGTACAGGAGACATAAGAGATGTGGGTTTGATCCCTGGGTGGGGAAGATCCCCTGGAGAAGGCCATGGCAACCTACTCCAGTATTCTTGCCTGAAGAATCCCATGGACAGAGGAGCCTGGTGGGCTATAGTCCATGGGGTCACAAAGAGTCGGACACTACTGAAGTGATTTAGGGTGCACATGCACATTCTACCCCCAGAGTTGTCCCTGTAGAATCAAACTGATATCATGTCTTTAGTTTTGTCTAGGGGCTACTTATATTTGGAACGCCTTAAGTCAATTGTTGACCTTAGTGGCTCTCTTCCCCTCAATTTCCAGAAAGACCCTGACACAGATTGTTCTTAGAGAAAAGAACCAACAAAATAATTTTTAAATTTATCAACCTTTAGGCTAGATAGGGCTTTCCTGGTGCCTCAGACGGTAAAGAATCCAACTGCAATGTGGGAAACCTGGGTTCAATTCCTGGGTTAGGAAGATCCCCTGGAGAAGGGCATGGCCACCCACTCTAGTATTCTTGCCTGGAGAATCCCCCTGGGCAGAGGAGCCTGGTGGGCTACAGTCCATGGGGTTACAAAGAGTCGGACACGACTGAGCGACTAAACATAGCACAGGCTAGATAGAGTAGGAAACTCATGTTTATTCTCATGTTTTCCACTTTGCTCTTGTCAGCAACAAGCACAGAATTTTAAGCTTATTTTCTATGGTTTTCCTCAGGTGAATTTTTCTTTTTTTGATTATGGATTTTTTCTGTTCTCAATGTATTCATTCATCTTTTAACTTTATTTATGCTTTTACTTCAAGTCATTTTAATCAGTTGGATATATATTAAATTATGTTTTTTTAGGAGAATGAAGATTTTGGGTGACCCTACATCATTATTTATTAAGATATTTAAGAAGAAGACTGCTTAGACTTCTTTGAACAGTATTTTTTCTCAGTGACATTAAAGTAACACTTTATTACCCAAACATAATAGAAATTAATCAGAGAACTATTAGGGCAATTTTTGTGGTAGTAAGTGGGATTTCTTGTTATTTGGCCTTTGTATAATTATCATCTATATTATATGTATATATATATATATCCATTTTATATTACTTGGAGTACCTTTTGAGTATTTTCTAGGAATAGGGACTGTAACTGCAGCTTTGCTTTTTGATGATGTAAATCCTGTCTGCAGTGCTCAAGAATGTGATACCTTCTTCCCGATTATTTCATTATTTTGGGGGAAAATGCAATTAGATTATTCTAGTGACTGCTTTGGCATAACTCATATGACCAAATGTCCAGGGCGGAGAACCATGACTAGTTTTTTTTTTTTTTTTTAAGTTATCATTTGTTTATTTTACAACTATGTAAAAAGTTAAATGTTATATCCACATTGTGTCTTTACAGTTTATTTTCTTTTTTGTTGCTTTAAGCTCTTTTTTTCTTCTTCTGATATTATTGAGATAAAATTGACGCACATCACTGTATAAGTTTAAGGCATACAGCATAATGATTTGGCTGATGGAATAATTAGTAAACTTTCATCATCTCATATAAATACAAAATTGAAGAAATAGAAAAAAATTTTTTTCTTGTAATGAGAACTCTTAGATTTACTCCCTTAATAACTTTCATATATAACATACAACAGTGTTAATTATATTTATCATGTTGCCCACTAATTACATCCCTGATAATTATTTGTCTTATAACTGGAAATTTTTGCCTTTTGAATACCTTCATCAAATTCCACCTCCTCTCCCCTGCCCGTTTCTAGTAAGCACAAATCTGTTCTCTTTTTCTATGAGTTTGCTTATGTTTGACGTATAATTGACCTATAACACTATGTTAGTTCTTGTTACACAATGTAGCAGTTTAATATTTTTATACATTTCAACATGATGAGTACCATAATTCTAGTCACTGTCTTTAACCAGATGAGGATATATAATTATTGATGGATAGAAAAGATGTGGTTTTATATATATATAAAATATATATTTTAATAGATTATATATACTTATATATATATATATTTATATATATATACACACACACATATGGAAAAGAGAAAACCATATGGATGAAATGTACAATGAAATGTGCAACGTTTGTACAATATATATATAAATATATATATGGAAAGAAGAGAACCATACGGATGAAATGTACAATGTGGGGAATACAGGCCTAGGGTTTTTGTTTTGTGTTTGTCCTGGGCAGCCCTTATCTTTTTGGTTAGACTTCCGGCTTTATCTGGAAGTCAACTGACTTCAGGACAAGGTGGTTCTCCCTTTCCCCAGGAACTGGAATAAGAAAAAGGAAAAAAAAAATGAAAAAGAAATTGAGAAAAACTAAACCATAATCAAAACAACTTCAAATTGGGTTGAAAGTCAGTTGGGAATTATTTGCCTGTTGATATCAGAGTCATCCCTTCCTGTTTGGTTATAAATCAATTTCCTGTTGCTGGGTATTTTGAATGAGAAGAATTAGTGCCTTGACAATAGGCTTAGATCTCTTGCAGTTTGATATTTCAAGTGTTTTTCAGGGTGAGTCAGTGGGGAGTTTGAGAGCAGATTTGGGCAAGGTAGTTACTTCTCTTCCTCTGTGCTTCCTTAGCACTTGCCTCTACTGCAGCTCTCCTGCCCTGTGCTAGAGCATCTTGTCCTATTGAGTAGGATCCTGCCTTAGGCATCTCAGGGCTTACAGCATCCAGTGGCTGAGTAACGCAGGCAACTGGGAGTCCTTTCTTGGCTGCTTTCCATTTGTTATGAGCTGTAGTTACTCTAAAAATAAGTATATGTTACCAGAAGTTACTGGAAGGCAGAGCCCTCTAAGGCCCTGCAAATGTTCACTTAACCAGTTAGCCACTTGGAGATGTATTGTGCATACAGTTCTATTCATATGAACACTGGCTTAGGAGTCAGAAGTCTTGGGTCTGAGTCTTTGCTTCACTCTTCAATACCCATCTGTACTTGAGCAGACCATTTACTATCTGTAGATCCCAGCATTTTGATTTACAAAGTAAGGCTAATATGTGCCCTGCCTACCTTGGAGGGTTTTGCCAGGAGTGAAGACTTCCCAAGGCTGAAAAATAGATTCTATATGACATTTGTCATTCTTAACTAACCAAGGATTAATGGAAATTTGATTAGATCCAGAACTTTTATTACTGGACTCATATTTTAATTTTAGGATCAGTGAATCACACTATAGTTATTAACAATATTGTGACCATTTCTAGGAGCTAATTGTAGTTGAGCCATTATAGAGAAAAAGCTGTTCAGTTAAGCTGCTTTTATGTTGTATGTCCCCACATGGCAAAAGGGATCTCTCTAGAACCTCTTTTAGAAAACACTAATCTGATTTATGAGGGTTCTACTTTTATGATTTGAAGACCTTCTAAAACCCTCATCTCCTATATTACCTTTGAAGGTTAGGATTTCAACATATGAATTGTGAGGATGGAGGGGACAAAGGAAAGGGACACACATTTAGACCATAAAAATTAGTATTTTAAAATCTAATTTAGCAATATTTTTTGCTATATTCTTTCTTCCATTGGCTATATATACTGATCTTCCCTTTCCTCCTTGAAACCAGCTTTTTACCATTCTGCTTGTTCCCTAATTAAGCAGATAATATTTTTGGCATTTGTTCACTATGTATTTTAAAGATAATCTTGTTTTTAACTCTTTGACATTCAGACTTTGACAAAAATGAGAACCTAGAAATAATATATACTGTGGTTAATCCCCAACCATCCTCCAAATAGATTTAGTCCACGATGCAGCTGTTATAATATACAATTAAACTTTAGAAAGGGCTTCCCCAGTGGCTCAGCAGTAAAATATCTGCCTGCAATGCAGGAGACACAGGAGACATGGGTTGGATCCCTGAGTTGGGAAGATCCCCTGGAGGAGAGCATGCCTACCCACTCCAGTATTCTTGCCTGAAAAATCCCATGGACAGAGGAACCTGGTGGGCTACAGTCCATGGGGTCGCAAGAGTCAGAACATGACTGACTCTTGGTTGCTAATATACACACACTCATACTCACAAACTTTAGAAAATTAGACTCCTGTAATGACAGTAATTTAAGGATAATGTTATGGGATAATATTAAGGAATTTTTTCTTAATTGACTTTTTTTGGGGCTGTGTGGCATGTGGGATCTTAGTTCCCCAACCAAGAATGGAACCTGTGCTGCCTGCAAGTGGGAGTGTGGAGTCTTAACCACTGGACCAATGAAGAAATCCCCTGTTAATTGACATTTTGATGACAAGTAGGTTTGATTAGAGGATAGTTAACTGTTCTGATAGGATAGTTTATAGGAGCTCAATACTTTCAGAAATTTGATCCCATTGATTCTTTATTGTCAACCCTTATCTCAGAGCTTCTGGTGTTTGTTTCCTTGATATGAGTGTATTCTGAGCATGATTCTTACATTTTCCCAATCACAGACAGTGTCCTTGGTTACAAATATTAACTCAACATTATGAGGCAGGTACTGTTATTAGCATATCTACTTTATAAATGAGGAAAACACAGTATGATAAGTAATTTACCCACAGCCATCAAACTAGTAATTGAGAAGCAGAGAGTTGAACTCAGTCAGGTTTAGGCCAAAATTCACCCACTTAACCTTGCTTGAGCAGGAGAGCTGCCTGTCAGTTTGGGCTTTGCAAATAGAGCTCACTTAACCTTGGCTGCCAGGAAGGAAAACTGAGGCCCAGGAGGGCCCAAGCAATTTGCACAATGTTCATTAGCTAATTAGTGGTAATTGGATAGTTAAGTATTTATTGAATGCCTGCTGTGTGTACTGTGCTATTTTAAGTGGGACATGTAAAAGAAATCTAAAGCTAGTCCTTAGGAGTTTACAGTTTAGTTAGGGATATGGAATAATTTAAGAACTGGTGTGATCTGTGATGCAAATACTTTTTTTTTTCTTGGCTGCATTGCACAGCTTGCAGGACCTTAGTTTCCCTACTGAGGGATAGAACCCACACCCCATCCAGTGGAAGCACAGAATCTTAACCACTGGGCCACCAGGGAAGTCCCAAATATTTATTATTTTAGAATAATAAGTAATTGTTTAAAGAAGAGAAATATCAGTATGAACAAGAAACTTGAGTAGACTTTAGAAAGTTGAGTTTTAACCTGGAAGTGAAATCCAGCTGAAAAGAAAGTCTGTGAGGTTACAGAGATGGAGAAATTACATTTAGCACAATGTCTGATACATAGTAGATGTTCAATAAATGTTCATTTGCTTGACGAATGAATCTCTTTCAACACATTTATCTTCCCATTTGCCACTGTGTCTAGTCTGCTGTTGAAGTTGAAATAAAATTCTCAGCTTATGTTTTTCTGTTCTAGAGTTTCTACTGGTTCTTTCTAAAATTGCCCTCTTACACCTCACACTACTGTCTTTAACCCTTTCTCCGCTTTTTCATTTTTTTCTTTTTTTTTGCCTTTGTGCTTACCATGTTCTTTACTTACATAATTTATTTTGTTTCTTATGTTTTTCCCCTATTAAATGGACTGGAATGGGTGAATTTAACTCAGATGACCATTATATCTACTACTGTGGGCAGGAATCCCTTAGAAGAAATGGAGTAGCCATCATGGTCAACAAAAGAGTCCGAAATGCAGTACTTGGATGCAATCTCAAAAACGACAGAATGATCTCTGTTCGTTTCCAAGGCAAACCATTCAATATCACAGTAATCCAAGGCTATGCCCCAACCAGTAATGCTGAAGAAGCTGAAGTTGAATGGTTCTATGAAGACCTACGAGAACTTTTAGAACTAACACGCAAAAAAGATGTCCTTTTCATTATAGGGGACTGGAATGCAAAAGTAGGAAGTCAAGAAACACCTGGAGTAACAGGCAAATTTGGCCTTGGAATACGGAATGAAGCAGGGCAAAGGCTAATAGAGGTTTGCCAACAGAACACACTGGTCATAGCAGACACACCCTCTTTCAACAACACAAGAGAAGACTCTACACATGGACATCACCAGATGGTCAACACCGAAATCAGATTGATTATATTCTATGCAGCCAAAGATGGAGAAGCTCTATACAGTCAGCAAAAACAAGACTGGCAGCTGACTGTGGCTCAGATCATGAACTCATTGCCAAATTCAGACTTAAATTGAAGAAAGTAGGGAAAACCACTAGACCATTCAGGTATGACCTAAATCAAATCCCTTTATGATTATACAGTGGAAGTGAGAAATAGATTTAAGGGACTATATCTGATAGAGTGCCTGATGAACTATGGATGGAGGTTCGTGACACTGTACAAGAGACAGGGATAAAGACCATCCCCATGGAAAAGAAATGCAAAAAAGCAAAATGGCTGTCTGGGGAGGCCTTACAAATAGCTGTGAAAAGAAGAGAAGTGAAAAGAAAAGGAGAAAAGAAAGATATAAGCCTCTGAATGCAGAGTTCCAAAGAATAGCAAGGAGAGATAAGAAAGCCTTCCTCAGTGATCAGTGCAAAGAAATAGAAGAAAACAACAGTATGGGAAAGATTAGAAATCTCTTCAAGAAAACTAGAGATACCAAGGGAACATTTCATGCAAAGATTTGCTCAATAAAGGACAGAAATGGTATGGACCTAACAGAAGCAGAAGATATTAAGAAGAGATGGCAAGAATACACAGAAGAACTGTACAAAAAAGATCTTCACGACCCAGATAATCACGATGGTGTGATCACTCACCTAGAGCCAGACATCCTGGAATGTGAAGTCAAGTGGGCCTTAGAAAGCATCACTATGAACAAAGCTAGTGGAGGTGATGGAATTCCAGTGGAGCTCTTTCAAATCCTGAAAGATGATGCTGTGAAAGTGCTGCACTCAATATGCCAGCAAATTTGGAAAACTCAGCAGTGGCCACAGGACTGGAAAAGGTCAGTTTTCATTCCAATCCCAAAGAAAGACAATGCCAAAGAATGCTCACACTATCACACAATTGCACTCATCTCACACGCTAGTA
Organism: Bos taurus; assembly: GCF_002263795.3. Lineage (NCBI taxonomy): Eukaryota > Metazoa > Chordata > Mammalia > Artiodactyla > Bovidae > Bos > Bos taurus. The sequence goes on along the minus strand of NC_037357.1, from coordinate 85,040,963 downwards.
AAGTGATGGTCAAAATTCTCCAAGCCAGGCTTCAGCAATACTTGAACCGTGAACTTCCAGATGTTCAAGCTGGTTTTAGAAAAGGCAGAGGAACCAGAGATCAAATTGCCAACATCCGCTGGATCATCAAAATAGCAAGAGAGTTCCAGAAAAACATCTATTTCTGCTTTATTGACTATGCCAAAGCCTTTGACTGTGTGGATCACAATAAACTGTGGAAAATTCTGAAAGAGATGGGAATACCAGACCACCTGACCTGCCTCTTAAGAAACCTGTATGCAGGTCAGGAAGCAACAGTTAGAACTGGACATGGAACAACAGACTGGTTCCAAATAGGAAAAGGAGTACGTCAAGGCTATATATTATCACCCTGCTTATTTAACTTATATGCAGAGTACATCATGCGAAATGCTGGGCTGGAAGAAGCACAAGCTGGAATCAAGATTGCCGGGAGAAATATCAATAACCTCAGGTATGCAGATGACACCAGCCTTATGGCAGAAAGGGAAGAGGAACTAAAAGCCTCTTGATGAAAGTGAAAGAGGAGAGTGAAAAAGTTGGCTTAAAGCTCAACATTCAGAAAACGAAGATCATGGCATCTGGTCCCATCACTTCATGGGAAATAGATGGGGAAACAGTGGAGACAGTGTCAGACTTTATTTTTCTGGGCTCCAAAATCACTGCAGATGGTGAGTGCAGCCATGAAATGAAAAGACTCTTACTCCTTGGAAGGAAAGTTATGACCAACCTAGATAGCATATTGAAAAGCAGAGACATTATTTTGCCAACAAAGGTCCGTCTAGTCACGGGTATGGTTTTTCCAGTGGTCATATATGGATGTGCGAATTGGACTGTGAAGAAAGCTGAGCACTGAAGAATTGATGCTTTTGAACTGTGGTGTTGGAGAAGACTCTTGAGAGTCCCTTGGACTGCAAGGAGATCCAACCAGTCCATTCTAAAGGAGATCAGTCCTGGGTGTTCATTGGAAGGAGTGATGCTAAAGCTGAAACTCCAGTACTTTGGCCACCTCATGCAAAGAGTTGACTCATTGGAAAAGACTCTGATGCTGGGAGGGATTGTGCGCAGGAGGAGAAGGCGACAACAGAGGATGAGATGGCTGGATGGCATCACTGACTTGATGGACGTGAGTTTGAGTGAACTCTGGGAGTTGGTGATGGACAGGGAGGCCTGGCGTGATGCAATTCATGGGATTGCAAAGAGTCTGACATGACTGAGTGACTGAACTGAACTGAAGGGATAAGTTCCATGAGAGCAGGAATTTCTCTTTGTTTTGTTCTCTGGTATGTATCCCCCAGAGACTATAACGTTGTATGGGGCATAGTAGAAGCTCAGAAATGTTTGTTGAATGAATATATGGTCTGTAAATGTGGAGGCAATGATAAAAACTGTTAGATCAGATTGAGGAAAGAGGTCCTTGTACAGCATTGTAGGAAATCAAATGAGGGGGGTACTTTATTGTGGCCAGATTGTAGAGAGTAGCCTGTGATGAGGACAGGTTTAGGAGTTCAGTAAAATAGGTACTATATTATTTATAAAGCTGAGCAAAATTTTACCTATAGTTCATTTGTCATCTGGGAGGCATCAGGAAATAGCAGAAAGAATTCTGGCTTTGGAATTGAAATATATGAGTTTGAATCCTAGTTCTATACACAGACCAGCTTTGTGACCTTAGGCAAATTATTTACTCTTTAAGACCTAGTTTTCTTAACTGTAGTGTTAATAATCCCTACTTCCTAATTCAAGTTTTGGTGAAAATTAAGAGATAATGTTGTAAGTAGAATCCTTAGTAAAAGTGGGTCTTTAGTAAGTATTACCTATCCTGCAGTGATTGGTTTGAAACTGTTATCTCTTAAAATACTAAATGTACCTTATCTGTTTGGGGCAAATTACTTAGACTAATAGGAAGAAGCAAACAACTTTGGGGTAGTGTATGGTAACTGTGGTTTAGACAAAATTACTACTGAATATGAGTAAAAACGAAAAGGAACATACTATGCAGTCATGATAAAAAAAACACGCACACAGAAATAACCAGTATCCTTTCACTTCTCCAAAATGGTTTGAAACTTTGAGTAAAAAGGAGAGAGGAAAATCCCCTAATTATACCAGAGTCAGTAATAGTATGGTCTCCAAAACTACCAGACCGCAGGGAAGCCATTAGGCTTTGGGGGACAATTGGCCTTTTCTGAGTGGTCAGGTCCTCATGGATGTCCCCCTCCAGGCTGGAATCTCTTGTTGAAACTGGGGCACTCCCGTGACCCTCAGTGGAAAAAATTTTAAGTCTGCTTTTTAAGGGTCAACCAAGGAAACATTCTCCTGGAGAAGCCTCGTGCATTTTCTATCTAACTGGTTGTGAAAGACATTATTCTTTCTTGCTATTTGAACTTAGATGAAGGCTCTTATGACAGATTTGTGTTAGAATGAAGCAAACATTCATTTTACTTAGCTGGTTTATTTCCTTTTATCAGATGATGCAAATCAGCTAGAACACAAGTTTTCTTTTTGTTTCAGTTGTCAAGAAACCCAGAAAGCATGTAATGCATGACTACAGCAACAGACAGTCAAGGAAGACCATACATTTAGTTCCTCCTTTTATGTACGGTGGGCTTCCCTGGTAGCTCAGAGGTTAAAGCGTCTGCCTTCAATGCAGGAGACCTGGGTTTGATCCCTGGGTTGGGAAGATCCCCTGGAGAAGGAAATGGCAACCCACTCCAGTATTCTTGCCTGGAGAATCCCATGGACGGAGGAGCCTGGTGGGCTACAGTCCACGGGGTCGCAAAGAGTCAGACACGACTGAGCAACTTCACTTCACTTTTATGTATGGTATAGTTAATATTGTCAGTTTCTATTTTAATTGGCTTGCTGTAGGGTACCTTAAAGGCTTTAGAAACAATCAGACGGTACTTGAGATTGGTCCATTTGTTTAGCATTTAACTGGTTTAACATTTCCCCTGATATGATCCAAATACTGTAATTTAAGTGTTTAAAAGACCCAGTTACTTAGAAATAGGGGAAAGGCTTAATAAATATGATACATTCATAAAGCCTAGTTTAGGATTAACAGCTCCTAAATTCTAAAGCACATGTCATGTGAGCCCTTATAAGATGCACAACATACAACTGAACAGCAATGAATATGCATGAATGTTTATGTTTTGAACATGGATAACTCTTGAAAACATCATGTTGAGCAAAAATAGGGTGATGCAGCAGAATCCATTCAGTAAATATAGAAGAGAATGCTACTTGCCCCAGAATATCTGCTTTGGCCTTCCCTGGTGCTGTTAGTGGTAAAAAATCTGCCTGCAATGCAGGAGACATAAGAGGCATACTTTTGGTCCCTGGGGTTGGGAAGATCCTTTGGAGAAAGGAATGGCTACCCACTCCAGTATTCTTGCCTGGAGAATAACCATGGACAGAGAAGCTGAGCGAGCTACAATCCATGGGGTCACAAAAAGTTGAACATGACTGAAGCGACTGAGCACACACACACAGTGGAATTTTAGAAGGGAGAAATGGCTTCCCAAAAGAAGGCTTTCTTTTCTAGCCTCTCTTGCAGCAAGATCTGACCATATGGCCAGGTCCTGGGCAGTGAGGTGTGAGTGGAAGTAGTATGTGCAATTTAAAGACTATCCCCATAAAGAGAAAGGGAGGGCCTTTCCTCGTCTGGTCTCAGTTTTCTTTCCCTGAAATGTGAGCCTGATGATGAGGGCAACACTTCATGGAGGGTAGAGGCATGAGACTGCTGCTACTGCTGCTAAGTCACTTCAGTCGTGTTCGACTCTGTGCGACCCCATAGACAGCAGCCCACCAGGCTCCCCCGTCCCTGGGATTCTCCAGGCAAGAACACTGGAGTGGGTTGCCATTTCCTTCTCCAGAGGCATGAGACTAGGGACCCGCTATTTTATCCCAGGAATATTTATACTCTCTTAAAAAAAATGGGGCTTCCCTCATAGCCCAGTTGGTAAAGAATCCACCTGCAATGCAGGAGACCCCGGTTCAATTCCTGGGTCAGGAAGATCCACTGGAGAAGGGATAGTCTACCCACTCCAGTATTTGTGGGCTTCCCTTGTGGCTCAGCTGGTAAAGAATCTGCCTGCAATGTGGGAGACCTGGGTTTGATCCCTGGGTTAGGAAGATCCCCTGGAGAAGGGAAAGGCTACCCACTCCAGAATTCTGGCCTGAAGAACCACATGGACTTATAGTCAATTGGGTCGCAAAAAGTCAGACATGACTGAGCAACTTTTCACTTTAAAAAAATTTTATATATTTATTTATGGCTGTGCTGGGTATTTGTTGCTGCAGGGGCTCTTCTCTAGTTGCAGCAAGCAGGGAGGGGCTACTCTGCAGTTGCAGTATGCTGGCTTCTCATTGTGGTGGCTTCTCTTGTTGCAGAACACAGGCTCTAAACACGTGAGCTTTAGTAGTTGTGGCTTGTGGGCTCAGTTGTTGTGGCTCCCAGACTCTAGAGCACAGGCTCACTAGTTGTGGCATATAGGCTTAGTTGCTCCATGGCATGTGGAATCTTCCTGGAGCAGGGATCGAAACCGTGTCTCCTGCGCTGACAGGTGGATTCTTTACCACTGAGCCACCAAGGAAGCCCTTATACTCTGGCCCTTATGTGAAAGAAATAGACTCCTGTTTCAGTTAAGCCAGTATTATTTGGGTTTGTTCCAACAGCTGAACCTATTTCCTAATTCTATATGATACTATTGGTGTAATTTGAAGCAAAATAATATTATATATTTATGGATATTTAGTAAACCTTGGACTGGACATAACCTAAAGTGAGCAATGGTTGTCTTGGAGGAAGAAGGGAGAGAATGGGCCTTGGGAGGGGAGTACAACCTGCTTGCTCTGTGTACATTAAGCCATAATGGGTTCTCTCTCATCTGTGGGCAATGCTCAGTCAGCCACATCTGAGTCGGACAGTTGATTCAGTGATAAAGGATGAAGACTTTGTATATTTGAGATTTTTGTGGTTGCATTATGCCAAGCTGTTTTCTGATGGCTTTTAACTGTGACTTTTACCCCTGTATAAAGTGACTGGGTTAGCAGAAAATATTGGTATTATCTAATCACCAGAAAGAACGAAGGGATGGAGCCAAAGCAAACACAATACCCAGTTGTGGATGTGACTGGTGATAGAAGCAAGGTCTGATGCTCTAAAGAGCAATATTGCATAGGAACCTGGAATATTAGGTCCATGAATCAAGGCAAATTGGAAGTGGTCAAACAGGAGATGGCAACAGTGAATGTCAACATTCTAGTTATCAGCAAACTAAAATGGACTGGAATGGGTGAATTTAACTCAGATGACCATTATCTCTACTACTGTGGGCAGGAATCCCTTAGAAGAAATGGAATAGCCATCATGGTCAACAAAAGAGTCTGAAATGCAATACTTGGATGCAATCTCAAAAACGACAGAATGATCTCTGTTCGTTTCCAAGGCAAACCATTCAATATCACAGTAATCCAAGGCTATGCCCCAACCAGTAATGCTGAAGAAGGTGAAGTTGAACTGTTCTATGAAGACCTACAAGACCTTTTAGAACTAACTACCAAAAAAGATGTCCTTTTCATTACAGGGGACCGGAATGCAAAAGTAGGAAGTCAAGAAACACCTGGAGTAACAGGCAAATTTGGCCTTGGAATACGGAATGAAGCAGGGCAAAGGCTAATAGAGGTTTGCCAAGAGAACACACTGGTCATAGCAAACACCCTTTTCCAACAACACAAGAGAAGACTCTACACATGGACATCACCAGATGGCCAACACAGAAATCAGATTGATTATATTCTTTGTAGCCAAAGATGGAATAGCTCTATACAGTCAGCAAAAACAAGACTGGCAGCTGACTGTGGCTCAGATCATGAGCTCCTTATTGCCAAATTCAGACTTAAATTGAAGAAAGTAGGGAAAACCAGTAGACCATTCAGGTATGACCTAAATCAAATCCCTTATGATTATACAGTAGAAGTGAGAAATAGATTTAAGGGCCTAGATCTGATAGATAGAGTGCCCAATGAACTATGGACGGAGGTTCGTGACATTGTACAGGAGACAGGGATCAAGACCATCCCCATGGAAAAGAAATGCAAAAAAGCAAAATGGCTGTCTGGGGAGGCCTTACAAATAGCTGTGAAAAGAAGAGAAGCGAAAAGCAAAGGAGAAAAGCAAAGATATAAGCATCTGAATGCAGAGTTCCAAAGAATAGCAAGGCGAGATAAGAAAGCCTTCCTCAGCGATCAATGCAAAGAAATAGAGGAAGACAACAGAATGGGAAAGACTAGAGATCTCTTCAAGAAAATTAGAGATACCAAGGGAACTTTTCATGCAAAGATTCGCTTGTTAAAGGACAGAAATGGTATGGACCTAACAGAAGCAGAAGATATTAAGAAGAGGTGGCAAGAATATACAGAAGAACTGTACAAAAAAGATCTTAACGGCCAAGATAATCACGATGGTGTGATCACTGACCTAGAGACAGACATCCTGGAATGTGAAGCCAAGTGGGCCATAGAAAGCATCACTACGAACAAAGCTAGTGGAGGTGATGGAATTCCAGTGGAGCTCTTTCAAATCCTGAAAGATGATGCTGTGAAAGTGCTGCACTCAATATGCCAGCAAATTTGGAAAACTCAGCAGTGGCCACAGGACTGGAAAAGGTCAGTTTTCATTCCAATCCCAAAGAAAGACTATGCCAAAGAATGCTCAAACTACCACACAATTGCACTGATCTCACACACTAGTAAAGTGATGGTCAAAATTCTCCAAGCCAGGCTTCAGCAATACATGGACCGTGAACATCCAGTTGTTCAAGCTGGTTTTAGAAAAGGCAGAGGAACCAGAGATCAAATTGCCAACATCCGCTGGATCATCAAAAAAGCAAGAGAGTTCCAGAAAAACATCTATTTCTGCTTTATTGACTATGCCAAAGCCTTTGACTGTGTGGATCACAATAAACTGTGGAAAATTCTGAAAGAGATGGGAATAGCAGACCACCTGACCTGCCTCTTGAGAAACCTGTATGCAGGTCAGGAAGCAATAGTTAGAACTTGACATGGAACAACAGACTGGTTCCAAATAGGAAAAGGAGTACGTCAAGGCTGTATATTGCCACCCTGCTTATTTAACTTATATGCAGAGTACATCATGCGAAATGCTGGGCTGGAAGAAGCACAAGCTGAAATCAAGATTGCCGGGAGAAGCATCAATAACCTCAGATATGCAGATGGCACCACCCATATGGCCGAAAGGGAAGAGGAACTAAAAAAAGCCTCTTGATGAAAGTGAAAGAGGAGAGTGAAAAAGTTGTCTTAAAGCTCAACATTCAGAAAATGAAGATCATGGCATCCGTTCCCATCACTTCATGGGAAATAGATGGGGAAACAGTGGAAACAGTGTCGGACTTTATTTTTCTGGGCTCCAAAATCACTGCAGATGGTGAGTGCAGCCATGAAATTAAAAGATGCTTACTCCTTGGAAGGAAAGTTATGACCAACCTAGACAGCATATTCAAAAGCAGAGACATTACTTTGCCAACAAAGGTCCGTCTAGTCAAGGCTATAGTTTTTCCTGTGGTCATGTATGGATGTGAGAGTTGGACTGTGAAGTAAGCTGAGTCCCGAAGAATTGATGCTTTTGAACTGTGGTGTTGGAGAATACTCTTGAGAGTCCCTTGGACTGCAAGGAGATCCAACCAGTCCATTCTGAAGGAGATCAGTCTTGGGTGTTCATTGGAATGACTGATGCTAAAGCTGAAACTCCAATACTTTGGCCACCTCATGCAAAGAGTTAACTCATTGGAAAAGACTCTGATTCTGTGAGGGATTGGGGGCCGGAGAAGGTGACGACAGAGGATGAGATGGCTGGATGGCATCACTGACTCGATGGACATGAGTTTGAGTGAACTCCGGGAGTTGGTGATGGACAGGGAGGCCTGGCGTGCTGCGATTCATGGGGTTGCAGAGTCGGACACGACTCAGCGACTGAACTGAATCACCCTTAAAACAGATATGGAGGATGTATCCATCCTTGACATTAGAGGAGTGAGTGGCGAAATGGAACTGGGAGAACAGAAGCTGCAGTTACCCATGGCTGATTCATGTCAAAGTATGGCAAAAGCACTACAATATTGTAAGGTAATTAGCCTCCAATTAAAATGAATAAATTTATTAAAAAAGAAAAAAAACAAATACAGAATTGAAGAAGAAGTCAATAGAGAAGCAAGAAAAAAAAAAAGACCTTGGCTCAGGTGTTGCTAGGTGAAGGCTGGCAGGCTGCCAAAGGTCACATGGGTAGCATGTTCCTTGGCTCAGACTCTAGACAAGGACATTGCCTGATTAAAAGCTGCAGTTTTCAGCAGCTTGAGTGAGTCTGTCTCCCATGGCCAGACTCATGTTGGTCGGGCTCAGAAAACCTGTACCTCAACCAGAGTGCTGCTTTATTAATTTGTGGTAAGGAGTTTACTATCCAGCATAGCAGAATGTAGGTGCAGGCAGAGTGGAGCTTTTTCTGTGTAGCAGCAGAGGACCCTGGCTTGTCATCCCAAGGTTGAGGACAGAATAAGGACACAAGCAGTTGGTTAGGCTATGCTTATATGCAGACTGGGAAAGGCTGATGAACCCATCTCCTTGCCAGGGATAGTCTTGTCCCCTTCCCTCTGTCTCCACTGCTGGTGCAGGGCAGGCACTGTATCCTTCCCATAAGCCAGTGGTTGCATGGATGGTCTCATCATCTGACTTTGGGAGGTTAGCATTTCTTCCTCTATTTTTCCATCGTATTCAAACTGGGTATCACATGATGGACTGTATTTCCTCACAGTGAATCTCAGGTACATCCCAGGTGGGTTGCCTTGTGGTTTGGGGATTCCTAGGAAGGAACAGTTAGACTGGACATGGAACAACAGACTAGTTCCAAATAGGAAAAGGAGTACGTCAAGGCTGTATATTGTCACCCTGCTTATTTAACTTATATGCAGAGTACATCATGAGAAACGCTGGGCTGGAAGAAGCACAAGCTGGAATCAAGATTGCCGGGAGAAATATCAGTAACCTCAGATATGCAGATGACACCACTCTTATGGCCGAAAGGGAAGAGGAACTAAAAAGCCTCTTGATGAAAGTGAAAGAGAAGAGTGAAAAAGTTGGCTTAAAGCTCAACATTCAGAAAATGAAGATCATGGCATCTGGTCCCATCATTTCATGGGAAATAGATGGTGAAACAGTGGAAACAGTGTCAGACTTTATTTTTTTGGGCTCCAAAATCACTGCAGATGGTGATTGCAGCCATGAAATTAAAAGACTCTTACTCCTTGGAAGGAAAGTTATGACCAACCTAGACAGCATATTCAAAAGCAAAGACATTACTTTGCTAAAAAAAAGCGCCATCTAGTCAAGGCTATGGTTTTTCCAGTGGTCATGTATGGATGTGAGAGTTGGACTGTGAAGAAAGCTGAGCACTGAAGAATTGATGCTTTTGAACTGTGGTGTTGGAGAAGACTCTTGAGAGTCCCTTGGACTGCAAGGAGATCCAACCAGTCCATCCTAAAGGAGATCAGTCCTGGGTGTTCATTGGAAGGACTGATGTTGAAGCTGGAACTCCAGTACTTTGGCCACCTCACGCAAAGAGTTGACTCATTGGAAAAGACTCTGATTCTGGGAGGGATTGGGGGCAGGAGGAGAAGGGGATGACAGAGGATGAGATGGCTGGATAGCATCATCAACTCGATGGACATGAGTTTGGGTGAACTCTGGGAGTTGGTGATGGACAGGGAGGCCTGGCGTGCTGCAGTTCATGGGGTCACAAAGAGTCAGAACGACTGCGCAACTGAACTGAACTGAGGTTCTTCAGGGCACAGGAACAACTGACCCTTCTGGTTTGCTCCCACATATGGCGGTTTTGCTGACTAACTCTGAGGAAAGCCTTCATTCTCTTACCTTTACATCTGTGGGAGCCCCTCACCTCTCCCCTATTCCAGCTACATTCACAATGCTTTCAGTAGTATTTTTGAATGAGATTCTTCCCGTCACACAGGAGAGTCTTCTGTCTGCCCAGTTGTCCTTGCTTTCACTCTGCTGAAATGTGGAGGGACCCGAGGGCCAGCCCTTGTTCTCATAACTTTCTTTCACTCTCTGATCTGTGGCTTCAGATGTCACTTTTGCATAGCTGCCTTACAGGTCTTTGTATTTGGTCCACATGTTAACAGAGGTTATTTTGAAAAGTGAAATACATAGGATTTTGCTTTCTGCCTTTTATGATTTTATATTGCTGTCTTTTAGAAATGTGTGTGTATATGTATTACTTTTGCAATAGGAAAATTACTTTATATACTAATAATTAATCAGGAAAAAATGTAATTCCTATAATACTTTCTTGAAACTCACTTTTCAAAATTAATTTTTTGACAAGATAATACATAGCATGGTACAAAATTCATAAGTTCCAAGAGAAAACAACTGAAAAATAGGCCTCCCTTTGTTGCTGGACAGAAATTTATCCCATTTTCTTCCCTTGGAGGCAAATGGTTTCCTCATTTGGACCATTTCCCCCTGAAGGTGCCATGCTCTGAAATCAGTGACAGAGTTGGCACCTTCCACTTTTAATACCAGCTTTCCCACTAAACATTCTCATTTCTGTAAATGATATACACTTCTTACTAGCCACCTACATGGAAAGCTGTGGTGTTTTCTTTTACTTCTCCTTTGTCCTTTTGCCTCATTCTTGTCTTTTTAATTGTCTTATTTCATTGACTAATTCTGCTGCTGTATCTGCAGCAGGCCTTTCCTTTCTGTTACACTAGGCTGCCATCAGCACCCCGGTAGACAATGAGGTGACATCCGTGTCCACCCAGCATTTGACTACTTTGTGATTCTTCTGAGAACCAAGAGCATCCACTGGATGCTGGAATATAACTAGAAGGATGGTAGATGTATTCTGTCTCCAGTGCCTTTTTTTCTCTTCTACAGTTTGTCTTCAATTAGATTATGAACTCTCAGAGGGCAGCAATCATCATGTACTATTGTGGTCTATCCCCTTTAGTGCTTGATATTGTCTTATACATAGAGTGACATACATAGACAGAGGATCAGATGGTTGGATGGCATCATCAACTCAATGGAAATGAATTTGAGCAAGCTCCAGAATATCGTGAAGGACAGGGAGGCCTGGTGTGCTGCAGTCCATGGGATCACAAAGAGTTGGACACAACTGAGCGACTGAACAACAACAAAATACATAGAGTGGGTTCTCAGTATATGTTTGTCAAATTTGTTATATGAGATGACAATGAGATGTCATCTCATATATGATGAGATGAACACTGTTTTTTTGTTAATTTCAGTAATTAAGATGTGGGCATTTATTTTATTTTATTTTTTAAAATTTATTTATTTTTTAATTGAAGGATAATTGCTTTACAGAATTTTGTTGTTTTCTGTGAAACATCAACATGAATCAGCTATAGGTATATTGCTTTACAATTTTGTGTTGGTTTATGCTGTACAACAATGTGAATCAGACATTATTATATATTTTCCTCGTTCCCCTTCCCCAGTCCTACCCCTCTAGGTCATCAGAGGAGACCAGACTGGCCTCCCTGTGTTATTTAGCAACTTCAAGATGTGGGCATTTTATTTTTAGAAATATGAACAAATAACTAGTGGAGAATATAATGGTACTTCTTCTTTTCATTGAAACCTCTTTCCTTGCTGTGTAATACTGCACCACTGTCTTACCCCAGGACCATCCACAACACTACTCCTTCCCTCCTTTATCTCCTCCTTAGTACTTATAATGTATTATTTAACTTATTTAGCTTGTTTTTTGGAGAAGGCAATGGCACCCCACTCCAGTACTCTTGCCTAGAAAATCCCATGGACGGAGGAGCCTGCTGGGCTGCGGTCCCTGGGGTCGCTAGGAGTCGGACACAACTGAACGACTTCACTTTCACTTTTCGCTTTCATGCATTGGAGAAGGAAATGGCAACCCACTCCAGTGTTCTTGCCTGGAGAGTCCTGGGGACGGCAGAGCCGGGTGGGCTGCTGTCTCTGGGGTCACACAGAGTCGGACACAACTGAAGTGACTTATTTAAACCATTCTTTCCTTCAGTAGAATGTAAACCCTATGAAGGCAGGATTTTTGTCACTCTCATTGACTGCTGTACTCCCAGTGCCGGGCATGTGGTAAGCTACTCAATGAATATTTGTTGAATGTATAACCTGGAGAGGTACCAATTATGGATGTTGTCATTAAATTGACTACTGTCACCAATCCCAGATTTCACTTTGTTCTGTTCAGTGTTATTTATTATCAATGCTTTGAGGCCTGGGAGACTTTAAAAAATTTCTCTGCAAAAAAAAAAACCCCGCCAAAACTGTAGTTTGGAGCTGAGTGACTGAGAGGCACATGGAAGGGGAAATAGACAACATAGTTGATATTATTGGAAAAAGACACCTTGACCTCTGCTGTCCATGGCCTGGCCTAGTCTCTGAACACTCCCCACTTGCATTCTGCTAACCTATTTTGAGTACCTTTTATAAAGGTGATTCATATGCCTATTTGTTATTCTTACCACAGAGTATGTCCTTTTTCTTGGCTTTTCCTCCTTTTATGATTAATATCTGGATTCCTTTGCTAAGAGCTGTCACTCTGATGTTAAGGAGGAGAACAGTTGATTGGGTTTGAGTTCAACCTTTAAATAGATATTTAGTCACACAGCAAAATTCTGTTTTGAGGCCACATTTTGCTTATCTAGGCAGCCAGTCACTGTGAATATATGAGCCGTGGGTCCCATCTCTTGTGGAGGCAGTCAGGTGGCCATGGCATGAATACATTGGCCAATGGTGGCTGAATGGTGACACTGGCATTCCCATAAGGGCTGTCTAGCCACCCCGCCCTAGGAGGTGCTTCCCTGTAACTGTGGCTGTCAGAGGTCAACTGGCTGTGGCTCTTACTAATCGGATAATGAGTTCTGAAATGGGTTTCATGTTCTCTGTGAGAACTGGATTCACTAAGATGGTATCAGGAAAACCTCAGGACCTGATAAACACAAGGAGAGCGACAGCATGCTTTGCTCAAGAGTGGAGACATTTGTCCTGTAGATCTCGAGGAGCTACCAGAAGGCTCAAAGCTTGGGAGATGTGTTTATTGTAGACTGCTATCCTTGTAATGGTTTTGAGGTGGACTGCTGAGGAGTGTGAGGTGGGTGCCGGAAGGCTGTTCGGAAAGCAGCTTATGCAAGAAGAATTGTTGCTACTTGTGCAGAACTAGGTGACTGCCTTATGAATGAATGAGATAAGGATTCAGCGACAGGGAATGGGGGCGAGAAACAATGTTTATAGGGAGGAGTGAGAATTACCTCTCGGACCTGTTGAGTTAGAGGTATTAGGGAAATGTCAAGCAGAAATTGGATGTAAGATTCTGGAGCATGGAGGAGAAGACTGTCTTGGAACTACAGTTGCTAGAATCACTGCCTTGAAGCTTCAAGTTGGGTGAATGCATGCGTGCTAAGTCACTTCAGTTGTATCTGACTCTTTGTGACCCTATGGACCATAGCCTACCAGGCTCCTCTGTCCATGGAATTCTCCAGCAAGAATATTGGAGTGTGTTGCCATTTCCACCTCCAGGGGGTCTTCCTGAACCATGGATCAAACCCAGGTCTCTTATGTCTCCTTCATTGGCAGGCAGATTCTTTACCACTAGTGCCACCTGGGTGGATGACTTTTTTCATTTTTTATTATGGAAAATTTCAAACACATAAATGTGAAGACAGTAAATCACAATATCACAAAAATTATGATAGTGTGATTTATATTAAGAAATATAAATTTGATCTCTTTGTTTCTGGCACCAAGGTCCTAAAAACCTTGGAATTTCCTAAATAATAAAAGCTAGAATGGCATCTTGATATTCATAACAATCCCCTTTCAACCGCATCTCAGTTTATGTTAATGAGATGACTTTCTGAAAGCACCTTAGAGTGGAGGCTACTTGCCAAGGAAACCAACTTGTGATTATAGAGTTGGGACTTTTAGTCCCACCCCACCTCCCTGGCCTCTGGGGAGGGGGTGTGGGGCTGGGTTTGAGCTCAGTTCACCAATGGCCAATGATTTAGTCAATCATGCCTGTGTAGTGAAGCCTCCATTAAAACCCCAAAAGGACATGATTGTAGAGGTTCTGGGTTGGTGAACATGGGGAGGTGCTGTTAGGGGCCGATGGTGCTGAGAGGGCACGGAAGCTCTGCACTCCTTCCCACATACGTTGCTCTAAGCATCCCTTGTGTGTGTGTGTGTGTGTGTGTGTGTGTGTGTTAATCACTCAATTGTGTCTGACTCTTTGCAACCCCATGGACTGTAGCCCACCAGACTCCTCTGTCCATGGGATTTTCCAGGCAAGAATACTAGAGGGAGTTCTCATTCCCTTCTCCAGAGGATCTTCCCTTTCCTTTTGGCTATTTCTGAGTTATATCCTATTATGATAAGCTAGTAACTTAGTAAGTAAAATGTTTCTCTGAGTTCTGTGAGTCTCTCCAGCATAGTCAATCCCGAAGACAATGTTGTGGGGGCCATTGAACTATGGCCAGTTGGTGAGAGCACAGATGAATAACTTGGACTTGTGATTGGCATCTGAAGTTGGGTTGAGGGGGTATTGTGGGACTGAGCCCTTAACCTGTAGGACCTGATACTATCTCTAGGTAGATAGTGTCAGATTTGACTTGAATTACAGAAAATGCACCTGGTATTGGAGAATTTCTTGATGGTGTGCAAAACACACACAGAAAGAAGTATAATAAACCAAACCCTGTGTACTCATTACCCAGCATTGTTAATTACCAGCACACAGTCAATTGTGTTTTATCTGTATCCCCCACAGCTACCCCTCCCCATGTCATTGACACAAAATTCCAAATTTTATTCATAAATATTTTTGTATTCATCTCTAAAAGATAAGGAATCTTTTAAAAACATAGCCATAGTACATTATCACCCTTCAAAAATAATGATCATTTCATAATATTTGCTAGATATCCAGTGAGTTCACATTTCCCCACTTGACTCTTTTTTTTCAGTTTGATATAAGATGCAAATAAGGTCCCTATAACTACATTTGGTTGATTTGTCTTTATAGGTCTTTGTTGTTCTGTTGTTCAGTCACTAAATTGTGTCCAATTCTTTGCGATCCCATGGACTGTAACACGCCAGGCTTCCCTGTTTCTCACCATCTCGAGCTTGTTCAAACTCATGTCCATTGAGCCAGTATGCCATCCAACCATCTCATCTTCTGTTGCCCCCTTCTCCTCCTGCCCTAAATCTTTCCCAGCATCAGGGTCTTTTCCAATGAGTCGGCTCTTCACATCAGGTGGCCAAAGTATTGGGACTTCAGCTTCATCGTCAGTTTTTCCAATGAATATTCAGGGTTGATTTCCTTTATCATTGACTGGTTTGATCTCCTTACAGTCCAGGGGACTCTCAAAAAGCATCAAATAATCACTCCTAAATCTGTTTTAATCTGTAGCTTTGGGTGGGTTTCAGAGCATCCTGGGTCCTACTTGTCTGAACCCTAATGATAACTAGCTCTTGAACAAAAGAAAGAGGTGGAGGCATATGGGATAATATAGGGATCTTCTTAATTGGAGAAATGATTTTGACATTTTTTCCCTGAGAGGTGTGGTGTTTCTAGGACAGCTTGATGAAGTTCTTGTACTTGTAGCCTCTCTCTCCAGCAGTTAATTCTCTGTACTGCTGCTGTAGTATATTCCAAAAGTCAGGCCCGATCATGCCCCTTCTTAGCTTAAAAGGCTCTGTGGCCCTTGTTTCCTGTGGGTTAAAGTCTGCTCTTGTGAGCTTGGCTTAAGGAGATGGCTCACCATCTTTTTTCCCGCCTTGATGGTCAGTCTCCACCTTCCTCCCTCTCCCCAGCCTTGTTGCTCAAGTCAGTGTTGACTTTCCCACCTCATGCTGAGGTCTTTCTCTGAAATATAGCACCCCCTTCTTTCATCAATAGAAGTCTGACTCATCTTGAAAGGTCCAACTGAGAAGTTGCCTTTTCTGTGAAGCTTTCCTCAACTATTTTTTCACCTGAAAGAGTTATTCATTCTGTTCCTCACTGTGCCACCTTTTTATGCCTCTGTTTTGTGGTGCTTGTCACAGCTTGACTAACTTCATTGTTGATTATGTGTTCCCCAGGGTGGGCTAGTGTGTGTTTGTGTGGGTATGGGTGGGTAGGGGGTGGGTGCTGAGGGGTCAGGTACTATGTCCCAGTCAGTTCAAAGTCTCCTCAGCACCCAACCTAGAGCCCTCCCCTCTTGGAATGCAGTATGTGTGCGTGTGTGCATGTGCGCGCATGTGTGTGCATGTGTGTTTGTTTGGTACCAACTCTTAAAAGGGTGAACAGCAGATTTTCTATCAGAACTTCTCCACTCTGTGTTTTGTTTTAAAATAATTTTATCAAGTAGGCTGTTAAATATGATATAGTTTTGAGCTGGACTGAAATAAACCCAGTGAGTACTTAGATTTTTTTTCTGCTTACATAAACACATAAAGCATTTTGCTGGGTACATTATGCGAAGTGTCTGGTTGTGTCATTAGTGTTCATTCTGGTTGTTGACTTTGGCTACTTTCCAGACACAAATTTCATGACTCAAGAAATTGCTTCAAAAATACAAAACTGTAATTTTTCCAGATATTGTTTCATTGCCTGCCAAATCCCAGACATGAATTGCAAGGGAAAAAGGCATTACCTTCATAATTTAGGGATCCTTCCCTATGTGTATAATCTGTCAATATTATTTGTAGTCAAATCATAGTTTTTGATTTTTATTATCTCATTTTTTGGCAAACACTTGTTGAGTGACAAACACATTCCAGACTTTGTGAGACGGCCAGAGTTTATTTAGCCATTACCGTTTGGAGGAGGCACGGAGGCCTTTTATAATAATGTGTTGTTATCCATTCCATGATGTAGATTGGAATAAGTGAGCAGCAGGGTGAAGAGGTGCATCTGTCACAGGGTGCAGAGATGACTATTGAAAATACTGTATTCAAATCTTAGTCCAGATTGTGTTAACAAACAAAAAAATGTCAGGTGTATGTGGTAAAGAACCTAAATAGAATTTCAAGAAATTAAAAATAGTAATTGAAACAACAAATCCAATGGAGAGGGTAAAGAACTGAAGAGAGAACTGGCGAACTGGATGGTGTATCTGAGGCATTATCCTGGAAGAGGCACAGAGAGGCAGAAGGAAAAGTTGAAACATTACACAGCAGGGAGACCATGTGAACCATTCTTGTCCTAATAAATTCTTCTGAAGTATACTAAAAAGTTGAAATACTATGTATAACTTATATACAGATAAAAATGGAATAAACACCTGTACTTACTGTCCAGAAAATTAGTAGTACCTTTGAACCTGCTTGTATGTTCCTTCCCAATTATGTTATTATTTATCCCTTATGTACACTATACCTATAGTTTTAGGTATCTGATATAATTCATACTAAAATTTTAAAAAGGATGCCCTATAGTCTTCTTTATTTATTTATTTTTTTGTGAACTATCTTTATGTGCTTTTTTAAATACATATATCCCCTCCCTTTTGAACCTCCCTCCCATCTCTCTCCCCATCCCACACCTCTAGGTTGATACAGAGCCCCTGTTTGAGTTTCCTGAGCCATACAGCAAATTCCCATTGGCTATCTATTTTACATGCTGCTGCTGCTAAGTTGCTTTAGTCATGTCTGACTTTGTGCGACCCCAGAGACGGCAGCCGACAAGGCTGGGATTCTCCAGGCAAGAACACTGGAGTGGGTTGCCATTTCCTTCTCCAATGTATGAAAGTGAAAAGTGAAAGTGAAGTAGCTCAGTCGTGTCTGATTCCTAGCGACCCCATGGACTGCAGCCTACCAGGCTCCTCCGTACTTACCTCCAGGCAAGAGTACTGGAGTGGGTTGCCATTGCCTTCTCCATCTATTTTACATATGGTAATATGAATTTCCATATTACTCTTTCCATACATCTCACCCTCCCCTCCCTCTCCCCATGTCCATAAGTCTATTCTCTATGTCTATTTCTTCATTGTTGCCCTGTAAATAAATTCTTCAGTACCATTTTTCTAGATTCTGTGCATGTGCATTCCATTCAGTTCAGTCACTCAGTTGTGTCCGACGCTTTGCAACCCCATGAATTGCAGCACGCCAGGCCTCCCTGTCCATCACCAACTCCCAGGGTTCACCCAAACCCATGTCTATTGAGTCAGTGATGCCATCCAGCCATCTCATCCTCTGCTGTCCCCTTCTCCTCCTGCCCCCAATCCCTCCCAGCATCAGAGTCTTTTCCAATGAGTCAACTCTTTGCGTGAGGTGGCCAAAGTATTGGAGTTTCAGCTTTAGCATCAGTCCTTCCAATGAACACCCAGGACTGATCTCCTTTAGAATGGACTGGTTGGATCTCCTTGCAGTCCAAGGGACTCTCAAGAGTCTTCTCCAACACCACAGTTCAAAAGCATCAATTCTTTGGTGCTCAGCTTTCTTCACAGTCCAACTCTCACATCCATACATGACCACTGGAAAAACCATAGCCTTGACTAGATGGACCTTTGTTGGCAAAGTAATGTCTCTGCTTTTCAATATGCTATCTAGGTTGGTCGTAACTTTCCTTCTAAGGAGTAAGCGTCTTTTAATTTCATGGCTGCAATCACCATCTGCAGTGATTTTGGAACACAAAAAGATAAAGTCTGACACTGTTTCCACTATTTCCCCATCGATTTCCCATGAAGTGATGGGACCAGATGCCATGATCTTCATTTTCTGAATGTTGAGCTTTAAGCCAACTTTTTCACTCTCCTCTTTCACTTTCATCAAGAAGATTTTTAGTTCCTCTTCCCTTTCGGCCATAAGGGTGGTGTCATCCACATATCTGAGGTTATTGATATTTCTCCCGGCAATCTTGATTCCAGCTTGTGCTTCTTCCAGCCCAGCATTTCTGATGATGTACTTTGCATATAAGTTAAGTAAGCAGGGTGACAATATACAGCCTTGATGTACTCCTTTTCCTATTTGGAACCAGTCAGTTGTTCCATGTCCAGTTCTAACTGTTGCTTCCTGACGTGCATATAAGTTTCTCAAGAGGCAAGTCAGGTGGTCTGGTATTCCCATCTCTTTCAGAATTTTCCACAGTTTATTGTGATCCACACAGTCAAAGGCTTTGGCATAGTCAATAAAGCAGAAATAGATGTTTTTCTGGAACTCTCTTGCTATTTTGATGATCCAGCAGATGTTGGCAATTTGATCTCTGGTTCCTCTGCCTTTTCTAAAACCAGCTTGAACATCAGGAAGTTCACAGTTCACGTATTGCTGAAGCCTGGCTTGGAGAATTTTGAGCATTACTTTGCTAGCGTGTGAGATGAGTGCAATTGTGCGGTAGTTTGAGCATTCTTTGGCATTGTCTTTCTTTGGGATTGGAATGAAAACTGACCTTTTCCAGTCCTGTGGCCACTGCTGAGTTTTCCAAATTTGCTGGCATATTGAGTGCAGCACTTTCACAGCATCATCTTTCAGGATTTGAAATAGCTCCACTGGAATTCCATCACCTCCACTAGCTTTGTTCATAGTGATGCTTTCTAAGGGCCACTTGACTTCACATTCCAGGATGTCTGACTCTAGGTGAGTGATCACACCATCGTGATTATCTGGGTCATGAAGATCTTTTTTGTACAGTTCTTCTGTGTATTCTTGCCATCTCTTCTTAATATCATCTGTTTCTGTTAGGTCCATACCATTTCTGTCCTTTATCGAGCCCATCTTTGCGTGAAATGTTCGCTTGGTATCTCTAATTTTCTTGAAGAGATCTCTAGTCTTTCCCATTCTGTTGTTTTCCTCTATTTCTTTGCACTGATTGCTGAGGAAGGCTTTCTTATCTCTCCTTGCTATTCTTTGGAACTCTGCATTCAGAGGCTTATATATTTCCTTTTCTCCTTTGCTTTTCACTTCTCTTCTTTTCACAGCTATTTGTAAGGCCTCCCCAGACAGCCATTTGCTTTTTTGCATTTCTTTTCCATAGGGATGGTCTTCATCCCTGTCTCCTGTACAATGTCATGAACCTCCATCCATAGTTCATTAGGGACTCTATCAGATCTAGTCCCTTAAATCTATTTCTCACTGTTGCTGCTGCTAAGTTGCTTCAGTCGTGTCCGACTCTGTGCGACCCCAGAGACGGCAGCCAACCAGGCTGGGATTCTCCAGGCAAGGACACTGGAGTGAGTTGCCATTTCCTTCTCCAATGTATGAAAGTGAAAAGTGAAAGTGAAGTAGCTCAGTCGTGTCTGACTCCTAGCGACCCCATGGACTGCAGCCTACCAGGCTCCTCCATCCATGGGATTTTCCAGGCAAAAGTACTGGAGTGGTGTGCCATTGCCTTCTCCGATTTCTCACTTCCATTGTATAATCATAAGGGATTTGATTTAGGTCATACCTGGTCTAGTGGTTTTCCCTACTTTTTTCAATTTAAGTCTGAATTTGCCAATAAGGAGCTCATGATCTGAGCCACATTCAGCTCCCGGTCTTGCTTTTGCTGACTGTATAGAGCTTCTCCATCTTTGGCTGCAAAAAATACAATCAATCTGATTTCTGTGTTGGCCATTTGGTGATGTCCATGTGTAGAGTCTTCTCTTGTGTTGTTGGAAGAGGGTGTTTGCTATATGTGTGTTAAATTATGGTATTTATCTTTCTCTTTCTGAGTCACTTCACTCTGTATAATAGGTTCTAGGTTCATCCACCTCATTAGAACTGACTCAAATGCATTCCTTTTAATTGCTAAGTAATATTCTACTGTGTATATGTACCACCACTTTTAGGTTGTATATTCGATGTTTTTCTCATTTTTTGAGGTAGAATTGTATTGCTATAAACGTCCCTCTTAGAACTGCTTTTTTTGCATCCCATAGGTTTTGAGTTGTCATGTTTTATTGTGATTTGTTTCTAGAAAGTTTTTGATTTCCCTTTTGATTTCTTCAGCAACCTGTTGGTTATTTAGAAACATGCTGTTTAATCTCCATGTGTTTGTGTTTCTTGCAGTTTTTTTCTTGTAATTCATATCTAGTCTCATAATATGGTCAGAGAAGATGCTTGATATGAGTTCAATTTTCTTAAATTTACTGAGGTTTGATTTGTGACCCAAGATGTGGTCTGTCCTGGAGTATGTTCCATGTGCACTTGAGAAGAAGGTGTATTCTTCTGCATTTGGATGGAATGTCCTGAAGATATCAATAACATCCATTTCCCCTAATGTATCATTTAAGACTTGTATTTCCTTATTAATTTTCTGTTTTGATGACCTGTCCATTGCTGTGAGTGGGGTATTAAAGTCTCCTACTATTATTGTGTTACTGTTAATTTCTCCTTTTATGTCTGTTAGTGTTGGTCTTATGTATTGAGCTCCTATGTTGGGTGCATAGATATTTACAATTGTTGTGTCTTGCTCTTGGATTGATCCCTTAATCATTATGTAGTGTCCTTGCTTATTTCTTGTAATCATCTTTATTTTAAGGTCTATTTTGTCTGATATGAGGATCGGTACTCCAGCTTTCTCTGGCTTCCCATTTTCCTGGAATATATTTTTCCATCCTCTCTCTTTCAGTTTATATGTGTCTTGAGGTCTGAAGTGGGTTTCTTGTAGACAGCATATATATATATATATATATATATATATATATATATATATATATCTTGTTTTTGTATCCATTCAGCCAGTCTGTGTCTCTTGGTTGGAGCATTTAATCCATTTGCTTTTAAAGTAATTATTGATATATATCTTCATATTGCCATTTTCTTAATTGTTTGGCATTGATTTTGTAGATCTTTTTTTCTTTTGTTGTATTTCTTGACTATATAAGTCCCTTTAAGATTTGTTGCAAAGCTGGTTTGGTGGTACTGAATTCTCTTAACTTTTGCTTGTCTGAAAAGCTTTTTATTTCTCCATCAATTTTGAATGTGATCCTTGCTGAGTACAGTAATCTTGGTTATAGATTTTTTTCCCTTTCAGTACTTTAAATATATCCTGCTATTCACTTCCGGCCTGCAGAGTTTCTGCTGAAAGATCAGCTGTTAAGCATATGGGGTTTCCCTTGTATGTTACTTGTTGCTTCTCCCTTGCTGCTTTTAATATTCTTTCTTTGTGTTTAGTCTTTGTTTGTTTGATTAGTATGTGTCTTGGTGTGTTTCTTCTTGGGTTTATCCTGTATGGGACTCTTTGTGCCTCTTGGACTTTATTGGCTATTTCCGTTTACATGTTGGGGAAATTTTCAACTCTAATCTCTTCAAAAATTTTCTCATACCCTTTCTTTCTCTTTTCTTCTTCTGGGACCCCTATAATTCGAATGCTGGTGATTGGTCCCAGAGGTCTCTGAAACTATCCTCAGTTCCCAGAGGTCTCTGAAACTATCCTCAGTTCTTTTCATTCTTTTTACTTTATTCTGCTCTTCAGAAGTTATTTCCACTATTTTATCTTCCAGCTCACTGATTCATTGTGCTGCAGATATTCTGCTATTGATTCCTTCTAGAGTATTTTTAATTTCAGTAATTCTGTTGTTAGTCTCTGCATGTTTATTCTTTAATTCTTCTAGGTCTTTGTTAATTGATTATTGCATTTTCTCCATTTTGTTTTCAAGGTTTTTGATCTTCTTTACTATCATGTGCCTGAATTCTTTTTCAGGTAGTTTGCCGAAATAGGCAAACTAGGAAATACTCTTCATTTATTTGGACTTCTGTGTTTCTAGTTTGTTTCTTCATTTGTGCAGGATTTCTATGCCTTTTCATTATATTTTTAACTTATTGTGTTTGAGGTCTCCTTTCCCCAGGCTTCAAGCAAAGTTGAATTTTTTCCTTG
The DNA here is from genome assembly GCF_002263795.3 of Bos taurus. Classification (NCBI taxonomy): domain Eukaryota; kingdom Metazoa; phylum Chordata; class Mammalia; order Artiodactyla; family Bovidae; genus Bos; species Bos taurus. Next base: position 85,018,057 of record NC_037357.1, on the reverse strand, counting down.
AAGAAGGTTGAATTCTTTCTTCCTTTTGGTTTCTGCCCTCCTAAGGTTGGTCCAGTGGTTTGTGTGAGCTTTGTATAGGGTGAGATTTGTGCTGAGTTTTTGTAGGTTTGTTTGTTTTTCCTCTGATGGGCAAGGGTGAGTGAGGTGGTAATCCTGTCTGATGATGATTGGGTTTGTGTTTTTGTTTTGTTTGTTGTTTAGATGAGGCGTCCTGCATGCGGTGCTACTGGTGGTTGTGAGATGCTGGGTCTTGTATTCAAGTGATTTCCTTTGTGTGAGTTCTCACTATTTGATACTCCTTAGGGGTTAGTTCTCTGGTAGGGTCTTGGGGTCAGTGCTTCCAGTCCACAGGCTCAGGGATTGATCTCTTAAATGCTGTGTCCCAGGGTTAAGTCCTCAGCTTTGTCCACTGAATAAAATATAGCTCTCAACTTCTGGGCTTTATGTTTTGTCTTTAGTTTGAGGCAGGAGATAGATGGGTCCCAGGCTGAACAGCCTCTCCTTTGCAGGTTCTAGAGCAGCTCTAGGAAACAAGAGACTCAGCACCTACTCCAAGGATGCCCTATGGCCTTCTTATAGTGATCTGATTAGTATATGTAATTAATAAATTTGAACTTAAATGTTTGTCCCACTTTTTTGAATTGTTGTATTAGTCGTCTTGGGCTTCCCTGGTCTCTCAGTTAAAGAATCTGCTGTTGTGCAGGAGACTCTGGTTTAATCCCTAGGTCAGGAAGATCCCCTGGAGAAGGGAATGGCAGCCCACTCCAGTATTTTTGATTAGTCATCTAAATAAAAAATTATGTACTGTGTGCCTGTGACTAAAGTTCTAAGCACATTTTCATCATCGTCCCAAGTGTGTGATATTTTAAAAGCATTAATGAATATTAAACTTGGATATGATCCTATGATGTTTGATCAGGGAGGACAGAGGTACGGTAATTTCTTGGTTTGTGACATAGCATAATACTTTGTACAAAAGTGGGACTTCATGTCAGAAGGCCAGTATTGTGAGTCTTCTTTGGAAGATTAAGAATACTCATTGTGGTAATGGTATGAGAAAAGCAAAACAAATAAGCTGGAAACATCTCTGAACAGGGTTTAGGGACCCTATATTACTGTTAACATTGGGATGTTCTAATCTGAGAAGGACATGTTTCCTAGTTGGGAGGTTGGGATGTGAGTTAGCTGTAGAGATATTGCTGATGGTCCAGAGAAGCCACCTACAGTTTCTCAAAAAGATGGTGCATTCATATGCTTGGACTGCTGTAACAAAATGCCACAGACTGGGTGGCTTAAACAGTAGAAATTTATCTTCTCACAGGCTGGAAGGCTGAGATCCAGGTGCTGGCAGGGTTGGATCCTGGTGAGGCCTTTCTTCCTGCCTTGTGGATAAGCTACCTTTTCACTGTGTGCTCACTTGGCCTTTCCTCTGTGTGTGTGCACACACAGAAAGATCTCTCTTCCTTTTTCTTAAATGGCCACTGATTCTATTGGATTAAGACCCTACCCTTATGACCTTATCTAACCTTAATTACCTGCTAAAAGCCCAGTCTCGAAATACAGTCACTTTGGGGGTTAGGGCTTCAGTATATGGAGTTGAAGAGGACACAGTGAGTCCATTGCAGATAGTTTATTTGGTTGGTTGTTGTTGTTCAGTCACTCAGTCACGTCCAGCTCTTTGTAACCCAATGGACTACAGCATGCCAGGCTTCCCTGTCCATCACCAACTCCCGGAGTTTTCTCAAACTCATTCTACTGAGTCAGTGAAGCCATCCAGCCATCTCCTCCTCTGTCGTCCCCTTCTCCTCCTGCCTTCAATCTTTCCCAACATTAGGGTCTTTCCCAATGAGTCAGCTCTTCAGATCAGGTGGCCAAAGTTATTGGAGCTTCAGCATCAGTCCTTCCAATGAATAGTCAGAACTGATTTCCTTTAGGATTGACCAGTTTGATCTCCTTGCTACCCAAGGGACTCTCAAGAGTCTTCTCCAACACCACAGTTCGAAAGCATGTATTCTTTGATGTTCAGCCTTCTTTATGGTCCAACTCTCACATCCATACATGACTACTGGAAAAAAACATAGCCGTGACTATATCGTTTGAATTCAGGTGAATTCTTAAATATTTTTTTTTTCTTAATATGGCATCACAAACAAAAAGTGAAGTAAGTATGTACAAGCTCTGTTTTATTCATTTATTTTACTGTGTGCTCTCAGAACCCTCCCTTTTCACTTGTGTATGCCTCTATATTTGCATTTATTTTAGTTAAAGCTCAACCATTCCTTAGTAATTGGAGTAACTAGAGCAGCAAATGTGGTTGCTATTGTGTGTTCCAGTTCCATGGCTCTCTAAGATAGCTGTGATTAGTGCATTTGTTTATTTGCAGTGTTGTTTGATTGCAGGGCTTCTAGGAAGTAGATTCTGTAATATGCCTCAAAATCATTGGAGGGTTTTTTTTTTTTTTTTGCCAGTTATTTATTTGGCTGTACCGGGTCTTAGTCGCAGAACATGTGAACTCTTAGTTGTGGCATGAGGGATCTAGTTCCCCAGCCAGGGATCAAACCTGGGCCCTCTGCATTGGGAGCACACGGTCTTAGCCACTGGACCACCAAGGAAGTCCCTCATTGAAGACTTTTTATCCTATAAGAGTACTTGACTTTTATTTATTAATTTGAGCCAAATTATAAAGGCTAATAAAGTTTGGCACCCTTGAATTTAATGGCAGGTAGGAGGTTGAAAATAGGAGTCAGAACTAAAGGTTCTTAAAACTCAAATGTCCTTGTTAATACAAGGCTGTTGGCTAACATCTCCATAATGTATTGTCGTTTATTCAGTGATTGTAGTGGTCAGATTGCAGGGATGGGAGGTGAGTGCTCATTGCACATTGCCTTCAGGAAAATTAACCTTCAGGGTGAGGGTCAGGCACTTAAGTGGCAGTCTCAGTGTAGTGCAATCATTGTTCTGATAACTGTTCTCTACCAGAGACTGTTTTGGAAATGCATGATGAGATGGATTGCCATGTATGGTTGTGTTCGTTGTGCCCTGAACAATTCCAGGAAGCCTCTTTCATGTTGAAATCTGTGAGGGCAACCCTGACTGTGAAGAATACATCCCAGTCCTGAGGTATCAGGATGGGCTTCTCTGCCTGGAAGAAATGATATCTACATTGTGACTTGAAGGGTGAGTAGGAGTTAATCCAGTGAAGATGGTAGGGAGCAGAGAGTGGGAACAGAGTTCCAGGCAGAGGCTCAGAGGAAGGATTGATTAATTTATTTCAAAAGGTAGCTAATGTTTAGCTGAAAGTCTTGTCCTAGACCTTTAAAGAGTGGCGAATGGGTCAGGAAAATGGTGATAAATTGCTGTGGTAACATTGGTAGTCCTTTGGCAGTTGATGTGAATTTGATTAGTGTGTTTTAATTAAATTGGAGAACGCACAAAACAGCAAGTAAAATGTGTTGAGTGATGACTCAGCCACGGGTTTACAGTCCTTGATTTTGAGAAATGTCAGAGTGTGAGACAGAATCAAATAAATATTCATATACCTGACCTAAAGTCCTTAGACCTAATCCAGGAATCTACTGGCCTCCCATTATTTTTTCAAGCATCTTAGAATTCTATTTTGAAAGCATTTTAAAGAAAATATGGTTAAGACTTTAAGTGGTTATCCATATTGCTTGGGATTTGAGGGGTTCAATTAGTGATACTCTGTCTGCTATCAAAATGGAACCATTTGGGAGATAAAGGAGCCAGATAGGTAGAGCTTGGAGAGTGTGGTTTAGGTATGACAAAATGGCTTCCTGAGACTGTAGCCCTGGATTAGGCAGAAATAATCCCTCCAGGCCCTAGAGGTGTTGAGCCAGCAGAGGCCCCACCTAGAAGAAGGCAAATGTAATCTATTTACACTTGCTTACCATATTGGACTCCTATAGTTAAAAGTTCAGTCACTGAGTCCAAGTCTGCCTCCTTGGTTCCTAGTTTTCAATGAAAGACTCTCCCACTCTTCCATTATATACTAGAGTGGGTATCTCCAGTTTTTAAATATTGTCAGAAGGTATGTGGTATCTGGTCACCCACAGAGAAATGCTGTGCAGCACAGAAGTGATGGAAAGATGTTCCTGGTGTCCTAAGAACTTCATGGGACAATATAGTGATTTTTCCATGTCTTGTTTTTCCAAGTAGATATCTAAAACCTAAAGTCATTTTCTTCCTCTTGTTCTTAACTGTAACATTACACATTTGGGGAAACTATTTAGAATTGATGGTATATTTTGAACTACATAAACCTGTCCCATGTTGGTTTTAATCAAATCTTTGGAATTTCAGCTATTGAAAAAGAGGGGCATTGAATTGGAGGTTGAACTCTTAGCTGATGGGCCTGATCTTCACTATTTTAGTGTCACGTATACTAAGGAAGGGAGAAGGCAATGGCACCCCACTCCAGTACTCTTGCCTGGAAAATCCCATGGACGGAGGAGCCTGGTAGGCTGCAGTCCATGGGGTTGCTAAGAGTCGGACACGACTGAGCGACTTCACTTTCACTTTTCTCTTTCATGCATTGGAGGAGGAAATGGCAACCCACTCCAGTGTTCTTGCCTGGAGAATCCCAGGGACATCGGGGCCTTGTGGGCTTCTGTCTATGGGGTCGAACAGAGTCGGACATGACTGAAGTGACTTAGCAGCATACTAAGGAAAGCAAGACAGAACATTTGTCTTGAAGGGCTACAAACTCACTTTATTTCTTTTGTTAAAATCTACCTCTGTCAGAGTAGCATTACTCCCAGGCTGGCTGATTGGCTATTTGCAGATTTTCTGTTGTATTGTCAAGAGTTTTCAGATTCAGAGCAACTAGAACTCTCAAACCTTGCTTGGGGGGTGGGTGGATTGTTGCGAATATGGTATAGAAACTCTGGGAAATGATTTGGCCAACTCTTATAAAGTTAAACATATGCTTGCCCAATAACTGAGCAATCCTACTCTGTGTATTTGCCCTAGAGAAGTGAAAACATGTTCATATAAAACCGTGTTCACGAATGTTCATAGCAGCCTTATTTGTGATAGCCAAAAGTTATAAACAAATCAGATGTCCCTCAGCAGGTTAGTGGATAAACTGTAGTGTATTCACACAATGGAATATTACTCAACAGTAAACAGTAATGAAGTTAGGTATTTGGCTGAGCAAGAGAAGCTAGTCTCAAAAGGTCACATAGTTTGACTCTATTTAACCTTGAAAAACATCACTACAAAAAGCATCACTATGAACAAAGCATCACTACGAACAAAGTTAGTGGAGGTGATGGAATACCAGTTGAGCTATTTCAAATTCTCAAAGATGATGCTGTGAAAGTGCTGCACTCAATATGCCAGCAAATTTGGAAAACTCAGCAGTGGACACAGGACTGGAAAAAATCAGGTTTCATTACAGTCCCAAAGAAAAGCAATGCCAAATAATGTTCAAACTACCACACAATTGCACTCATTTCACATGCTAGCAAAGTAATGCTCAAAATTCTCTAAGCTGAGCTTCAACAGCATGTGAACCATGAACTTCCAGATGTTCAAGATGGATTTAGAAAAGGCAGAGGAACCAGAGATCAAATTGCCAAGATCGGTTGGATCATCAAAAAAGCACAAGAGTTCCAGAAAAACACCTATTTCTGTTTTATTGACTACAACAAAGCCTTTCACTTTGTGGATTGCAACAAACTATGGAAAATTCTTCAAGAGATGGGAATACCAGACCACCTGACCTCCTGAGAAATCTGTATGCAGGTCAAGAAGCAACAGTTAGAACTGGACATGGAACAACAGACTGGTTCCAAATCAGGAAAGGAGTATGTCAAGGTGGTATATTGTCACTCTGCTTATTTAACTTATATGCAGAGTACATCATGAGAAACACTGGGCTGGATGAAGCACAAGTTGGAATCAAGATTGCTGGGAGAAATATCAATAACCTCAGATATGCAAATAACACCACCCTTATGGCAGAAAGTGAAGAAGAACTAAGGAGCCTTTTGATGAAAGTGAAAGAGGAGAGTGAAAACATTGGCTTAAAACTCAACATTCAGAACACTAAGATCATGGCATCCGGTCCCATCACTTCACAGCAAATAGACGGGGAAATAATGGAAACAGTGAGAGAATTTATTTTTCTGGGCTCCAAAATCACTGCAGATGGTGACTGCAGCCATGAAATTAAAAGACACCTGCTCTTAGGAAGAAAGCCATGACCAACCTGGACAGCATATTAAAAAGCAGAGACATTACTTTGCCAACAAAAGTCCATCTAGTCAAAGCTATGGTTTCTCCAGTAGTCATGTATGGATATGAGAGTTGGACTATAAAGAAAGCTGAGCACCAAAGAATTGATGCTTTTGAACTGTGGTTTTGGAGAAGACTCTTGAGAGTCCCTTGGACTGCAAGGAGATCCAACCAGCCAATCCTCAAGGAAATCGTCCTGAATATTCTTTGGAAGGACTGATGCTGAAGCTGAAACTCCAATACTTTGGCCACCTGATGCGAAGAGCTGACTCATTGGAAAAGACCCTGATGCTGTGAAAGACTGAAGGCAGGAGAAGGGGACAACAGAGGATGAGATGGTTAGATGGCATCACTGACTCGATGGACATGAATTTGCGTAAGCTCCGGGAGTTGGTGATGGACAGGGAAACCTGGGGTGCTACAGTCCATGGGGTCGCAAAGAGTTGGACACGACTGAGCAACTGAATTGAACTGAATCTTGAAACAACAAAACTCTAGTAATGGGAAACAAATCAATGACTCTTGCTGTTTTAGGTAAGGTGAAGGTGTAACTGTCAAGGGATATAGTACAAGGGATTTTTTCTGGGAGTGATAGAACTGTTTGGTATCCTGATTGTGGTAGTGCTTATGTGAATCTATGCTGTATTGTATACAGAAGTACAGATATAGTGTTGTACCTATGAAATATATATAATGTTATAAACCAATGTTACCTCAATAAAAAATAAAATTTAAAGATTCATAGAAGTGTACACACAAAGGGAAAAAGTCCATTTTATTGTTAAGACAATATTAAAAGTAAGAAACATTTTAAGACAGCATCAAGAAAGTTTAAAAAAAGAAAGAAAAGAAAAAACAAGTCACAGACTGGAAGAAAATATTTTCAAATCATATATTCAATAAGAACTTGTATCAGAATACACCAAGGTCTGTTATAATTCAATAAGAGAATCTAATTTAAACATGGCAAAAGATTTGAATTAATAGACGTTTCACCAAAGAAGATACGCAGATGATCCATAAGCACATAAAAATATGCTTGACATCATTAGGCATTAGGGAAATCCAAATTAAAACCACAGTGAGATACCACTTAACACTCTCTAAAATAGATACAATCAAAAGACAATAAGAAAGAGTTTAGAGCATGTAAATAAACTCTGTAAATAAAGTAACTCTGATACCTTGCTGGTGGGGATATGAATTGTATAAAATGGTATACAGTTTTCCAACTGAAAACTCTTCAACAGTTTCTTAAAGTAATAAGTATAGATTCACCATATGTCATAGTGGTTCCACTCCTAGGTGTTTACAATAGAGAAATGGAAGCATATGTCTATCCAGACTTGTATGCAAAAGTTGATAGCAGCATTACTCATAATAGCAGAAAAATGGAACCGATACAAATGCTCATCAACTGGTGAATAAACAAGATATGTTATATCCATACAGTGAAATACTATTCAACAATAAAAAAGTAATGAAGTATTAATATCTTCCTTCCACATGGGTGAGCCCTGAAAAGATTATGCTGAGAGAAAGAAGCCAGATACAAAAGATTACATATTGTATGATTTCTTTTCTATGAAATGTCCAGAAAAGTCAAATCTATAGAGAGAAGATAGATCAGTAGTTGCATGGGGGTGGGAGTGGGAAACAGAGTGACTGCCAAAGGAAATGCTCCAAATGTACAACTCTGAATTTAATAAAATCATTGAATTGTACACTTAAAATGGGGAATGTTATGTTATTTAAATTGTACGTCAATAAAATTGTCTTTAAAAAGTTATTTCACTACATACTCAAAACTAGTAATAAAAATATTTTAAATGAATTCTCCTTGAAATGAATATATCAGTGAATAACACAGCTGTGTAAGTAGTAGAACAAGTAAAAAAGGATATTGAAAAGGCTGTAACGTACATTCTCAAAACCAGAGTCACTTGAATGACTCCCAAATCTGAAAAATCATTGTCACTGCTGGGATCCATTGCATTCTCTTAATTTGCTCAATTAGAAATAGTTATCACTCTCTTCAGACACTGTGTAATGGAATGTGGAATGGGACATTTTGTTTTCTCAGAATTTCAGATGAAGCCTTAGAACTCAGAACAACTTCTACAGTGCTGTAAAAATCCCCATAGTGGTGGCCAAACCCTACTGATGATCGTCTGCTCCTTAGAGAACAGGGCATCCATGCACCTGTTCCCAATTCCTTAACAAAGGCTTATTGATGGAGACACTTAAATATTGCAGCAGGTGGATAGTTGTCTAGAATTACAGCTGAGTGTCAATTTGTTCAACTGTCTTCCTGACAAACTCAGTCACAGAATGGAGGCTAGTTTCTTTTATGGCCTTATAGAATTTTTGAACCATACTTTGTCCATAATTAAGTTCCTTCCTCATACCATCAATGGGGTACATTCATAAACTGTATATAGGGTTCTTTTTTTGGTTAGGTGTTTCTTTTAAACATTAGAAAATCTGGCAGTTGTACACCATCAGCACAATTAATAAATACAGGAATTTTTTTCATACTCAAAAGTTTGAAGTAGTTTTGAATTTTTTTCTACTGAAAAAGTTTTGAATTTTTGCACCTCTGTAGTTCATCAGGCTGCTTTAAACCACCTCAGATGTCAAAGGAATTTCATCTATATTTGCTTTCTATAAAAGTTCAGAACTAATTTTTTTCCTAGCATTAGTCATATACCTGTGAAATCAGTGAGTCTCTTTTCATCAGCTGACATGTGCTGTTTTTCTGGCCCACACTCATAGATTATTGCTGTTTGTAATCTTGAACATTATGATGTTGATCCAGTAAAGTCATTAATGCTTCCATTGCTTTCCATCATTTTTTGGGGTAATATTGAACTTTCTAAGCTTTGAAAAATATCTAGTGTCAAATCCTAATTCCTTGTAGTTATGATCTCTTTATAGTTTCCTGTCGGGGGATGTCTTCCATGTCTAGAAGATGGAAATATGCCATTCATGTTTTTTCTAAGTCTTTATTATATTCTTTCTAAGCTATCCCTCTACACTCCTAATACTCCTAATATCTTATTATTTCTTGAAGTGGAAGATGTCACATGTGAACTTAATGTAGCAGTGACTGTCCTTTAGTGCCATGGAGTACAGTGGTAATAAATATGAATGTAGATGTTTTAAGGAGTTACTCAAACTCTATCTTGAATTAGCAGACTGTTGTTGTCATGTTTTAACACAAGGGGGCAGCAGCATCATCTTTATTGTCACCATAACATGTTTAACATAGGCACCTTGGGCCCAGGTAGGGAGGGTAAGATTTTATAAGTATGTAAAAACAGTATTCATCATCTAATAACACTTCTAGGTATGATGGTGATGATTACTGAGAGAGACTTCAAGGACATTTCCTGTAGTAGAGGAATTTGTCTGCAAATATAAACCTCCTATAAAGAAAAATCTCCTGTATCCCTTCTGTTCTCAGTACCCTCACTAGACACTTCTGTGACCACATGTGTGGGAATTTTCTCACACCAAGCAATTCTCCAGCTCTCAAGCGAATACCGACTGAGTATCCACAGTTTAACTCTCTGACACTATCTACCCGGATGTATCATCAGATCCCACAGGCCTCACAAAACCTCTGCCCCTCTCACTTCAGAGGTTAGTCATAAATCCAACTTCTGACCAACTGACTGTAAGTCAGAGGTTCCCATGTTCCCCTCCTTGGCTTTGATCATTTGCTAGAATAGATCAAAGAACTCAGGAAACCTGTTTACTTACTGTATTACTGATTTATTAGAGAAGGATATAATTCAGAAACAGCCATATGGGAGAGATGGATGAGGCATGTTATGTAGGAGTGGGCACGGAGTTTCCGTCAGCTGCTCTTCTCTGCCCTCATGTGTTCACCAGTCCAGAAGCTCTCCGAACCTGTGTACTCTGGGGATTTTTACAGAGGTTTCATTACATTGGTATAGTTAACTAAATCATTGGTCATTAATGATCAATTTAACCTCTAGGACCTCTTCCCTGCCTGGAGCTCAGGGGTTGGGTGGCTTTAAAAGTTCCAACTCTCTAATCAACTGGTTGATTCCCTTGGCAAGCAGCCCCCATTCAGAGGCTAATCTGGGAGCCCCCAGCTATCAGTCATCTCTTTAGCATACAAAGAGACACTTAGAGCCTTAGGGATTCCAGGGGTTTTAGGTGCTGTGTACCAGGAAACTGGGACGAAGACCAAATATATATTTCTTATTATAAATCACAATATTATACCTCCTCTTTTGTTAGTCATTGTGAAGACCCTGTCCTATCATGGTTTAGCTTTATAGTTAGCTTTGCTAATAACGAGTAAACACAGTGAGTTATGTGAAGCAGGTATTGATTTGGGAGGACAGCCTTTTATAAATGACTTATTTTAGTTTCCTGATGAAGACTTTGTTGACTGAAGAAAAACGTGTTTTATTCAGGAAGCTTGCTGACAGCTATACAGCCCAGGAATAACATCAAAAAATTACTGCTAATCACAAAACCCAGACCTCTCAAGTTAATGAATTTAATGCTTATCTATGTATGGGAAGATGTAAGAGTCTGGGCTCATTGAAATTATTCATTTGATATGCATCTTAACTATCGAGACACATAGCCTATTTTTCTCCATCTAACTTCTCTCCAGGGTGCACCTTGAGGGGTGGTGGTGGTGGTTTCTTTGATCTGAAATATTCTTTGTTTACTAGAATTGCAGGCAACATTTTTTTTGTTGTAGTTCACAGCACTTCCTGTTGGATGTAAATTAGACCAAGTTTTAGGAGGCATTTCTTGACCAGTTAATTTGTCCCATGGTGCTAAGAGGGCTAATTCCTAGATCAGATGAGAATTATGTTGATAGGCTGCTCAGTGTGCTAAGTTTTGGATTAAGCCCTGTTTATAACCTAAAATTCTCTGGATCTTCTGTTTTGCTAGTCTATTATGATCCAGGAAGTATTTTCTTTGTTGCTTATTCCCACATCTAGAGTTGCACTATTACAATTAATTCTATATAGAGTTAAATGTATGAATGACCACGTCAAGACGTGTAGTCATCATTAATTTTGTCAGAGGCCTGGTTACACATTGGGTAAAAATTGACTTACAGTTGGGTTAAAAGCATATACGTGTGTGTGTGTGTGTGTGTGTGTGTGTGTGTATTGGAAGGACTGATGCTGAAGCTCCAATACTTTGGTCACCTGATGCGAAGCACTGACTCATTGGAAATGACCCTGATGCTGGGAAAGATTGAAGGCAGGAGAAGGGGACGACAGAGGATGAGATGGTTGGATGGCATCACTGACTCGATGGACATGAGTTTGAGAGAGCTCCGGGAGTTGGTGATGGACAGGGAAGCCTGGTGTGCTGCAGTCCATGGGGTCGCAAAGAGTTGGACATGACTAAGTGACTGAACTGAACTGTTTGGGGCCCTTTAATGTTGGGGACCAGTAGTGGGGGGGGGTCCTTCTGGCCCATCCAACCTTAGATAGTTGTTGTGGTCTGTGTGTGGCTTAGAAAAGAATTTCCAGACACAAAGTATTTCAGAAGAGAGTGAGTTTATTGAGAACAAAGAACGAAGATAGTGAAGGGTGCTGCAAACATAGCATCTGACTTTCTGACAGACCAGGGAGAGCTGACCCATTTCACAGGCTAGTGGTCAATTTTGTAGCCTCGAGATGAAGAAAATTCCTGCTAGAAGGGTGGCATTAGGTGATTGGTCAGAAAGCTATATGGTGAATATTTTACCTAATATGAAGTCAGGGAACAGGCTAATTTAAATTTAGGTCAGGAGGGCTCATGGCAACAGTTGCTATGGGGCTTGGTCAATTCTAGAGATTTTTGTCCTGTGACCTCAATATAGGGCTCCATAGTAGTGTTGTATCAAAACATTTTGTTTTGATCCCATTAATATCTATTTTCTTTATCTTATTTCTTGATAACCATCTAAGGATTTTTATCCTTTTGGGATGAGTCCCTTTAAAATTTTCACCTTGTTATAAAGAAATCTGTATAGTTTTTCTTATGTTCTTATTTTCCTATTAATCAATCAACCTAATTAACAATCTAATGTTTTTTTTAATCCATGATCTAATTTGTTTTTCATAGGTACCAATAAAATAGCTGTTTATAATGAAAGCTAAAAATTTGCCAATTTAGAAGTTTCACCAGTTTAAAGAATCCATCCTCTGGCCATTGATGAGATATACCTTAATAGTGACTCACACCAAAAACATGCAAGAGCCTCCTGCACAAGAGAGTACATAGGATGCAACCTTCACAAAATCTAGAAGGTTTACTCCCCAAAATAGTTTAAAAAATAAAGGACCTTGGTTGTACAGGTGGACACAATGAAAGTAAAGATGAAAAAGGCCCCTTATGGACAGCTCTTATGACAAATTTTCCTGAGAGTTGGCACAGCCAAGCCAGACAAAAAGATTGCCCAGGATTCCAGTCTATTTGGCTGCCAAATGTACACCACGTGTGTACCTTCTGGATGGTAGAGACCAAGGTCTCAAGCTGAGATTTTTAAGAACCTCATTTTAAATTTGGAGTAAAAATTTACAACTTTATTTTTTCACAAAGTTCAATTATGTTAGAACAAGTCTTTAATATTAATAATAACATCAATAATAAAACAATAGAGCACAGTGTGTGACTTAAAGAACTATATCTTTCTGGATTTTATATATTATTTGTTCTTCAACAATGTCTTGTGAGTTCTTATATATCTTGATGATAAGAGACATTGTAGAACATTATACATGAAATGAAGTGAATTGAAGTTGCTCAGCTGTGTCAGACTCTTTGCGATCCCATGAAGTGTAATCCACTGGGCTCCTCTGTCCATGGGATTTTCCGGGCAAGAATACTGAAGTGGGTTGCCATTTCCTTGTCCAGAGGATCTTCCTGACCCAGGGATCAAACCTGGGTCTTGCACACTACAGGCAGACTCTTTACCATCTGAAGCACTCTTTACCACCAGGGAAGCACATTATACATGGGATATAGTAAACATTGTTCTTTCTTTTTCTCATATAACTTTCTCCTTTAATGGCAAAATGAGATGGGAGGAACATTGTACCATTCTCTCTCTTAATATTTCTAACAACTGAATTTAAAGAGAAATCTGAAATTTTCCTCCTAAGAGAGAATTATAGAAAGTGTCTTGTGGTTATTTGTGTGTTTTTTTTTTTTTTTTTCACATTTCACTCATTTTAACTTGGGCATATGTGACTCATATCCAGGACCAGGGGAGCAACATTTCTTTATAACTCATGGGATTAAATGCTTACACACAGTTTTGCTGTTTTTTTCCTCATAAAGGGAAAACCCTACTAAGAACAAAATGTGATGGAAAGACTTGCAGCTAATTATGCTAGCTGTGTCAATGCTGCAGCCTCAAGAAGCCAGCTCTCCAGTTCCTGAATCATGACTGTGAAAATTTACACTGTGGTGTTTGGCTCCCTAAGGGATATAATTATTTTCTCCATGATATCCAATACTTGAAATGACCTAAGCAAAAGCCTTTCTTTTCTTTTCTTCCCTTCCTCTGGTGTGTGGCAAAATAAGTTGCTTTTGTAGCAACTAGAAATTCTCGAGGCCTTGTCCTTGCTTGTGGATGGCCTGAGGGATGCTGCTGGTAGAAATCAAAGAGCTCAGTGGTTCTGCTGGGCAGCAAACAACTTTGCCTCTTATCACCCATCTTCCTCCCACAAAATCCTGGGATGTAAGACACTATTAGTGGTTCCGAATACTAAGAGTGCCATCATAACCCTAAAAGGTACTGGCCTACCTTGTCCTCCTGGTGGCTGAGGGACCCAAACCAGAATAGATGGATGCCTAACCCTTCTGAAGGACTGTAGAGTTGTTCCTAAAATATATACCCTCTCCTTGGCCTCCAAAAAATAATCTCTCTGTCCTTCCACAGGCCTGATGTTTTCTTCCACTCTGTTTCAGGACTCATCGTCGGGGTGATCCTGAGGTATGGCACCACTGCCACCAGTGGTCATGACAAGTCACTCAGCTGCACTCAGGAAGACAGGGCCTTCAGCACCTTATTAGTGAATGTCAGTGGGAAGTTCTTTGAATACACCCTGAAAGGAGAAATCAGCCCCGGCAAGGTCAACAGTGTAGAGCAGAACGACATGCTGAGGAAGGTGAGCTGTTACGGTCCTGACATGATCTTTCTTTTTTAATGCAAAATTCTTACTGCTTTATTTAATTAAAAACAACTGATGTGGTATTTGATTTTCCAATTCTGTCTTGACCTTGTGAAGAGAAATATTTTCAAATTCCTAGAACATCAATAACATTCCTGGTTCTCAGTTTGGCTAGGAAACTTTTGGACTGTGATGAAGAGAAGGAACCAGATTTGAACTTGAGCCTTTTAGCTTTGTCAGACTGATGTGGGCCAACAGTGGTGCACTGCGCTTGTACATCCCACTCAGCTCCTCTCTCCAACTCCCATCTCTTCTTGACTATGTTTCTTATCCTTGTTATGGTTTAGGGATGAGATTGTTTCTTTCTTAAAATAAGATTGGTTTCTCATTTTTCTTTTAGCTTGTATATTCAGTGTTCAGAAGTTATTCTTAGTTCTTCATGATTCTTTCTACCATATTCTACAATTTACGTTTCCCAATTTATTGACTGCAGTTAGTGATTGCAGTCATAGAGTGTAGCTTGCATTCTGAAAATTATTGTTCTCTGGATCTGCCATAATCCTTAAAGAAAATTATTCTCAACCTGGAACATTAAACATGCCCATCATCTCTCTGTCCCTAATGGCAATTCTAGTGAGCTCTTTCCTTTCAACCCTTCATAAGAATGCATAGGATTTCCATAAACATTTGTGAAATTAAATGCAACTGAGAAAGATACCCAGTGTAAATACCACACTAATGGCTGTTTTGAAATGGCCACCCAAGTCCTTCATACTAGAGAGGATGTAGGGGAAAGGGGAAGAACCCCAGCCCATTTCCATCTTTGAGTTTCGTAATAGAAGATGAAGTTGACTTTTACTCTGTTATCTTTAGAAAAACGTATATTCAGATCCCTCCTTTTTAAACTTTTCCCACATAAAGCAAAGGTAGTAGAACAAACACAGCTAAGATTATTGTTGTCAGTTGAAGGGAGAAGAGGCCTGTTGAGGCAGCTTGGTTGATGCAGAGTTTTGGAGTGGGCGTCAGGGAACTCTTGTGCTGATTCATACATTTCTGGGTTTGGAGACTTCAGCAAGTCACAAACTCTTTGGCCCCAGTGTCCTCATATTGGATAGATATTGTCCAAGGCCCCTTCTCATTCTGATATTCTCTGCTTTTCAGACTACTTTTATCTTTAGCAAGAAGATAGAATAAAACATAATTTGAATGAAAACATACTGTGAATTAGGCTAATCAACAGTTTCAGTTTCTAAAGAGAAATGCTAATTTAATAATTAGAATTATTAAATCTTTAATTATTACACATTTAATAATTAGAATGAAGATTTAAAATAATTAATTGAAATAAGAGCCAGTTAATCTAGAAACAGGAGCAAATTCTTTAAAAGGGTTAGGAGGCTTTATAGAATGTTTAATTCTTTTCTGGATGTCATAAGACTTTTTTAATAGTTTCACAGTGATTTCCCTGATTGTGCTGTGCTGTGCTTAGTAGCTCAGTTGTGTCTGACTCTTTGCAACTGCATGGACTGTAGCCTGCCAGGCTCCTCTGTCCATGCAGATTCTCCAGGCAAGAATATTAGAGTGGGTTGTCATGCCCTCCTCCAGGGGATCTTCCCAACATAGGGATTGAACTGGGGTCTCCTGTATTGCAGGTAGATTCCTTACTAGCTGAGCTACTAGGGAAGCCCAGTTTCCCTGATTACCTACAGGTAATTTTAGTCTCCTTAGTACATGAACTGTGAACTTCCAGATGTTCCAGATGGATTTAGAAAAGGCAGAGGAACCAGAGATCAAATTGCCAACATCCATTGGATCATCAAAAAAGCAAGAGAGTTCCAGGAAAACATCTAGTTCTGCCTTATTGATTACGCCAAAGCCTTTGAGTACGTGGATCACAACAAACTCTGGAAAATTCTGAAAGAGATGGGAATACAAACCACCTGACCTGCCTCCTGGGAAGTCTTGTGTGCATGTCAAGAAGCAACAGTTAGAACTGGACATGGAACAACGACTGATTCCAAATCAGGAAATGAGTATGTCAAGGCTTTATATTGTCATCCTGCTTATTTAACTTATATGCAGAGTACATCATGTGAAATGCTATGCTGCATGAAGCACAAGCTGGACTCAAGATTGCTGGGAGAAATATCAATAACCTCAGATATGCAGATGACACCACACTTATGGCAGAAAGTGAAGAAGAACTAAAGAGCCTCTTGATGAAAGTGAAAGAGGAGAGTGAAAAAGCTGGCTTAAAATTCAACATTCAGAACCCTAAGATTATGGCATCCAGTCCCATCGTTTCATGGTAAATAGAAAGGGAAACAATGGAAACAGTGACAGACTTTATTTTTTTGGGCTCCAGAATCACTGTAGATAGTGACTGCAGCCATGAAATTAAAAGACACTTACTCTTATGAAGAAAAGCTATGACCAACCTAGACAGCATATTAAAAAGCAGAGATATACTTTGCCAACAAAGGTCCATCTGGTCAAGGCTATGGTTTTTCCAGTAGTCATATATGGATGTGAGGTTGGACTATAAAGAAGGCCGAGAGGCAAAGAATTGATGCTTTTGAACTGTGGTGCTGGAGAAGACTCTTAAGAGTCCCTTGGACTGCAAGGAGATCCGACCAGTCAATCCTAAGGGAAATCAGTCCTGAATATTTGGAAGGACTGATGCTGAAGCTGAAACTCCAATACTTTAGCCACCTGATGTGAAGAACTGACTCATTGGAAAAGACCCTGATGCTGGGAAAGATGGAAGGCTGGAGGAGAAGGGGAAGACAGAGGATGAGATGGTTGGTTGGATGGCATCATTGACCTGATGGACATGAGTTTAAGTAAACTCCGGAAGTTGGTGATGGACCGGGAGGCCTGGCGTGCTGCAGTCCCTGGGGTTGCAGAGTCGACCACAACTGAGCCACTGAACTGAAAGAGTTGATAAATTTCTGTTGATGTTTAGGAAGCCATTAACACTACTGGAGACTTTGGTCTAGGCCACATCACATATCACAAATGACTGTCAGTCAAAAGAGACTTAAATTCATTAAAATTATATCTATAAATAATTAGGTGGTAGGATGCAGAAAATTAGTAAAGAATTATGCCTGCACCTTTTACTGTAGTTGAACTTTTATAACAGTTTAATAAAAATCAAGATGTTTTCATTTGTTGTTTTTTTTTTCTTTCTTTTTTATTACTATTATTTTTTTCTTTTTTTTTAATATAAGTTTATTTTAACTTTACAATATTGTATTGGTTTTGCCATACATCAACATGCATCCACCATGGGTGTACACGTGTTCCCCATCCTGAACCCCCCTCCCACCTCCCTCCCCATACCATCCCTCTGGGTCATCCCAGTGCACCAGCCCCAAGCTTCCTGTATCCTGCATCCAACCTGGACTGGCAATTCGTTTCTTATATGATATTATACATGTTTTAATGCCATTCTCCCAAATCATCCCCTCACTCCCTCTCCCACAGAGTCCAAATGACTGTTCTATACATCTGTATCTCTTTTGCTATCTCGCATACAGGGTTGTCGTTACCATCTTTCTAAATTCCATATGTATACCTTTGTTGTTTAAGAACATTGACCCAGAAGCTTTCTGTTGGTTCTCAAATTTGCACTGAATTGTTGTGTCTTAATACATATTCAACAGCCCATCAAGAGTAGAGTGCAGAAGTGCTGTATGGAGAACAGACCAGTGTTCATGGGAGCTGTGGCTTCTCTCCTGTGTGATTTTTCACATTTATGTCATTTTTGAAAATATTCAAACTTTAGTCAGTGGCTTAAAATATTAAGGAAATAATATGGCACCAATTAGTATTAAATAAAAATGCTTTTTTTTAACTTTTAGGTAACATTTGATCCAGAGGTCTTTTTCAACATTCTGCTCCCTCCAATTATTTTCCATGCTGGGTACAGTTTAAAGAAGGTAAGGTATTTTTTTACGGTATTTTTTAAAGCATGGGAATCTCTATGTTAAGTTACCTGCACAATTTTCTAGTTTTTTTCCTTCTCCCGGATTGGTTATTACTATGTTCTGTACCTACTCAGAGATAGCAGCTGATTCATCATCATCAGTGATTCATTTCTGTTTTAAAGTCTAGAACTCTCATCCATTGCTGTCGGGAATGTAAAATGGTATAGCCTCTCTGGAAAACACTTTTGCAGTTTCTTATAAAACTGAAGTTGAAATAACCATTTGTCCCAGAGATCTTAATTCTGAGGATTTATCCAAGAGAATTGAAAACTTCTATTTACACAAAACACTGTCCATGATTATTCATAGAAACTTTATTTGTAATAGCCCAGAACTGGAAACAAACAATGTCCCATGATAGGTAAATGGTTAAACAAACATCCATACTGTGGGATACTTCTCAGTAATAAAATGGAACAAACCACTGATACACAAAACAGCCTGGATAGATCTCAAATGCATTATGCTGAGTGCAAAAATCCAGTCTCAAAAGATCACACACTATATGGTTTCCTTCATATAGCTTTCTAGAAATGAAAAAATTATAGGGATGGAGGACAAATTAGTGGTTGCCAGTGGTTAGGGATGGTGGGGAAAAGAAGTGGGTGACTGTGACTATAAATGGGATAGCATGAGGGAAATCTTCATGAAAGTGGAACAGTTCTGCATCTTGATTGCAGTGGTGGTTATAAGACTCTACACATGTGATAAAATGACATAGAATTATGCACACACATTGTACCAATATCAATTTCCTGATTTTGATATTGTAGTACAATTATTTGAGGTATAACCAGTGAAGATACCACAGGACCTCTCTACACTATTTTTGCAACTTCTGTGAATCTATAATTACTCCAAAATAAAAAATTAAAAAAAAAATCATTACTGGGACTTCTATAGTGGTCCAGTGGTTAAGACTCTGCCTTCCAATGCAGGGGACATGGGTCCAAGCCCTGGTTGGGGAACTAGGGTCCTACATGCCAGAGGGTGTGGCCAAAAATTAGAAAAAAACAAAAACTTAAAAAAAAATCTGTCATTTTTGAGGGAGGGTCATTGTGCTCAGCAGCAAGATTGGGTCTAAGGCTCTAAATATTTAAAATACTAAATACCTTTATAAATAGTGTTAGTGGCTGCCTTCCTCCCCCACTGTGGGACTATTCTTTGAAAATTTAGTTTCCAAAAATGCCTACTTCAGATAACAGCCAAGGAACCTGTTTCAGCTGTCTTTCTGAAAGGGGACTAAAGGAAACCTTTTCAGTGAGCCTAGAAAAGAGAGATGTTGACTGCCAATAAAGCTCAATAACATCCTTAGGAAGTAGAGAATGCCTTCCAAGTTGATAAATCTCTAGATAGATCAATCAAGGTTAAAAAAAAAGAGGAAAGAAACAAATTACGTATATCAAGAATGAAAGAGGTGACATTGCTACAGACCCTTTACACCTTAAGAGGACAGTAAGAGTGTAATATGAACAACTTTGTACAAATAAATTTGACAACCCAGGTGAAATGGACAAATGGACAAATTTCTTGAGAGGTACAAATTACCAAAACTGACCCAAGAAGAGATGGAAAACTTGAGCAGTCCTATATTAATGAAATAAATTGCTTTCATAATTAAAAAACTTTATACAAGCTCAGATGGCTTCATTGGTGAGTTCTATTTAGCATTTAAAAAAGAAATAATACCAATCCTACACAAAATCTTTCAGAACATAGAGGAGGAAACAATCCCAACTGATTTTATAAGAAAGTGCCTCCCCATTTGGCCAGTTCTTCTGTCAAAGCAGCTCTGCAATTTTCAAACTGTTTTTAAACTATTTACAACCCACACAAATACAGTTATTTATGGAACATCTGATATAAGGAACTTTGCATATATCCTTTACTTCTGTTTTTACATATATTATTTCTAATCATCATAGAAACTGTATGAATGTGAGGGTGGCAAATTACCTCATACCCTTTCTCCCCCAGGTTTCCAACTCATTTATAAACAGACACAAGGAGCTAATTGGCAACTGAATGATCAATTTATGACCCAAAGTTCCTGGTAGTGCATGTTGAATGATAAAGGTTAGCCCTTGGTAATGGGGCTCCTTATTACTAACGTCATAAATTGAAGACACATACCCTTTAGCCATCAGGTTGGTCACAGTCACAGGTGGGGAGGCTGAAATGGGAAGATCCTAGGAATTGCTGGGCCTGCCAAAGGCTGCCTCTGTTGCTCATAGCATAGAGACTATGGGAGCAATAGTGTTCCCCCACTTTTTTTTATAAGAGGGTCAAGGCTGCAAGTCAGGGTCAAGCCCATCTCTCCCTTTAGAGATCACATGGTTCTTCCTTACTGCATCATCTTCAGGGAGAAGGGATAGAACTTAAGTTCTCTCTCCACAATGGATGGCTGTATTCCTGCACAGCAGCCCAGCACACATACACTGACATGTAGACAATGTCCTGCATTTGATTAATACTGATGAGGATGTCAAATGACATGTGAGGTTATGTAGATGGTTCAGGACTGAGTCAAGGTTATGACCTGTTTGTCTGACTGGAGGGACTAGGATTGTTCTTGTTCCTCTGAGTTACATTATCTCTAGAGTTAAGTTTTCAGTACAAAAAGTGTATCTTTGGGCTTCCTTGGTGGCTCAGTGGTAAAGAATCTACTTGCCAATGCAAGAGACACAGGTTTGATCCTTGATTCAGGAAGATCCCACATGCTACAGAGCAACTAAGCCTCTGCACCACAACTATTGAGCCCATGCTCTAGAGCCATGGAGCCACAAATAACTGAGCCTGCATACCTCAACTGCTGAAGCCCCACACGCTAGAGCCCATGCTCCACAACAAGAGAAACCACCACAATGAGAAGCCTGTGTATTGCAACTAGAGAGTAGCCCCTGCTCACCACACTAGAGAAATGCCCTCACAGCAACAAAGACCCTGCAGAGCCATAAATAAAAAAATAAAACTTTTTAAAAGTATCCATTTTCTGAGTAATTTATGAGGTTGCCAAAGTAACCAGAATCTGTATGTCAGCTGTTGACATGTAACAAATAGATGATCTTACAGATATAAATGATGTTATTCTTTATTTAAATGAAGAATTTGGGAACTGCTCTTCAGATCAAATGGGTGATGAAGAATTTGGTATTTTAAATAACTTATCTTAATGTATAATCAAGGTCATAGTTGCTTGAAAATGAAACCAAAGCATTGGTTGTTAAAGCCACTGTAATGGCTGGAAAAAACCACCTTAGTGTTTGCATAGCTTTTTCTTTGTCAGCTTCATTTTCTCAGAAGAAAAAAACTAATAATAGGCTTTGCCAGTTACCAATTTAAGTTGTTTTTGAAATGCTAGTCTTAAAGGTTATTATTAGCTATTAGTTTAGTCTCTTCCTTTTTGATCAGGCACGTAAATAGTTGGTTCTTAGGTAGTTGCCATCTCTGATTAAATGTTTTCAGTTAAAATGTGTAATAAGTGTTTCACCAGTTGACTGCTGATATGTAAACAGATTCATACCCCTTGACCTATGTACATATAGTTGTCATTCAGACACGGGCCTTTCTTTTTCTAACTTGAAAAAAGTACCATGGCCTTAGCTTAGATTTTGTGTTACCACTCAGTTTGCTTACAGGGCATTAGCAGGGAAAGAATTTGCCTGTAGAGGCTTTCATGTTTTGTGAATTTCCCCCAGCAAACACACACACATCATGTTAAAATTTTTCAGGGGAATGGAAGATGATAAGGTTTCCCAAGGAGTAGGAACATAAAACTTAGAATGGTACAACTGGAATTGGGATGCCAAGGTAGATTTTCATTGAAAATCTTGGTCTGTTTTAGGTTTATATTCTTAATGGCATTACCAGGGCATGCCATCTCCTTTTGTTTCTTTTTGCCATTCTATAATGGAAAGGGAAAAGTAAGGGAGAGACTAAACCAGTCATGTTTCTGTGACCCACACATGACCATGAACTGTTAAGGCCAAATTAGAAGATGAAAAATATAGGATTCCATGAGACACCTCCTGTTCTTCTTCCCTAAAAGGATGTGGTACAATGCCCTGGGATCAGCAGACCTTGTTTCCAGTTCTGGTGCATCAGTGTGGTGGACATGTGACTTTAGGCAACTCACATCCCACTTTTGAGCCTTAGATGTCTCTCATAAAATGGTCCAAGGAACACTTTCATGATGGGATTGTTGTGAGAATTGGATGAGCTAATGTATGTGAAAGTACTTTGTAAAGTATGAAGTATGTAGTTAAGTACTAAGTGTAATAATATACAAATAAGTGGCATGTTACACCTTTTCAAAGTGCATTAAAATTCCAGTTCACATCAGCTGATACGACTGGGGATAGGTAATTTGTGTGTACAGTGTGTGGTGATGTTAGAATATATCATGAATGCATTTTCGGTAGTGGATTTACATTTCTAATTTTCTGCTTTGGCTAATAACATGAATACAGATGTACTTAACATATTCAGACCAACCATGGGAATGATCACCAGAAGAAAGCCAAGTGGCAAGGGAAAGCATATCTAGGATTAAAATTTTGCTCATGGGTACTCTGCATGGGTTTCATTGGTCTCATGTCTTGTCCTTGATGTATTCCCTCTTTGGTTTAAGCACTTGATGGAACTTTTAAGGGCTCACAGTTTTTGAATTTTTTTTTGGAAATCAAACTGTTTTCTAAAACAGTGGCATATAAATGCATTAGCATTAAAAAGATAAAGACTGAGGACAGTGACTGATATAGGAGGCAAACATAATATGTCTATAATATGTGCAGGCAGTGCCTTCATTTGGTGACTTAGTGTGGGAAGCCTTTGAAGGATTCTCTTCTGAGAAGATGGTGTATGGGCACTAGGGATTCCTTGATGCCTTCTTTACAGCCTCAGAGAGGGGCGGGCACTGGGGAAGGCTGAAGCCAAGGTCTTAGATCCTCTGTCTGAAAAGCAGGCCAGTGAATGCCCATAGCTCTTTGTCTTGTCAGACTTCGTGATGGCTACTTGATCCGGGTCAAGTTCTTCTTGGCCTTCTTGGCCTTCTCTTTCCCTGGTGGTGCACATCTCACATGCTGGGGCTCTCCTGCTTTTTAAAATTTTTAGATGAAATATTCCTGATTCCTGTTTGATGAGAGTGTTTAGGAGATATTGCTTGTCCCATTTTTGTTACATAGTTGATTGTCCAATGAGAACAGCTTTATGCCTTGAAAAATAAGGGTCGTGGTTCAGGGTCCCACGAATGGGGTTTTTCCCCATCATAGTATCCACAGACCTGATGGTTTATGAGAAGTAAATCTGTGCATGTGCATGTGTGTACACCCTTATAAATTTGCCCATTTTAGATGAAACTACCTGTTTCTTGTTTCTCCACATCTATCTCTATTGTCCCTCTTTCCCAGGCTTCAGAGATTAATTCACATGAATATCAGGAGACTCTTCGATGCTGAGTTAAGCTGAAAACTCATTTGTACTTTCATAGCTTATTAGTTTCAAACTTGTATCTGTAATGTTCTTCTAAGTACTACCAGAACTGGAAGTGACTAGTTGAATCACTAGGATAAAATAGTTTGGGTTAAATCTGTGAAAATGTTCAGTCTACTCACACACCCTGTGATTTAATACAATCATCGAGTTAAATCTGTGAAAATGTTCAGTCTATTCACACACACACACACACACACACACACACACACACTGTGATTTAATACAATCAGGCAGAGTAGTTTTTTCTGAAATTTACTAAAGCCGCTTGCTTGCTCAGTGATTGGTAGGACAAAGAACATCTTAAAATCATGATGTTCTAAGGCTAATCGCATTTTTCAGGAGTAACTTCAGTTATTACTTGATTTGATGAAAGCAGTAAGTAAAGTTTCACTTTTTAGAGACTTCTAGTGTTTCTAATGTTCACTGTCAAAATTCACAATATGGTTCCTGCTTTTTTGTTTTATTCAGAGACACTTTTTCAGAAATCTTGGGTCTATTCTGGCCTATGCCTTCTTGGGGACTGCTGTTTCCTGCTTCATTATTGGGTAAGTAAACGCTTTGTCATATAACCAAATTACCACACTTCCAAAGAGATGAGATCCACATGGGTCCACAGAGTTGAATATTTTTCCCCAGCTTTATTGAGCTATAATTGGCACATAACATTGTGTAAGTGTAAGGTATACAGTGTGTTAATTTTACACACTTGAAAATTGCAAAATGATTACCACTGTAGTCTTAGCTACCACCTTCATCTGGTCACATGGTTAGCTATTTCTTTTTTGTGGTGAGACCATGTTAGCAACATTTAATTAAGTATAAGATGCAGTATCATTAACTGTGATCTTATGTTGTACATTAGATCCCCAAACTTACTAATCTTATCAATGGAAGTTTGTACCCTTTGAGCAACACCTCCCCATTTCCCCTGCCCCCAAATCCCTGGCAACTACCAGAGTCCAATATTTTGATGTTTCAGTTCAGTTCAGTTCAGTCACTTAGTTGTGTCCAACTCTTTGCGACCCCATGAATCGCAGCACGCTAGGCCTCCCTGTCCATCACCAACTCCCAGAGTTTACTCAAATTCATGTCCATCAAGTCAGTGATGCCATCCAGCCATCTCATCCTCTGTCGTCCCCTTCTCCTCCTGCCCCCAATTCCTCCCAGCATCAGGGTCTTTTCCAATGAGTCAACTCTTTGCATGAGGTGGTCAAAATATTGGAGTTTCAGCCTTAGCATCAGTCCTTCTAATGAACACCCAGGACTGATCTCCTTTAGGATGGACTGGTTGGATCTCCTTGCAGTCCAAGGGACTCTCAAAAGAGTCTTCTCCAACACCACAGTTCAAAAGCATCAATTCTTCGGTGCTCAGCCTTCTTCACAGTCCAACTCTCACATCCATACATGACCACAGGAAAAACCATAGCTTTGACTACACAGACCTTTGTTGGCAAAGTAATGTCTCTGCTTTTCAATATGCTATCTAGGTTGGTCATAACTTCCCTTCCAAGAAGTAAGTGTCTTTTAATTTCATGGCTGCAGTCACAATCTGCAGTGATTTTGGAGCCCAAAAGAATAAAGTCTGACACTGTTTCCACTGTTTCCCCATCTATTTCCCATGAAGTGATGGGACCAGGTGCCATGATCTTCATTTTCTGAATGTTGAGCTTTAAGCCAACTTTTTCACTCTTCTCTTTCACTTTCATCAAGAGGCTTTTTAGTTTCTCTTCACTTTCTGCCATAAGGGTGATGATTATAATTAAGATTTAGAGTTACATCAGCCAGTGTGGTAACTTCTAGCCACATTGTGTGCGTGTGCATGCTCAGTTGTGTCTGACTCTGTGTGACTCTGTGGACTGTAGCTCACCAGGCTCCTATGTCCATGGGATTTCCCAAGCAATAATACTGGAGTGAGTTGCCGTTTCCTCCTCCAGGGGATCTTCCCCACCCAGGGATCAAACTCATGTCTCCTGTGTCTCCTGCATTGCAGGCAGATTCTTTACTGCTTGAGCCATCAAGGAAGCACTAGCCACATGTAACTATTTAAATTGAAATTAAGATTAATTAACATGAAATGAAATAAAACCTAGTCCCAGGATCTTGGTTTCTAATGTCATTCTTCAATGTGAAGAGCCAAGGCCCTTTGCAGAAATGGCTGATTCTAGGCTGGGATGGCAAATATGCAGGATGACAATGGAGCATCTTGTAGTGCCAGAGAGTAAGGAAGTGCTCAGAAACAAGCAAACAAAAAGATACCAAACCATGTCAAAGGAACACAGAGCCAATCTGAAACCACCCCCTAATGACTAAAGAACAACAAAATAAATTACATTGTTTTGCATTACCATTCAAAGTATAAAACAAGTATCTTTGTGTCTATATTTATATAAAGGGCTTCCTGGTGGCTTAGATGGTAAAGAATCTGCCTGTAGTGTGGGAGACCCAGGTTCGATCTCTGGGTCAGAACAATCCCCTGGAGAAGGGAATGGCTACTCACTCCACTGTTCTTGCCTGGAGAATTCCATGAACAGAGGAACCTGGTGGGCTACAGTCCATGGGGTTGCAAGGAGTTGGACACGACTGAGCTACTGACACACACATACTGATATAAATAAATGATTGGATGAATAAATAAATGGGGGAGAAGTGATATGTTAGAAGAATTACAAATAATTGGTGCAGATCCAGTCCTCCTCAAGGAGATGAAGCTTGGCCCTTCCCCCCTTTGACTGTGGGCATAGTGACTTCCTTACAAAGAGTACCACATGCAAAGTAAGAAGGAGTAGCTTTACAGTGGAGAAACCTGACAAATACTACCTCAGCCAGGTGATCAGGATTAACGCCCAAATTGGTAAATCAGTCGATACTCCGTACCTCTGATGTTTGTGATATGAATGGCATTTACCACTGTGTCTTCCTCCTAAAATCAAAGTACCTTAGTCTAATCATGGGAAAAAAAAATCAGACAGGTCTCAGATTCTACAAAATACCTGACTAGTACTCCTTCCAACTACCAAGGTCATCAAAAACAAGCAGAGTCTGAGAAACTGTCAAGAGGAGACAAAACCAAGAGGAGACAAAAGAGATATGATGACTAAATGTAATGTGGTATCCTCAATGGAATCTTGGAACAGAAAAAGGATATTAGGTAAAAGCTAAGGAAACCTGAATGAACTGTGGACTTTAGTTAATTTTAAAATATTATCTGGAAAGCTGGAGATAAAAGCAGTAGCCTTTTATGCCACCAAAAAAGGAGGGGCTTGGACTTTGTCCAGTAAGAGAGTGACAGGATACTGGCATTGGTGATGATGGGGAAAATGCTGCCAGAGAGAAGTCTATTGCTCAGGTCTAAGGCTTTGGTTTTTCCAGTGGTCATGTATGGATGTGAGAGTTGGACTGTGAAGAAAGCTGAGTGCTGAAGAATTGATGCTTTTGAACTGTGGTGTTGGAGAAGACTCTTGAGAGTCCCTTGGACTGCAAGGAGATCCAACCAGTCCATTCTGAAGGAGATCAGCCCTGGGATTTCTTTGGAAGGAATGATGCTAAAGCTGAAACTCCAGTACTTTGGCCACCTCATGTGAAGAGTTGACTCATTGGAAAAGACTCTGATGCTGGGAGGGATTGGGGGCAGGAGGAGAAGGGGACGACAGAGGATGAGATGGCTGGATGGCATCACTGACTCAATGGACGTGAGTCTGAGTGAACTCTGGGAGATGGTGATGGACAAGGAGGCCTGGCGTGCTGCGATTCATGGGGTTGCAAAGAGTCGGACACGACTGAGCAACTGAACTGAACTGAACTGAAGCTTATGATAGAAGGAAATGTAGAGGAAGGTCTAGTTTTAAGAAATACTTAAAAGGTAGATGAAAGAAGCCTTGGATAAGCAACAAGAAAGTGAAAGTGAAAATGAAGTCGCTCAGTCATGTCTGACTCTTTGCGACCCCATGGACTGCAGCCCACCAGGCTTCTCTGTCCATGGGATTCTCCAGGCAAGCATACTGGAGTGGGGTCCCATTTCCTTCTCCAGGGAATCTTCCTGACCCAGGAATTGAACCCAGGTCTCGTGCATTGCAGGCAGACGCAGGCAGACGCTTTAATCTCTGAGCCACCAGGAAGCCCGGATAAGTAACAAAGAGCAAATCAAATCTATATCATAGAGTTCAGTTGCTCAGTCGTGTCCAACTCTTTGCGACTCCACAGACTGTAGCCCGCCAGGCATCTCTGTCCATGGGATTACCCAGGCAAGAATACTGGAATGGGTTGCCATTTCTTCTTCCAGGGTATCATAGAGTTCCTGTGAATTGAAATATAACTGTTTAAGTGTCTGGAACAATGTCCAGCACACAGTAGGCAAAACTTTAAATTATAACTATTTATTCTCAAAAGGATTCAACTCTGAAAATAGTTCTTGAGCTCCTAGATAATCAATCTACTGTTCTAGACACCCACAGTACAAAGATGAACAATGATATGGTGTTGACTAACAAGAATCTATTTACTGGAGATTGACTATAGGGTACAATGAGTCTATACTGTGCCTATTTATTTTTGGTTAAATCTATTCCTAAGTTTTGTATTCTTTTTTATGCCATTGTAAGTGGGATTGTTTTCTTAATTTCTCTTTATTCTGTGGTTGTTTGTATTCCCCTAATCCCTACAGCTGCTGCCCCCCCCCCACACACACACTCCTTTAATAACAAGTACTAGGCCTTTTAACACTCCTCACTCCCCCTAATTTGTGAGCTGTCCTGTAGGAAATGTGCTCTGCTCAAGGTAAAATATTAACTTGGTGGTCCTTCTTGGGCTGTATCACATTCTGCACAGTGTGTAAGGTGGGCTGCCTGTCTAACCCATGCCAAGAGTGAGAAGCCAGATATGTCAGTGGGTACACTGATATTTTAATGGAAGATTTTAAAGAGTTTTGCCTCTTTTCCCTGTTTTGTGATAATTATTGGCAGAGAAGGTTGACCATTGGATCCTTGTGGCCATCCCATTTTTTTTTCTGTCTAGCTTGATCCAGTCCATTCATTTACATGACTTTAAATGCACTGTCTTAGAATCCTGGGAATTTTGTAGCAATTCATTACCCATTTTGCAGGGTTCTTTCTCTTCCTTTCTTCCCTACTACCCAGTTGCTTAAAATGCCCTAACTGTTGCTAGTTGATGATCGTACCTTATAGTTGTAAGTACAATTTAAAAAAATGGAATGCTTAATATACTTCAGGAAGATGACAGTAGCTGCAGACCATTACTTGGTGCCAAAGTCTTATTTGCACATGTTCCTGGTTAGTGTCCAACCACAACAGCTGCCTGATGGTTTCACAAACCTCTTTGGAAGTGCAATATTCTAGTACTCCTCTGCTTGTGTATTTGCCAGCTTATTCGAGTAGGTGGGTTTTCTTTTCTTTTTCTTCTGACACAGTTTACCTTTTCTTGTTATAGAAATCTCATGTATGGTGTGGTGAAGCTCATGAAGATTGTGGGGCAGCTCTCGGATAAATTTTACTACACAGATTGCCTCTTTTTCGGAGCAATTATCTCTGCTACTGACCCAGGTATTTGCATATTTGGCCTTATTGTCATAATGTTCCATTATTTAAATCTTAAAAAGCTCAGAGCAATGATTACCTTTCATAAAAGTAGAGGAAGAGACCAGTAAGTCAAGTGGTCTAATGGACTTAGATGGCTTTTCTAAGAAGGGCTTGCCTTTCCCTTTAAAAAAAATATTATTATTACTGTAAAAATAACATAAAATTTACCACCTTAATCATCTTTAGGTGTATAGTTCAGCAGTATTGAGTATATTCATATTGTTGTGCAACCAATCTCCAGAATTTTTTCGTCTTGCAAAACTGAACCTCTGTACCCATTAAACAACATCTCTTCATTCTCTCCCCACTCCACCTCCCAGACCTGGGCAACCACCATTCAACTGTCTGTCTCTATGAGTTTGACTACTGTAGATACCTCAGATAAGTGGAATCATCAGTATTTGTCTCTTTTTGTCTGGCTTATTTCCTTAGCATGATGTCCTCAGGGTTCATATATGTTGTAACATGTGTCAGAATTTCCTTCCTTTTAAATCTGAATAATATTCCATTGTATGAATATACCATATTTTTGCTTATCCATTCATCTGCCAACAAGCACTTGAGTTGTTTCCACCTGTGTTTCCTCCTTTTTGTCTTTCATTTTAGAATGTCTAATTTGGTCCTAAGTTTTTCACTTAGACTGTCTTTTTTTCTCAGTGTTATGCTTTTGCCTTCTTTTTAGGAGCATATCATTTGGTTTAAATAATATCTTTGCTTAGTAGAAATGTACACTAGTACTGTAGTGAATGTAATTTAATTTGTGAAGTCCTTTTGTGCAATGTTCCTATACACTGTGGTGTGGTTCCTATTCATAAATCTGTTACCTTGTATTTTTCAAGTGTTATTTGAACCAGTTCTTAAAAGTGGAATTATTATATACCCTTCCTCCCCTGCAGCTCAGAATAAACAAACAGGCTCTCCTCTTCAAGTTGGAACCCATAATTGAATTAGTTCACATAAAATAGTTACAGCTATTCTTTCCTCTAATGTTAACTACTGAGCACACCATTGTAGGGAAAGAATTTATGGAGAAAGAGCTAATCTTGTTCTCATAGTACAGATGGAAAGGTCTTTTTAGTGTCGGTGATGACTCTAATATTCTGGGCAGTGATGATCTCTAAGATACTAAAATTCCCCCCCCCCCAAACAACTTCCCTGTGCCTCTTGGGGGTCTTCTAGATCAGTGCTAGCCAGCAGACCTATCTGCAATGATAGAAATATTCCATAATCTTCCTAGTGCTTTACAGTAGCCAGTGGCTATGTGTGGCTATTGAACACTTGACATGTGAGGTAGTGCAACCAAAGAACTGGTTTTTTTTTTTAATTAATTTATTTTTATTGAAGGATAATTGCTTTACAGAATTTTGCTGTTTTCTGTCAAACCTCAACACAAATCAGCCATAGGTATACATATATCCCCTCCCTTTTGGAACACTCTCCCACCTCCCTCCCCATCCCACATAGCTCCAAGTGGCTAGTGGCTACCACATTGGATAGCACAGCTCTAGACAGTTGTGTGGCTCTGAAAAATCTCGATGATCCGAAAAGCATTGACCTCTTTCACCCCCTATTTTCTTACAAACACTCTAAGTAAACTGATAGTGAAGACTTGGCTGGTTGAAGCACCCTTGTTTGTGACAAGAATGTGGGGTGTGGAGTTGCAAGTGGTGGTTTGAGTTCTAGCCCTGCCAGCTGCTGACTGGGTGTCCTGGGCACACTTTATCTCCTGAGTGTCAGTTTTCTCATTTATTAATTAGGAGTAATGGTACCTATTTCCTATTATGAAGGGCTGGTGTGAAGATTAAATGAGATAATGCATGTAAAGCATTGAGCATAGCATCTGCTGATTATATTGGTCTCTATAAAAAGACCCTGATGCTGGGAAAGATTGAAGGCAGGAAGAGAAGGGGATGACAGAGGATGAGATGGTTGGATGGCATCACCGACTCAATGGACATGAGTTTGAGCAAACTCTGGGAGTTGGTGAAGGACAGGGAAGCCTGGCGTGCTGCAGTCTATAGGGTCACAAAGAGTCGGACACAACTGAGCAACTGATCTGAACTAATAAACATTTTCAGACTCAGGCAGAGATTTCTGTGTTTTCCCTGTGTGTATGTTTAATAATAGGTTACCATTTAACACAAGTACTCTGAAATGTAGCTTTATTATTCTAATACTACAATATCTGTGACATTTCCGGATGTGTGTCTATTGAAAAACAATTCTTTAAAGTCTAAGAAAGATGTTTATTGTTTCTGAAAATATATTACTAACTATACTCATCTATAAGTTTATTACTAATATCTTACTGGTACCACTGATAAGCAAAGGCAAGTTAGTGTAACATAAAGATTATTGATACTGTCTTCTGAACTATTAGTGTTGCTGCATTTAATTGGATAGAAAGGTTTATTTTTCCATATTATCTTTGTAATTATTTACTTCACTTTAATGTGTCCATACTGTGGTAGAAAATAATGGAAGGCATTACCATGACACACCATTTTTATTTGGCCCGTGAAGATTGGCACTGTAAGGGTTTTATATAAATGGAAGTTCTAGAAAATTGAAATTTGAAACTTACTAAACATCGGAACATTAACTTTAACTTCTTTTTAATGGAAATCTTTCTGAAATGTATAATGTTTTTGTAAATTGAAAGTGTTTTACCAGCTTCCTAAAAATCTGTTGTTTGAGAATTTGGGCCATAAAAGAAATAAAAACTTCAGTGTAGAGTTAGAGGGAAACATAAGACTAGATTGACTTCTTGTGCATGGTGTATCCAACAAAAATTCTGATTTGGGGTTATGTTGTGATATTGAGGGATATGAAAAAATAAAAGTCCTTGTTTGTGACTTCACTGTACTTGGCTCCAGTCTTTGGTCTTCCCGTTGATGGGAACAGTGTATGTGTGGGGTGATGTAGGCTGCTCTGTAACCAGAAGCCCTCTCCATTCTGTACTTGTGTGCCATGAGTGCCATGTGCCATCTTTGTGCACTGGACTAAAATTGGATCCACAATTCAGGAAAAAAAATATATGTTTCCAACCCATAGTACATAGCTGTAAACAGCTACCAGAGGAAATGAGCACCGTTCCTATGAACCATTATGTGGTGATTCCTCTCATTGTAGTCCTGGCACCTTTGCACCCCTCAAGAAAACCAGACCCATTCATAGGTTTCAAAACCTGTGATCAGTGCTGTCAAAAAGTAATTTTCTAATTGCACCACCCAGGCTGGTCAGTCTTTTGCTTAGTCTTTGAAACTGAATTCAAATCTGCCACTTGCCTAGTTATTCTTCCTTTACAGTTATTATTCCTTTACTGCTTCAGTTAGTAGCTCTTACAGCTCTAGAGTCGGGTCTTTTTCTTACATAACTTTACTTGCTGCTTTGTGCCGAGGGTTTACAAGTGCTCAGTGCTCTTTTGTATACAAATGGAGTGTTCAGGAAAAGTTAGTTGAATGAACAAAGTCAGGTTCTTGATATTTTCTCATTCTTTCTTTTTCTGTTATTCTTTTATTTTCCCCACATTTTTAAGATACCTGTAACAGCTGTCTTCAGTCAGTGAATTATGATTTCTCAGTCCATGTCCAGTTGGAAACAGCTGTTGTGACCCTGTTCTCTCTGATTCCAAGGGTTGAGCTGTGAGGCGAGCAGCTTGTTTACTCCCTGTCTTTAGAAGTCACCTGCCTAGTCTGTCATCCCCTGCCTATCTCCCCACCCCCCTGCCCACCGCCATCACCTGATTGTCCACACCTGTAGTCCTCATCTTGGTCGGACACAGGGTTGCCCAGGAGGGCCATGGGAGACTTCCTGCCTTGCTTTCTAAGGTGATGGGCAGGGAGAATGAGAGATTGAAAATCAGAACAGCCAAGTTTAGACTAGTGCAAAGTGTTAATTATTAAAATTAATTATAAAGCTAGCATTTATCATCATAGATAAATAAGCTAACCGTACATTATATTTTTGCTATTGGTATAGTAGTATTTTGGACTTCCCTTGTGGCTCAGCTGGTAAAGAATCTGCCTGCAATGCAGGAGACCAGGGTTCGATCCCTGGGTTGGGAAGATGCCCTGGAGAAGGGAAAGGCTACCCACTCCAGTATTCTGGCCTGGAGAATTCCAAGGACTGTATAGTCCATGGAGTCACAAAGAGTCAGACACGTCTGAGTGACTTTCACTTTCACAGTAGTATTTTAGGAAAATAGTGTCTAAAAGTCAAAAGGGCTTTTGAAAATTATGTAGCTCAAGCCTTCACTTTATTAAGTCTTTGGACTTTGCTGTGCATTATTGGATGGCTTCTAGTTGCCCCTCCAGGTTTACACACCATCCTTCTCCACTCTCTTCTTGGCACTGGGAGGCTGACTTGTACAGAAGATTTCAAAGGTTCCTATGCCTTCTCCTTTCCCATTGGATTTGTCCATGGGGCAGCACCAGTAAGAGACTGAAACAGGGGTAGACATGCACGGTCCCTGTGGGCTGCCTGTTTCTCTTGATCAGAGGTCACAGCTCCTGTTGAGTGACCCTCTCCACATAGCTCCTGGTTCTGACAGTCACTCCTTCAGGCTCAGGGATGGCATAAAAGCTCCCTGTTTTCAGCTGCAGGTAACTGCACTCCCTCTTTCCCATACTCTCTATGTGCTTGTGCTTAGTCATTCAGTCGTGTCCGATGCTTTGCAACCCCATGGATTGTAGCCCACCAGGCTCCTCCATCCATGGAATTTTCCAAACAAGAATACTGGAGTGGGTTGCTATTTCCTTCTCCAGGGGATCTTCCCAACCCAGGGATCGAACCCCGGTCTCCTGCATTGAAGCCAGATTCTTTACCATCTGAGCCACCAGGGAAGCCCTGTACTCTCTCTACACGTCTATAAATAATCCCTTTTTAAACACTCCTCAAATTGCTCATCTAGTTCTTGCCAGGACCCTTGCCGATAAAGTCCTGGAACCCAGGTTTCCTGGACTGCCAGCCCTATGCTCTGCTCACTGAGACTGACCTACACCAGTCTTCAGTTCTTGAGTGAGTGACTGACTGTTGTGAACAGAGGCCTCTGGTGCCAACCCCCAGTAGACATACTGTATGAGTAATCAATAAAACTTCAGTCAGGTCCAACCACTGAGATTTTGGGAAGTTTGATACTGCAGCAGGAAAACAGCCCATCACACAGGGCCTGTTTTCTCATCTCTAAATTGGGGGATATGATAATACTACCCACTTAGGGTTTTCATGAGGACTAAACAAAATTGTAAAATGTTTATCATAGTGCCTGCTTCCTGGTAAAACCTTAATTATTGTTGTTGTTTTGATAATTTTTCTTCAACATTGGGTTCAAAACAAGACAGTTTTTATGTCATATAATAATAAACTAGAGTAACAATTTTGTATTAGGGTTTTTCAAAGAAACAGAATAAATAGATATGTGTGTGTGTGTGTGTACATAGTTGGGAGGAGGAGAGGGAACAAGATATTAATTGATTATAAGGCCTTGGCTCATGTGATTATGGAAACTGTAGAGGTCCCAAGATCTGCAGTGAAATCTTCAACCAATTCGATGAGTCCCACCCTCATTGAGGAGGGCCATCTGCTTTGCTCAGTCTACTGATTCAAATGTTAATCTCATCCAAAACCTCAGACACATCTACAATAGTGTTTAATCAAATATCTGGGTACCCCATGGCCCAGTCAAGTTCACAAATAAAATTAACCATCACAAGTCTTATGTAAGGAGATGCACATATTGTTCATGTAATATATAATCCACAAGACAAGAACTTTTTTTTAGCCTAATCCCTGAAGATTTTGCTGGTTGTGTAACTTGCTTAACTGTTTTTAGGGGTGGAAGAAAGAGATTGACCTTATATACTGAAGATGTATTATGAAGAGATGACATGTCTGTCTTCTAGAAAGTAGGCCTGCTGGTGATGCCCCATGTTGATGTCTGGTTCACATCTGAATGCTTACAGTAGTGATTTAATTGCCTAGATTTATGATTATCTGGATCTGCCTTGTGATATAGTTGACATTTTTCAAATCCAAATTATTTTTGTTTACTCTCAAAAAAATGAATTAAACTTTTTGTAAAGAAGGGCACAATGAGGGGTAGATTGGGAATCTCCCTTAATCTCTATCAAAAATAGAGCAAGCAGGACAGCAAAAGAGAAAACAGACTGAACTAGCTGACAGAGTATCTTGATGAATCCCCTGATATCAACCGGTGGGGTCAAACTACCCACAGCAGTGAGACTTTGGGATAAGAACAGCAGCTATGCTGGAGGAAGCAAAGGGAAGATGGGACTACTGGTTGTTTTGATTGTCAGGGCACCCAGAAATATCCCACAAGTATTCACACTCAAAAGAACGGGTCCCCACTGGGAGTCAAGAATTTTATGCTTCTGTCAGGTAACAATAGTTGATATTGGGAGAAGGCTTTTCAGGCTCCCATTTGTGGGTGAGGGCAAGGAGACTGGAGGAGCTGTGAGACTGCTGGAGGGACCTGGGTCCTCAGGGCTCTCAGGAAATCCCTTGTGGAAGATCTCTCTGCAACAACAGAGGTACTCCCTAAAAATGACCTGCTCGGACCACTGACCTTGATTGATGGGGCATTAAAGGAGAAAGAAAGCTCAGATTTTAATGGTGAAGGAGACCAGAGGAAGTAGATCTCAGATTGAGGAAGTGGTTGTATTGAGGGGGTGGCTGCACCCAGAGGCTGTATTTTTTAATATTTCAGTGTAAAACCAGAAGAGGGAGCCATAGAGCCATGAAACTAGGAAAGCTCTTCTGGGCTTCTACCCACCTCACTTACTGTGAGCAGCAGAAATGGATTGAGGTTGAATTTCATGTAAACAGAAGAAAAAGTGGGGATAACCCCTCTGAATAATAAAGTTACAGATAATGAAGTCATACCAGAAAAAGAGGCTCACAAAGAAGATGAAACTTTATTAATATGCCAACAGAAGCAAAAGGAAGTTAACAAAACGATAGAAGTTAGAACTGTATACATCAGGATTGGACAGTTAAGAAAAGAGAAAACTAAACAATAGGGAATTATGAAAAGAGAGCTAATAGAAAGGAACGAAAGGGGGAAGCCATAGAGTAAAAGACATGTCAGTTCAGTTCAGTCGCTCAGTTGTGTCTGACTCTTTGTGACCCCATGGACTGCAGCATGTCAGACCTCGCTGTCCATCACCGATTCCCGGAGTTTACTCAAACTCATGTCCGTTGAGTCGGTAATGCCATCCAACCATCTCATCCTCTGTCGTCCCCTTCTCCTCCCGCCTTCAGTCTTTCCCAGCATCAGGGTCTTTTCCAATGAGTCAGTTCTTCGCATCAGAGGGCCAAAGTATTGGAGTTCCAGCTTCAGCATCAGTCCTTCCAATGAATATTCAGGACTGATTTCCTTGAGGATTGGCTGGTTGGATCTCCTTGCAGTCCAAGGGACTCTTAAGAGTCTTAGCCAACACCACAGTTCAAAAGCATCAATTCTTTGGCACTCAGCTTTCTTTATAGTCCAACTCTCACATCCATACATGACTACTGGAAAAACCATAGCCTTAATAGACAGACCTTTGTCAGCAAAGTAATGTCTCTGCTTTTTACTATCCTGTCTAGGTTGGTCATAATTTTTATTCTAAGGAGTAAGCATCTTTTAATTTCATGGCTGCAGTCACC
Source organism: Bos taurus (assembly GCF_002263795.3). Classification (NCBI taxonomy): domain Eukaryota; kingdom Metazoa; phylum Chordata; class Mammalia; order Artiodactyla; family Bovidae; genus Bos; species Bos taurus. Next base: position 84,980,887 of record NC_037357.1, on the reverse strand, counting down.
ATCTGCAGTGATTTTGGAGCCCCCCAAAATAAACTCAGCCACTGTTTCCCCTGTTTCCCCATCTATTTCCCATGAAGTGATGGGACCGGATGCCATGATCTTAGTTTTCTGAATGTTGAGTTTTAAGCCAACCTTTTCACTCTCCTCTTTGATCAAGAGGCTCTTTAGTCCTTCACTTTCTGCCATAAGGGTGGTATCATCTGCATATCTGAGGTTATTGATATTTCTCCCGGCAATCTTGATTCCAGCTTGTGCGTCTTCCAGCCAAGCGTTTCTCATGATGTACTATGCATATAAGTTAAATGAGCAGGGTGACAATATACAGCCTTGACGTACTCCTTTTCCTATTTGGAACCAGTCTGTTGTTCCATGTCCAGTTCTAACAGTTGCTTCCTGATCTGCATATAGGTTTCTCAAGAGGCAGATCAGGTGGTCTGGTATTCCCATCTCTTTCAGAATTTTCCACAGTTTATTGCGATCCACATAGTCAAAGGCTTTGGCATAGTCAATAAAGCAGAAATAGATGTTTTTCTGGAACTCTCTTGCTTTTTCAATGATCCAGCGGATGTTGGCAATTTGATCTCTGGTTCCTCTGCCTTTTCTAAAACCAGCTTGAATATCTGGAAATTCACGGTTCACGTACTGTTGAAGCCTGGCTTGGAGAATTTTGACCATCACTTTGCTAGCGTGTGAGATGAGTGCAATTGTGTGGTAGTTAACACATTCTTTGGCATAGTCTTTCTTTGGGATTGGAATGAAAACTGACCTTTTCCAGTCCTGTGGCCACTGCTGAGTTTTCCAAATTTGCTGGCATATTGAGTGCAGCACTTTCACAGCATTATCTTTTAGGATTTCAAATAGCTCAACTGGAATTACATCACCTCCACTAGCTTTGTTCGTAGTGATGCTTCCAAAGGCCCTCTTGACTTCACATTCCAGGATGTCTGGCTCTAGGTTGGTGATCACACCATCATGATTATCTGGGTCATGAAGATCTTTTTTGTAGTTCTTCTGTATATTCTTGCCACCTCTTCTTAATATTGTCTGCTTCTGTTAGGTCCATACCATTTCTTTCCTTTATCAAGCCTATCTTTGCATCAAATGTTCCCTTGGTATCTCTAATTTTCTTGAAGAGATCTCTAGTCTTTCCCATTCTATTCTTTTCCTCTACTTGTTTGCATTGTTCATTTAAGATAAGAAGGCCTTCTTATCTGTCTTTGCTGTTCTTTGGAACTCTGCATTCAAATGGGTATATCTTTCCTTTTCTCCTTTGCCTTTGCTTCTCCTTTATTCACAGCTGTCTGCCTCCTCAGACAACCATTTTGCCTTTTTATGTTTCTTTTCCTTGGGAATGGTCTTGATCCCTGCCTCCTGTACAATGTCTTGAACCTCTGTCCATGGTTCTTCAGGCACTCTGTCTATCAGATCTAATACCTTGAATCTATTTGTCACTTACACTGTATTTGATTTGATTTAGGTCATACCTGAATGGTCTGGTGGTTTTCCCTACTTTCTTCGATTTAAGTCTGAATTTGGCAATGAGGAGTTCATGGTCTCTGCCACAGTCAACTCCTGGTCTTGTTTTTGCTGACTGTATGAACTTCTCCATTTTTGGCTGCAAAAAATATAATCAATCTGATTTTGGTATTGACCATCTAGTGATGTCCATACGTAGAGTCTTCTCTTGTGTTGGAAGAGGTGTTTGCTATGACCAGTGAGTTCTCTTGGCAAAACTCTATTAGCCTTTGCCCTGCTTCATTCTGTATTCCAAGGCCAAATTTGCCTGTTACTCCAGTTATTTCTTGAGTTCCTACTTTTGCATTCCAGTCCCCTATAATGAAAAGGACATCTTTTTTGAGTGTTAGTTCTAGAAGGTCTTTTAGGTCTTCATAGAACCTTTCAACTTCAGCTTCTTCCGCATTACTCATCAGGGCATAGACTTGGATTACTGTGATATTGAATGGTTTGCCTTGGAAATGAACAGAGATCATTCTGTTGTTTTTGAGATTGCATTCAAGTACTGCATTTCAGACTCTTTTGTTGACTATGATGGCTACTCCATTTCTTCTAAAGGGATTCTTGTCCACAGTCGTAGATATAATGGTCATCTGAGTTAAATTCACCCATTCCAGTCCATTTTAGTTTGCTGATTCCTAGAATGTTGATGTTCACTCTTGCCATCTCCTGTTTGACCACTTCCAATTTGCCTTGATTCATGGACCTAACATTCCAGGTGCCTATGCAATATTTCTCTTTACAGCATCAGTCTTTACTTCCATCACCAGTCACATTCGCAACTGGGTGTTATTTTTGCTTTGGCTCTGTCTCTTCATTCTTTCTGGAGTTATTTCTCCACTGATCTCCAGTAGCATATTGGGCCCCTGCCGACCTGGGAAATTCATCTTTCATTGTCTTATCTTTTTGCCTTTTCATACAGTTCATGGGGTTCTCAAGGCAGGAATACTGAAGTGCTTTGCCATTCCCTTCTCCAGTGGACCACATTTTGTCAGAACTCTCCACCATGACCTGTCTGTCTTGAGTGGCCCTACATGGCATGGCTCATAGTTTCATTGAGTTAGACAAGGCTGTGGTCCATGTGATCAGGTTGGTTAGTTTCCTGTGATTGTGGTTTTCAGTCTGTCTGCCCTCTGATGGATAAGGATAAGAGGCTTATGGGAAGCTTCCTGATGGGAGAGACAGACTGAGGGGGAAATTGGGTCTTGTTCTGATGGACGGGGCCATGTTCAGTAAATCTTTAATTCAATTTTCTGTTTATGGGTGGGGCTGTGTTCTCTCCCTATTATTTACCTGGGCTAAACTGTGGTGGAGGTAATGAAGATAATGGTGACCTCCTTCACAAGGTCCCATGCATGCACTGCTACACTCAGTGCCCCCAGCCCTGCAGCAGGCCACCGCTGACCCAGGCCTCTGGCAGAGACTCCTGGAGACATAAGGGCAAGTCTGGGTCAGTCTCTTGTGTGGTCACTGCTCCTTTCTCCTGGGTTCTGGTGCACACAAGGTTCTGTTTTTGCCCACCAAGAATCTGTTTCCCAGTCCTGTGTAAGTTCTGGCGGCTCTATGGTGTGGTTAATGGTGACCTCCTCCAAGAGGGCTTATGCCATACCCACGTCAGCTGCACCCAGAGCCCCTGCCCCCACAGCAGTCCACTGCTGACCTGTACCTCCACAGGAGACACTCAAACACAGTTTTGTCTCAGTCTCTGTGGGGTCTCTGGGTCCTGGTGCACACAAGGTTTGTTTGAGCCCTCTAAGTGTTTCTGGCAGGTGTGGGGTTTAATTCTAAAGGTGATTTCACCCCTCCTACCATCGTTCTGGGGCTTCTCCTTTGCTTTTGGATGTGGGATATCTCCTCAGTGATGCTCCAGGGCCATGCAGCAACTACGCAGCTGCTGCTCCAGCGCCTACCATCTTCTTGGGGCTTCTCTGCCCTTAGATGTGGGGTATCTCCTCACTGCTGCCCCCACGCTGTGCAGCCACTGCTCCCACAGATGGTGACTGCAGCCATGAAATTAAAAGATGCTTGCTCCTTGGAAGAAGAGTTATGACCAACCTAGACAGCATATTAAAAAGCAGGGACATTACTTTGCCAACAAAAGTCCGTCTAGTCAAAGCTGTGGTTTTTCTGGTAGTCATGTATGGATGTGAGAGTTGGACTATAAAGCAAGCTGAGCAGTGAAGAATTGATGCTTTTGAACTGTGATGTTGGCTAAGACTCTTGAGAGTCCCTTGGACTGCAAGGAGATCCAACCAGTCCATCCTCAAGGAAATCAGCCCTGAATATTCAATGGAAGGACTGATGCTGAAGCTGAAACTCCAATACTTTGGCCCTCTGATGCGAAGAACTGACTCATTGGAAAAGACCCTGATGCTGGGAAATATTGAAGGTGGGAGGAGAAGGTGACAAGAGAGGATGAGATGGTTGGATGGCATCACTGACTCAATGGACATGAGTTTGAGTAAACTCTGGGAGTTGGCGGTGGACAGGGAGGTCTGGCGTGCTGCAGTCCATGGGGTTGCAAAGAGTCACACATGACTGAGTGACTGAACTGCCCCATGGAGGCAAGATGACCACACTGTATCCAGGCTTCACCCTCTTCCAGGCAGCAAAAGGTAGCACTTACCACAAGGGAAACTAAAGAAGTGAGTTTAGTTCCTCAGTTTCTTATGGCAGAAACTAACAAAACAAAAGGTAGTTGAATGTGAGTGTTGCGAGTGAACCCCACCTGTGTGTACAGATTAGAGTGGTGGTTCTTAACTGGGAATGATTTTGCCCCACCACAGCACATGTTCAGCAATGTATGGAGACATTTTTGGTTTTCAAAGCTTGGCAGGGCAGAGTGTGTGGTGCTACTGGTATCTTGTGGGTAGAGGCCAAGGGTACTGCTAAACTATCTTATGGCACACCATGTGGCCCCCACGACAAAGAGTTATATGGCCTCAACTATCAGTAGAACCAAAGTCCAGAAACTCCAAAACCCTTTTGGGGTTCCATAAGGTCAAAACTGATTTAAGAGTAATAGTAGTATATCTGGAGAAGGCAATGGCACCCCACTCCAGTACTCTTGCCTGGAAAATCCCACGGGCGGAGGAGCCTGGTGGGCTGCAATCCGTGGGGTTGCAAAGAGTTGGACACGACTGAGTGACTTCACTTTCACTTTTCACTTTCATGCATTGGAGAAGGAAATGGCAACCCACTCCAGCGTTCTTGCCTGGAGAATCCCAGGGACAGGGGAGCCTGGTGGGCTGCTGTCTATGGGGTCACACAGAGTCAGACACGACTGAAGTAACTTAGCAGTAGTATATCATTTGTCTTTTTTGCTTACATTCTTTCTTAGAAGTGTACTGTTGAGTGGAGTTTTCCAGGGCTTACATAACTGTGACACTGACTCCCTATTGATGAAATATAGAAACAGATGTGAAAACCATGTTCCATTACATCAGATATTAAAAAGACCTGAGAAAATGTAAAACAGTAGTTGTCTTTACACTATTTTATGGAAAAAATTATTATTTTTCAGTAAAAAATGTTAATATAGAGTGGGTTTACTAGTAATTTAAATTAATAAGTTAAATTTTTTGTTTTACTCAATACAGTAAGTATTGAAAGCTATAACCCACAAAACTAAAACTCTTTGCCAGCCTCAGAATTTTTTAAGGATGTAAAGGAGTCCTGAGATCAAAAGTGTGAGAACTGCTGGTCTGGAAAAAAGTTGATTTTTAAATACCTGTGAAATGTGAAACCCGTGAGAAGTGTAATTATGTATAGTCTGTTATAAATGAGGACTTGGATTATTTTACATATCTTTAGTAAAGCCTTCTCTGTGCCCTGACCCTATGCTAGAATCTGGGAGCACAATGATCAATAAAATAGGGTTCCATTGCAGCAATGTGGATGGACCTAGAAATTATACTAAGTGAAATAAGACAATGGAAGACAAATAGCATATGACATAATTTATATGTCGAATCTAAAATACAACAGAAGTGAACCTATCTGTGAAACAGAAACAGACTCACATAGAGACATAGAAAACAGACTTGTGGTTGCCAAGATGGAGGAGGGTAGGGAAGCGATGGGTTGGAAATTTGGGATTAACAGATGTAAACCATTATATATAGAATAAATAAACAGCAAGGTCCTGCTGTATAGTACAGGGAACTATATTCAATATCCTGTGATAAACCATAATGGAAAAGAATATGAAAAAGAATATATGTGTATAGCTGAATCACTTTGCTGTACAGCAGAAGTTAACACAACATAGTAAATCAACCATACTTCAATAAAATTAAAAATAAAATAGGGTTTCTGCCTTAAATGAGATTTCAACTTATCAGTAGAGCCAAGTTGCATTAATTGTGATGATTTTTAAAGTTCTGTAGTAGAAGTATTTTCAGAGTGTGATGGGATTACAGTGGAAAGCGCAGTGTTGTTAGAATCAAGCATCATATCACTCCTCATTCAGAAACTACAACCAATTTATATGCTTTTGGCCCATCTTTTAGTGACCGTACTGGCGATATTTAATGAATTGCATGCAGACGTGGACCTTTACGCACTTCTGTTTGGAGAAAGTGTCCTAAATGATGCTGTTGCCATTGTACTGTCCTCGTAAGTAACAATGTTTCTGCCTGGGAAAAGAGACTCTGGCTTCCTGAATGCTCTGGGCTAAAATCAGAGGCCCACCTTAAAAGTGTTAAATTTTGAATTGGGTGCTTTTCTAAATGAGGTTTATAGACTTAGTTGATAAAGTTATGTTGCTTTGTCCAGTGGGCAGTGATCAGAATGCTGATACCTTCATAATATGGCTCCTGCAGGTTAAATTAAATGAATACAGCATGGGGAGTGCTCTGCAGAGTGTAGATATCTATGTTTGTCAATACTTGTAAGCACCATGGTATAAAACCAGCCCAGTACTTTCTAATTCTCTCTCTCTTTAAACTCCAGGTCTATTGTTGCCTATCAGCCAGCGGGGCTGAACACTCACGCCTTTGATGCTGCTGCCTTTTTTAAATCAGTTGGCATTTTTCTAGGTATATTTAGTGGCTCTTTTACCATGGGAGCTGTGACTGGTGTCGTGACTGCTCTAATATCCTTTCTGTGGTTTCTGCACCTGCCTGAGTATGATTATGTGACCTTGCACTTGTGAAAAGAGAGTTCTCATTTCCTCCTTTCAGAAATGAATCTTAAATTGGTTGTTCCACTGGGGGCTGGGGACCCCTGAAATGTCACCCTTTGGTGAAACTTGACAGCTGATGGCCTAGTTAAGAGTCAGAGAAAATGTTTGAGAGTGTAGCTCTGGGCTTAGCTCTGTCCTCACCTTTGTGTTTCTCTTCTTCCTACAAACCAGTTGGAGACAGGAGCTTGGAGGAAGCGTCATTTGGGAGGTGTGGGAGGCAGCACAGAAACAGTGGAAGAGCCAGGAGGCTGGAAATTGGAGACCACCTGTCAGGAGGATGGAAGGAAGCAGGCTGTGAAGTATTTTAGCCCCAGACTGGCTGCTGTCATCCGCTGTTCCAGGCCATATGGGGCTAACATGGCCTTCACTAGCCAGGGGCTGTCTGTGGGAATTTTAGCAAGGTGACCTTCCTTAAGCCGAGGACTGCATGATATTGAGTTAAAAACCAACAAGCCAGTCAACCAACCAGCATAAAAGCAAAGTGTAGGAGTGAGCAGGCAAGCCTTCCACAGGTGCACTGAGTTCTTCATCAAATCTTCTTCCAACAGCATATAGATCACCAGGGACCAATACAGATGTAATGGGAGCCACAAATGTGAGCCTCATCTTTTCAGCCTACAGTAAATACACAGATTATTAATGGAATTTATACAAGTTAGTAATGAGATTTTATCCCTTCAGGATTTGTACCAAGTCTTTGAAATATGGTGTGTATTTTGCTCTTACAGGATATCTCATTTCAGACTAGCCATATTTAAGTGTTGGGTAGTTACATGGGGCTAGTGGCTATCATATTGGACTGTACAGATGTAGATTGCTTTCTTCCTCAAGGCTCTCTGATGCTCTGAACACTTATATTGCTCAGTGAAACCACTCATGACATGCTTCTAAGCTGTGCTGCCCCCCCCCCACCACTCCATGGAATGGCAGTGTGAGGAAGGGAATTGCCAATCCCCAAAAGTGACAGCACTTTGTAGTTGCCCCTGGAGTTGTGCATTTCTCCCTCCCTCTCTCCCTCATGCATGCATTAGGCACCTGTGATGGACTCAGGCCTTAGTAGTCCACAGAGGTCAGAGTCTCCCTGCCTCATCTTCCGAGGTCTGCCTGAGGGACTCCCAGCACTGCCAGAACCCACCTGCCAGTCACACCTCAGGCCTCAACTGTGCATCTCAGAAATATGGGCATTACCAGGAGCACAGAGAGCCCATTTCTAGTTCCCTTGGAAAGCTTGATTAAAAAAAAAACAGCTTTATTGAGAGGAAATCCACATGCTGTATAGTTCACCCATTTGAAGTGTACAATTCATTGGTTTTTGGTATATTACATTATTATTATTTTTTAATTGTGGTAAAATATGCCTAACATAAAGTTTGCCACTTTAACCATTTTAAATATATAATTCAGTGGCATTAGGTGCATCCACTGGTGTTGTGTGACCATTGCCACCATTTCCAGAACATTTCTCATCATCTGCGACAGAAACTGTGTGCCTGTTGAATACTGTCCTCCCTATCCCCTGACTCCCAGTGCTCAGAAACCTCCATTCTACTGGAGAAGCTTCATTTTCTTTATATTCAAAACCATGCAGCAGCTTTGGGGCCCCAAAGGAAGAGTTGAAGGGAAAGAGTAGCCTTTTGGGGAGGGGTCCTGGGCTAACAGAGAATGATTCTCAGTGACTGTGATGTTTGTTACTGGAGACAGTTCCTTGACAGGAGCTGACGTGACCAAGTTCACCAAGCTGCACTGCTTTCCCCTGCTGGAGACTGCACTCTTCTTTTTGATGTCGTGGAGCACGTTCCTCTTGGCAGAAGCTTGTGGGTTCACAGGTGGGTTTCCTTTGCCCTTGGGTCGCCCTTACCCTCATTGTGGCTGGAGCTATGGGAGCTTGAGGGGAGGGCAAAATTCTTAATAGCTGTGGCCTGGAGTTGATAAACCACTCACAGAATGTCCCTATGCAGGATTGCCGAGTGAGCCCTGTGTGCTGCCTTAGAAATAGTTTAGTTTCCCCCAAAGCTATGTATTTTAAAAAATATATAAAATTTTGAAGCTTTATTGTTTCAAACTCAGTTAGATCTTTGAGTACTCATTCTGACCATAAGTGGATGCCTAGCTGCAAAAGTTCGGAGAAGGCACTGGCACCCCACTCCAGTACTCTTGCCTGGGAAATCCCATGGATGGAGGAGCCTGGTGGGCTGCAGTCCACGGGGTCGCTAAGAATCGGACACTACTGAGCAACTTCACTTTCACTTTTCACTTTCCTGCATTGGAGAAGGAAATGGCAACCCACTCCAGTGTTCTTGCCTGGAGAATCCCAGGGATGGGGAAGCCTGGTGGGCTGCCGTCTATGGCGTCGCACAGAGTTGGACACGACTGAAGTGACTTAGCAGCAGCAGCAGCAGCTGCAAAAGTTACTGAATATATTAATACCTTGTTTGTAAAGTGAAAATGAAAGTTGCTCAGTCGTGTCCAACTCTTTGCAAACCCATGGAGTATTCAGTCCATGGAATTCTCCAGGCCAGCATACTGGAGTGGGTAGCCTTTCCCTGCTTCAGGGCATCTTACCAATCCAGGGATCAAACACATGTCTACCCACATTTCAGGCAGATTCTTTACCAGCTGAGCCACAAGGGAAGCCCACCTTGTTTGTATCCTCCCCTGAATTGCTACGTTACTTTACAGACAGTAGTGATAACAAGTAAAATATATATCCTTTTAAAGATCATTTTGCATCTACTCAGATGAGTGTGAGCACAAGTTTTCCTTGTTTTGTGTCTGATCTGTTTAATCACCGCTTTTCAAGACTGTGTTTTTATGGTGCTAGATTCATAGATTATTAGTGTGGGTGATTGTGTGGTGTTACTTCTTCGCATTCTCTCATTAAAAAAAAGTTAATCATTGGATTTGTTCTGTTAGAAAACTCAAGTACAGTTGCTCTCTGTGACCCAGGTAATTAGGAAGTGCTTTTCATCATCTTTTCTAAATACTGTAATGTATCTTTATGTAACCTACTTCCTTTAAAACTTGACAACCATCTGTAAATATATAGGCAAAGTCCTGTATATTTACAGGTGTGTTAATTGTCTTGTACAACAAAATAATCACTATTAACCAGAAGTCTTGATTTTTTAGGGCTGGGATAAATGGACTAGTACTCTGGATCCTTTTTGTCTGAATCCCTGGACCATGCAAAAATACAAATCATTGGTTTGAAATTAAATTCATTCATTCAGCAAACAGAGAGGAATATGACAGAAGTGTGTGACCAGTACACATTTCACAGTCTCTATGAGGGAGTGAATGCTAAATGCCACATCCAGATGGTCAATTCAGTAGGAGTTTAGAAGAGGGGAGAGAAAACCCTTAAAACTGGAACAAGGGGGAAAACTGAGGGCCTTGGCTTTGAAGGAGAGCAGAGTTGGGAGAAGGCAAAGGTTGATATGAGAAGTGGGGGTGGGGGCACTTTCAGTAATAGGCAACTTTCCAAAACTTTCAGGAAGTGGGATAAACTGGGCTTTCCTACCTTAACTTTTTATTTAGGGAGAGATTGTTTCCAGCTTCTTTCCTTGCCCCCTATGGATTTTTCTTGAATTCTCTTGCCAGGTGTGGTAGCCGTCCTTTTCTGTGGAATCACACAAGCTCATTACACCTACAACAATCTGTCAGTGGAATCCAGAAGCCGAACGAAGCAGGTGAGGGAGAGCCGTGCGTCTTCACCAGTGATCTGGAATATGAGGGAGCGGACCCACGGGGTTTATGGTTTGCTTTTCCCTTTCCGTGCAGCTCTTTGAGGTATTACACTTCCTGGCAGAGAACTTCATCTTCTCCTACATGGGCCTGGCACTGTTTACATTCCAGAAGCACGTTTTCAGCCCTGTTTTCATCATTGGAGCTTTTGTATCCTTTTCTGATTCCACCATTTTCTACACAGAGAGATGACCACTTCCAGGGAAGCCATAACAACGATAATCTCTGGTTTGGCGGGGAGGTGACTGAACCAGCACTGGTTCATGGTGTTTTTATGATGAGAAGGCATAAGTGGTAAATGTATAAAGCTAAAAGTATTTGATTTCAAGGACTGATGTTGATTCTAGTTGCCCTTTCTGAGTTTTCTGTGTTGATGTTGTTGTTTAGTGACTAAGTCGTGTCCTACTCTTTGTGACCCCATGGATTGCAGCATGCCAGGCTTCTTTGTCCTTCACCATCTCCTGGAGCTTGCTTAAACTCATGTCCATTGAGTTGGTGATGCCATCCAACCATCTCATCCTCTGTCGCCCTCTTCTCCTGTTGCCCTCAATCTTTCCCAGCATCAGGGTTTTTTGTTTTTGTTTTTGTTTTTTTCCCAGTGAGCTGGCTCTTCACATCAAGTGGCCAAAGTATTGGAGCTTCAGCTTCAGCATCAGTCCTTCCAATGAATATTCGCGATGTTGTTTCTAGATACCCTTTCTTCATTTTCTGTGTCAGATGGCCTTTCTGTTACGCAGGTGGTTGGCAGGTGGTAGTTTGTTTTGTAAAGCATCCTTCCTAACAGATCTAAAAATCGGCAACCCGTATCTGTCCCCCAAATTGTTTTTTTCTCATTGGCACATGAATTCCAATCCAAGAGGTCAAGCTTCTGTGACCCTTGCTCTCAACTGCACGTGGGTACAGGCAGCCTGCACATGGTGTGTGTGCTTTCACCCACGCCTCCCCATGGTGGAAAAGACCCCCCGCCCTTTTTTTTTTTCTTTTTTCAAAAAAGGAAATGGAGAGGAACAGAAGATAAAATGGAGAAATGCTCGGTTCCTTGATTTAGTCCCATTGTGACAGCAGTATTTTGGAAGAGAGACAGTTTGGGGGTTGGCTCCTCTGAAGTGAGGAGATACATGAATGCCCAGCAGTGCATTGATAGATGAGGGCTTTGCTCTCTTGGCCTCAGACCCTATTGTTTTCATTAAAGTGAACTCTTCTGGGCTTTGAAACTATAGCAATTCAGCTCCAAACCCAGAGCAGGAGGCCACTATTGCTGCCTATTCCCTTTTGCCTTTTCTGAGGCCTCATGGATATCCTTAGATCTTGGGATGCTGGTCCCCCAAAGAGGAGTGTTTTTTCTCTTCTGAGCTTTTCACTTATTGTGGAGGAATAACTGATACTTACCAAGTGGCTAGAGAGAGAGACAGTGGCCTCATGCCATGCCAGACTCCTGCCTGTTAAGAGTATTATCTACTTCAACTGGGCTCATTTCCTAGGTTTACACACTCACCAGACAAAGAGCTAAAGATCTGGCAGATCAGTGTTTTTATTCTTAAGAAAGACCTTGCATGTCACTGTGATTTGTATTCTTAGCATGGCATCCTGTGAGACATAGTGAAAATGCTGCCCTTGTTTATGGTGGGGGGCCTTTTTCAGGGGGGAGCCAGGGCCTCTGTGAATCCTGAAGGCCACTTCCACTTGAGGACTCCTCTTCTCTCCTGTTAAAAACAAAACAAACACAACAGTAGCAAAAAGGAAAAAAAGGAGAGAGAGAGAGAAAAGAAGCAGAGGAGAAGTTTGAATTATATCCTAGGGAAGGCAGAAGAGAGTCCCACCCTCGCTTCTGTCTGAAACAGCTGCAGCTCCGGCAGCTGGTGGTTGCTCTGCTGAAACGGAAGCTCCCTGTTCCTCTGGCTTGCACAGTGGTTTCCTGCTGTGAGCAGGGCAGTGTGCCTCTCTCTGTTGGGCTCTGTTCTAAACTCAGCAAGTGACGAATGACCAGTTTCCTTGAATTCTTTGGTTTGCACAGTGAGTTCCTCTTCCACACTCTGCCTTTCCTCCATTTCTTACCTCCCCAAAGACATGTTAGCCACTTTGGCAGAGAACTCTCCCCAGGCTGATCCTTGTGAGGAATATGAATGTTTCTTCATTGTATAAATACTGTAAGCTTCCCCACCTCTTACTTGTAGGCTCTTCCTGGGCATACACACCCTGAATGTTTACCAAAGCTTACAACCTTACCCAGCAAACCGTCTGTTTATAGTTTGACTCAGGTTAGTAATTTTTTTCTTCTTATGATTTTTTTGTTCCTCCCAGTAGAGTCCAAACACACTCTTTACTTCTCTTAACTCTGCACCCAAGCCATGGTACCTTAGCTTCTCTCTGAACTCATTTTTTTTAGATAGATCAGAGACTTGGTCAGTATCAGTTTAATCAGATCAAAAAGTTACAACAGTGTGTTTAACAGGCCAGAAATTATCTCTGTGAGCTGGAGGTTGGGAAAATTGGCCAGTCGAATCCCACTTGCTGCTGACTTGTTTAGAGGCAAATGAGACAGCCTGCCTTCTCTGTGCAACTCTCCTGATCATAACAAGGTGTCATGGTGTTCCTGAAATTCTCTGCCCAATCAGAGGTTGTGTGAAAATGCCATTTGGGGAACATGTTGAGCCCTTAACCTCCACCTGGTGGTCAGGTTGCCATCTTCTTGGGCAGAGCCGCCCACATCTACCCACTTTCCTTCTTCCTCAACTTGGGCAGAAGGCACAAGATTGGCTGGAATTTTCAACACATGATGATGTTTTCAGGTAAAAAAAAAAGTCAATAAAGTGAGTTTTATTAAGCAGGCAGTGTAAGTATGATTAAAATGCAATCAATAAGGTTCATAAAAAGACAGAAATTCAAGTTTCTGGTTCTTTGGGATCCCCTGAAGTGCTGAGTAGACAGACAGACAGACATGTTAAATAGAGCTGATACTGATTTTGTAAACCATACTACCACATGTGAACGTTTTCCTCTAAAATATTTGCATGTTTATCTCTACCACCCAAGGAGATATATACCTGGAGATATATATGTATTTAGAGTACTTGATTGTTTTTTAGTAGGTGTTCATAACCCTTAATCTTCCAGAAGGGCTTCAGACCTATAATTAGAAGGAAAATAAGTCTTTAATGATGAAGAGTACAGGCCAAATTATTTGACACCTCCGAGCTTCAGTGTCCTCTCATAATGAAATTGAAATAATCAATTGAGATCCCTCCTAGCTCTAACTTTCTAAGAAATAAAATACACCCACATTAGCAAGATGAATCCCAAACTGGAAGATAAGAGCCATGATAGTTCTCCTTGACTTACACTGTCTCCCAGATGCCCCCTGTTCACTATAAAGCCGAGAAAAGTGGAGAAGCCACTGAAGGGATAAAGGACAATAAATATGTGAAGGAAAAGAAAGGAGAGAACAATTGGCATGAACAGATGGTTCAGTGAGAGTGGAAAACATCCGATTTTATAGACAAGACTCAAGTAAGAGCATCCCTGCAGAGCAGAGGGAGAAGATAGTGGGGTAAAAGGCCACTGTGACCCTTCGAGGTACCTCTGTCTGGGAAGGGGGAGGGGATGTACAAGAGGGACAGCAAGTGGCAGCCCTTTACTGCCACACAGTAGTTCTTGGAGACCTCAGAGAATCATACTAAAATCATATCATTAGGCACTGCTCAGCAAAGCAATGGTGTTGTCTACTACTCCCTTGCATCTCCATTTAAGTACACAGCCAGCCCTAAAGATTTCCTTTCACTCTGACACACATTTGTTGGGCATTCCCTTCATAAAAGCCACGCTTCTAGGTTGTGGAGGATATAGAAACCAGCCTCCTTCAGGGAGCTCACAGTCCACTGAGGGGAGACACAATATAAAAGCTAACTTTCTCCCAAGAGAGGGTGGTGAATTGCACAAAAGAGATGTGACATAAATGTGGAGAAAATCAGGGCCCAGGGCCATATTCGTCCACGGGGTAGCCTTCCAACTGGGCTTGGATTCAGTGGCATTTCAGGAGGCAGAAGGTCAGAAGGGCAGGAAAGCATTGCTGTGTGTGGCCTTGAAGGCCTTCTTCAGTGATCAATGCAAAGAAATAGAGGAAGACAACAGAATGGGAAAGACTAGAGATCTCTTCAAGAAAATTAGAGATACCAAGCGAACATTTCATGCAAAGATGGGCTCAATAAAGGACAGAAATGGTATGGACCTAACAGAAGCAGAAGATATTAAGAAGAGATGGCAAGAATACACAGAAGAACTGTACAAAAAAGATCTTCACAACCCAGATAATCACGATGGTGTGATCACTCACCTAGAGCCAGACATCCTGGAATGTGAAGTCAAGTAGGCCTTAGAAAGCATCACTACGAACAAAGCTAGTGGAGATGATGGAATTCCAGTGGAGCTATTTCAAATCCTGAAAGCTGATGCTGTGAAAGTGCTGCACTCAATATGCCAGCAAATTTGGAAAACTCAGCAGTGGCCACAGGACTGGAAAAGGTCAGTTTTCATTCCAATCCCAAAGAAAGACAATGCCAAAGAATGCTCAAACTACTGCACAATTGCACTCATCTCACACACTAGTAAAGTGATGGTCAAAATTCTCCAAGCCAGGCTTCAGCAATACTTGAACCATGAAATTCCTGATGTTCAAGCTGGTTTTAGAAAAGGCAGAGGAACCAGAGATCAAATTGCCAACATCCACTGGATCATCAAAAAAGCAAGAGAGTTCCAGAAAAACATTTATTTCTGCTTTATTGGCTATGCCAAAGTCTTTGACTGTGTGCATCACAATAAACTGTGGAAAATTCTGAAAGAGATGGGAATACCAGACCACCTGACTTGCCTCTTGAGAAATTTGTATGTAGGTCAGGAAGCAACAGTTCAAACTGGACATGGAACAACAGACTGGTTCCAAATAGGAAAAGGAGTAGGTCAAGGCTGTATATTGTCACCCTGCTTATTTAACTTATATACAGAGTACATCATGAGAAACACTGGACTGGAAGAAGCACAAGCTGGAATCAAGATTGCTGGGAGAAATATCAATAACCTCAGATATGCAGATGACACCACCCTTATGGCAGAAAGTGAAGAGAAACTAAAAAGCCTCTTGATGAAAGTGAAAGTGGAGAGTGAAAAAGTTGGCTTAAAGCTCAACATTCAGAAAACAAAGATCATGGCATCCAGTCCCATCACTTCATGGGAAATAGATGGGGAAACAGTGTCAGACTTTATTTTTTTGGGCTCCAAAATCACTGCAGATGGTGACTGCAGCCATGAAATTAAAAGATGCTTACTTCTTGAAAGCAAAGTTATGACCAACCTGGATAGCATATTCAAAAGCAGAGACATTACTTTGCCAACAAAGGTCCATGTAGTCAAGGCTGTCGTTTTTCTTGTGGTCATGTGTGGATGTGAGAGTTGGACCGTGAAGAAGGCTGAGCACCGAAGAACTGATGCTTTTGAACTGTGGTGTTGGAGAAGACTCTTGAGAGTCCCTTGGACTGCAAGGAGATCCAACCAGTCCATTCTGAAGGAGATCAGCCCTGGGATTTCTTTGGAGGGAATGATGCTAAAGCTGACACTCCAGTACTTTGGCCACCTCATGCGAAGAGTTGACTCATTGGAAAAGACTCTGATGCTGGGAGGTATTGGGGGCAGGAGGAGAAGGGGACGACAGAGGATGAAATGGCTGGATGGCATCACTGACACGATGGACATGAGTCTGGGTGAACTCCGGGAGTTGGTGATGGACAGGGAGGCCTGGCGTGCTGCGATTCATGGGGTCGCAAAGAGTCGGACATGACTGAGCGACTGAACTGAACTGAATGGTCTGGTTTAAACATGAGACACACAGGCTAATGCAGAATGCGGGTGAGGTTGGAAAGGGAAATTTCATGTGAATTGGTGCAAACCTTCAAGTTGCATGTGAATCACCTATTCGGCTGGTTAAAGCTGATTTTTGGGCCCTACCACCAGAGAGTGATTCTGAGGGAATGGAGTGGGCCCCAATGATTTGCAGCTGTAATGTTTTCTCATCTGTTGCTGCTGCTGATGGTGGTTTGAGGACCACACTTTGAGAATCATTGCTGGAGTCTAGACCACAGAGAAGCCCTAGTGCCATGCCAAAGAGTTGCACTTTTATTCAGGAGCATCTGGGAAACATTAGAGGCTTCTCAGGAAGGCAAGACAGAGCAGAGCCTCCATACATATGAGAAAAATGCCAGTGGAAAAGAAGAAGATGAATTGGAGATAACTTGGTCACCTAGATAAAGTGTGTTCATCATCTTCTGTGTTAAAAGACTGAGAGATACACAGTACTGTTTAAAGATATCTGCTATCAAAACTTCAAAATTATTTTCCTCAAGGCTATGAAAGAAATACCTGAGGTTCCACTTCCATATTGCCTACATTATTTACCTAATAAAGAAAAATGAAGCACACTTTATCACTCCCAGACCCTCAGGTTTTCTTCTTTGAGACAGCATCCATTTAAAGGTTGAAATATTAAGTGATGTCATAGCTGGCTGTAGGATGATCTAGATGTGTGTCAGTATTTCAATAAGACAAATTAATAGAGAACATCAACCTTGCTCTGTTTTTTAATATAACTTTTATTGAGTTGCTCCAGTGAATTGCAGTGAGGTTCTCAGATGAATGAAATCATGAAATTGTTGGGAAAAGTGGAAATATATACAAAT
This sequence comes from Bos taurus, assembly GCF_002263795.3. Lineage (NCBI taxonomy): Eukaryota > Metazoa > Chordata > Mammalia > Artiodactyla > Bovidae > Bos > Bos taurus. The sequence continues at coordinate 84,963,721 of NC_037357.1, read as the reverse complement.
AAATATAGTGAGTATAACTTTTCATTCTCATACTATACAGGCAGTCTTACCCATGGTGAATAGGCATTTATGCTATGTACTGTGCTTAGTGGCTCAGTCATGTCTGACTCTTTGTGACTCCATGGACTATAGCCCGCCAAGCTCCTCTATCCATGGGGATTCTCCAGGCAAGAATACTGGAGTGTGTTTCTATGCCCTCCTCCAGGGGATCTTCCCAACTGAGGGTTCGAATCCAGGTCTCCCACATTGCAAGTGGGTTCTTTACCATCTGAGCCACCAGGGAAGCCCAAGAATACTGGAATGGGTAGCCTATCCCTTCTCCAGTGGATGTTCCCAGCCCAGGAATTGAACTGGGGTCTCCTGCATTGCAGGTGCATTCTTTACCAGCTGAGCTACTAGGGAAGCTCTTATAATAGGGTACTTATATATTATACTTATTATACTTTTGATTTTTATCAATAAAATTTCATGGAAAATTTTTTTTCTCTTTTATGTACATACCTAATATCATTGATTTTTCCTCTTGGCCCACAAAGCTTAAAATATTTAGTATCTGACCCTTTATAGAAGAAGTCTTCATCTCCTGATATAGATCAGGTTATATTGTTACTTCTCTGCCTGGCTTTGCTAAGTAACTGCTGTTTTGTACATTTCACATATTCATACCTAGCCTGTATCTTAAGTTTATAATGACTATATAGCACTTGGGTAGTACTTGAATCACAGACTTGGAAAGCTTATATTATTATTTATATTTCTTTTTATTTCATGTTACTAGCAGGAGAATTCTTTCAGTAATGAAAGAGTGTTATTATTCTAAGGGGCTTCCCTGGTGGCTCAGTGGTAAAGAACCTGCCTGCCAATGAAGGAGATGGGTTCCTGGAGAAGGAAATGGCAACCCAATCCATATTCTTGCTTGGGAAATCCCATGGACAGAGGAGCCTGGCAGGCTATAGTTCATGGGGTCACAAAGTGTCAGACATGACTGAGCAACAAAACAACAACGAGGCCATATGCACATTTGGTTTGATGGGCAGTTGTATGTTTCTATTTTCTGATGAGTGGACATTGGTGCTTGAGTTTCTTGCTGATTGCCAAATACTAGCATCAGTGTGATTCCACGGGTATGGGATAAGCTTCACAGGTACTCTCAGCAGATCCAGAAAAGTTGTTAATTTAGCCACACACCAAATTAGATCCAAAACTATGGGGTATTCACATATGGGATTCTCACAATGTGCTGTACAAAACAGGGCGGTGTTTTTCTTATTGCCTTTGGGCATTTTGCAAAAGAAAACTTCAAATAGGAGGAAATCGTTTAAATTCCTTTAAGGTTCTTTCTATAGAAAACAACTTGACTTTTGAAGCATAAGCAGATACAATTTATTAGACCTGTGTGGCTAAGCAGTAGGTCTGGGGACACATTGTTATTTATCCTTAGGACAAGAGAGCTTCCTCTTTGGTCCCCACAGGCCTCAGGGGAGCGATGGCATTTGCACTGGCCATCCGAGACACGGCATCCTACGCACGCCAGATGATGTTCACGACCACTCTCCTCATCGTCTTCTTCACTGTCTGGATCATTGGTGGAGGCACGACGCCCATGTTGTCATGGCTTAATATAAGGTTGGTTTGAAACAAGGCCAGTTTTGTGTCTAACTATGTCACTATTCCCACGCAGAGGCTGCTACATACAGCTTAGCACATGAAAGCCTTTAATATTTTTTTTTGTTTTGTTTGGGGAAGGATTAAAATTTTTAAAAAATTAATAAAAATTCAGAGTATTGCATTTTCTACGAAAAAAAAATCATTAAAATGTTTGTGGGTATAAAAGCAGAGTAAGAAACAACCTGGACCTTGGTAATGCTGAGACATTAAGGCAAGAATTCAAAAAGTCTTAAAGCTACAGGACGGGGAATAGACATAGCTGCTAACAGTGTCTGGCATTTCATATTCCTCTGAAATCAAATCTACAGACTTGAAAAATAAGTTCATCAGCTGGAAGTAAGGAGAAGCAATTAGAGTTTTGTTTTAGGAGGAAACTATGCTGCTCTTCTTGCTTGCATGCACAGAAGAGGTGACATTTCCTGCATCACCCTCATTTCTTGCAGCCTCATGGACATCCCCTGCCTGTGGTTTTGTTAGCTGTGTCAGGATGGAGGAGCACTGACCCAAGTTTAAGTTTTTTTTTAAGAGCATTTGAATTCCAAGCTGTGCTTGTGAGCTGGTCCAGCATCTTACAGTAAAGAGGACATTGAAATGGGTTGAGAGACCCATACCCTAACTCTGGCCCTGGTTTAAGACAAGCTCCTCATGCCTTTGGGCCTCCATATGTCTTCACGTTAAACGAAAGTGTGCTGTCAGCTTTTCTGCAGGTCCCTTTAGCTCTGAGTGTGCTTTCTACATCATTGGAGGTGCTCTCACCACCTGCCTCAGTTTCAGATCTGCAGAGGGTAAACATGCTGGGGATGAGAAGACTCTGGTGGCACATAGGTATGAAGAATTCTCTAAAAATCCACAAGATGGCAATGTTTTTTTCTTTTTTTCCTCTCTCTGCTGGCTGCTGGTTTGTGTGGAGCTGACAATTGCGGAGCACATCTAGTTTGGAGAAGAAAGAACCAACAAGGATCTTGCAGTGATCCTTGGGGTCAGGGAGAAAACGGGTTTGAGAGAATAGTCTTTCCCCTCTGGAACTTTTATATTGATGGGAGGCAGGGGTTGCTGGGCATGGCCACCATTGGTTGTCACCAGGAGTTGTTGGTGCTGGCTGCACCATTTCTGAGCTACCATGTCCTAGCCTCAGATCTGGGTGGGTCTGCAGAACCTGGGTGGACTTATCAGTAAGAGTCTTCTAATAGCTAAAACTTGTGCTGCAGCTGTTTTTTGAGATGCCAACACTTACATTAAGAAATTCCGCATAGCATTCCTATAAGGGAGCTAATACTATTATGTTCATTTTAGAGCTGAGGAAACTGAGACATAGAGCAGTAACTTGCCCAAGGTCACAAAGCTGTAAGTGAACAAGCTGGGATTTGAACCCTGGCGTGCTCTTCACTACTGTACTATACTGCCCAAAAGGCTTGCTGTGTTAGTGACTGTTTTTGTGTTGGAAAATCTGGGATGATTAGAATTTCAGTTTCTTGGTATGAATCTCAAGAGTCATATGAAGGAAAATAGTTCATCTATGGAAATAGAAATCTGAAGAAGAAAACGTACAAATTTTTGGCTTTAAACTTGAGATATAAGATGGTACCATCTCTGTTCTGTGTAGCAAAATAAGAGCAAAAAATGGTTTACCCTGCACACAGTTGAGAATCTGCATTTGGTGACCTCTCTGTGATTACTTCCTGCTCCAGTTTACCTTGTCACCCAGTAGATGCCCTAGATGCTCAGAGCCAGGTTAAATCACGTTTTTCAGGCTATTTCATAAGTTCCTTTTGTGATGACCCCACCTATCATTATATATAGGACCAAATAATTATCCATTGAGAGTAGAGAGTTGACTTTTGACATTTTGCCCATTCTCAAACCCACTTCAAAAAGTGGGCCATTGAAATAGTCCTGCCCAGAGCTGAGAGCATGGGCCTCTTTCCCTGAGGCACACAAGCTGTATATGTACACATATAATAATTGGATTGTTGTGAAAATATTATAGTGATATATAAATTAGCACTTAAAAATAACAGCTCCTACATGGTAAAAGGTCACAAAATGACTGTGTATATGAAACATCCAATTTTTCCACATCCTTGCCAGCATTTGGTATTGATACTTTTTATTTTACCTGCTCTAATAGGTATGTGGGGATACCTCATTGTTGTCTTAATTTGCATTTCTCATGGCTAATGATGTTGAATATCTATGGTGAAATATCTGTTCAAGTTTTTTGTCTATCTTCTAGTTGTATTGTTTGTTTTTTATTGAGTTTTGCATTTGCTCTAGAAACTAGTCTGTTTTCAGATATGTGTTTTGTGAATATGTTCTCCTGCTCTGTAGCTTGTCTTTTAATCCTTTTAATAGAGTCTGTCTTAGAGCAAAACTTTTAATTTTGATGAGATGCAAGTTATCTTTTTTAAAATGCATCATGCTCTTGGTGTTAATGCCTGAGAACTCTTCATCAAGCACTAGTCCCAAAGATCTTCTATGTTAGCTTCAAAAAGACTTTTTAGTTTTATGCTTTACATTTAAATCTGTGATCCATTTTGACTTAATTTTTAATATTAGACATGAGGTTCAGGTTGAAGTTTTATTTTGTCTGTAGCTATCCAGTTGTTCCGGGCTTCCCTGGTGGCTGAGCTGGTAAAGAATTCGCCTGCAGTGTGAGAGACCTGGGTTCAATCCCTGGGTCAGGAAGGTCCCCTGGAGAAGGGAACGGCTACCCACTCCAGTATTCTGGCCTGGAGAATTCCATGGACTGTATAGTTCATGGGGTTGCAAAGAGTCAGACATGACTGAACTTTTTCTTTCACTTTCATCCAGTTGTTCCAGCATAATTTGTTAGAAAGACTATCCTTACTCCATCGAATTGTTTTTGCTCCTTTGCCAGAAATCAGTTGGTGGTATGCATGAGAGTCTGTTTCTATTTGCTCTGTTGATTTATATGTGTGTACCTCCACCAGAACCATACTGTTTTGATAACTATGATTATATGTTCAACTTGAGCATGAGGTAGAGTGGGTCCTCCCACTTTATCCTTCTTTTTCAAAATTCTCATAGCTATTCTATTTCCTTTCCATATATATTTTTTTCCTAAAAAAAATTGTGCTGGGGTTTTCAAAGAAATTGTGTTAAACCTGATTTATCAGTTTGAGGAGAATTGACATCTTTACCTTGTTGAGTCTTCCAATCCACAAACATGGCATGTTTCTCTGTTTGTTTGATCTTCTTTGATTTCTTTTATCAATATTTTATAGTTTTCATTATACAGTCTGTGCACATTTTGTTAGATTTACTTCTAAGTATTTCTTCTTCTTTTTGAGCTATTTTAAATGTTATTCTATCTTCAATTTCAGTTTCCATGTGTTTATTGCCAAGATATAGAAATATAGTTGGTTTTTGTGTGTTGATCTTATATCCTGCCACCTTGCCAAATTCACATATTAGTTCTAGGAAGGTAGTTTGCAAACCGAGACGGTTTTATCTTTTCCTTTCCAACCAGTGTCCCTTTTATTTCCTTTTCTTGACTTGTTGCTCTGACTAGAGCCATCAGAACTGTGTTAAACAAGAGTGACATGAGCAGACATCCTTGCTTTGTTCCCAATTTTAAGGGGAAAGCATTCAGTCTTTCACCAATAAGTGTGATGTTAAGTCTATAGACTTTTCATAGATGTTTATCATCAACGTGAGGACGTTCGTACAGAATGCTAGTTTTCTGAGGGTTTTATAATGAACAGATGTTGAATTTTATCAAATGCTTTTTCTGTACTAGTTCATATCATTATATTTTGTTGTTGTTTAGCCTGTTAATATGGTAGATTACATTGATTAATTTTAAAATATTGAACCAGCATTGCTTCTTTAAAACTAGTCTTGCTTGTATAAATGTTTTACATATTTCTGAATTTTACAAGCTAATATTTTGTTAGGGATTTTTGTGTCTGTGTTCTTGAGGGATACTGGTCTGCAGTTTTCTTTTCTCGTATTGCCTTTAGCTGATTTGGTATCAGGGTAATCTCACCTCACAAAATGAGTTGGGGCAATTTTCTGAGTCCTCTGTTTTCTGGAATAGGTTGTGTAGAATCGTTGTTATTAATAATTCTTCTTGAAAGTTTTATGAAATTCTCTGGTGAAACCATCTGGTCCTTTAGTCTTCTTTTCCAGGAGTTTTGTTACATAAATTATGAAGCCAATATCTTTAATAGCTATAGGGATATTAAGATTATCTATTTCATATTGGTGAGTTGTGATAGTTTGTGAAATTGGTCCATCTCATCTAATTGTCATGTTTGTGTTGTTCATAGTCTAACCATATTGTTGTTTTGGTGTCTGTGAGATCTATAGTGATATCCCGTGTTTCATTCATGATATTGGTAATTCATATCTTCTCTCTTTGTATCTTTCAGTCTTGTTAGGGTTTTGTCAATTTTAATGATTCTTTTAAAGAACTAGCTTTTTACTTCATTGATTTTCTGTATTGTTTTTCTGTTTTCAATTTCATTGATTTCTGCTTCTATCTTTATTAGTTCCTTCTTTCTACCCAACTCTACCTGGATAGTGTAATGAAGCAAATTGTACTATCGGTAAAAAATACATATGGTGTCAGTTCATTACATTTTTCCAGATGTATATAAATAGTGATTATGTAGGAGACAGAAACTGACATTTGCAGTGATTACATCAAAACAAAGTCCCCCAGGAATAAGGTAATGAGACTGATTGGTTTTTCTGGCTTGTGGCTTATGGTGTTAATGACCACGAATCATTTATGTGAAACAGGTTCTATTTCTAAAATAATTCAGAAATCCCCTGAAGTTCAGGGTGGTGTTTTGAGCTCTATGACCTCAGTGAGATCAATAGCAAGTTGTTTCTTACTTCCCCAGGCTGTTGACAGAGGTCCTGATAAGGTACTTAGTGGGTTCTCAGAAGTCCAGAAGCCCAGGGTAGGACATGGAGTTAACAATGACTTTTAACAAAGCTAGTGGAGGTGATGGAATTCCAGTTGAGCTATTTCAAATCCTGAAAGATGATGCTGTGAAAGTGCTGCATTCAATGTGCCAACAAATTTGGAAAACTCAGCAGTGGCCACAGGACTGGAAAAGGTCAGTTTTCATTCCAATCCCAAAGAAAGGCAATGCCAAAGAATGCTCAAACTACCACACAATTGCACTCATCTCACACGCTAGTAATGTAATGCTCAAAATTCTCCAAGCCAGGCTTCAGCAATACGTGAACCGTGAACTTCCACATGTTCAAGCTGGTTTTAGAAAAGGCAGAGGAACCAGAGATCAAATTGCCAACATCTGCTGGATCATCGAAAAAGCAAGAGAGTTCCAGGAAAACATCTATTTCTGCTTTATTGACTGCCAAAGCCTTTGACTGTGTGGATCACAATAAACTGTGGAAAATTCTGAAAGAGATGGGAATACCAGACCACCTGACCTGCCTCTTGAGAAATCTGTATGCAGGTCAGGAAGCAACAGTTAGAACTGGACATGGAACAACAGACTGGTTCCAAATAGGAAAAGGAGTACATCAAGGCTGTATATTGTCACCCTGCTCATTTAACTTATATGCAGAGTACATCATGAGAAACACTGGGCAGGAAGAAACACAAGCTGGAATCAAGATTGCCGGGAGAAATATCAATAACCTCAGATATGCAGATGACACCACCGTTATGGCAGAAAGTGAACAGGAACTAAAAAGCCTCTTGATGAAAGTCAAAGAGGAGCGTGAAAAAGTTGGCTTAAAGCTCAACATTCAGAAAACGAAGATCATGGCATCTGGTCCCATCACTTCATGGGAAATAGATGGGGGAACAGTGGAAACAGTGTCAGACTTTATTTTTTGGGGCTCCAAAATCACTGCAGATGGTGACTGCAGCCATGAAATTAAAAGACGCTTACTCTTTGTAAGGAAAGTTATGACTAACCTAGACAGCATATTCAAAAGCAGAGACATTACTTTGCCAACAAAGGTCCGTCTAGTCAAGGCTATGGTTTTTCCAGTGGTCATGTGTGGATGTGAGAGTTGAACTATAAAGAAAGCTGAGCACCAAAGAATTGATGCTTTTGAACAGTGGTGTTGAAGAAGACTCTTGAGAGTCCCTTGGACTGCAAGGAGATCCAACCAGTCCATTCTGAAGGAGATCAGTCCTGGGTGTTCTTTGGAAGGACTGATGCTAAAGCTGAAACTCCAATACTTTGGCCACCTCATGCGAAGAGTTGACTCATTGGAAAAGTCTCTGATGCTGGGAGGGATTGGGAGGAGGAGAAGAAAGGTACGACAGAGGATGAAATGGCTGGATGGCATCACTGACTCGATGGACATGAGTTTGAGTGAACTCTGGGAGATGGTGATGGACAGGGAGGCCTAGCGTGCTGTGATTCATGGGGTTGCAAAGAGTCAGACACGACTGAGTGAACTGAACTGAACTGAATTTGTAGTCTCTGTATAATATAAAATGAATATATCCACAAATACAGAACCAGGTCACTGCCTTCCAGAAATCCAACTTGTGTTTTTAAATTAGAATTTTATGATTGTTATTTTATTTTATTATTATTTTAAACCATTTTTAAAAATTGAAATATAGTTAATCTATGATGTGTTAGTTTCAGTTGTACAGCAAAGTGATTCAGATACATACATAAACACACACAGACTTTTCAAGTTCTTTTACATTATAGTTTATTATAAGATACTGAATATAGTTCCCTGTACTATTCAGTAGGACCTTGTTGTTTATCTATTTTATATATAGTAGTGTGTATGTTAATCCTAAACTCCTATCCTCCCATCCCCACTGTCCCCTTTGGTAACCATAAGTTTGTTTTCTATGTCTGTGATTCTGTTTCTGTTCTGTAAATAAGTTCACTTATATCATTTTTTGAAATTCTACATATAAGTGGTATTATATGATATTTGTCTGACTTACTTCTCTTAATATGATAATCTCTGTGTCCATCCATGTTGCTGCAAATGGCATTTTTCATTCTTTTTTATGGCTGAGTAATATTTTGATGTGTGTGTGCATGAGAGAGAGAGAGAGAGACATCTTCTTTATCCATTCCTCTGTTGATGGACATTTAGGTTGCTTCCTTGTCTTGGCTCTTGTAAATAGTGCTGCGTGAACACTGGGGTGCATGTATCTTTTCTAATTAGAGTTTTCTCTGAATATATGCCCAAGAGTGGGATTGCTGGATTATATGGTAGTTCTATTTTTAGCTTTTAAGGAACCTCTATACTGTTTTCCATAGTGGCTGCACCAATTAATATTCCCACCAACACTGTAGGAAAAGAAAGTGAAGTCGCTCAGTTGTGTCCGACTCTTTGCGACCCTATGGACTGTAGCCTACCAGCCTTCTCCGTCCATGGGATTTTCCAGGCAAGAGTACTGGAGAGGGTTGCCATGCCCTTCTCCAGGGGATCTTCCCAACCCAGGGATCGAACCCAGGTCTCTCGCATTGCAGGCAGAGGCTTTTTACCCTCTGAGCCACCACGCTGTAGCAGAGTTCCCTTTTCTCCACACCCTCTCTAGCATTCATTGTTTGTAGACTTTTTAATGATGGCCATTCTGACCAATGTGAGGTGATACTTCATTGTAGTTTTGATTTGCACTTTTCTAATAATTAGCGATATTGAGCATGTATTTGCTATTTTAAAACTTGATGACAAAATTCCCAAATTGCTTTCTGGTAGTAAACTACTACATGGGGGCTTCCCCAATGGCTCAGCTGTAAAGATTCTGACTGAAATGCAGGAGACACAGGAAACTCAGGTTTGATCCCTGGATTGGGAAGATCCCCTAAAGGAGGAAATGGCAACCCACTCCAGTATTCTTGCCTGGAAAATCCTATGAAAAGAGGAGCCTGGTGGGTACAGTCCATGGGGTTGCAAAGAGTCGGACACAACTGAGCAATAAACTGTGTAATCTTTTTTTTAGTCTCTTGAGCAAGTGTTGTTATTCACAAAGGTGTAATTTTGGCAACTTCAAAAAACCATCAGATGAGCAGACTCAGCAGATGAGCCTTGTATATGTCCTGAGCACATTTTGGTGACGTGGTGGCCATCCTCTTGGAAGGCCCAGCTTCAAGTGACATGCCCATGAAGGGGTGGTGGTGATAGGGGAATCAGTGACATACACCCAGGCAGCCAAAGGAACAGGAAAACCTTCATACCCCAGAGTGCAGCAATACAGTCACTAAGGGACAGGTAGGGACACTCTGCTAGGTATAATCCTGTCACACTGAGAGTTTAAGATAAAGCTCTGTGTAAGATAACTTAAGGAATAAAGGCAAGGAGAAGCTCTGAGCTCTTTATGTAATATCCTTTGCAACTGGATATTTTAAAAGAATTTAAAGATGCCACCTTATAGTCAAAGGCAATAGCCTGTAAGTTGTAGCACTGTGGCTCTGGGTCTAACAGCCTCAGTTGCAATCTTGGTTCCACCGTTTTCTGCCTTTGTGACCTTGGGCAACTTCGTAACCTCTCTGACTCTCAGTTTCCTCACCAGGTAATGGGGATAACAATGGTGTGAACATAAAATGTGACACTAAATAAATGTGATAAAGAGTTCTCCCATTAAATGTACCATCTGGCATATGGAAAACGTTTAGTATATTTTAGCTATAATATTATCGTTAGTAATCATAGCATTAGAACTACTGCTAGTACTATTACTAGTGCATTTTGCATTAATGGAATCCAGCTTGCTTTTCTGAAATTTGTTATAGCTTTTTGATACTACAGTAATATATAAAGTCTGATTTAAGTCACATTCCCAACATGTGCCTAATTAAAAGTACCACCTTAAGAAGCATCATGTTCTCACTTGTATATTTCAGTGTATATTAGTAGCATGAGAATTTGGGCACTCTCTAGCACAGTGTCTCTCAACCTTTTTTTTCATCACTGTTCCTCTGAGGAGCCTTTAAAGATGTTCTTTTAATCTGTCTCTTCCATTGATTTTTTTTTTGATTTTTTTTTTTTTTTTACTACAACAGATCTATATATCTGTTTATGTACTATGGAACTTTAGAGGGCTATAAACCACTATAATATCTAAAAAAATTTTTGTCCCTAAATGACAGATTTTCATGCCCCTGGAGGCTGTATCACCCCCCATTGAGAATGCAAGATTTAGTGCAGAGGTTCTCACCTTCGGGCATTTTTGCCCTCTCAGGGGACATTTGGCAATGTCTGGAGACATTTCTGGTTGCTTCAACTGGAGGAAGGTGCTACTGGTGGTATCTTGCAGGTAAAAGCCAGGGCCCAAAATGTCAGTAGTACTGAGATTGTGAAATTCTGCTCATTAGAATTATAGTAAAATTCTAATGTATTCTGAGTAACCCAGTAATTATTGAGGGAGGTGAAAATGGACTGTGTCAACTCTTGAGGCCATAAGATAAAGAAAATAGCAGAAGTTGGGTTCTTGACCTTTAGGTTGAACCCATGAATAATGTGATTACTTGTAGGAAAAAAGGCCATTTTGTTTTCCGTTGTTGCTGTTTTCAGTAATTTTGTGTTCTTTGCTCTTCCTGTCAAATATGTGTAAAAGTGTGTATAAACACTTCAAATATATGTCAATAGCTTTCTCTTTTCTAGTTTTTGTATGGATGTGTCTTGCATTGTGAAACAGATAAATTTGTGAAAAGTAGTTTGAAGTCATTTTCTATGAGTTGTGTTTTTCCCCCTGATTTCATTGTATTTTGAGAGGCTTCATTCCTAATCAATCCTCATTTGACCTGGCTTCTAACATTGTTTCTTTCTACATAAATTTGGCACCCTCTCTGGGTTTCAGAGAATGGGGACAATTTATGAGAGGGTACAAATTTATGTGTAAAGTGAGATGCCCTGGTCTTTGATGGATGTGGTCCAGGTCACGTGCCCAGAGCCCCTGGCTCCCCTGTGGTCCCTGTCACACTCATGTTCCCTTCTTCTGCTGCCCAGAGTTGGCATCGAGGAGCCCTCCGAAGAGGACCAGAACGAACACCGCTGGCAGTACTTCAGGTGACATAAGGGCATCCTCAGAAGCAAATTAACCAGGCCTGGCTTTTTTTCCCCCTCTCTCTAACCTGAGATGTTTCTCTTTATGCTATTGGTCTCTTTCTTTCTTCCTGTGGGCACCAGTCCCTTGCCCCTTAAGGGGCAAGAGGTCTGGTCAAGTCTGGTCGTTCTACCCTTCTCTGAGTTGATTGATGTGTTGGTGTTCCTGAAAGTCTGTCCCCTTCCTCCCCATTTTGGACAGTTTTTGTCAGCACCAAAGCCAGAGTTGATGAGTAGCTGCTTGACAGCTGAGCTTTGTGTTAAGAGTAGCCCATTTTCAGAGCCACAAACATTTTCCCCACAAAATCCTGCTTGTGATCTAGTAAATAAGCCTTTTAAGTCATAAAGAGTACTCGAATTTTGTATTTCAGCCATGATTTGGATATGGTTTACATCAGCTTAATTAATAAGCACTGATGCCATTTTAGTTTTGAAGTATAGATTTTTAAATTGTACCTAACCATGGTGAATCAGAAGATACAAAAACAGATTAAAAAAAAAAAAAACAGAAGATCATGAAAGACTTTTCTAATGCAATTTGTTTCTCAGTGACCAAATTTATGACAGATTATGCTTAAGGGTGGTGATATTGGGCAATCAGAGTAAAGACTTTAATATTTCTTCTTCCCTTATGGACCTTTTACTGGCATTCTTTCTTCCTGATCTGATTCTGGGTGCTGGTAGATAAAGCAAATGCAAAATAGCTTTGAAGTCTGTTCTTCTTGTGAAAGTGTTTTACTCTCTGAGGACAGTGGTGAAAGCAACAGTACCTGTCATGGGGCATGAATTTTGGGACATTGCCAGGCCCCAGATGTGAACTGTTAATGACATGTATACAATTAATTGAAGCATTTAAGATCTCTGGATTCACATTTTTTTTCCTAAAATACACACACAAAGATGTTCATATTAGAGTCCTGACTGTAGGTACCAGTTAAGTTTCAGAGGAAACCCTTTTCTTTGAAATATCCAACCTTCAAGGAGGAAGGCCCTTCCAGCAAAGTATGTTATTACACTTGGAACATGAGAGAGTTCAGATTCTGATCAATTGTTTAAGATTTGATATGAATGCATATGTCTCATATTCCCCAAATTTATTTAGGACCTCAGCCATTCAAATTTTAAAAAACCCGTCTATTGATTAAAATAGAATGCTTCTAAAATTTCTGAGATTTTGTGGCATTTTATGTGGTGGTTAATCAGAATATACATATATCAAAAGGGAAATTATTCATATTCTATATCTATTCATTCTGGAATGAGCACATCAGTGTGATTGCTTTTTTTCTCATTTGGTATGGGATTACCACATTTGTCTCATTCTTAATGAAAATAAGGATAATTCAGTTCATTCTGGAAAGAAAGACTATTGTATGTCGTCAGATGAACTCAACCCTGATGTATCAGGGGACTGCTAAAATATGATGTAATAAACCAGCACAAAAGTTTTAGATTTATACAGTGGCCTAAATCAAAAGCATTATAATAGGTAAGGAGGGAAATGTATATTGTGGACAGTTGCCTGAAACTAGGAATTTCAGAAAGTTAGAGAACCCCAAGTCTTCTGAGGCATTATACTTTAAATAATGTACCTGATCTTTCTTGCTACTCAGCACACCACCACACGCCCTGTCCCAAGGGTGAGGCCCTTTGTAGGGATCTAGTATCATCCTGGTGGATTGGTCCAAGGGTCCCTCAACCCTGCCAGAAAAGTAATCATTCAATTATCCTGAAGTAAACAGCCTTGAATGGTGAAAGAGCAGAACCCCATCTGTGTCACAAGGCTCCTGGTCTGTTTTCTTCTGGCATTTAAAACCCAGTAGTAAACCTTTCTCCTGTTCAGCACTTAAATCAGTAGCAGGGACCTCTGAGACCCTCCAATGGGCCCTCCTGCATTTCTCTGTCTATAGGATGGCCCTGGGGAATCTTTGGAGGCTCTGTGTGGTCAGGAGTAGGGCTGCATCTCAGGCAGGTAGTTGGTAGCAAGTGGCTACAGCAAGGATCAGAGCTTCCACAGCAGAGGGAGAAAAGAACAGGAAATGGGGGTGCTGGGTAGGACTCTGCTCAGAATTGTAGGTTTCCAGGGGACATGCACAACCAGATCTGAAGATTAACCACATGTTTCAGTAACATAGAATTTTTCTCCTGCCCTTCATTTTTAAGAGAAGAAGAAGCTCAACAAAAGATTGGAGGATTTATCTGGGGGAAAAAACATGTAATTGCTAGACTCTGTATCTACCTGTTTACCTATTTTAGCACCTTATGTCCATGAATCTTTACAATTTGTTGTTTTTAGACCCTGGACTAATATGAGATCCTGAATCATCATTATTAGTAAGTTAGATTAAATCAGAGAGACAGAAATAGTACTCATGTATCAATATTTGTGAAACGTTTTCACTAAAGATATAATTAAATGTTTGTTTTAAATTGTGGAAAATTTTAAATCTGCAAAAAAGCACTGAATATCCAAGTTCTAACCTGAATACACCAATTGTTAACATTCTGTCATTTTCTTCTTTCTCTTTCTCTCAGCCATTTCAGAGTGCTTCAGAGTACATTATAGACATCATGACTTTCTGCCCCTAAAATACTTCAGCATGTATCCCTTAGGAACCTAATCTTCTCATGATCACAATACTTTTAGTAACACAAATTTTATACACACATGTAGGATCCAGGATCCAATCAAAGTTTCCTTTGGCTGTCATCTCTTTTTTTGTTTTCTTTTTTAAAAAAATTCAGGCCCATGGTGGCTCTCTGCCCTATTCCTCTGACTGACTTGGTTGTCATCTCTTTAGTCCTTTAATTGAGGATAATCCTACACTCTTCCTTTTGATCGCTTATGACATTGAGGTTTTTTTTTTTTATTTTTTATTTTTTAAGGTTTTCCAGGATAATTGTCTTGCATTCAGTTCAGTTCAGTTCAGTCACTCAGTTGTGTCTGACTCTTTGCGACCCCATGAACCGCAGCACACCAGGCCTCCCTGTCCATCACCAACTCCCGGAGTCTACCCAAACCCATGTCCATCGAGTTGGTGATGCCATCCAACCATCTTATCCTCTGTCGTCCCCTTCTCCTCCTGCCCTCAATCTTTCCCAGCATCAGGGTCTTTTCCAATGAGTCAGATCCTCGCATCAGGTGGCCAAAGTATTGGAGTTTCAGCTTCAACATCAGTCCTTCCAATGAACACCCAGGACTGATCTCCTTTAGGATGGACTGGTTGGATCTCCTTGCAATCCAAGGGACTCTCAAGAGTCTTCTCCAACATCACAGTTCAAAAGCATCAATTCTTTGGTGCTCAGCTTTCTTTACAGTCCAACTCTCACATCCATACATGACACTGGAAAAACCATAGCCTTGACTAGACGGACCTTTGTTGGCAAAGTAATGTCTCTGCTTTTTAATATGCTGTCTAGGTTGGTCATAACTTTTCTTCCAAGGAGTAGCGTCTTTTCATTTCATGCCTGTAATCACCATCTGCAGTGATTTTGGAGCCCAGAAAAATAAAGTCAGCCACTGTTTCCACTGTTTCCCCATCTATTTCCCATGAAGTGATGGGACCAGATGCCATGATCTTAGTTTTCTGAATATTGAGCTTTAAGCCAACTTTTTCACTCTCCTCTTTGACTTTCATCAAGAGGTCCTTCACTTTCTGCCATAATGGTGGTGTCATCTGCATATCTGAGGTTATTGATATTTCTCCCTACAATCTTGATTGCAGCATGTGCTTCCTCCAGCCCAGCGTTTCTCATGATGTACTCTGCATATAAGTTACATAAGCAGTGTGACAATATACAGCCTTGATGTACTCCTTTTCCTATTTGGAACCAGTCTGTTGTTCCATGTCCAGTTCTAACTGTTGCTTCCTGCCCTGCATACAGGTTTCTCAAGAGGTCAGGTGGTCTGGTATTCCCATCTCTTTCAGAATTTTCCATAGTTTATTGTGATCCATGCGGTCAAAGGCTTTGGCATAGTCAATAAAGCGGAAATAGATGTTTTTCTGGAACTCTCTTGTTTTTCCCATGATCCAGCAGATGTTGGCAATTTGATCTCTGGTTCCTCTGCCTTTTCTAAAACCAGCTTGAACATCTGGAAGTTCATGGTTCACGTATTGCTGAAGCCTTGCTTGGAGAATTTTAAGCATCACTTTACTAGTGTGTGAAATGAATGCAATTGTGTGGTAGTTTGAGCTTTCTTTGGCATTGCCTTTCTTTGGGATTGGAATGAAAACTGACCTTTTCCAGTCCTGTGGCCACTGCTGCTCTACAATCTGGAATTTTCGGATTTGTTTTCCTCTTGACTAGAGATAGAGAATCATTTGATTTTTGGCCAAAAATAATGTAAAAGGAAGTTATGCACTTCTTGTTGCATCATATCAGGTTGTGTGTCTTGTCCAGCTGTCCCTCATTATTAGTGATGTTAAATTTGACCACTTTAGATCCCAGGTCTTGCCGCTTATAAAAGCACTGTTTTCCCTTTGTAACTAAACAAGTAACCTGTAGGGATTTCCCTGGTGGCCCAGAGATAAAGAATCTGTCTTGCAATGCAGGGGACATGGGTTTGATTCTTGGTCGGGGAACTAAGATCCCACATGCCCCAGAGCAACTGAAGCAGTGTGCTCTACAGCCCAGTACACAACAACTAGAGAAGCCCGCAGGCCACCACTAAGACCTGATGCAGCCAAATAAATATTTTTTTTTAAAGAAAGCCTTTAACATCATATGAATAGTCAGAGTCCCATCAGCCTTTTACCCATTGGTAAAATTATACTCTGATGACCTTTGCTTGAAGCAGTTATTACCCTGTGAGTGAAAAACTGGAAATTTTCTAATCCTGTTGTTCTTTTCATGTTTTTGATGATTATCTATAGAGAAGAACTTTCAGAGAGTATCAGTGTTCTTTTCTATGCTGGTGAAGTGAGATATCTCTCCAATGTCTGAGTAATCAGTTCAAACAAATTTTTATTTAATATATGTGGGACTACAGAGTTGTGTCTCTGCAGGATCCTAGCAAGAATCTCAGGTTTTATCACTGAGGTGGCAGAAGGTAACAGACAGTTGTCATTTTTTCTGTAGAGAAAACAGTGATGCTAGAGAGACAGGGCCAGAATTAGTATTGGATTGGCCAAAAAGTTTGTTCAGGTTTTTCAAAATGCAAGCAAAATTTTTGGCCAACCCAGTACTTATTCAGTTCAGTTCAGTCACTCAGTCATGTCCGACTCTTTGCGACCCCATGAATCGCAGCACGCCAGGCCTCCCTGTCCATCACCAACTCCCGGAGTTCACTCAGACTCACGTCCATCGAGTCAGTGATGCCATCCAGCCATCTCATCCTCTGTCATCCCCTTCTCCTCTTGCCCCCAATCCCTCCCAGCATCAGAGTCTTTTCCAATGAGTCAACTCTTTGCATGAGGTGGCCAAAGTACTGGAGTTTCAGCTTTAGCATCATTCCCTCCAAAGAAATCCCAGGGCTGATTTCCTTCAGAATGGACTGGTTGGATCTTGCAGTTTTAGCCACTCACCACATGTGTCTGTTTGAATTTAAATTGTAATTAATTAACATGAAATAAAAGTTAAAATGCAGTTCCTCAGTCCTATTGGTCACATTTCAACTGCACAATGGCCACATGTGGCCAGTGGCCTCCATATTGGACAGTGTATATCTAGAAGACCACCATCATTGCAAAAAGTTCTACTGAATCATGTGCATCTAGAATCACTCTCAAGTTCCCCCAAGCATAAATGTCAAGCAAGTTTGAGATGAGGTTAAGATGGGCCTAATTTTGTGAATTTATCAGTGTTTTCCAATGTTTTGTGCTCCACTGTTTGAATTCTGGCCTGGCCATGTGGGCACAGGCTAAATAGATGAATTCCTCTTACATTGCCAGGACTTGAATGAAAATAGTCCAAATCTAGTATTTATAAGTGAGCTTTCCTGGTGGCTCAGACGGTAAAGAGTCTGCCTGCAATGCAGAAGACCAGGGTTTAATCACTGGGTCAGGAAGATCCCCTGGAGGATGGCACAGCAACCCCCTCCAGTATTCTTGCCTAGAGAATTCCATGGACAGAGGAGCCTGGCGGGCTACGATTCATGGGATTGTAAAGAGTTGGTCACAACTGAGCGGACTAACACTAGTCTTTATAAGCAGTTCTTGTTAAACAATTTATTTTAGTTCTCTTCTCCTAGAAGAGGTTAGTGGAAAGAATCGAGGGGGCTAGATTTCATCTGGCAGCTTTTATTATGTGTGGTTTTGTTTTCTTCATTGTAGGACAAGGCACACTTAAGCCTCTTCTCATACCCAGAGGCTTCCTATTTCATCTAGGCTGATAAAATCCTTTTGTTTTATCTTTACTGGTGTGGAAGCCACTTATAAAGGCTAATACATCTTTTTCAGAATTCGTGGTCAAGAAAGGAGAGACGATCTGGTTGGATCTGAACTGCTGATGCTCCTGCTTCCACAATAGCCTGTCCATGGTTAGGCAGAGGGCTGCTGTGTCATGGGCATTCCGGTAGGCTGTCTGGGAGACAGACTACTGGTAACCCATGCTCTGCCCCTCTCTGAGTCTTTACTAGGAAACTCATCTAAGTAAATGAGTCTGCCATGAAGTGGCTCCATTCACCAACAGAATCCACAGAATAAGGCCTAATATTGGACTTTTAGCTGTTGATCTTACAGATGCTAACACCAGATCTTACAGGTGCTAACACCATTTAGAGGACTTTTCTCTATGAAACATTCATTAAGAGAACCTCAAAACCGGTAAGGGTTAAAGATCAACAGCTAGGAATTCAGTGTGACCTCTCCTCTGGTATGTCAGACCCTTCAGGCACACTGAGGCTCTCTTATGTGACCTCTGTGGGTAGCTAGCCCTGGTGCCTCAGAATTGGATGAATTTTGCATCCAAAAGTCTCTGAAAGGTTTGATGCTCAAAAGTCCCTGGCTAATGTCCAACTGTGAGGCCAAGCCTCTGGGCCTCAGAAAGCAGCCTGTAGACACAACAGAGTCCATTTAACTAACTACCAAAAGCCCATCAAACTTCAGGTCCCCAGGGAGGAAATCTGGTGCCAGGTACATTACAGGTTTTAACTAAGTGCTCAGAATAAGATCTGGCATTGTAGGCACTCAGTAAATATTTGCTTAATACATGAATTCATCTTGTAGTTTTTAAACTTTGCCTTCAGCAAAATATGGAGTAAATGTTCCCTTTCCTTCTGTACCTCCCTGCCTCCATCTGGGGACACAAACCTTGGCTTAGTGCTCGGCAAGCCTGGAATAAGGGTGGGTAGAGGTTGCGTTTGAGAAAGGGGTACATCTATGTTGTCTTCTATTCCTTCTTTGCATTAGTCTCACTTCTCAAGATTTATCCTGGGCATCATAGGTGGAGAAGTGGGAGGGAGAGGAGAGAAAATAAGGCACATATGGGGCTTTGCATATCTACTGTCTGTTCATTGCAGTCAGCGCCCTGGTTCCAGACTACAAATAAAACCCCTGGTCAGGGCCATTTGGCAGCACTCTTTAAACTCCGATCAGATGTGCTGAAAGCTGTGTTTCTTGTTTTCTTTTTATGATACCAGCCATTCTTTGCAATTCCTCCTCCAGGGGATCCTCCAGACCCAGGGATCAAATCCACGTCTTCTGCATTGCCAGGCTATTGTTTACCTGAGCCACCTGGGGAAGCCCCTGGAGGAAGAAATGGCAACCCACTCCAGTATTCTGGCCTGGGAAATCCCATGGACAGAAGAGCCTGGTGGGTTACAATCTGTGGGGTCGCAAAGAGTCAGACATGACTTAGCGATTGAGCACACATTCTTTGCAGTACTGGAGGGAGAAGTGAACTCCAATTGTTTCCTGGATTCCAGGACTGTTTCCTGGCATCCTTGTTTTCTCCTCCATTGCCCCCATATTATCAGTGTCATCAGTACTACTGTTCTCTGCCTTAAAATGAGGAAGTTTCAGGGATAAAGAATCAACAGATACATAGAGCAATAGTTGGTATGTTGCTGCTAAGACAATGACCCTAGTGTTTTCATGGAATTCATTATTAGTGAATTTTGCCACCTTGCTTTTTCTTTCCATCTTCAGTTATTGATCTCAAATTGTGAGTTCTCAGGTCAGGTGGAAGGGAGGAAGCAGCAGACAGGAAGAGGCAGGACCTGCCTTTGGCTACCTAGGACCGTCTGCTGCAGAAAGGCAGACAGACAGTTTCCTGCTTGTACCGTTCCCCAGAGGCCTTGCTTAAGGTGTTAGCATACAGATCGATTACCCAGCCTATCCCTGGGTGGTACGACCACTTTCTCATAATTTTCTGCATGACAGCCTTCCCCTTCTTTTAGCTAACCACTCCTTCCACCTTGGGAAGGTGGTCAGCCTCTTAGCTGCTTAACTGGCCTGGCTGCCATGGTCTAAGCTAACACTCTATGTTTTTCTCTCCTTGTCTTTCTCCCTGATGACTTACAGAGTTGGTGTTGACCCAGACCAAGACCCACCACCCAACAATGACAGCTTCCAAGTCTTACAAGGGGTAAGTCACAAAAGATGCTTCTTTGTGGGAAGGTGTTATTAAAAATAGCTAGAATTTATTTGAGCATTTACTACATGCCAAGCAGTTTACATGGATTCCCTCATTGTGATCTTGAGAACAACTTTATGAAGTAGGAACTGTTATGCCCAGGTTACAGATTAGAAGTTGAAGTTTGAGAGTTAAAGTGTGTCTCTGTGGTCAGACAATTTGAAAATGATGGAGCCAGGATTTGACTCCAGAGTCCCTGTTCTCAAACAACATATTAAGGGCCCAAAAAGAGCATCTACTGTATGACTGACTCTCCCCTTCCAAAAATGGATACATGGATACATTGGCAATTGGCTCATGATAGCTTGTTCTGGGAAGGAGAAAGATGGGATTGATTTTCCAGCCCAGGGAGCATAAGCCAGAAAGAAGGGATGCTGGGTGACGGCTGGCCCTCCTGCTCCTCCAGGGTCTGGCAGCTTCCATGGTCCCATAGTAGCAGAGCAGCAGCCCTCAGCCCCATAGGCAGTGAAATTTGCAGCAGGACTAACAGTTAAGGCTTGGGTGGGGCAGTGGCGGCAGTGTCAGCCTGGAACAGAGTGCCGAGGATGGAGGCTATAGAAGCAGTGAGGGCAAGAGCCCTGTGTCTCATCTCAGAGTTCCTGCTGCTGCAGAGAATCCTGATGGAGACTGTGCTGGGGGAGGGGGGAGAGGCATAGGCTGGCCATTGGTTTTGCCGTCGGCTCCAGTTACTCTGGCAGCATCATGAGGTGCCCCAAATGTGGGAAAGTGGACAACAATTTCTCATCCACATGCGTTGTCTAGGTCAGGAATTTGCAAGGGGCGTAGTAGGGACAGCGTGCCTGTGCTCCATGAAAAAAGCTGGGGTCAGTCAACAGCTGAGGGCTAGAATCTTCCAAAGGCTTGTTCGCTCTTGTGTCTGGTAACTGGGCTGGAGGACACAGACTAGGACTGGTGAGCAGAATGCCTGTGATGGCTTCTCCTTGGCCTCGGTTGTGGGACTTCTTACCTGATGGCTCTGGCTTCCAAAAGCCCATGTCCCAGCAAGTGAGGTGGAAGCTTTCTGGCCTTTTGTGGCCTAACCTTGGGAGTCATACAACATCACTTCCAGGACTTTCTCTTGGTTACGAGTTGCTCAGGCCAGCCCAGATTCAGCGGGAAGAGATAGAGACCATCCCCTCTGGATGGAACAAGCATCAGCGAGGTGGCAGCCATGTTTTAAAGCTGGAGGAAACTACCCAGCAACACTGACCCCCTGCCTTTCATTGGACACTTTGGAAGAGTACCCTGTGGTTAAAGGTCCCATGGGACATGGAAGTGTGTGCTTTTTGGATATGGGAGTGGGAACTCATGATTTGAAATTCCAGAGGCCAAGTCAATGGCAGCAGGCACCTGGGTGGTGTCAGATGCAAGAGAGGCAATGTGTCTGGGGGCGCATGCTCAGCAAAGCAGAGGCAGAGTATCACCCCTGTTGTAGGCCTGGTGGGATGATTCTGCCTCCAGGTTTTTCCCCTTTCTCAGGCCGGCATTTCCTGGGCAGGCATGGTGGGGGAAAGGGAAGTTATGATAGGAGCAGAAATTTGCTTCCAAAATGTTTTTCTTTGGCCTGGGGAATGAAGAACTATTTTGTTCAGTGTTGAATACCCAGTACTGAGCACAGTGCCTGGCCCATGGGGTCTTGATTGGTATTTGATGGGAATATAGGGGAGCAAGAGTGGCACAGGGTATGGGAAACTCCACTGACCATGTGCAGGTATCATCTGCAAAGCCATATCAAGTGTTTGTTTTTCTTCCAGTCAGCTTTGAATCACACTCACCATTGCAGTTAATCCCAAATCGAGTTTGCATGTCTTAGATTCCCTAGGATCTTCTAAATGACTCCAGCAACCACATCAGATTTTAACAAGTCTCACAAAATGTGGTGCTGTGTTGGGCCCAGGGGTGCCACCACAGCTTTCTCTGAGGTCTTTCTCTGTATGAGGGTGGTCACAGCCTGATGGGCCATTCTTTGGTTGAGGCCCCATAAGGGACCTCTGAAAGTTCTAGGCATTTTGGGATGAACTTTCAGTGAGCTTCATTGGAGATTTGGTGCCCACTTTAATGGTGCTCCAGAAGACCTTTGTGACTATATTAGAATCGGCCATTGTGCCACTTGGTAACGTGTGGTTTCAATGAGAAGTTCCTTTGGAAAAGTTGCTATTTGACTAGAGCTTTAAGTCCCTGGTGGTTCAGATGGTAAAGAATCTCTCTGCAATGCAGGGGACGGGGGTTCAATACCTGGGTCAGGAACATCCCCTGGAGGAGGGCATGGTGACCCACTCCAATATTCTTGTCTGGGAAATCCCATGGACAGAGGAGCCTGGCAGGTTACAGTCCATAGGGTCACAAAGAGTTGGACACAACTGAGTAACTAATGCTTTGACTTTCACTTTAAGGACTTTAGAAAGTAGGAGTTCAGGAACTGTGCCTCTTGCAGCTAACTTAGAATCTAACAGTTTGGGTATCTCCAAACTTGGACCTGAGGAAAGCTGGGTGAAATCCGTAATGGACATCCTCATTTCACTGAAAGGAAAATAATGGCTGTGGTAGGATACACCACATCCTGCCTAGACCTGTGGCTAGTCAAGATTAATTTTGTAAGAAAAGCAGGTCACTACCAGCTAGATAGCCAGGGCTTGGGGCAATTTCATCTTGACAGTTCCAAACCCGTCAACACCCTTAACCAACCCCCCTACCCCACCCGCCCTTTTGCTGTTTTCAATTGCTCCTGCCTCTGGACGTAAGCATCTGTCAAAGGAAATATGTGAAATGGTTTGATTGGTTCCATGTAGCTGAACTTTGGAGAAGGCAATGGCAACCCACTCCAGTACTCTTGCCTGGAAAATCCCATAGGCGGAGAAGCCTGGTAGGCTGCAGTTCATAGGGTCACGAAGAGTCGGACATGACTGAGCGACTTCACTTTCATTTTTCACTTTCATGCACTGGACAAGGAAATGGCAATGCACTCCAGTGTTTTTGCCTGGAGAATCCCAGGGACGGGGGAGCCTGGTGGGCTGCTGTCTATGGGATCGCACAGAGTCAGACACGACTGAAGTGACTTAGCAGCAGCCGCAGCAGCAGCAGCAGCAGCAGCTGAACTTACTGTATCTCTCAGAGACACTGGGCTTGTAGCTTGACTTACTAACAGACTTGCTGTGGAAATGTTTAAAAAGCAGTGCATCCTAAGTGTTAAGGGTTTTGGCAGTGCATTTAGTTCATGCAGTGATAGCTAAGGTAGCACCCCTAGCCCCAGGGTGAGCTTGGGAGGCCATCCTTTGGGCCAGTTTTGATCACACATGTGATGGTCACTTCTGCTGCACTCCCAGTGGTGCCCCTTCAGCTGGCCCTAGTCAGGAACTGTGTCACACCTTCCCTTTAACTGGCTGCCTTCTAAGCCTCATACATATTATGCAGAAGGCCTTTTGGCTTTTTGAGTCTTTCTGTCAGATGGGGGGAAAAAAGGTGAACTTCAAGCATGGTTTCTCAGGTCACCTTCTGAAAAAATGACTCAGGCCCTCGTGCAGAAAGGGCCTCATTTCTCCACATCCTCCTGGCCTGACTGTCTTGCTCCAATAAGCCATTAACAATAGGGCTGGGAGCACTCAGTGGTCATGAGAAACCAGTAAAACAGAGAAGTAAATGGTCTTCTCATTTTTGGGTGAAACCCTGGGTTCTCGCAGCTTCCCCTGAACTGGATCCAGGTCACATGCTCAGTGTTGTCATGAAACTGAAATCAGAGATGGGGAAAGTCCAGATGTTTGTTCCCCATTAGAAAAGAAAGGGCACTTCTCTCTACCTCATTTCTAAATGCTCTTGCTAAATGAACAAACATGCAAACAAAAAAGTGCTATTTGATGGGAAAGCACTTTTTATAAGGAGCACCATTTTCCTCACCAGTGCTAGAAGCCTGAGGTTATAAACAGAGTCATGGCTACAGAACCACAGAATATTAGCTCATGTGGGCGAAGGAAGGGAGCTGTTGGCCAGAACTCTTGGCTCTGGGTGAGGGAAGCATAAGAATATTGTGGATAGACTTCAGCTTCATGTCCCTGGCAAGTTTGACTCATTAGAACAAAACAAAACAAAAAACTCTGTTGCCTTGTTTCTCCGGAGGTCTTGGTGACTTTGCAACCAAAACAAAAACAAGCCCAGCTGGAGGCAAGCTGCCTGGGCCTGGGGGTGGCCTCCCAACCCATTCAAGAGGGGATGTTTTATGCCAGACACAGCTGAGATTTATGTTGGCTGGACAGGCAGACACATCATTCATTTCCTTCCCCGAGTTTACAGAAGCATGCTCACTGATGCAGCCGATGTGGAGTAGCTCAGAGCATGAATCTGAATGTATCCCGCCTCTGTCATCTCCGCAGGACAAGGTCACAAGCAGGATATTAGTGGAATGTGGAGGAAGGGAAACTTCTATGTTTGTGGTGCCTGTGTGTGTGTGACTGAAAACTGCAAAAACTCAGCTGTTGCACTGACATATACCTTTCTGGGCAAGTTGGATTTGTTTGTTTCTGGGTCCTTCCCCCAGCTTCCTTCCAGGCTGAAATCTGATAGCCAGGCCCTTACATCTTTAACTTCAAAACAGTTGCTCAAGTGCCTTTGCTCAGATTACTATTCTCTGACCCCTTTCCCCATGACGCTTTTTCTTTTTTTGATTGCCTCCCATCGTGGCCCCCGGTTTCCCTTTCCTTTTTTTTTTCTTAGAAGTTCAAACTTGATTTATTCATTCATTTGACACATATTTATTGAGCATCTGTTATATTTCAGACATTCTTTCAGGCTCTGGGAGTACATCTGCAAATAAGACAGATGAGTCGTTCTCCTTAAGGGCTTGGTGACAGTGTGATGAAGGATGAGGGTAGAAAGTGGCAGAAGTGAGATCATAGAGGGTCTTGTCTGCTTCTCCACAAGGTACCACAGGCCTCTTCCCATTGTTCCAAGTGTACCCATGGACAGCAACCTGGGCATCACCAGAGAGCTTGTTAGAAATACAGACTGTCAGGCCATATCTAGACCCGTGGAATCAGAATCTTCATTTTAGCAGAGGGCCCAGGAAGTTTGTGTGCAGTTTACAGTTTGAGAAGCCCTGGTGGAGGCAGTGTAGTGCTTTGTTGTTCAGTCACTCAGTCGTGTCTGACTCTGCCACCCCATGAACTGCAGCACGCCAGGCTTCCCTGTCCTTCACTGTCTCCCGGAGTTTGCTCAAACTCATGTCCCTTGAGTTGATGATGCCATCCAACCATTTCATCCTCTGTCATCCCCTTCTCTTCCTGCCCTCAGTCTTACCCATCATCAGGGTGTTTTCCAATGAGTTGGCTCTTCACATCAGGTGGCCAAAGTTGAGCACTTAATTCCCTGTTTTTAAACCCTTTGTTACCCCTTCTGAGAAATCTTGGCCCCCATTGTCATCAACTGTGTACTCTTTAACTTTGCATTAGTGTGCTATCACTGCTATAACAAATTACCACAAACTCAGAGGTTTAAAACAACACAGTCTTATAGGTTTGTGAGTCAGAAGTCTGGTAAGCTCTACTGGCTTCCCTCTTTCAGGTTTCTCAATGCCAAAATCAAGATGTCTGTGGGGTTGGGCTCTGGGGGAGAAGCCATCACCAGGCTCATTCAGCTTGTTGGTAGAATTCACTTCCACATACTTGTAGGACTGAGGTCCTGTTTCCTTTCTGGCCATTGGCCAGGAATCAAGCTTAGCTCCTAGAAGTACCCACATTTCCTGACTCTTGGCCTCTCCACCTTCAAAGCCAGCGCGAGCACCAGCAGGGCAAGCCCCTGTCATGCTCTGAACCTCTCCTGCCTCTTCCATCACCACATCACTCTCTTGCCCACCCCCAGCCCCCCACCCACTTATCAAGGTCCATGTGTTTATACTGGGCCCACCTGGAAAACCTTAAGTCCATCCACAAAGACCCTTTTGCCAAGTAACATAACACTCAGGCTCCCGGGTTTAGGATGTAGAAATCTTTGAGGGGAAGGGCAATATTCTACTGCCTCTCTGAAAAAAAAATAAGCTCTTCTTATTATTATAGTGAACTTAACATAAAAAATATATACTTTAATCATAAGAATGCAATGAAATATAACTCTGCCCAGAAATCATTATTCATTAATTCTAGAAAAATTATTTCAAAATAGGACCTTTGGCCACTGCCCAGGTCTTTAACATGCTTTCTTTTTCTTCACCACATACACATAGGTCTGTCTGTCTCCTCCTCTGGAAATGTGCTTCTCAAGTGGCTGGTGTGGGGTCTTATTCTTCTTTGTGTTTGGCAGCACTGAGCGTGGGGCCTGGCACACAGTAGGTGCTTAATGAATGCAAGAGAAAAGCCACTCATAGTCTTATGCTCAAAAATTTGGTGATAAGCAGAGCTGGTGGTATTTGTTTGCTGGTGGGGTTGGAGGTTTTGAGGAGGATGTGGTGTGAGAGCAAGTCCCCGCATATTTTAGGATCACCTGCACCCATACCGACCCTGGCTCAGAGCCTGCAGCAAGGGCTTACCAGTTTGTCCATGGTCACCACCAAAATCTTGCTGGGAAACAATTGTTGGCTATCTTCTGGGTCAACTTAAATCAGTCCTGTTCCACGCAGATCCTCCCTGATTTTCCCAGAGGCTTTGGGGAAGAATCCAACTTCTTCCTGTCCAGACACCCTGCTTATTTAACTTATATGCAGAGTACATCATGAGAAACGCTGGGCTGGAAGAAGCACAAGCTGGAATCAAGATTGCCAGAGAAATATCAATAACCTCAGATATGCAGATGACACCACCCTTATGGGTAGAAAGTGAAGGAGAACTAAAGAGCCTCTTGATGAAAGTGAAAGAGGAGAGTGAAAAAGTTGGCTTAAAGCTCAACATTCAGAAAACGAAGATCATGGCATCTGGTCCCATCACTTCATGAGAAATAGATGTGGAAACAGTGGAAACAGTGTCAGACTTTATTTTTTGGGGCTCCAAAATCACTGCAGATGGTGATTGCAGCCATGAAATTAAAAGATGCTTACTCCTTAGAAGGAAAGTTATGACAAACCTAGATAGCATATTCAAAAGCAGAGACATTACTTTGCCAACAAAGGTCCGTCTAGTCAAGGCTATGGTTTTTCCTGTGGTCATGTATGGATGTGAGAGTTGGACTGTGAAGAAAGCTGAGCGCCGAAGAATTGATGCTTTTGAACTGTGGTGCTAGAGAAGACTCTTTCAAGTCCCTTGGACTGCAAGGAGATGCAATCAGTCCATCCTAAAGGAGACCAGTCCTGGGTGTTCATTGAAAGGACTGACGCTGAAGCTGAAACTCCAATACTTTGGTCACCTCATGCGAAGAGTTGACTCATTGGAAAAGACCCTGATGTTAGGAGGGACTGGGGGCAGGAGGAGAAGGCGACGCCAGAGGATGAGATGGCTGGATGGCATCACAGACTCAATGCACATGAGTTTAGGTAAACTCCGGGAGTTGGTGATAGACAGGGACCCTGGCGTGCTGCGATTCATGGAGTTGCAAAGAGTTGGACATGACTGAGCGACTGAACTGAACTGAACTGATAACCATGCTTCTGGCCCCTTCTCTGGGAATTAGAGGTGTTTAACACCCCTGTTGCAGAGCTGCACCTTTTATTTGCCCTGAATTTGTAACCTTTCAGGGTTGATTCTTAGTGTCTTATATTTCTGCAGTCACTTTATTTTATTTGTGGACTGCAGGCATATCCGGAGAAGGCAATGGCACCCCTCTCTAGCACTCTTGCCTGGAAAATCCCATGGACAGAGGAGCCTGGTAGGCTGCAGTCCATGGGGTCGCTAGGAGTCGGACATGACTGAGTGACTTCCCTTTCACTTTCCACTTTCATGCATTGGAGAAAGAAATGGCAACCCACTCCAATGTTCTTGCCTGGAGAATCCCAGGGATGGGGGAGCCTGGTGGGCTGCCATCTATGGGGTCACACAGAGTCGGACACAACTGACGTGACTTAGCAGTAGCAGCAGCAGGCATATCTCTTTGTAGGCCGAGGAAAAATTTGCTTAATTTGCCTTCAGAAAGAAACCTTTCCCTTGCTTTGCTCATTTTCATTGTCCCTCTTGGGGCTTATATAAGTCAGTCTCCTGTAGCTTCCTTGAGGTGAGATGGCAAGAGCTTAAGTGTTACAGTTGATGAGAATGCATTGTGGTTTGGCAGTGCAGAGGTTAGGATAACAGAATAGGGGTTTTCCATTTTTATTGTTGTTTTAGTGGGAGAGCAAACAAAACTGACTTTCGGGAACTTACCTTATGCCTGATGGTATATAGCATCCTTCTGGAAGATATTTATCATCTTGCTAGATTTGTCTTTAGTAAGATTCTGCAGACAGAACCAAGAACTTAGAGCCTGTCACTTGATAAATAAGCATTTAATTTCTTTGTAAACAGTCATCTCTCAAAATGGTCATCTACCACTTTTCCACTCACTTATGTGGTATTATGAGATCTCCCTAGAGTTGTTATTAGACTAGCAATTAGTTAGCTGAAGAAATGATCATTGTCTACAAATGGAGACGTTCTGTGCCCCCTTTCTCCTGCATAATTTATTAAAATGTGAAATAAAATTGGTCTCTAGGGTCTCTTCTTTTTGTTTCCTCATCCACAGATGGGCCCATTTAACTGAGCCATTTCCATATTGGTTACTGTGTTAAGTCACTTCAGTCGTGTCCAACTCTTTGCGACCCTATGGACTGTAGCCCACCAGGCTCCTCTGTCCATGGGATTCTCTAGCCAAGAATATTGGAGTGAGTTGCCATGTCCTTCTCCAGATACAGGTTATTAAACATTCCTCAAATACCATGGGGTACTCTGTTTTAAAAGTCATCTTGGCCGTTGGAAACTTTAGGAATGTAAATAGTGCTTGCTAACTTCTCTGCCTCTACTTGTGTATATCTTACCTTCTCAGAAATTTTTGACTCATCCTTGGCATCTGTTACTACAGGTAGAATTTACACCCACTGAGATTTAGAACTGTTGATACATACTTTAAATTGTGACTCAACTTTTATTTGATTGTTGTCTGTTGCCCCTCACTTGTAGAGCTGCCTCCCCCTAGAACAGTCCAGAGGAAGATGATAAAGATGCTACGTTTCACAAGTAGCCTGTACTTTCTAGAGCTTATCATCCAGCAACATGGAACCCCAGGAGTGCCCTCAGATTTCTGCCATCAGTCCACTTTTTAATATTAAGTGTGCTGCTTATAATACTTGCACAGAACAGATTTCCTAAACCTTAAATAAATGTTTGATTTTTGCCAGTTCTTTTGAAAATGAAATGATGGGGATGTTTGAGTTGGAAAGGCATGGGAACAATAGTAAAGGAAGGTACTACTTGAGGGCAGAGAAAATAACAGAGATGCTGGTTCTGGCTCTCTTTGCCCTGCCCATCACCTTTGCCTTCCTAAAGCTGGTAGGGCAAGTTACTGACTGCTTGGAACACAAGGCAGTTGCCTGGCTGGGTAAGGACCACCAAGAACCCTTGATTGGTTTGTTAGGAAACTCAACTGTGTGATTTCTCTAGGCCAGCTTGGCAGGGTGAGGAGCCTGGAAAGTTGGTTTTACAGATGCTTTCTTTAGTATTCTCTAAAAATTAATTTTGACTTGTTAGGATCTAGACTACTTTAGGGTAATTAATCTGCCAAAAGGCACTCTGAGGAAAATTACTCAGAAATTGTGTGCTTCATTGAGTTGATCTAACCCCCAGACATAACCAAGCCTTTTTCTTTGGGGAGTGATTGGTCTACCTTTGGATTTATTCAGTTTCTTTTAACACATTATTGACTGGGGGGGTTTTGCAGAAACTTATGTCTATAATGTTAATACATCTCTGATCAATAATGTGTTAAAGTATTACCTCCCGATATATCTTTGAAATTTTGGTGATACAGGAGGTTTGACTCTGAGCTCAAATCTCTAAAGACTGTGGTTAAAAGGGAAGCTTTCCTCCCTTATATCAACCCCCTTTCTGCAACTAAATATCTGTCTTCTTGTTTGTTCCTAGGATGGTTCAGATTCTGCCAGAGGAAACCGAACAAAGCAGGAGAGTGCATGGCTATTCAGGCTGTGGTACAGCTTTGACCACAAGTATCCTTTTTAAGGGGCTTCCCTGTATTTGTGAAACACTGATGATGAAATTCTCTTGTTGGGTTGTCAGTGTGACTTCTGATGAGTAAGGAAAGATGTGTGCTTGCTACAGATGCACCCAGTCCTCTCTTGGGACACATGCAATGGTCATTCACTCAATCATGGGTAGTCATAACAAGCATCTCCCTAGCCAAGAGGAACATGCACATCATTAGGGTAGCCAGCCCATAGCCTGGTAGACTCACGTGGCTTTTCAGAGCTTTGTGTTCAAGGGAAATATGCCTATGTAGGTAAATTAGTTAAAATTACACTTGAACCATACTGTGGTCAAGAATGAAAGTGGAGGTTGGCCAGTTAATTCATGTGGGAAGGATTATTCCTATTGGCTGGACCAAATCTGGCCAAGTCTGATCCTGCCTTCATTGGACTACATGCAGAGCAGATTCTATTCTAGTAGATTATCTTGTCCCGATTTCTTAAATTGACATAGTGATCAAAGGGGTAGGTAGCTTATATATGGTCTTTGCAGATTTTGAAAATGTTTAAAATTTTGTATTGACATAAAGAATATATACAGTAAAGTACACAAATCATAAGTGCTCAGTGAGTTATTACAAATAGGTACATTCATCTATTACCAGACAGGTCACAAAACACAAAATTACCAGTTCCTCTCATGCCATTGGGACTTCCCTGTGGCTCAGTGGTAAAGAACTTGCCTGCCAGTGCAGGAGATGTGGGTTGGATCCCTGGGTGGGGAAGATCCCCAGGAGAAGGAAAGGGCAACCCACTCCAGTATTCTTGCCTGGAAAAATCCCATGGACAGAGGAGCCTGGCAGGCTACAATCTATGGGGTCATAAAGAGTTGGACACAACTTAGCGACTAAACAACAGCAGCAAGGGCAAATCCACAGCTAACATCATACTTAGTGGTGAAAAGCTGAAAGCTTTTCCTCTCAGATCTGCAACAAGGCAAGGGTATGTACTCTTGCCACATCTATTCAACACAGTACTGGTAATTCTAACCAGAGCAGTTAAGCAAGAAAAAGAAATAAAATGTATACAAATCAAAGGAAGAAGTAAAATTATCTCTGCAGATGACATGATCTCATATATAGAAAACCCTAAAGATTGTATCAAGAAACTGTTCAGAGTTTTTAAAGTAAATCATTAAAGTTGCAGGAGATATTATCAGCATACAAAGATCAATTGCATTTCTATATACTAATAATGAACTTCCAAAAAAGAAATTAAGAAAACAATTCCATTACAGTAGCATCAAAAACAATAAAATGCTTAGCAATCAATTTAACCAAGGAGGTAAAGATCTATATACTGAAAATTAAAGAACATTGATAAAAGAAATTGAAGAAGACACAAATAAATGGAAAGATGCCTGTGTTCATGAATTGGAAGAATTAATATTGTTAAAAATGTCTGTACTACCCAAAGCAACCTCAGGTTCAGTACAGTCTCTGTCAAAATTCTGATGGCATTTTTCATAGGAAAACCATCCTAGAATTTGTATGGAACCACAGAAGACACTGAATAGCTAAAGCAATTTTGAGGGAAAAGAACAAAGCTGGAGGCATCACACTTCCTGATCTCAAATTACATTACAAAGGTATAGTAATCAAAAAAGTATGGCAATGACATAAAAATAGACACACAGATCAAGGGAACAGAATAAGAAGCCCAAAAATAAATCCTTGCAAGAACAACAGGCAGGGATACACAATGGGAATAGGGCAGTCTCTTCAATAAATGGTGTTGGGAAAACTGAATATCCACATGTGAAAGAATGAACCTGGACTTCATCTTATACAACTCACAAAAATCAACTTAAAATGATTAAAAGACTTAAATGTAATGACTTAATACATAAAATTCCTAGATGAAAACAAAGGGGAAGAGCTCCTTGACATTGATCTTGGCACTGATTTTTTTTTTGTCTTTGACATCAAAAGCACAGGCAGCAAAAACAAAAATAAATGTGGACTACATAAAACTAAAAAATATCACAAGCACAAGAAGGGAAACCATCAACAAAATGAAAGTTCTAGGATGAAAAATTTTTTTCTGAGCTTAGAATTCTACACCCAAACTATTAATCAAAAATAAACAAAAAAGAATGGTGGCTTTTAAACATGTAAGAATTCAGAAAGTTTAGCACCATGAAGCCTCTGGGAGAAGGGGGAAAAGTAATACAAGGATTAAACAAAACAAAATACAGCTAAGGGGACACCATTGAAGAAGCAGTGATTTGTTATAACCCAGAAGAAATAAAATCAAAAAGAAATTTTAAAATATTTTTTTTTGCAGGACACTCAAATTTTCTCTACTGACAGAGTTTAAATGATGTTGTATTACATTTACTTTAATAGTGTCCCAACCACTCTGCTTGTGTATAGTGAATAATATTCATAAATTGCATTATTATAAGTGCTACTTATTGGTCATTAACATTAGGCTCAATCCATAGACAAAGCAGAGATTTGCTTATTAGTTACAGAACACAAATGTTAAATATCTAAAGTATAAAATTATAATAAAAATTAGGGGAAAATTGAAAAGAGGCAGAAATGTAAATGAATTAAATTTACCATCCTTCTTAAAAGCTTCTGACTACAGTGCATAAATCAGGAGATAGGCAAAAAATGTATTCTGTAAAGTTGTAATGGTAAATTGCCAGAAAGATTGGGTGGGAGAGAGGTTTGATATTTCATTTTTGCCCTTCCAACAACTTGAATATTTAAAATCTGTAGATATTTTTCCCCTTTTAAAAAAACTTGTTAGAGGGCCTTTTATGTTTGGGAAGAGGCAGCTTGTCTTTGAACTGCCCAAGACAGGGAAGTGCAAGGCAGCCTCCAGCTTCTCTGGGACTCTTGTATTAGTCATTCTGCGAATCCAGCCAATGACAGCTTCTGAAGTGAAGACACAAAAAAACTGATAGGGCTAAAGGGGCTCTTTCTAGGAATGAGGAGAGCAGGCAGAGGAGCTTATTCTGTTTATAACAAGTCCCAGCAGAGCCCACACATCTTCCTTTGGTGAGTAATTGCCAGCCGGAAGTTTACCCCAGGGTCGCCCTTCCGTCTCCTCCGGTTCAGTTCAGTTCAGCCACTCAGTCGTGACTGACTCCTTGCGACCCCATGAACCGCAGCACGCCAGGCCTCCCTGTCCATCACCAACTCCCGGAGTCTACCCAAACCCATGTCTATCGAGTCGGTGATGCCATCCAACCATCTCATCATCTGTTGTCCCCTTCTCCTCCTACCCTCAATCTTTCCCAGCATCAGTGTCTTTTCCAATGAGTCAGCTCTTTGCATCAGGTGGCCAAAGTATTGGAGTTTCAGCTTCAGCATCAGTCCTTCCAATGAACACCCAGGACTGATTTTTAGGATGGACTGGCTGGATCTCCTTGCAGTCCAAGGGACTCTCAAGAGTCTTCTCCAATACCACAGTTCAGAAGCATCAATTCTTTGGTGCTCAGCTTTCTTCACAGTCCAACTCTCACACCCATACATGACCACTGGAAAAACCATAGCCTTGACTACACAGACCTTTGTTGGCAAAGTAATATCTCTGCTTTTGAATATGCTGTCTAGGTTTGTCATAACTTTCCTTCCAAGGAGTAAGTGTGTTTTAATTTCATGGCTGCAATCACCATCTGCAGTGATTTTGGAGCCCAGAAAAATAAAGTCAGCCACTGTTTCCCCATCTATTTCCCATGAAGTGATGGGACCAGATGCCATGATCTTAGTTTTCTGAATGTTGAGCTTTAAGCCGACTTTTTCACTCTCCTCTTTCACTTTCATCAAGAGACTCTTTAGTTCTCCTTCACTTTCTGCCATAAGGGTGGTGTCATCTGCGTATCTGAGGTTATTGATATTTATCCTGGCAGTCTTGATTCCAGCTTATGCTTCCTCCAGCCCAGCATTTCTCATGATGTACTCTGCATATAAGTTAAATAAGCAGGATATAGAGCAACATTTTCTCTCTCCTGGTGCTCTGAATGAAGACAGGAAGTGCTTTGGAGCAGTCATATTCTTGAGTACAGCTGTGACTCCCCATCTGCCTTTAAAGTCTCTTGGCCATTCCTGTATCTGAGGTGATCCTGTTGGTCTCCACCTTTTCCCATTGCTTACACTGGGGATATCAGAAATGGTCCCACCTCCATCATAAAGTGATACATGCTTCGTGGTGCTTCCAACACAGGACTATGCATTTGGCAGCACACATATCCATAGATTCGTAAACCCTGAGCCAATTTCCACAGAACAGTTGACCTTTGTGTTAGAGCAGGGGGCTCAATCGAGGACAGGTTTTCCCCACAGGGGACATTGGGCAATGTCAGGAGACGTTTTTCTAGTCACACCTAAGGGAGGGGTTGGGGGTGCTCCTGGCATGTAGTAAGTAGAGGCCAGAGATGCTGCTAGTCATCCTACAATGCAGGACAGTCCCCACAGCAAAGGTAATCTGGCCCATGATGCCAGTAATATCAAGGTGGAGAAACTGTTGAGAGAGTCTGGGAGAGAGGCAGCAGGTAGAGGGAAGAATAGTCCAGTATGGGAAGGTGGGAGATTGAGGTCTGAGTGACCTTTGTGAAGCCATTTTGCCTTGTCCTCTAAGTTCCTGTCCACCTCAAACATTTCCACTGTGTGACTTCTGAGCAAAGGGGACCCAGGTGCTGTAATATCTCCATTCCAGCTACACGATTTCCTGTTTCCAAAACATGAGCTCGTTGTGTGTCAAAAGCTGGAAGGCTGATCAAAACCAAAATTCTCATTCACCATAACAAAGAAGAGAGAAAGGTATTTTAATCAAGTATTTTTAACTGAAAATGGGGAACTGGCAACCTGAAAGTTAACGGTTAACACTTAAGGATGATGGGCTATAGTTTATTCTTGGATTCAGATATTTGCAGACTACAAGTACCATACTTTCTGTATTGTACTGGTAAAATGGGGGAAAGAGGAATAGAATGCCAGATGATTTACTCCTTGGGATTTCTGAACACATTTTGTTGGGTGTGTGTTTTCTTTGCAGGCAGTTTTCCTTAATTCTCTTCTTTAAAGTTATTTGAAGCCCATCCTCACGCACAGTGGACCCCCATTAACCACCACCCTCCCAGCCTGGTGTGGCTTGCTCGCTCAATGTCTAACCAGTCCCCAGGTATATGAGGTAAGTACAGCATGGCCGAGTTGCCATGGTAATACTGCAGTTCTGCCATGGCCTTTGCTTTCAGTTGCCACCAAACATGGCAGAGAACAGCATCAATGTCTCCTTCACCTAAAGACAGTTGAGCCTTCCAGCTTCCCCAGCCCCTCCTCATATAAAAATGAAATTCCTGTGCCATCTCTGATAAACTGTTTTTAAATTACACACACAAAAAAATGGGTCGGATGCTGAGAGCACCATTTCCCTTTGGTTTTGTAAAGTGATTTTTAATGCTTGTGGTGAGTTTTTAATGGAATATGAGCCTAGATAATAATGCTAATTATCTTTTATGTTGGAAGGATACAGACCAATAGATTAAAAAGTTAGTTTTATGATTTCCCATCTGCTTTTTATTTATTTATTTATTTTTTATTTTTTTTTTCTAATTTTATTTTATTTTAAACTTTACATAATTGTATTAGTTTTGCCAAATATCAAAATGAATCCGCCACAGGTATACATGTGTTCCCCATCCTGAACCCTCCTCCCTCCTCCCTCCCCATACCATCCCTCTGGGTCGTCCCAGTGCACCAGCCCCAAGCACGATACATCTTTTATTTGAGTGTGGAATACTTTGCTTAGTTTGGACCTCTGTGTAAAGTGACAGCATGGGTCATTTGGATGTGTTCTGTCATCAGAAACAAAGGGAAGTGACTTGGTGTCCTGATCTCTTCTGCTGAAGAAGCTCTGACTGATCACGCTGATTTTGTTTCACTGGGCTTCCTTGTGTCTTGGCATTCCAACTCTAGTGTCTTTTAAGCAGTTTCTAAAGCCTTCATTCTTTCTTCATTTTTACAAGGGTCACTTTTCGTGTCTCTGTAATAGTAAAATAACTCACCCACTATTTAAAACTTTATATACATCTTATCTAATTGCAAATTTACCAGCTATTGCCTCACACCTCAGAGTAAACTCCATATACTTCCAGGCACTTAAATTGAAAGTGCTCCCCTCACCACTTCAAGATTCTGCCCAATGTTTGCTTCCTGGGGTCATGTTTCGGCTGTGGACTCCCCGCAGCCAACCCAAGATGGGGTGACTTGTTCTGCAGGTTAGAACCACCCTCCATACTGCCTCTACTGCCTGGGGCTGGGGTCCTGACTGGGGTCTCAGCTCCAGACATGGAGAGGCCTGCTGCTGAGAAAGTGACAGCAGAAAGTCTTTGGAATTTTAACTGAGGAAGTCAGAGGTGACAGAGTGGAGTGGAGTACTGGCTGAGGGCCTCAGATGAGCCATTCTTTTGACTGTTTGACACACTGTTGGGTAGCCCTCCCCCATCACCTGTAGGACATTTTATACTTCACTGAGGTTCTTTGGGAGATATGGATGGTTTTCATTATTCCTTATTTGTACTCACTCTAAACAAAATTTAGGTTTGAGAACTGCCTAGAAAACAGTGTTCTTCCACTTAATGAAAATGTGCATGTGTGGTAAGTTGCTTCAGTTGTGTCTGACTATTTGTGACCCCATGGACTGTAGCCCACCAGGCTCACCAGAATCCCACCAGAATACCATGGACTGTCCAGGCAAGAATACTGGAGTGGGTTGCCATACTCTCCTCCAGGGGATCTTCCTGACCCAGGGATCGAATCCATGTCTCTTTCATCTCCTGTGTTGGCAAGTAGGTTCTTTACCACTAGCGCCACCTGTGGCTATTTAAATGCACAAATTACCACAACCCTCTTGCTTGCAGGTGTCTGCAGGGTTATTTTGTCACATTTCCAAAGCAGCCCTCACTGGAAAGCTAGTTATGTAATTACCCAGACCTCAGCTGAACAAAAATTTGTTGATCCTGTCATCTGGAATTAGAGGGGTGGGATGGCTTTATCATCTGCATAGAACATTCCTTAAGCATCAATCTGGAAATCCTTCTCCACTGGGTTTTACTGCATCCCTGTTTCTGAGTGACCGTTACCATGGTACTATTTTTCTGGGCTTGGGGGTTTCATTGTGGAATGGGTCACCATCCAGTCTTGTTTCCTCCTGTCGGTGAACTTTGGCTCTGCTTCCCACTGTGAGGGGTCAGAGTGGGCCGTCCCAGGGCTCCCATTGAGGAGCTCTGTGCTGCTGATGGGGTGGCTTGGCTCCATTTGGGGAATTCCGCACACACGCAATTGTTCTGTCTGTATTCCTCTCTGTCTCCACGTGACTCCAAACCTCAAAACAGCAAAATATGTGCCAGGAGAGTCTCCTCCTGAACACTGGGAGCTAAGGAGCCCTGGGAGAGAGATTTTGACAGAGATAAACAAAAACATTACTTAGCACGTGTATGAATGGGAGAAATGGAGCGTGCTAAAGCAGGGAACATGATGCCATCTGTTGTTAAGGAAACCATCACAGAACAGATGGGGGTTCAGGACTTTGTGAACTAATGGAGATGGGGAATGGGGCAGATTAGAGTGAGTTTTAGAATTATACTTTGCCTGACTAGAGGATTTTTATTGAACTGTACATTGGTACCCTGCCTCATTCCAGTGAGGATTGGAGGCAGAAGGCAAGAGGCCTCGTGTGCTTGCCTGTTAAAAGCCCTGGTTAAGTGGAGTGATGCTGTGGAGAGTGGAGAACCCATCACTAAGAAACAATGCAGAAAACAAGCATGTGCTTGTCACCAGTACATGCCCAGAGATGGGCCAGGATAGGAGAGGTGAGGCAGGCAGAACCCAAGGGTCTTCCCTGGGTCAGTGCATTTAACAGACATCTCCTAT
This sequence comes from Bos taurus, assembly GCF_002263795.3. Classification (NCBI taxonomy): domain Eukaryota; kingdom Metazoa; phylum Chordata; class Mammalia; order Artiodactyla; family Bovidae; genus Bos; species Bos taurus. The sequence continues at coordinate 84,925,417 of NC_037357.1, read as the reverse complement.
GAGGTCCTGGTGGCTCAGATGGTACAGAATCTGTGTGCAATGCAGGAGACATGGGTTCAGTTCCTGTGTTGGGAAGATCCCCTGGAGAAGGGAATGGCAACCAACTCCAGTATTCTTGTCTGGAGAATCCCATGGACAGAGGAACCTGGTGGACTATAGTCCATTGAGTCACAGAGTGGCATGCTCAGTTGTGTCCAACTCTTTGTGTCCCTTTGGACTGTAGCCCACTAGACTCCTCTGTCCATGAAATTTTACAGGCAAGAATACTGGAGTAGGTAGCCATTCCCGTCTCCAGGGCATCTTCCCAACTCAGGGATTGAACCTAGGTCTCCTGTGTTGCAGGCGAATTCTTTACCTCTTAGCCACCAGGGAATCTATCAAGTCACAGAGAGTCAAACACAACTGAGCGACTAACACTTCTCACTTTCCTATGAGGTCAGCAGCTGAAGGAAGGGTGCCAGGAAGAGGAGGGAGGTCAGTACTGTTTGGTGGTTATTCACATAGATGAGGATCCCAGGCCTGAACACAGGAGTGTGACTGAACCTCTGGCTGAGTGGGGACCACGTGGCTGTCAGGGAGGCAGATTCGGCATCCTGCACCAAGGAGACCCTCTCAGGTAGAGGCCAAAGGATTTCTGATGTGCTTTGAAGGTAGGTTGGAAATAGGAAAGAAAGAACCATTTACCTGGAGCAGCTTGGAACCATGTGTTTGCCATTTAAGGAAGATGTTCCCAGTATTTGATGGCCTTGCAGGGGGGGTGGGAGGTTGGCAGCAGTGCAGGGAGTGCACCACCCCTCACTTTGCTTGTAAAACCATCCAGAGGGTGAAAGGTTGTGTCTGACCCCACGCAGCTTCCCGATGCTCTCCCTGTAGTCTTATAGTTTCAAGTGGCTGCCACTTGGCTAATTTAGCCTGCTTTACTCAGCTTTGTCTGTTCTGTTACCACCACTGCTTAGCATGAGATGCCTGCCAGTCCTGTTTCCCAACAGGGTAATATTTCACATCCTTTTTGTGGGGAGAACCCATCTACCAGCAGCATAAATTCTAACTCTGTTTCCAAGCAGCCGGACAACCTTGGGCAGATCCCATGGGGTCTCTCCAGTTTTCTTCTCTGTGACCTGAGTGCATGCGCCCTTCACAGGGAAGGGGCAGGGATCAAATGAGAGCTTTTGTGACATTTGTGACATGCAGACAATAGATGCTCAAGAAAATGTCCCCTCCCTCTCAGTCCCTCACTTCATCTACCTGAGGGCTTCCTTCCCATTAGGATGTTTCTGTGGGAATGGGAAGGAAATCCTAATTATGGCTCATCCTCTTCCTCAATTGCTTAGTAAGACAAAGAGCAATTTAAATGTAAACCAGATGGGTTTAGGATGGTTTGTGTAGAGCAGGAGCCTACCCGACCTCCCAGAATACTTTCCCAGAAAAGAGAAGATCCAAAATCTAATTTGCGGGTTCACCCGAGGACCTTACCCATTCGTTTCTTGTTGGGTTGAAAGTGAAAGTGTTGGTCGCTCAGTCATGTCAGACTCTTTTATGACCCCATGGACTGTAGCCTGCCAGGCTCCTCTGTCCATGTGATTCTCCAGTTAAGAATACTGGAGTGAGTTGTCATTCCCTTCTCCAGGGGATTTTCCCAACCCAGGGATCAAACTCGCATCTCCTGCATTGCAGGAGAATTCTTCACCACTGAGCCACAAGAGAGGCTGAAAATCCAGGCTAATCACCCTTTCTTTCCTTTTGTTACTTTTTGTCCCTGTGCTATCAGGCATTTAAAATCAGAACTGCTCACTGGTCTTCAAAGTCCTGGTTCAGCAGTAGTTTTACATGGACTAGCACTCTAGAGTTTACTCCCAGTTATCACACTAGGGGCTCAAGGCAGGCCAGGTTTATGATCCCCATTTTCAGATAAGGAGTTGGGGCTGGCTTTGGCCTGGGAAGATATTGGTCTCCCACTTGTGGTTGATGTGGTTGATGATGTTGCTGTTGTTTGCTGCACTTTTCAGAACCAAGAGCCACTGAGAGAGGAAGATTCTGATTTCATCCTGACCGAGGGTGACCTCACCTTGACCTTCGGGGATAGCACAGTGACTGCGAACGGCTCCTCAGGTTCCCACACAGCCTCCATGAGCCTCGAGGGTGGTCGGAGAATGAAAAGCAGCTCTGAGGAGGTGCTGGAACGAGACCTAGGAATGGGAGACCAAAAGGTTTCCAGCCGGGGCACCCGCCTGGTGTTCCCCCTGGAGGATAATGTGCGCCTTCCTGCCCAGAGCCCTGAGTGATGGGGTTGGGGAGGACCCACTGGCGGGGTGAGGATGGCTGCAAGCCCATGTTGACATGGGGCCTTGACTGAATGGAACTAACACTTCTGTTTTATTGGGGTCTGAAGATATCTTATTTAAAATTTCAGCCAAGATGCAGCTGGTGGGGTGAAAGTGTCTCTAAATCAAGGCAAATGCAGACCTATTCCCACTTTTTTCACGTAGTGCGCTGTTCAGAGTTAAACAAATAGCATGCTTTAACGCTGTCTTCATTCATTCACCTGCAGATCTGAAAAAGGTGTGGCAGGTGGTAGGGGTTCCTCCCAGGAGAGGCTTTGTATCCAGACACAGCGGTGTAGGTTTCATTGGCTATAGGCATACAAGGGGAGAACAGGCTAAGACTGTGAAGGATGGCAGTTGCTATTAGACCTCCAAGGACTGTGAGAAACTGGTGTTAAATGGACAGAAAACATGAGAAAGCAATTTGACTGGAGGCTCCAGCAATGAGGTTGTGTGACTGCACCCTCCTATCAGGATTCCTGCCCCTTTTTGACTCCCTGTGTTTCTTCTAGACTGAAGACTGGAAAATATGTCCATGAACATTTCAACATGGAGAAATGAATTCCAATTCCTTCTCTGGAAATCTCCATAAGTAAGAAGTTACTGGAATGTTTGAAACCAAAGGCAAAATAGTGTTATACTGTTGTTTTTAACTAATCTGAGGACAGGAGAAACTGTTTAGAAACTGATGGTGATATCATTGCAAAAATCTGTAAGTTCTCAAGGTATTCCATATGAGCTGACTGCCTGGGAAATAATGAATAGGATTGGGTTCTACTGTGGCTTTAGAAATAACACCACAATTTGTGGGATGCAGTCTTATCTATGAAAGAGAAAGCAGCAAGAAGCCTAAGAGGCAACAGGCTAGTATTCAGAGGGAAGAAATCTCACTGCAAACAAAATTAACTGCAAAGAAAATACATGATAGTATTCTAATGACTGAGTAGAATTCCAAATTTTGTGTTCATAAATGCATGAGATTTCAGTGGCCACATGAGGAATCAGAGATGAGTCAATGGAAAGTTAAGCATTATTCAACCTGGTGGAAGGTTGGAAGGTTCTGTCGACTATAGTAGACAGCTTGAGAGTCTGAATGTCTTGACATTGAATGCCATGTAGAAGAGGGCCATTTTCATGGTATCTGGGGAACCTTGTACCAACTTAATGTGCAAATGTGGTTTAAAATTTAGGTTTTTGTCAAAAGTTTGGGTTCTTTGTGGATGAGCTATTTCACCTGTCCACACCTGTAGTAGTGAAATACTGAGAGAACTCTTAGAAACTAGGCTAGAAAGTCTTCCTATGCTTCAGTGATAGCCTATTTGAAAACCCAATTTCTAAAAAAAAAAAAAAGCTTTCATAAAATGTGGGCATTTTTCTTATTACAGCAGACAAAATATTGGTCCAGTTCAGTCTAGGACACTCATAATGAAATCAATAATTTAATCTTTTTAGCTGACATATTTTTTTAAATAAGACATTGTTTGACACTTTTGTTTTTGAATTGATAAATTGTGCAAACCAGGAAAAATTTATTATAGGCTGAGTCATACGAAATTGCTGATTTTCAACCATTTAAGAAAACAGAAATGGCAGTTTCATATGATTCAACATAATATAAATGAATCATTTTTATTCCCTTCTTTCCTTTGTATCTAAAGTCCATTTTGATTTTATGGTCTACCATGGGCTTTGTATTCTCCACTGCAAACATTTTATTCTAACCTGGTTAAATATAAGTAAACGGAGATCTGCTGAGCCCAAAAGTTAGCTAGATTTGTAGTTATTTGGTTAGATTTTTCATTCAGTGAATCATTAAGTCACTGACCTGTGGTCCTAATTTTTGTTTGCAAGATGTGGAGATTAATCCTGACTTTACCAGGGGTCCTGGGAAGTGAGTTCACTTATTAGAAAACTTCCACCTCTCAGAAGTATCCTGCCTATGCTGAGTGACAAAAAAGTAATGTGCCACAAAGGCCGAAACCTCTTCACTCAAGGCCGAGTATTTGCTGCCAGTCTGGCAGAAATCAGATCGAAACTGCTAAGTAATGGTTAGCAGCCATCTAAAGAAAGTTCCCCTGAGAGAGTGATCCCAAGTCATCTTAGAAACATGTTTGTTCTGGGTTGGGGGGGTGGCATTTCAGTAGTCAAAAGCTCTAGAGCACAGGTTCTCATACCTGGCTGCACATTAAGATTACTTGGCCAGTTTTTACAAATACTGAAGCCAGGGCCCTACCCTCAGATTCAGATTCAGTAGGTTGATGCCTGGCTGCCATGTTTTGTTGTGGATCCTCAAGAATTCTAATGTGCAGCTAGGGTTGAGAGCCTCTAGTCTAGAACTTGCAGTGGACCCTATTTGGAACCTTAAAGAAATGGTCTAGGAAAGAACATTTTAAATTGTTAGTCATGTGGAACAAACAGGTTGATCAGCAATACAGAGAGCATAGTTGTGAGAGTTTCATGCTAATAATCTTTGCAGAAGTCAAGAACATACTTTGTAAAGTACAACTGAAAAGGTCACTTTTGAAAATCTTAGAGCATGAGAGGGAGAGATGGGTGACTAGAGTGTATGTATGGGGGGATTAAAAATTGTCATCTTTGCTCCCATTTGTTGGGGGGGAAAGGGGGTTTTGTTTTAAATGGACTGCTGACTAGTCAAATGTAACAGTTTCTGAGATGCTATCTTTGCAGTTTAACCTGATATTATATTAATAGTCCCTTTCACAGTCAAGTGATCTTTTTCTTCACATTTTGCTTGTACTCATGCCTGCATCCATGCTGGACTCCTCGAAATAAGAATGGGCCCATTCATTGCTAGAGCAGAGTAACAATATTACTTGGAAAGTTGTGATAAATCTGCTGTCTCATGTGGCAATGGTGTCAGTAGCAGGTTAATTAAGGAGATGCAAACTTTTGTATAGCACCAACAGAGGAAAGACAAAACCACCTGCAATTCCTTCTCATACGCTTTTTGAGGACTACAAGGAGAATTGAACTAAAGAAGGAAATTTGGAATTTAAAGAAGGCTGTATTTCTTCCTAGGAAACAGGCATAGGAAGGGCATATGTGATTAAATGGACTCTGGCCATCAGGGTACTTGTTGGAGTGACCAGACAAAGAACCATTGATGTCCTGCAGCCAAAAATCACACCGTGACATCAAATGTTTCATCAAGTAAACAGCAAGGAGTTCTTTAGGCTGTGTTCTCTAGACCTGAAAATGTCCTCCATGGTTCAGTCAACAAATATCTCTGTAGAAAACCTGAAAAAATGTTCTCTCAGCTATCCATGAACATTTCAGTCTAGGGCAAACAAATAATGTTTGTTTCAAAAACAGACGTCTGTTTCACGCACACATGCCCAAGCCCCATCATAGCTCCCCCTTTCTTTGTCCGCAGTGGAAGTTAATGTTTTCATGTCAGCTATCTAATGTGAACAAAATGATTTCTAAATGTAGAAACACTGCTAATGCACTTAGGTGAAATTGCTGGCAGGGCAAACAAGCAACTCATTGGGGGTGAAGTCATCCTCTTGGAAATCTACCTTGGTACCCATTGTGAGCTCTAAGAGGTGGATCAGAAAGCTGATTTTCCCATCTGCTATAAAATGGAACCTGGACTGAGGGCATCAGGAAAGTCAGCTTGCTGATTCAGTAACTATATGACTTCTTTTTCCGCTTCAGAAATGGGGCACTTGACAGGCTTCATGCTTGCTTTTTGATGTTGCTTCTGTAGATGAGTTAGTGAAGGAGCTAGTCTGTCAAATATTGTCATTGAATTCTGATCCCTTCTGTGTTTTTAACTGACAGTCTGAATCACCAGTGTCAATTGCTGCATTCTGATACAGGTACAGTAAATTGAGGGCATTCCGTGACCAAGACTTACAGTTTAGAAACAACCCACCTGAATGCTGTTTTCACCATGTGGATACCTGAAAAGACCTCCCCTCTTTCTAAAACCTAATAAGAACAACGTACAGAGAAGTATTCTGGAAACCAATGCTAGTGTCTAATGAGGAAAAGCAAGTAGGCTCTTTGACAATCCTTTCAAAACAAAACCTAGAAATAAACCATTTTTCTTCCAGTTCTGAGTTTCATAAGCAAGTTTCTGTAAATTAACAAACCCATTTGTCAGCCAGTGGCTAGCAGAAGTTGTAAAGAGTAAAACCAAAGTTTTTGATGTTTTATTTTTATAAGCAGGGTATACTCTAACTACGGCCCACATGGCACACACAGGCAGCCAGTTTTCTGCTACATGAGCCTTGGAGAAAACGACAAGGAGGGCTGCCTGTTCTGCTGCCCTTTGAAAAGGTCTGCAACAGACACAAGAGCACTTAGGAGAGGTCACTTTCTTACCCTGACAGCCACCTTTTCAAAAAACTTCACAGAACTACCAAGTGTCATGGTCAGCTCGACTTTTGGCCAGTGGAAAATTATCTGGGTGGGCCTGTATGTGTTGGAGGAACTCAGATGGAAAAGGACTTGGAAACATCATGAAAAACTCTATATCTGCTGTCTAAAGCACTTCAAACAAGTTAAGATCCCAGTGTCAGTGGGTGAGTGTCTTAACTGCATGGACATTTGGGGGTCGACTTTAGTTATGGTTTTCCAGCTGTGAGCTTTGGAGAAGCAATGGGGTGGTTTTTCAGTCATATGGGTGTTAAGTCTATGGGTTTGGAATCTGTCACTGAAATCACTCATTCAAAAGTATGACTTCATAGTAGGGTCACTTAGGTTTGTTTTTTACATAAAATACATCTGATATTTCTTACTTAGGAAGTTTTACTATGTCCATTAAAATGATTAAATGGGGAGGCCATCAAGATTCATTTAGTAGCTGAAAAGCAGTTTTTAAAATAGACTAGGATGAATTTAATAGGGGCTGTTGTGACCTTCAGGGGAATTTTTTATAGACAGCCTCCATACTGTAATTGGGGAAATTTTTGTCTTTTACTTCCATTCAATAGTAGCAAACTGGTGGTTTTATAAAATTAACATAGTGTGTTATATAAACATGTTATATAAAATAATATTAAAATATGTCTAACTGTGAAAACGTGAAGACTTGGAATTATCAGCAACCTTTATGTGCAATAAAGAAAACTGGAGTTAGGCCCCCAATGTGTTCCCTCTCCCTAGCATTTTACTTAATGTTTGCCTTTGTGTATATGTTTAGATTGATATTGTAAAGCTAGCTACATGTTTTCCTGCCCTTTACTGATATTTAACACATTTTTCTCAAAGCCTTTTTCTTTTCTTTCCTTTTTTTTTTTAAACAAAAATCAAAATAAAAAGATTAACTGGCTGAGCTCATCTTGTTTCATACTTTTAAAAGTATTGTCCATTAGTAGAAGAATGCAGTATGGGCCTGTTCTTAGTTTGTTTCTTTCCCACACAGAGAGGTTCTGTTCTGGGTGGAAGCTATTCCTCTCCAACTTCATTTAAAACAGAGATGGACAAATTACAGTGGCCCCTAGATCAAATCCAGTCTACTGGTTGTTTTTGTAAATAAAGTTTTATTGGCATACACTCTACTCACTCATTTTGTCTGTGACTGACTGCTTTCACGCAGAGCTGAGTTGTAAGGGCACTGAACAACTGGCGCTCATAAAGCCTGAGCTATTTACTATCAGAGTCTTCTCAGAAAAGGCTTTTCCTGACCACTAATTTAGATGCTTGAAAAAATTTTTAAAGATTGGATCTAAAAAATCACAGCAACACTTTTAGACTTTAAAAATGTGTCTTTGAGTTGAAATAAACACTTGAAACCTGTGACTTCTCCCAGCCTGCAAACATCTTTAACAGGTTGGCGAATTGCTAAGATTCTTGAGCTTCCTACAGTTTCTCTCATAGTCCTTGTATTCCTCTATATGTAGACTAACTGCTCCTTAAATCGTGCAATTGAACTATATCATAAAATCTGCTCCCTAGAAAAATAAAGCAAAAACAAATCTTGTCATTAACAGAGTGACTCCAGAATCATTTAATAGTATAATTACAAAAACATCAGATAGAACAATTTAAAAGCAAACATTTCCTTCAGTTCATTAGGGTTCTCCCACCCCAGGAAATTACTTTTAAAAAATCCATTTAGGGGTGGGGGCCAGGGGAGCTATTTGAAGAAGAGCTGGATGAGTCAGATTTTAAAATACACCACCCAGATCTTTTATTTAATATTAAGTAATTCAATCAAGATACACAGGACTGCACTTGGCCCGTCTTCACATTGATGATTTGTCCAGGCACCTGCTGATGGGAAATGGTACCAAATCACGTCTTTTCTTTGTTCTGAGAATGCCTTGTTGAATTGACTCCAACAGAGGCAGGGTCAGGCTGGGAACTAAAGCTCTTCCTATTTTATTGCCATAATTATCTGCATTGCACTGTCACTTCCTTACTGGAAACTTCGTTTCAACCAATGTGTCAGTCATTATTTAACAGCTCATGATATTCCTGTTCCAACTGCACAGCAGTTGGTACCAAGTCAAGCCCCAGTCTCTGACAGTGTGATAGACTGCCCCCACAGCGTGGCTTCTTCTAACGCTGGGACCACATGCTGAGTGTCCCGGTCTATGGTGACTGACCTGGAAGGAAAGAAACAAAGGATGTTTGAACTTCAGAATACAGAAATCCACAGATGGAAAGCCTGTTGAACTTTGACAATATAAGGCCTCTTAAATATGAAACCTGTAATCTTCCTTACCTAAGCTGCATTATCAAATGCTGTAAATCCATACAGAATCAGTATTTATAATTTCTGCTCGTGACCCAAAAGGCGTTTGGGGAGGATAGACAGGAAAAAGATGGGGGCTCCTCTTATAGTGTGACTGTGCTTTCTGCAGCTGCTGCTGTGGAGTGCTTGTTGAGGAGAACTTTCTGAGACCTGCTGGGTAGAGTGGGGTAAGGGCTGGGACTGAAGCTGTATCTTTAGGCACCAACCATGTAACCATCCAGGGCTTCCCTGGTGGCTCAGAAGGTAAAGTGTCTGACTGCAATGTGGGAGACCCGGGTTCAATCCCTGGGTCAGGAAAGTCCCCTGGAGAAGAAAATGGTAACCCAGTCCAGTACTCTTGCCTGGAAAATTCCACAGACAGAGGAGCTTCGTAGGCTACAGTCCATGGGGTCACAAAGAGTTGGACATGACTGAGCGACCTCACTTTCTTTATGTAACCATCCATCTTTCACTTGTGTACCAGATCATGTGTGAAATCAATCATTCCAACCACTATCAGCTGTTCTGTAAAACTGAGGCTGTATGTAAGCAACGTGTCCAGCTTCCCACCTTTGTGGGATCTGGGCTTTTTTCCTTTCACTAAAACACAGTGCTGTATCACTTTATGGGAGCAGCATGAACATGTTCTGCCACCAGTTTCTGGCTTTCCTGTGATTCTTCCTCTGATCCTGGATATGTGCCAAATTTGACATTCTTTTTAATTTTTATTGTTTTGGGATAAAGCCTATTAACAACATTGTGATAGTTTCAGGTGAACAGCAGAGGGACTCAGCTATACATATACATGTATCCATTCTTGCCCAAACTCCCCATGCATCTGGGTTGCCACATAACATTCAGCAAAGTTCCATGTGTTATATAGTAGGTCCTTGTTGGTTATCCATTTAAATATAGCAGTGTGTACATGTCCACCTCAAAAACCCTAACTATCCCTTCTCCCCATCCTTCCTCCTGGCAACCATAAGTTCATTCTCTAAGTCTGTGAGTCTCTTTCTGTTTTATAAGTTCACTTGTATCATTTCTTTTTAGACTCCACATACAAGGGGTGTCATATGATATTTCTCCTTCTTGGTCTTATTTTGATCAGTATGATAATCCTTAGGTCCATCCATGTTGTTGCAAATGGTATTAAGAAGATATGGTACATATATAAAATGCAATATCACTCAACCATTAAAAAAAATGAAGTAATGCCATTGATGTTATTTTCTAATGTGATGAAACTTAATAAAACTACTGATGCAGTGTTTGGGTAAGAAGCACTTTCAGGATGATTAAAAATGTACAATAAAAAATCATACTAAGCATTAGGAAAGAGCTGATTTCATAAATGCCTTGAGGCCTAATGACCCTTAGCATTCTGTTAGTACAGGTTATTTACATAAAGAAAGCCCCAGCATGTCAAATTTCAGTATAATTAAGTTTAATAAAAACCAGTTTCCAGATGGGCTGACTATGGTTCTAGGTGAGATAGAATAGATGCATTTCTCCTTATTCCTCCCACCAAGTATAACTAAAATTCTTCCCAAACATGATTTATAAAATAAAGAAAAGACTCTGAAAGAAAGGGAAAAGAAGGTAGACTGATTAGGGATGTTGGGAATTGTGGAACAACACAGCCATGAGTTGCCTGGGTTTTCTTTTTGCCTCCTCTATATCCTAAAATGGGTGCCGAAGAATCCAGCAGACCAGAAATGTCAATGGCCATAGACCATAAAGGCCCCATGAAAAGCCTGTTTTCTCTAGCCAAAGGAGAGGGAGAGGGTCAGTCTAGAAAGACAAAACCCAACCACCTCAGGAAAAAAAAAAACAAAAAAACAACAAACCCTCCTGTCAGTAGAGGGCTTCCCTAGTGGTTCAGATGGTAAAGAATCTGCTTGCAATGTGGGAGACCCAGGTTCAGTCCCCAGGTTGGGGAGATCTAGAAGAGGGCATGGAAAATATTCTTGCTTGGAGAATTCCATGGACAAAGGAGCCTAGCAGGCTACAGTCATGGAGTTGCAGAGAGTTGGACATGACAAGTGACTTAGTGTGCATGCACACATTCCTGTCAGCAGAGGCCTGGTGGGAAGCCAGGGCTTCTGGACTACCCCACCCACCTGGCAATAACCAGGTGATGCACCCCTTCTACCAGTGCACTGTCAGTGGAGGCCTGCTAAAATAGAAGACTTAAATAAAATTCAGAGATTCATAACATATTCAAATATACAGATAATGTTCAGGATACAATAAAAACCACCTGTCAAACCAAGAGCCAGGGAGATTTTGACTTGTGAGAAAAGACACCTGACAGATGCCAACACTGAAATGACATGGATACTGAAATTTTCCAAGAAGGATTTTAAGCCACCATCATAAAAGTACTTCCAAATAAGCACAACTTGAAAAAAAATTCCTGGTAAAGAAATATAAAACAAAAATGAAAAAAGGACAAAATGGAAAATTTAGAACTGTAAAATACAATAACCGAAATTTTAGGGTTTCTCTGGTGGCCCCATGGTTAAGAACCTGCCTGATAATGTAAGGGACACAGGTTCAATCCATGGTCTAGGAAGTTCCCACATGCCATGAGACAACAGTCCAGGAGTCACAACTACTGAGCCTATGCTCTGGAGCCCAGGACATGCAACTACTGAGCCTGCATGCTGCAACTACTGAAGCCAGTGCACGCTATAGCCTATGTTCTGCACCAGGAGAAGCCACTGCAATCAGAAGTCTGCACACTGAAACTAGAGGAGCTCCCACTCACCATAACTAGAGAAAGCCCTCAAACAGCAACAAAGACCCAACAGACCCAAAGATAAATACATAAAAATTAAAAAAAAATTTAAAAGCTCACTGGATGGTCCCAGTTGTAGAATAGAGATGACAGATAAAGAATTAGAGAATCTGAAAACATAACTATAGAAACTATCCAATCTGAACAAAAGAGAGTCAATAGAGTGAGAAGAGGTGAACAGAGCATCAGAAACCTGTGGTATTACAATAAGTTATCTACTGTTCATTTTTTAAAGTTTCTAAAAAGAGAGGGAAAAAGAGATTGAGGCTGAAAAAGCATTTGATAAATATGGCTAAAAATTTCCCGTATTTGGCAAAAGACATTAAAGTACAGATTCAAGAGACTGGGTGAACCCCCAACAAACCCCCAAAGAAATCTACACCAAAATACACATAATCAAATTTCAGGAAAGTAAAGACAAAAACATCTTGAAAACAACTAGAGAGAAATGATGCATAATTTATGGAAACAATGATATGAATGTCAGTGGATTTCATATCTGAAACCATGGCAGCCAGAAGGAAGTGGCACATTGTTAAAGAGCTGAAAGAACATAATTGTCAACTCAGACTTCTATATTTAATGATATCCTTCAGAAATAAGGTGAAATAAAGACACTCTCAGATGAAGGAAACTAGATTTTGTTGCCAACAGAACTGTGAAAGGAAGTTCTTCCAGCAGAAAGGAAATGATAAAAGAAGGAACTTGAAACATCAGAATGAAGAAAGAAGAGGATAAAATACAAGTAAATTTAATAGACTATTCTTTTGAGTTTAAAAAATTATGTTTGATAGTTGAGGCAAAAATTATAACACTGTATAACATGGTTCTCAATATACAGAGAAAATATTACAAGAGAATTATAAAGGGCACAGGATAATGGAACATAAATGGACATAAAATTTCTACACTTCACTTGTAGTAAAATGTTGAGAACAGCAGGTTATGATTAGTTACATAGGTGTAATCTAAATAAGCCACTTTTGCACAGCAAAGCAAACCATAAACAAAACAAAAACACATCCAACAGAATTGGAGAAAATATTTGTAAATGATGTGACTGACAAGGGATTAATTTCCAAAATATACAGACAGCCCATATAGCTCAATATCAAAAAATCAAACAACCCAATCAAAAAAATTAGCAGATCTAAATAGACATTTCTCCAAAGAAGATATATAATGGCCAACAGGCACATGAAAAAATGCTCAACATCACTATTAGCAAAATGCAAATCAAAACTACAATGAGGTATCATCTCACTATGGTCAAAATGGCCATCATCAAAAAGTACAAATAATAAAATCTGAAGAGGATATGGAAAAAAGGGAACTCTCTTATCTTGGTGGGAATGTAATTGGTACAGCCACTATGAATAATAGTATGGAGGTTCCTTAAAAAAACTAAAAATAGAGTTATCATATAATCCTGTAATCCCACTCCTGGGCATATAATATATCCAGAGAAAACTATAATTTAAAAAGATCCAGTGTTCAATACAGCATTATTTACAATAGCCAAGACATGGAAGCAACCTAAAAGTCCATTGACAGATGAATGGCTAAAGAAGATGTGGTGTATACACACACACACACACACACACACACACACACACACACACACACTGGAATATTACTCAGCCATAAAAAAGGATGAAATAATACCATTTGCAATAACATGGATGAACCTAGAGATTTTCATACTAAGTGAAATAAGCCTAAGAAAGACAAATATCAAGTGATATCCCTTATATATGGAATCTAAAAAAAAAAATAACATACAAATAGACCCACAGACATAGAAAACAAACTTATGGTTACCAAAGGGGAAAGAGAAGGGGTAGGGGAGGGATAAATCAGGAAGTTGATTTATACACAGTACTATATATAAAATAATCAACAAGGACCTACTATATAGCACAGGGAATTAAATATTTTATAATAACCATTCTAAAGGAGATCAGCCCTGGGATTTCTTTGGAAGGAATGATGCTAAAGCTGAAACTCCAGTACTTTGGCCACCTCATGCGAAGAGTTGACTCATTGGAAAAGACTCTGATTCTGGGAGGGATTGGGGGCAGGAGGAGAAGGGGACGACAGAGGATGAGATGGCTGGATGGCATCATCGACTCGATGGACATGAGTCTGAGTGAACTCTGGGAGTTGATGATGGACAGGGAGGCCTGGCGTGCTGCAATTCATGGGGTCGCAAAGAGTCAGACACAACTGAGTGACTGATCTGATCTGATAAAGAAAAAGAATCTGGAAAATATAAGCCCTATACTATCAATAATTACATTAAATATAAATGGTCAAACCCCACAAATATGGTATACAAAAAGACCAACAGAATGATTTTAAAAACATGATCCATCTATATGCTCATATAAAATATATATATATATATATAATTCATTTCAAATATGATATAGTAGATTGAAAGTAAAAGGATGAAAAATATAACCATACAAATATTAATTAAAAGAAATGAGTAGCTTTATTAATATTAGATAAAATAGACTTTAGTAAAATGTTCAACCCACCAAGAAGATGATAGCAACCCCAAATGTGTATGTGTATAGCAAACAACAGAACTTAAAATTCCTTGAAGCAAAAACTGAAATAGAAAGGAGAAATAGACATATCCAAATTTATAGTTAGAAACTTCAATACCTCTTTCTGAGCAATTGATAGAATTACTGCACAGAAAATCAAAAATGATAGAAAAGGACAAAGCAATACTATCAATCAAATGTTTGAATTGACATTTATACACCATTCCACCTAATAAAAGTAGAAACATTGTTCTTCTTAAACATATATCAAATTATATATGAAATTCTTTTTAAACATATATGAAACATTCTGTACACAAACCATATCCTGGTTCATAAAACAAACCTGAACAAATTGAAAGGAACTGAAATAACAATACAGAGTGTGTTCTCTAATCCTGATGCAATCAAACTAGAAATCTATAGCAGAAATATAGGGGGAAATTCTCCAGACGTTGGAAATTAAGGAATATATTTCTAAATAGTCCGTGGGAAGTTAACAAAAATATATTAAATGAAAATGCAACACACCAAAATTTGTGACACATGCCAAAGCAGTACTGATAGGGAAATTTACAGTATTAGATGCTTATATTAGATAAAAGGAAAGGTCTCAAACCAATCATCAGAGCACCCACCTCAAGAAACTTACAAATTTAACACATTGACTAAATTTAACACCCTTTCATGATAAAAATTCTCAGTAAACTACAGATAGAGAACTTCCTCAACTTAATTTTTTTTAAATCTACATAAACCTACATCTAACCTCATTACTTATAGGCAAAAATTGAATATTTTCCCCTTAAGATTGGGAAGAACACAAAGGGATCTGCACTTAACATGCATATTCAACATAATGCTAGACGTTCTAGCCAATTAAATAAGGCAAGAAAAAGAAAAACCATATTTTTGGAAAGGAATAAAACTGCCCCTATTTGTGATTATATGATTATGTACATAGAAAATTCCTAGGAATGAACAAAACAAACTCCTGGAACTAATGAATTCAGCAAATTTGCAGGTTACAAACTCAATATTAAAAAATCAATTGTATTTATATATACTAGAAATGAACATTTTTAGAGCAAATTTTAATACTCATTTATAATCATTCAAATTAAATACTTAGGTATAAATCTAACCAAAGAACTAAAGGACTTGTATGCTAAAAACTACAAAACACCAAGAAAAGAAATCAAACAAGATCTAAATCAATAGAGATATATAACTATGTTTGTGGATTGGAAGATTCAAGTAAAGATGTCGTTTTTCCTGAAATTGATTTATAGGTTTAATAATATTCCTATCAAATTCTATCAATGACTTTTACACATATAGAGAAGCTTATTCTAAAATTCACATGGAAAGGCAAAGAAATCAGAATAGCTAAAACCTTTTTGGAAAAGAATAAAGTAGGAATAGGGCTTCCCAGGTGGTGCTAACAATAAAGAACCCACCTGTCAATGCAGGTAGATGCAAGAGACATGGGTTCAATCCCTGTGTCGGGAAGATCCCCTGGAGGAGGTCACAGCAACCCACTCCAGCATCCTTGTCTGGAGAGTCCCATGGACAGAGGAGCCTGGCAGGCTCCAGTCCATAGGGTTGCAGAGTCAGACACAACTGAAGTGACTTAGCAAGCTAGCAAAGTAGGAATAATCACTCTATTCAATACTAAGCTATATTTAACTATATTAATCACATGTAATGCTGGTGAGGGCCAGATAGTTCAGTGAGGGAAAAAAAGCCCATACACAGACATATATATGTGTATGGCCAACTAAATTTTGACAAAAGTGCAAAAGCAATTCATTGAAGGACAGACAGTCTTTTCAACAAATGGTGCAAAAGCACTTAGACATCCGTAGACAAAATAACAAAAAAACCTTGACTTGAACATCATACTTTATACAAAAATTAACTCAAAATAAATCAGAATTAAATGTTGATATAGATAAGCTTATCCTAAAATTTATGAGGAATGGCTAAATAAAAAATATATAAAACTCACACAAGAAAACAGGAGGAAATCCTCAGGGCCCCAGGGCTAGGCAGAGTTCTTAGACATTACGTCAAATGTACAATACACAAAAGAAAAAATGATAAATTGGATCTCATCAAAATTTTTTAACTTCTGCTCTTGCAAAAGATCTGGTTAAGAAGATTAAAAAAAAAAGATACAGTCTGAGAGAAAATATTTGCAACCACATATCTGACAAAGGCCTTTTATCTAGAATATACAAATGACTCTCAAAATTCAAGAGTAAAAAACAATCCAGTTAGTAAATGGGCAAAACATCTGAATCAACATTTTTCCAAAGAGAATACATGGATGGCAAATAAGCACATGAAAAGATGTTCAGCATCGCTAGCCACTAGGAAAACAGAAATTAAAACCACCCTGACATACCACTTCATACTTATTAGAACAGCTAAAATGCAACATAGTGACAAGACAAATACCAAATGCTGATGAGGCTGCAACAAATTTCCCTCTCAAAGATTGCTGATGAGAATGTAAAATGGTACAACCACCCTGAAAAACAGTTTGGTAGTTTCATATTCTTTTTGGTAGTGTCTTATAAAACTAAACATACATATACCACACAATCCAGCAATTGCACTTCTGGGCATTCATCACAGAGAAATGAAATTTTACATCCACATAAAAACCTATACACAAATATTCATAGCAGCTTTATCTGTAATAGTCCCAAACTGGAAACAATCCAAATGTCCTTCAAATGGGTTAATGGTTAAACAAATTGTGGTACATTCATATTATGGAACACTACTCACCAATGAAAAGGAATGAATCAATGGTTCAGCAGTAAAAAATTCAGCTGCACTCAATACTAGAAAAATAAATGACCCAATCAAAAAAATGGCTCAAAGAACTAAACAGACATTTCTCCAAAGAAGTCATACAGATAGCTAACAAACACATTAAAAGATGCTCAACATCATTTATTATCAGAGATGGAAATCAAAACCACAATGAAGTACCATCTCATTCCGGTCAGAATGGCTGCCATCAAAAAGCCTACAGACAATAAATTCTGGAGAGGGTGTGGAGGAAAGGGAACCCTCTTACACTGTTGGTGGGAATGCAAACTGGTACAGCTACTATGGAGAACAGTGTGGAGATTCCTTTAAAAACTGGAAATAGAACTGCCATATGACACAGCAATCCCACTGCTTGGCATACACACTGAGGAAACTAGACTTGAAAGAGACACGTGTACCCCAGTGTTCATCCCAACACTGTTTACAATAGCTAGGACATGGAAGTAACCTAGATGTCCATTGGCAGACGAATGGATAAGAAAGCTGTGGTACATATACACAATGGAATATCACTCAGCTATAAAAAAGAACACATTTGAGTGAGTTCTAATGAGGTGGATGAAACTGGAGCCTATTACACAGAGTAAAGTAAGTCAGAAGGAAAAACACCAATACAGTATACTAATGCATATATATGGAATTTAGAAAGATGATAATGATGAACCTATATGCAAGACAGCAAGAGAGACACACATGTAAAGAATAGACTTTTGGACTCTGTGGGAGAAGGTGAGGGTGGGATGATTTGAGAGAATAGCATTGAAACATGTATACTACCATCTGTGAAACAAATGACCAGTGCAAGTTTGATGCATGAAGCAGGGCACTCAAAGCCAGTGTTCTAGGACAACCCAGAGGGATGGGGTGTGGAGGGAAGTGGAAGGGGGTTCAGGATGGTGTGACACACATGTACACCCATGGCTGATTCATGTTGATGTATGGCGAAACCCACCACAATATTGTAATTAGCCTCAAATTAAAATAGATAAATTAATTTTTTTTAAATCAAATAGTTTCCTAAAAAAAAAAAAAAATTGGCTGCAGTGTAGGAGCAACAGGAGACACAGGTTCAATCCCTGGGTGGGGAAGATTCCCCTGGAGGAGGGCATGGCAGCCCACTCCAGCATTCTTGCCTGGAGAATCCCATGGACAGAGGAGCCTGGCAGGCTACAGTCCATAGGGTCACAAGAATCAGACATGACTGAAGTGACTTAGCACATTGATGACATGCAAAAACCTGGATAGATCTCTAGAGAATTATGCTCAATGAAAACAGACAATCTCAAAAGGTTATATATTATGTGATTATAATATAAGGTATATTATATTACACATTACATAATTATGTATATTTATACAATGTATATTATATATTATATAATTATATAATATATAATTATAATTGTATAATATATTTATATATTATTATACAGTAATTATATATTAATATATAATATTATATGTTACTATATTTATATATTATATATATAATTATAATCATTTAATATTATATGTTTATATAATGATTATATATATTTATATGAGTATTATATATCATGAATATATGTGATTATATATATTATAATCATATAATATTATATATTATAACATTCTTGAAATAATACATTTGCAGAGATGGGGAACAGATTAGTGTTTGCCAGGGAAAGTAAGGTGAGGTATGTGACTATAAATGGGTAGCATAAGAGAGTTTCTTTTTGCTGATGGAACCATTCTGTATCTTGATTGTGATAGTATTTACACATATGTGGTATAATTGGACAAATCTATACACATAAATACACACAAAATGAGTGAATGTAAAAACTGTTGAAAACTGACTAAGGCCTGTAGATTGTACCAATGTCAATCTCCTAGTGTTGATACTGATCTACATCTAAGATGTGTAAGACATTACCTTTGGGAAAAGCTGGGTGAAGGGTACACTCTATCTCTCTGTACTATTTTTGCAACTTTCCATGAATCTATACTTATTTCAAAATAAAAAGCTTTCCGCAATCACTCTTTATGCAATGAGTTTAGCTCTCCATTGGGGTCATTTTAAAGATCTGAGAACAACCTGGCAGTAACTCAGGGTGGCTGTCTGTCTATAACCAACCAAGTGCTAAATGTTGCCTGATCAGAGCCCATGTCTCGACAGACATTTATAGAGATGCTATCAGTCCAACCTCCAGACCCATAAGTACTCTTTAAATCCTTTTATTAAAAACCTTATTTAAAGATTTTTTTTTAAAAATCTGCCTGAAAAGCTGCTTTTCATAAGTTCAGATTTTTTATAACATCGCCCAGCATTACAAGGTGGGAGGAGAGAGAGACGTGTGTGTGTGTGCTCAGTTGTGTCTGACTCTGCAACTCCGTAGCCCACCAGGCTCCTCTGCCCATGGGATTCTCCAGGAAAGAATACTAGAGTGGGTTGCCATTTCCTACTCCAGGGGATCTTCCTGACTCAGGGATCAAACCCACATTTCCTGCATCTCCTGCATTGGCAGGCGGATTCTTTACTACTGCGCTACCTAGGAAACCCATAGAGAAGAGATAGGTGCCCTCAAAGATATATTACTGCTTCTGGGGTCTTTGAAGAACAGTTCTGAAGTCCTGCTGAGCCAGACAGGGCACAGGCAGCAACCCCACCAGGCCCTTTCTTTACACTGGAAATGGATTCCCATATTCTGGGTTTGGTCTCAATTTCTAAATGTTACTGCACCAGAACAGGGTGGCTCAAATACCTTACAGTTCTGACTTCACCTCCAAGTAGATCCTATAAAAACTCTCAGTTAATTTCCTACCATTTTTCATTACTTTTTGGATGTGTTTAAAACAAACATTTCCATGAATTCTTAGTGTGATGTTCCCCCAAATTCTTAAATCCTTTAGATATAGGATTAAGAATTTAACTCCAGACCCCACTCTTCTTAATACTATAGGGACTGATTTATTTAGAGCGATGAAGTATTCAAGTTTTTGTGCACAGTTTAAAACTGAACTCTCAGGTTATCAGCCAGTTACAGTTGCCAAGAATATAGCTTTGCCCTTTTTCCCAACTGCTAGATGTTTAATCATGTAGAGTTAAATTTTAAGGTACTATATTTCTTGATCAAAATGATTTCTTCTTGCTCAGCATCTGGGGAGAATGTTTGCTACTGCCTGAACCACCTGAAATGCTGTAGACCCTTCTGGTCACTCCTAAGTCAAAACTATTTAAAGACCTATGATAAGAAAGAATAGATAATTTAAAAAACTATCTTAGTGAAATTAATTTCCAGAATCACAGAGACTTCTATATATTGTTTTGTGATGCATCTACAAATGGTTCTTTTAATATGTGGCACTGAAGTGTTGTCATTCCCTAATACTCAAATTAATTCACAAATTCACTTGCACTGTTAAAAAACAGACTGTTCACTTAAAGATAGAAAGTCATACTCCCATGAATTGGGTGTATTTTATCTCCTTTGCTATAGTTCCCTTGAGTATTTAAGTGACCAGCCAGGCCCTAAATACAGCTGGTTGACCTACTAACAGCCTCACTGCCATTAAAGGGAAGTTTTCATTCCAGGCTGCAATTGCTTGCAGTTGGCTTGGCTGAGGCTCCCTCGGTGGAACAACTCAGGAAAACACTCCTAGCATTTTAATCATACTTTTTTCAACCTTCGAAGCTGGGATGGGGAGGAGGAAGAAATAATTTCCTGCTGGCTTTCAAGGTTGACAACAGAAGATTCGGCCAAATGAATTTGCCTCTCTCTGGCCTTCTTGGCCCATTTCACGTTAGGTAGGCCTGGGTGTCCCCAGTGGCTCTGCCAACCTGCACGGGCACCTCCCTCCCTTCCTTGAATTGCACTAGTTCTCTTCGCCCTTCTTTCCTTCCAGTTTTTCTTGGTTTTGCCTGTCCCTGCCTACACACTTGTGCCAGTTAGTTGCCCCATGTTCCCCACCAGAAGCCACTTCACAGATGCTAAAGACGTCAGTGCCGGGACTTGGCACTTGGGCTGAGGGAGCTGAGGTTTCCGGGTATTCAACCCATCCTGTTATCACAGGGGAATTATTTTCCAGCCTATTGTAATAGCCTTCCTTCCAGACCTGCAGAACAAATGGGCCGAGGATAGGCCTTCAGCCTCCTTTTCAAGGGCAAAAGGTTCTTGAGCGGGGTGGGGGGGAGGGTCATCTTCCGATATCCTATTCTGGAACCGTAGCCTGTGGGTGATGTTACCATCTAAGCTTATCTGTTAACCTGGGTTAAGCTTTCTTCACCTTCCTGTTTTCACCTCAAATCGGTGAGATGCAGTGCCAAGGAAAAGGGAAATGACTGACAATGTTTGTGACAATACAGCCATTAAGTTGTCTTTTTTTTTTTTTTTTTTTTAAGGGAGCTGCCTAGGGATAATGTTAAAATAATACTTGAAATACCAGCTATGTCAAAGTGCAAGCATTCTCTCTCTGTGATTGTGAAGCAAAATGGAATAGGAAACATTGAGTTTGCTAATATAAAGCAAGCCCCCCTTAAACAGCCTAGAAAAGTACTTTAAGCAGTATACATGCTATAAATCGTTTCCAAACTTTTAATCTGAAAAATTAAGTGGCAGTGGCAGGGGGCACCAGTCTATCTGCATTAGTCAATAATTCAGTCCTACTTAATACAACTCTCCCTTCAGGTGAAAACAGAGACTTTTTTTTTTTTTAAACAAACAAACAAAAAGCCATGAACAAACAAAACTCTTGCCTGGGAAGTAAAGGGAGAAACTAGGGGAGAAGCCACCAGCCCATGTCCAAAGCTGAGCCACACCCCTACCCCTCACTACTCCCAGTGGGAGAAGAGGACTCACTTCTCTACTCCAGAATTCAGAGTAAAACCTCATTCCATGTGATTCATTAGCAAAACCCCAGAGTCAGCCAGTGCAGAAATGAAATGGTCATTATGAGAATAAAATAATTTTGTCTTTTATTTCTTTTATTTTCTTTTATTTATTTTAATTTTATATTTTATTTCCACTTTTATCATACCCACTACCGGCTAAAAATTACCCAAATTTTTTTAGCTCACTTCAGAACAAAAGGAATGTACTCCAAACCAGCATTAATAAAACTTGGGAAGAGGTGAGTTTGCCTCGTTGACTTGGGATTTTCCTTTCCTTTGAGCTGCTCTGAGGCACAATTTTAATTAGCATACATAATTGCTTTTGTGAGTCAAGTCATCCCCAACTTAAATAAAGGAACAGGAGTCAGTATTTTATACTATCTATTTGACTGCCCAGTTGCAGATATTTGCCATCTACCAAGTAGGGGTGGCAGGGGCTAGGAAGTACCCAGAGCTTGGACCTGTCATTTAGGCAGCCCTTTAGCCCCTACAAGGCTATAAGTCAATGGAGTGGGGGGCGCTAGGGCTGCCCCCAACATCAGCTTCAGGATTCACATGTTAGAATAGCTAGTCAGAGTACAGAGTCTTTGGGTCAGCCCAAGTCTAGCCCATCACTTCTGGTTCTATCTCCCTTCTGAGACATCAAGGCACCACCCTTTCCTAGAACTATCTACAGTCTAGTGGGGATAAAATGGTGCCATGACCAAGTGTAGGTTCACTCCCAAAGGACATTCTCCTCTCCTGGGCCCACAGGCTTGCCAGAGATTGCCATACTTAGGAGCAGGAGATGGATTTTTCCTGAGCTCAAAATAATTTATCTTCCCCTTTGACTGTGGAGAAATAAAAACAAATCTAAAAGGCATTTAATAATGCTGGGAGTTTTGTTGTTCTTTGGGAGGGCCATGTGTGTTTATTTTTAGCCAACCATCTCCTTTTTTGCAAAATGGTCCCCTTGGCAATCCCCAGCTTGGGGGATGGGGTGGGGAGTGGAATGGACAAAAAGGCAACAAAGTTTAACTTTTTTATTGTTTGCAGAACCTGAAATATATATTGTTTTCCTTTCTTGCATCCTTGTTATTGATAATCCTTTATTAGAGGAAGGGAGAGCATCTATTTTATTGCTTCTAAAATCTGTATATTTAACATATGCCAGTTCTAGGCTGTTTGAAAGGAAGTCCTATTTTTAAAACATTATCTTGATGTTAGTGTTTTTGGCTTGCTGTTCTCATAAACTCTCTAAGGCAGTAATGAGTCCTTTTTGGTAATGTCTGGTCTCAGTCATGGGCAAAGTGACCCTCAAATCCCTGAGACATTTTTCCTTGATGTTCACCTGAGCTGTACGTATGTCAGGACTGCTTCAACCTAGTTTGCAGGAGGCTGCTCATAACTTTTCCCAATCCATAATCTTTACAGAAGAACTCAGTCTCCAGCCCCAACCTGCTCCCCATATTTTACAAATGCTTTTGTAATGCTCTATTTCAGCCTTTCAGTTAAGCTGGTTTCTTTGTTTCCAGCCTGCTGGTTACCAAGACCAAACCATCTTAATCACGCAATATTAATCTGTCCACGCCAGCCCTCTATGCATTTGGATTTCAGGCCAGATTTGGGGCTTCTTGCTATCAGGGCCCAGAGATCTCTCTGTGTCCTCACAACACTCCTGTGCCTTCCGGGTCTCTTTCTAATGCTGCTACCTGAAGGTTAACATTTTAACAGAAAGGGCTTCCATTCCACGAGTAAAAAATAAGTCTACAGACTTCCCAGGATTTCCCAGGTGGCACTAGTGGTAAAGAACCCGCTTGCCAAAGCAGGAGACATAAGAGACGTGGATTTGATCCCTGGGTCAGGAAGATCCCTGGAGGAAGGTACTGTGACCCACTTCAGTATTCTTGCCTAGAGAATCCCATGGACAGAGAAGCCTGGCAGGATACAGTCCATGTAGTCCCAAAGAGTCAGGCACGACTGAAGCAACTTAGCACATGGACTTCCCAGGTAGTCCAGTGGTTAGGACTCTGCACTTCCACTGAGGGGGGCACAGGTTTGATCCCTGGTCAGGGAACTAAGATTCCCCCATGGCACGTGGCAAAAAAGGTCTACCTCAGTGGTTATCTTTGGAATGTGACTCTACAGCCCAGCCCCCTGCTGCATGCATTCCAGGGGAGGGGAATCTGCTCGCTCTGGTGATCACTGAAGTCAAACAGGGTGGTTGTCGTCCACAGCCTCTTAACCCCAAAATTTCAAAACATTCACTATCAGCTGCTTCTCTGACATCTTTTCAGCACCCAGCATGACGGCCTCTCATGTGCAGAAGGCCAGATGCCGCTGGCTTGGCACCTGTGGGCTGGAGCAGAGCTGAAGGCTTCCTGTTCCCATGAAGACATCACTGAGCTTGGTAACTTTTCTCCAACTGAAACTGCTTCCTGTTCAGTTCTCCAATAGTTCTCCACTTCTCTGTGCTTTTGAACTTGGGCCAGCACTTTTTCTTAGTTCCTACTGTTTTTTGTTTTTTTTTTTTTTTAATATTGCACCTGAGCAGAAACTTTTGGGGGGAGGGGGGCATACCATGGTGGTGTGTGGGCTCTTAATTTCCCAATCAGGAATCAAACTCATGCCCCTAGCATTGGTAGCATGCAGTCTTAACCACTGGACCCCAGGGAAGTCCTTAGTTCTTTCAGTAGAGCAATTTCCTTGGATTCCACTATGAAGCGAGAGGATGAGGGGCCAGAAGACCCATGGAGACAGAAGTTCATTTATTAACCACCTTTTTTGACTGGACACATAAAAGGAAGGCCCATTTGGCTTTTTTTAGTTTCAGTCTTTCCTGTGCTGCTTATGCTGAGAGCTGAGAAAAGAAGTACTGAGGAATTTTAAGCCAGCTGCTTATAAATGTTTTTTAAAAGCATAACCCCCAACTATTTATATTCCATTTGTATTCATGGGAAACAAATCCCTGCCCAGACTAAAAAAAGCCTCTTTGAAAAACCCCTCTGAATCCTGCGTCAACAATGTAATAGGCACTTCTGCCTGCCACTCCTGCCCCACACAATAAAGAAGGCTCTCAGGAATACAGTGAAAGTGTATAGAGTTCAATCTTATTTAAAAGCAGCCTCAGTTCCCCAGTGATAGTGTCCCGAAATAGCTGAAGTTCAAGTCACTGAGTACAATCCCCTGTAGCAGTAGTGGAAGGTCAGCTTAATAAGAAGCTTGCTACAACCTGACAGCCTGTGTAAGTGTGGTTTTATAAAGGGATGACATTTAAAAATATTTATTTATTTATTTATCTTTGGCTGTGCTGGGTCTTTGTGAGTGAACACAGGCTTTCTCTAGTTGAGGCAAGCAGGAGCTACTCTCTAGTTGCGGTGCATGGGCCTCTCATTGCAATGGCTTCTCTTGTTGCAGAGAACAGGGTTTAGGGCGTATGGGCTTCGTACTTGTAGCACATGGGCCCAGTAGTTGTGGCCTGTGGGTTCCAGAATGTAGGCTCTGTAGTTGTGGTGCATGGGCTTAGCTGCTCCATGGCATGCGGGATCTTCCCGGACCAGGGATTGAACCTGTATCCCCTGCATTGCAAGGTGAATTCTTAACCACTGGACCATCAGGGTAGACCAGGATGATCATTTAGATTTCAAAACATGTCTAGTCTTTCAAAAGAATCACAGAAATGACACTTTGCAAATACAGGTGCATTGAAGAAGGACTAAGAAGTGAATTTCATCTTGGCATCTGGTTACCACAACCTGAGGTTTGCAGAAATTATTCACTGTCTGAGATGAACTGTAGGGTCAGAGAGGGCAATGGTGTTGGGAAAAGGATTTTCCATCCATCATACTAGCCACATTGAAAAAAAATAGAAAAATTGCTGAAAATTGTTGCTGAAAGTCTAAGAAACAGACACTCCAAGAAACACCTGGTGGGGGTGGAAGTTGGTGCAACTTTCACTGCAGTAGCTTCTCTTGTTGCAGAGCACAAAATGTAAAGAAGCCTATATACCTTATAGGTATATAAGTGAAGTGAAGTCGCTCAGTTGTGTCTGACTCTTTGCGACCACATGTACAGTAGCCTACCATGCTTCTCTGTCCATGGGATTTTCCAGGCAAGATACTGGAGTGGGTTGCCATTTCCTTCTCCAGGGGATCTTCCTGATCCAGGGGTCAAACCCCAGTCTCCCACATTGTAGGTAGACACTTTACCATCTGAGCCGCCAGGGAAATCCATATATACATATATGTGTGTGTGTACATATATATATATATATATATATATATATATATATATATACATATCCTATATACTCATTCTTCTATACTGCAGAAAGTTTTCTTAGGGATGTACTTACATGTACATTAAAATGTAATTAAAATTAGAAATGCAATTAAAAATGTAGCAATGAAATGTTGGGACTAGGAACTAGTTAAATATGTTACAATACATTCTTACAATGAAATACTAGATAGTCATTAAAAAGAAGATAGGGGAAGTTTTTTTTACTTTTTAGGTTTTATTAGTTTTATTTCGGGAGAAGGCAATAGCACCCTACTCCAGTACTCTTGCCTGGAGAATCCCAGGGATGGACGAGCCTGGTGGGCTGCCGTCTATGGGGTCGCACAGAGTTGGGCACGACTGAAGTGACTTAGCAGCAGCAGCAGCAGTTTTATTTCTGTAACCTTTAAATCACAGCCCACAAATTAGATTTTGTCACAACTGGATTTAGGGATGGCAGAGGAATCAAGTTCACTATTTTCTGAAACACTGACACACAAAAGGGGAGGGAAGAATTACTTAGCTAAGGTTATTCACAAAACACCATCAGAAAAATCCATAAACAAAAGCTAAATACTTAATCATTATGATTAATGCTAATCGGTAAAGGATTCTAAATCAATTCACTGGCATAAAGTTTCTTGTTTAAGTCCACGAATCTTTCTCTAAACATTACTGATCCTTTGCTAAAGGATAACTGGATGATTTCAGCAGTATCTTATGACACAGCTAGCTGCTGGAATATTCCAGAGGAAAATGGAAAATAATTCTGTAAGAATGTGAAGGCAACAATTAGCAGCCAATATTCTCAGTTCAGTTCAGCTGCTCAGTCATGTCCGACTCTTTGAGACCCCATGGACTGCAGCACACCAGGCCTCCTTGTCCATCACCAACTCCCAGAGTTTACTCAAACTCATGTCCATTGAGTCGGTGATGCTATCCAACCATCTCATCCTCTGTCATCCCTTTCTCCTCCTGCCTTTAATCTTTGGAAGCATCAGGGTCTTTTCAAATGAGTCAGCTCTTCGCAGCAGGTGGCCGAAGTATTGGAGCTTCAGCTTCAGCATCAGTCCTTCTAATGAATATTCAGGATTGATTTCCTTTACGATTGACTGGTTGGATCTCCTTGCAGTCCAAGGGACTCTCAAGAGTCTTCTCCAACACCACACTTCAAAAGCATCAATTATTCGGTGCTCAGCTTTCTTTATAGTCCAACTCTCACATCCATACATGACTACTGGGAAAACCATAGCTTTGACTAGATGGACTTTTGTTGGCAAAGTAATGTCTCTGCTTTTTAATATGGTGTCTAGGTTGGTCATAACTTTTCTTCCAAGGAGCAACTCTTTTAATTTCATGGCCGCAGTCACCATCTGCAGTGATTTTGGAGCCCTCCAAAATAGTCTATCACTGTTTCCATTGTTTCCTCATCTATTTGCCATGAAGTGATGGGACCAGATGCCATGATCTTAGTCTTCTGAATATTCTCAGAATTTCCAATTATCAAAAGCATATACAATTTTAATCTAGGAAAGTCAACTTTATAAAATTAAGTTTTTAGATTCAAAAGCACCCCACTTTAACTGGCACAAGAATACTGAAAATAGTCCCTAAAAATATCACTAAACAATTTATAGAAAGAAAAACATTCCCTTATATTTAATAAATGTAGTTGGTAATGGATTCTTCAAAACAGGTGATATACATGCTTTTAACTGATGACCAGGGACTGTTTGGTGGGTGACTGAGAGAGGTGAACATACTCAAAGGCCACATTCTCCCCATTGCTCAGTTTCAAGTACTTGTCCAAGGTAGTGATTACCTTGTTATTTAGAATCTGGAACTTGTGAATTCGAATTCTCTCCACCATCTTCTTCAAAGGCATGTTTTTGATAACTTCATCTTTGCCGTCATGTTTGTGGACTTTAGACAGATGACAGCAGAAATCCAGTATGGCAAAATGCCTCTCCTTGTCACCCAAGAATGGTGGGAATGTAAATTGGTGAAGCCACTATGGAAAATGGGATGGGGGCTCCTTAAAAAGTTAAACATAGAACTACCATACGATCTAGCAATTCCAATCTTGGGTATTTACCCAAAGGAAATGAAAACAGTAACTCAAAAAGATATCTGTACTCCCATGTTCACTGCAGCGTTATTTACAATATCCAAGATATGGAAATAACTATGTGTTCATCCATGGATAAACAGATAAAGCAAATATAGTATCCAAGGAATTACTATTCAATCATAAAAAAAGAATGAGACTGCCATTTGTGACAACCTGGATGGAACTTGAAGGCATTATGTTAAGTGAAGTAAGTCAGAAAGAGAAAGACAAACACTGTATAATCTCAGTTATATGTGAAATCAAGCCCTCTACTCCCTTCCTAAAACCCATGAACTCACAGATGCAAAGAACAGACTAGTGGTTGCCAGAAGCAGAGGGTACAGGGGGCAGAGGTTGAAACGGGTGAAGGGGGTCAAAAGGTATAAACTTCCAGTTATAAAATAAATAAGTCATGGAGATGTAATGTACAGCATGGTGACTAAAGTTAATAATACTATATTGTGTGTGTATACACACACATACACACACACAATGACCATGTCACACGGCTTGTGGGATATTAGTTACCTACCCAGGCATTGAACCTGGGACCTCAGCAGTGAAAATGCTGAGTCCTAGCCACTGGACCATCAAGGAATTCCCATATACTTTAAAGTTATTAAGAAAGTGGATTTTAAAAGTTCTCATCATAAGAAAAAAACTATGTAACTATGTGTGGTGATGGACATTAACTAGACTAACTGTGGAGATCTTTTGCAATACATATAAATACTGAACCATTATGTTGTAACACCTGAAAATAATATAAAGTTATGTCATATCTCAATTTTAAAATTTTAAGGAGTTAAAAAGATTTAAGTACAAAAGGGCTTTATATTTCTGTTTGAATTTGCATAAAACATTCCTAGACATACATCACAAGAAACATAGTGATTACTTCTATGAAGTGAGCCTGTGTGTGTGCTAAGTCACTCAGTCGTGTCCAACTCTTTGCAACCCCATGGACTAGCCCACCAGGCTCCTCTGTCCATGGGATTCTCCAGGCAAGAATACTGGAGTGGGTTTCCATGGCCTTCTCCAGGGGATCTTCCCAACCCAGGGAGTGAACCCATGTCTCTTTCATCTCTTTTATTGGCAGGCAAGTTCTTTTCTACTAGCACCACTGGGGAAGCACTGAAGGAACGTGAGAGGGTGATATATAGAGCCATGATTAATTTAAGCTGTTTTCCCTATTGCCATATTAACTCTGTACAGCTGTGTGGTATTTCACAGCTCCAAGTTCTTCCACATGAATGACTGTGGCAGACAGTTCACTGCTCGTCACCCTTTTAGTCCCCATCCTGATCTTGATCCAGTGGCAACAGCTCAGCCCAGGGCATGAAGCAAGACTGGTCCAAGTTGGTGACTCTCAACTTTGGCTGCACTGTACAATCCCCTGGGGAGCTTTTAAAACATCCCAATAACTGGATCCCACCCCAAACCAATTATATCAGAATCTCTGTGGACTGAGCTCTTTTAATAGCAACATTAAAAAAACAAACAAACCCCAAAAACTCCTCAGGTGAAGGTAAAGCTCAGCCAGGGCTGAGAACCCACTGGTCTAAGCCAGTCAAGAGGATGCCTTTCCCTTTCACCAATTACTGGGTTAGGTCAGACCATGTGACCCAGTTCTAGTCAGTGAGACATAGAAGGAAGTCAGCTGGGGTAGGGGCTTCTGGGGAAGGTTTTATAACCAGATTGAAGGCGAGAGAGACATATGAGGGAAAACTGCACCCCTTACTAACCAGCTTCCTTCTTTTCTGCATTTTCACAACCCTGCATAGTTGGGTGAGGAAGTGATGCTTCTTGCTGAGGCTACCATCTTGTGACAGTGGGAAGATAATTTGATGAAGGAAAGCCAAGAAGATGGAAAAGATGGAATAGGCCTGGCTCCTTGGTGACTTGGTTTGTTGCTACAATTCCCACCCAGACCTGAAAAAAAGTGCACTGACCCCCCACCCTGCCAAATCCTGGCTGTCAGGTCTGGAGCATCCAGAAGCCACTCAGGTTAATTCACTTCTGAGCCAGGGGCATGCTGCAGGGTCCCAGGTGAAGGACAGCCATGGGGAAGACGGCCCTAGCTAGAGTCACAGGCTCTCCTGTGTAGCTGTTGTTGGCAGTGCTCAGGGATATTTTATTGGTTTTTTCAATATTAGTAATAAAGCTAAATGTGGTTCTCACCCTAGACTAGCCACTAAACCTGGCTGTAGTAGTGCCAAAGGTGTGCCAGGAGATAGTAAGTGGGGGCAGATGAGGGTGTGTTATAACGGAGAGATTCTGAGCTCTGGGGTCTAACACCACTGTTGCCTGACCTTCAGCAGCCCAGGTGTGACTTTGGGCAAGTTATTTGATTTCTCTGAGTCTTTGATTTCTCATCTATAAAACCGATAATATGCCGTGATGAAAGAAATGCTCACATATGGCAGTATGGGGAAGTCCTTCTGGTTTATACATGATTTAACTCAAATGTGACGCTAACTAAAACAGCCTGTTTGTGGCCTATCAAACATACACTGTTCATCTACTTTATTAATGAAAAGGGCACAGAAGTAAAGTATTGTCCATGTTAAAAATAAAAATTAAATGTCTCCCTTCCTGGGATACCAATGCTGGTGCTCCTTCCATGATGACTCACTTCCCAGGGGCTGAGGCTGTGTAGGTGCTGATTTTTTTTTTTTTTAAAACCTGGACAGAATGGATTCTTGACTTGCTTAGTGTTCTCTGTTCTGAAAAAATATAAAACTGGGCTGAAAACCACGTTTCTCTGGAGAAGTTCTTCAGAGTCATCCGTCTTCCTGTCTTCTGGGCTATAGTCCTCAGTTTGGCTCAAATAAAACTTTTTCTATTCCTATTATAGATTATTTATTATTTTTATTGGCAGTCATAACAATGATATAACCACTATGCCTAACTCAGTGCATTGGTACCTAAGGATCCATCCCCTTCCCATCCCTAGAGTGAAATGTGACAGACTTTTGGAAACTCATCAGTTGGCCAATAACATTATCCTTCTAGGAACCAGGAATACAAGCATTTTAATAAATCTATTGATTGGTGGTGACATGGTGCTTGCCTGATAATTCCAGCAGAAAGGCCGGAGGAAGGGTTCAATCACCAGAGAATGAAAGAGCTTAAAGCTTGTTCCCAAATGTCCCTGCAAGCTTGCAAAGGAAGCCCCAATTGGCTGTTCCAAACTCCAGCACCAGTGTCTGGCCCCATAGTCACTGCGATCCACACAGACTCTAACCTCCTAGAGGATGAAGACTTGTGGCCTCGAATCCTACTCTCAGTTCACTTTCTTACCTCACCCCAGTCAGTGCCAAATGTTAGTAAAAATGGAAAAAAATAACACTAAAAATTTCTGGGAGACTGTCAGCTCTTAAAGCCATAAAACACTGCAGCAATTTGTCCTCAAGAGATGGCCCCTCAGACCCATGAAGGAGGGTTGGGAACCATTATGTTACTTACATCTGTAAACACAGGATTAGCAGATGAAAGGATGATTTTGTTAAAAAGCGACAAGTTCCAAGTCACCCGGTGCCTTTTACCTTCACTCTGCTTAGGAAAGAACACAGACTTTCTAAGCAATTACAGAAACTAAGAAAACCACTTGATCACTGGGAGAAAAATCAGCTTCCATAATCACTCTGCAACCCTGGCTCTATTAACAGCAACAAAATCCATCTTCATTAACATCTTCAACTTTGTCCTCAGAGCTTCATCCCAGAGGAATACTGAATTACACTGTAAACTAATGAATGGAAACTTAAGTCACTTCCGCCCAGCCCACGATGCTTTTCCTCCTCTGGACTGCACCCTTTCAACTCATACAAAGTTTGGGGAATCACATTCCTATTCCACTCACTAGACTCCTGAGGTCAGCATCATGCAGAACAAACTTCCCTCAGCCCAACGAACAGGCCATAGGCTGACCCAGATACTGAACACATTTTGAGATCATTTAAGCCCCATTTTGGCATCTTAGGATAGCTTTGGATATATGCTTTACACAGAAAGAACCAAAAAAAAAAAAATGGGGGGTGGATATCTTTTCACAAAGATCCTTCTGCAGTC
Source organism: Bos taurus (assembly GCF_002263795.3). NCBI lineage: Eukaryota > Metazoa > Chordata > Mammalia > Artiodactyla > Bovidae > Bos > Bos taurus. Next base: position 84,892,877 of record NC_037357.1, on the reverse strand, counting down.
ACAGCCAAAGATGTTAATGCCCATCCAAGGTTCCATTTCTCCAGGGGACGGGGCAGAGTTGGGGAAGCCCAGCCCAGAGGTTCTGTCTGCATTAGAGGAAGCAGATCAGGCAGCTTTTGTGAGCTAATGTGAACGGGATATGGTCAAATATCCTGCGGGCGCCAGCAATTGGGGGCGGGGGTGGGGGGAGTCACCAGGGGAAATCAAAATCCATTCCCGGCCAATACACCAGATCCTGAGACACACACACATACACGTACAAAAACTGTCCCAAGAGAGGCCTGACTACGCCTGTTTGCTTGGTAAATCCAAAGGAAAGCCTCCGAGTCTGCTAGTCAGAGAGGCAGAGGCAGAGAAGAAATATGAAACGGATTAGGGGCAGGTAGGATAACAGTGACTAACTTTCCCTCAAATCCTGCTTTTTGGTTTTCTCTGTGCCTGCAAACACTGCTTCAAAAGGTTTCCCCATAGGACAGAGTGGCCTCAAGATTAAATGATAATGATGGACCTCAAATGGTCCACGAAATACTATACTTTTCATGTCAATTCCCAATCTCGAGCTTCATTGTAACTTTCAAACCTTCGCTACTCCGCTCAGACCCCTCCTCCCTCTCCTTTCCCCACTCCCTCATTCTCAACAGACCATACTACCTCTTACTTCAGAGAGGAAACAGAGTGCGGAGGCTTGGGTCCCGCCTCAGCTATTAACCTCTACCTTCTCAGGGTCTTCCTCTGAGAAGGCAGGTGGCTATTCTAGAGATCCAGATGACTCTCCCAAATGCTCCCAGCTGGGCTTACCCCACTGCTCGGACCTATTTTCACCCGCTGAGATCCATCTGAGACGGCATCCCTCCCCTTCCCCTGCAGGCTGATCCAAGCTCCCAGAAGACCCTTTCCTGTCCCTTCCCTGACCCGGGGCCACCTTACCCGGATCCGTCCCGGGGGCGCGGGTGGAGGGCTACGTGGCGCTGTCCGCCTCGGTCTCCGGCTGTGTCTCCTCGTCCTCAGGCGGTTCGACATCGCCGTCTTCCCCACTACGAGGGTAAGCCAGCAGGCGCATGGCTGGGGCGCAGGCGGCCTCCACCTGGCGCACCTGCTCTCGGCTCAGGCGCTCGCGCCAGGCGTGCACGGCCTCGCGGGCATCGCGCGCTGACAGGTGGAAGGGCCGGTCGGCGCCATAGGCCGCGCCGCGCGTCATGTTGAGCGCGAAGGCGTCGAGGGCTGCGAGCGCGCGGAGCCCGGCGAAGCGTTGCAGGCGTCGCAGCTGGGCGCGCGGCTGCTGCACCAGGTCCTCGTAGCGCAGCCTTAGGTAGCGGCGCCGCAGCCAGGTGGGAGCGCCGCGCGCGAACAGCAAATCGCGCATCCAGGCTTCGCAGATCACCTCGAGTGCGCCGGTCAGGAAAAAGTCGGCACGCGGCGCGGCGGGCAGCGCGCGGGATGCTCCCCCGGGGCGAGCGCCCACACCGTGCGACAGCAGCACGCGGTGGAAGCGGTCGCCCCTCTGGCGGGTGCGCAGCACCTGGATGCTCTCGCGCAGCAGCCCCTGCCGGGACTTGAGACGCGAATTGTGGACAGCCCGCGGGTCGCGGAAAAGCTGCACCACCTTCAGGTTGAGGCCTGGGTCGCGCAGAAGGGGCACCAGCACGCCCAGGTCGAGGAGGCGCACGTCCTTGATGACCACAACCGGATACTTGTGGCACTCGGCCTCCAGGGCTCGGAGTGCCACGGGTGGGCAGCTGCGCTCGCAGGCAGCGTCCTCGACGAGTCCGACCTCGGCGCGGGCCCGGGGTCCGCCAGGGCACAGCGGCGGCGAGCAGATGACCTTGTTGGTCCGCCAGCGAAAGAGGGAGGCCGTGGTGAGATTGGCCGCGTCCGGGGGCCGCGCGGCAGGGTCACCGGGCGGCGCGTACAGTTGCAGGACTGAGAAGTCGCAGCGGAAGAGCGAGCGCAGCATGTCTCGGAGTGCGCCCTGCAGGCTCTCGGCGTCGCCCGGATACAGCGCCTGCCACAGATGCCACATGGGTTCATACAAGTAGAAAACGTCCGGGTGCTGGTTAAAGAGCTCTCCCAGGAACGATGAGCCGGTGCGCCAGGTAGCGTGCACGTAGATGTGCTGCTTTTCGCGAGACGCAGCCTCCCCGATGGCGCTGTTGAGGTTGCCCGGAGACCTGGGGGACCCGCCAGCGCCCCCCTCTGCGGCTGGCCGCGCCTCCGCGCCCTGCTCGCGCTCGCCCGCCGCCGCCGCCTCCAGGCTCCACACTCCCAGGCTGCGCTGCAGGCCCGGGCAGTGTCGGGCGCCCTTGTCCCCGTCGCGGCCGCCGTCCAGGACCGAGGGGATGATCAGAAGCACCAGCGTGTATAGCACCAACAGCAGCGCGAACTTGCAGTACTCCCGGCGCCGCCGCCGCCGGCCCTTCATCTTTTACCTAACCACTCCAGAGCGGGTGGAGCACCCTTCCTCTCTCCTTTCTCGGAAATCCCGCCCTGAGTCCGCTCCTCCGGCCTCTTGAGACCCCTCTGCGCCGGGAGGAGCGGAGTCACCAGGGCCGTGCATCCACAAGGGAAACTCTGGAGGCGGTGGTGCTGCGTCCCTGCCCTTTCCTGGCTCAGCCCTGGAGAGCCGCCTATTGGCCGGCTTGAAGCGGCCGGCCCCGCCTTCCACCCGGCAGCTTCTCCCCACCTCTCTCTCCGCTTGGGCTAGCTCTGTCAAATCTGGGCGGGGTTGCCCTGGGGTGGGGGACGCCAGCTGGAGGCGCATGGAGCCAGACCCCACCTTTCCCCAACCCCTCCTTAATGAAGTCAAGTCTTCATGAACTGACTGCAGGCAAGGAAGGGGCTTGTGTGTACAGAATGCACCCAGTAACAGGACGTGGACCCCACCCGGACAACTCCACTGCCTCTCCTATTTTATGTCCCCTGCTTGGCCGTCTCTGTCATAAGCAGACCCTCCTCCACACTATTTAGAATGGGGTCCCTGGTCACTATCTACATCTGGCGCCCCCATCAGCCACGGGGTGGGTGTTACTGAGTGCTGGATGGAAGCACTTCTCTAGGATAAAGACAGAGGTTGCATAGTGCGTCGTGGTCCAGAGGAATGGAAGGCCCTACTTGCACTCGCACAGAGTGTTTACTTGTTTAGGTATACCCTGTGTGGAAATGTAAGTATTATGTTCCTAGGGTTTTGCCCAGTGAGCGCCATGTATATTTTACAGACACCGTGAAGATCATTTTCAGTTCAGTTCAGTCGCTCAGTCGTGTCTGACACTTTGGACCCCATGGACTGCAGCATGACAGGCTTCCCTGTCCATCACCAACTCTCAGAGCTTGCTCTAACTCATGTCCATCGAGTTGGTGATGCCATCCAACCATCTCATCCTTTGTCTTCCCTTGCTTCTTCTGCCTTCAATCTTGCCCAGCATTAGGGTCTTTTCCAATGAGTCAGTTCTTCACATCAGGTGGCCAGAGTGTTGGAATTTCAGCTTCAACATCAGTCCTTTCAATGAATAGGTTGATCATAGCTTTTCTTCCAAGGAGCAAACATCTTTTAATTTCATGGCTGCAGTCACCATCTGCAATGATTTTGGAGCCCCCCAAAATAAAGTTTCTCACTGTTTCATTGTTACCCTATTTGCCACGAAGTGATGGGACCAGACGCCATGATCTTTGTTTTCTACATTTTGAGTTTTAAGCCAACTTTTTCACTCTCCTCTTTCACTTTCATTAAGAGGCTCTTTAGTTCTTCTTGGAGAAGGCAATGGCACCCCACTCCAGTACTCTTGCCTGGAAAATCCCATGGATGGAGGAGCCTGGTAGGCTGCAGTCCATGGGGTTGCTAAGAGTCAGACATGACTGAGCGACTTCACTTTCACTTTTCACTTTCATGCATTGGAGAAGGAAATGGCAACCCACTCCAGTGTTCTTGCCTGGAGAATCCCAGGGACAGGGGAGCCTGGTGGGCTGCCGTCTATGGGGTCGCACAGAGTCGGACACGACTGAAGTGACTTAGCAGTAGCAGTTAGTTCTTCTTCACTTTCTGCCATAAGGGTAGTGTCATCTGTGTAGGTGAGGTATTTGATATTTCTCCCAGCAATCTTGATTCCAGCTTATGCTTCATCCAGCCTGGCATTTAGCATGATATACTCTGCATATAAGTTAAACCAGCAAGGTGACAATATACAACCTTGACGTACTCCTTTCCCTATTTGGAACCAGTCTGTTGGTTCATGTCCTGTTCTAATTGTTGCTTCTTGACCTGCATACAGATTTTTCAGGAGACAGGTAAGGTGGTCTGGTATTCCCATTTTTTTTCAGAATTTTCCAGAGTTTGTTTTGATCCACACAGTCAAAGGCTTTGGCATAGTCAATAAAGCAGAAATAGATGTTTTTCTGGAACTCTCTTGCTGTTTTGATAATCCAGCAGATGTTGGCAATTTGATCTCTGGTTCCCCTGCCTTTTCTAAATCCAGCTTGAACATCTGGAAGTTCACGGTTCATGTACTGCTGAAGCCTAGCTTGGAGAACTTTGAACATTCTTTGCTGGCGTGTGAGATGAGTGCAATTGTGTGGCTGGTTGAACATTCTTTGGCATTATCTTTCTTTGGGATTGGAAAGAAAACTGACCTTTTCCAGTCCTGTGGCTACTGCTGAGTTTTCCAAATTTGCTGGCATATTGAGTACAGCACTTCAATGGCATCATATTTTAGCATTTGAAATAGCTCAATGGGAATTCCATCACCTCCACTAGCTTTGTTCATAGTGATACTTCCTAAGGCCCACTTGACTTCACATTCCAGGATGTCTGGCTCTAGGTGAGTGACCACAACATTGTAGTTATCTGGGTCACGAAGATCTTTTTGTATAGTTCTTCTGTGTATTCTTGCCACCTCTTCTTAATATTCTTCTGTTTCTGTTAGTTCCATACTATTTCATACCATTAGATGGGGAAACAATGGAAACAATGAGAGACTACTTTTTGGGGCTCCAAAATCACTGCAGCCATGAAAGTAAAAGACGCTTGCTCCTTTGAAGAAAAGGTATGACCAACCTAGATGGTATACTAAAAAGTAGAGACATTACTTTGTCGACAAAGGTTCATCTAGTTAAAGCTATGGTTTTCCCAGTAGTCATGAATGGATGTGAGAGTTGGACTATAAAGAAAGCTGAGCACTGAATAATTGATGCTTTTGTACTGTGGTATTGGAGAAGACTCTTGAAAGTCCCTTGGACTGCAAGGAGATCCAATCAGTTCTGAATATTCATTGGAAGGACTGATGTTGAAGCTGAAACTCCAATACTCTGGCCACCTGATATGAAGAACTGACTCATTGGAAAATACCCTAATGCTGGGCAAGATTGAAGGCAGGAGGAGCAAGGGAAGACAGAGGATGAGATGGTTGGATGGCATCACCAACTCGATGGACATGAGTTAGAGCAAGCTCTGAGAGTTGGTGATGGACAGGGATGCCTGTCTAACTGCAGTCCATGGAGCTGCAAAGAGTCAGACATGACTGAGCGACTGAACTGACTGACCAAAGATACTTGAAGAAAATGTGGTAAAAGGCTAGGTAATGTTGAAGATTACTACAGATTATTTAGCCAACATGTGTAATTTTTCTTTCAAATTTGGAATATTCATTTTACAAAATTTCCCATTTTTTTCTTAATATATATATTTTATTAAAGTATAGTTGATTGACAATGTTTCAGGAGCACAACAAAGTGATTCAGTTATATAAATGCACATATATTATTTTTGAAATTATTTTCCATTATAGGTTATTACAACATATTGACTATAGTTCCCTGTGCTATACCTGTGTCTCCTGCATTGAACCTATGTTTCCTGCATTGCAGGCAGATTCTTTACAATCTGAGCCATGAGGGAAGCCCTAAATATCCTACTCTATCCCTATTGTTTATACTTGCATTTCCATCAGAAAATGTCTGTATGTAACAACATTATTTAAGGCTAAAAATTCACTTTTTTTAAAGTGTGAGACTCACAGAGCTATTGTTGTGGGTCCTAAGGGAAATGTTTGGGTGATCTTGTATTTTATCCCCATCCCATCTTCAGAGGAGATGAATTCTCAGCTCCAAGTTTTAAAAATTTGGAACTTTTCATCAGAGGGCAGGCAGAAGAAGCAAAAAGAACTGAAGTCCCACAGCAGCTAAAACAAAAACTACATTACAGAAAGTTCATTAGGATGAAAAAGCAGAAAGTTATGTCCCAAATGAAGGGACAAGATAAAACCCCAGAAAAACAACTAAATGAAGTGGAGATAGGCAACCTTCCAGAAAAAAGAATTCAGAATAATGATAGTGAAAATGATCCAAGATCTTGGGAAAACAATGGAGAAGATGCAAGAAATGTTTACCAAAGACCTATAAGAACTAAAGAACAAACAAACAGATGAATAATGCACTAAGGAATCAATAGCTGAATAACTGAGGCAGAGGAATGGATAAGTGACCTGAGAGACAATGGTTGAAATCACTGCACAGAATATGATATAGAAAAAAGAATTAAAAGAAACAAAGACAAACTCAGAGACCTCTGGGACAACATCAAATACACCAACATTCACCTTATAGGGGTCTCAGAAGTAGAAGAGAGAGAAAAAGCACCTGAGAAAATACTTGAAGAGATAATAGCTGAAAAATTCCCTAACATGGGAAAGGAAACATTCAACCAAATCCAGTAAGCACAGAGTGTCTCAGATAGGATAAACCCAAGGAGGAACACATGGAGACACATAGTAATCAGACTCTCAAAAATTAAAGACAGATAAAATATTAAAAGCAACAAGGGAAAAATGACAACATACAAGGGAACTTTCATCAGGCTATCAGCAGATTTCTCAACAGAAACCTTACAAGCCAGAAGGGGATGGCACGATATATTTAAAGTGATGAAAGGGAAGAACCTACACCCAAGAATAGTCTACCCAGCAAGACTCTTATTCAGATTTGATGGAGAAATCAAAAGCTTTCCAGACAAGAAAAAGTTAATAGAATTCAGCATCACCAAACCAGCTTTACAACAAATGCTAAAGGAACTTCTCCAGAGAGGAAACACAAGAGAAAGAAATGACCTACAGAAAATAAACTCGAAACAATTAAGAAACAGTATTAAGATCATACATATCAATAATTACCTTAAATGGAAATGGATTAAATGCACCAACCAAAAGACATAGACTGGCTGAGTGGATGAAAACATGTGCATGTATGCAATTCCACCTACCACATCACTCTGCTTGACCCCCCCCCCCAAATATTGTTAGGTTAATCTTGTTCCCAATATGGCTTGCAATTGTAATTTCTTTTTTGTCTGGCTATTGATTGTGAAAACTATTCTTTTCTTGATTGTGAAAACTAATAAACATCTTTTACTATTGTGATTATGTAACTATTACACACTTAATACCATTGTATCATGATTGCTCTACAAACAATAGAACTCTGTATCATCACTACCATTTAATAGAAAAACCTGTGTTCACTATTTAAAATCCAGATGCATATCACAATTATCTTGAAAACTTTTTGAAAAATACAAATGCCCAGGTATTGCTGTTTTTCACCAGAACTCCACGTATGTTTCTAATGAGCAGCCATGTTTAAAAGCAACTGAACTATGTGATGATCTTTTATCTTTTTTGTTTCACTCTTTCTAGTTCATATTCAGTGCTCCCATTGAATTTAATTTATATTTTTCAATTCCTCCATCTATTCTTTTTTGATCTTCTTTCTTTCAGAAAATTTATGAGGAAACATTGAACATAAACCACACTTTGGATGAGGTGGACTGAACTGACATTTACATATTATTTAATCTAACAGAACACACAGCACACATGGAACATTCCCCAGGATAGATACTACTATAGACTAACAACAGGCTTAATAAATTTAAGAGGATTAAAATCATATCAAGCATCTGTTTTGTCCATACTGGTATAAGACGTTTTTTGTCCTCACTGGTATAAACTAGAAATAAATTGCAAGGGGAAATCTAGAAAATTCACAGTTACAAATTCATATGTGGTGATTAAATGATATGCTACTAAATACTCAATAAATCAAAGGAAAAAATCAAAAGAGAAATTTTAAAAATATCTTTATAGAAATGAGAAAGGAAGCAAAACACTAAAATTTATGGATTACATCAAAAAGAATTCTATGAGAATAGTTGACAGCAATAAATCCCTACAATAATAAAAAGGGAAGATCAATAATATGCCTGCCTTTATACCTTTCAAGGAAGTATAAAAAGAAGAATGTACTCAGCCCAAAGTTGGTAGAAGCAAAATAGAAATAACTGAAATAAAAATGTGATAGAAAAAAAACCAATACAATTTAGAGCTGTTTTTTGAAGGAATAAATAAAAGAAACAAACATTTCACTAGATACTGAAAAGAAGAGTGGGGATTCAAATAAATAAAATTAGAAGTGAAGGAGAAGATATTATAGCTGATATAACACAAATAGAAGATCATGAGACTACCATGAACAATAATATGCCAACATGTGGACAACCTAGAAAAAATGGAAACATTCCTATCAACATATAATCCACCTAGACTGAATCATGAAGAAATAAAAAATCTGAACAGATTAATTACAAGTAAAGGACTTGAATCATTTGAATCAAACCACCAAAAAGTAAATATGAAGAACCAGTTGGCTTCACTAGTGAACTCTACCAAAATTTTAGTGAAGAATTAGTGTCCATTGGCAACCCACTCCAGTACTCTTGCCTGGAAAATCCCATGGATGGAGGAGCCTGGTAAGCTACAGTCCATGGGATCACAAAGAATCGGACACGACTGAGCGACTTCACTCACTCACTCATTCTTAAAACTTCACAAATCAGAGAAAACTATCAAACTAATTTTACAGGTGACAATTACTGACATACTAAAGTGTGATAAGAACACTAAAAGTAATAGTTACAATCTAATATCTATGATGAACATAGATGCAAAAATACTCAACAAAATATTAACAAATGGAATTTAACAATATATTAAATAGATCAGACAACATAATCAAGTGGGATTCATTACAAGGATGGAATTATGCAGATCAGTGAAGGTGATACATCACATTAACAAAATGAAGAATAAAAATCATGTGATCTTTTCTTGGCTTCAGATACAAAGTTGGAGTTGATTTAGCTTCTACTGTTTCTTCACCCCTTGGCAGTAAGGCATTCTAGCACTTTGTACAGATTTTAGGCACACACACACAAATCTTGGGTACCCAGGTGTGGCAGCAGTAAAGAATATGTATACTAGTACAGGAGATACAAGACATGCCAGTTCGATCCCTGGGTTGGGAAAATCCCCTGGAGTAGGTAATCGCAACCCACTCCAGTAGTCTTGCCTGGAAAATTTCCTAGATAGACGAGCCCAGTAGGTTACAATCCATGGGGTTGCAAAGAATTGGACACAACTGAGCACACAGTCAATAGATATACAAAAATATTTGACAGGACTCAACATCTAATTATAAAAAATCTCAACAAGCTAGGTATAAAGGAAACATACCTCAATAACATAAAGGTCATCTATGACAAGCCCACAACTAACATCATACTCACTGGTGAAAAGCTGAAAGTTTTTCATCTAAGATTATGAAACATACTTCCTACTTTATGCAACATAGTACTGAATCTTGGCAGAGAAATGGCCAGCAAAAGAAATAAAAAGCATCCATATTTAAATAAAGAAATAAAACTGTCTCTATTTACAGAAAATATGCTGTTGTGTATAGAAAAATCTGTATTTCACAAAAAATGTTAGATTTAACATACCAATTTTGTAAAGTTGCAGGATATGAAATCAATATACAAAAGTCAGTTGCATTTCTATGCACTAACAACACAATATCAGGAAGATAAAATAAGGAAACAATCTCATTTCCAAGTAAATTCAAAAGAATAAAATATCTAGGAGTAAATTTAACCAAGGAGGTAAAATAATTTAAATTGTACATTATAAAGCAGTGATAAAATCAACTAAAGACAAAAAAAATGTAATTAAATTCTGTGTGCATAGATTGGAAGAATTAGTAGTGTTAAAATAGTCATACTACCAAAACAGCTGTAGAGTAAAGGTAATCTCTATCAAAATGTCAGTGGCAGTTTTAACAGGAAGAGAAACAAAATTCTAAAATTTGTATGGAACCACAAAATATCTCAGTTAGTCAAAACAATCTTCAGAATGTTGAACAAAGTTGGAAGTATCACACATCCTAATTGCAAACTATATTGCAAAGCTATAGTAATCAAAACAATATGTTATTGGCATGTAAATAGACACAATAGATCAATAGTACAGAATAGGTAGCTGAGAAACTCATGCATATATGGACAATTAATTTATAGCAAAGTAAGAAGGGATATATAATGTGGAAAGTATCGGTTCGGTTCAGTTCAGTCGCTCAGTCGTGTCTGACTTTTTGCGACCCCATGAACTGCAGCACGCCAGGCCTTCCTGTCCATCACCAATTCCCGGAGTTCACTCAGACTCACGTCCATCGAGTCAGTGATGCCATCCAGCCATCTCATCCTCTGTCGTCCCCTTCTCCTCTTGCCCCCAATCCCTCCCAGCATCAGAGTCTTTTCCAATGAGTCAATTCTTCCCATGAGGTGGCCAAAGTGTTGGAGTTTCAGCTTTAGCATCGTTCCTTCCAAAGAAATCCCAGGGCTGATCTCCTTCAGAATGGACTGGTTGGATCTCCTTGCAGTCCAAGGGACTCTCAAGAGTCTTCTCCAACACCACAGTTCAAAAGCATCAATTCTTCAGTGCTCCGCCTTCTTCACAGTCCAACTCTCACATCCATACATGACCACTGGAAAACCATAACCTTGACTAGACAGACATTTGTTGGCAAAGTAATGTCTCTGCTTTTGAATATGCTATCTAGGTTGGTCATAACTTTCCTTCCAAGGAGTAAGAGTCTTTTAATTTCATGGCTGCAATCACCATCTGCAGTGATTTTGGAGCCCCAAAAATAAAGTCTGACACTGTTTCCACTGTTTCCCCATCTATCTGCCATGAAGTGATGGGACCAGATGCCATGATCTTAATTTTCTGAATGTTGAGCTTTAAGCCAACTTTTCCACTCTCTTCTTTCACTTTCATCAAGAGGCTTTTTAGTTCCTCTTCCCTTCTGTGTATACTTGCCACCTCTTCTTAATATCTTCTGCTTCTGTTAGGTCCATACCATTTCTGTCCTTTATCGAGCCCATCTTTGCATGAAATATTCCCTTGGTATCTCTCATTTTCTTGAAGAGATCTCTAGTCTTTCCCATTCTGTTGTTTTCCTCTACTTCTTTGCATTGATTGCTGAGGAAGGCTTTCTTATCTCTCCTTTCTATTCTTTGGAACTCTGCATTCAGATGCGTATATCTTTCCTTTTCTCCTTTGCTTTTTGTTTCTCTTCTTTTCAGAGCTATTTATTATAAGGCTTCCCCAGTAGCCATTTTGCTTTTTTGCATTTCTTTTCCATGGGGATGGTCTTGATCCCTGTCTCCTGTACAATGTCACGAACCTCATTCCATAGTTCATCAGGCACTCAGTCTATCAAATCTAGTCCCTTAAATCTATTTCTTACTTCCACTGTATAATCATAAAGGGATTTGATTTAGGTCATACCTGAATGGTCTAGTGGTTTTCCCTACTTCCTTCAATTTAAGTCTGAATTTGGCAATAAGGAGTTCATGATCTGAGCCACAGTCAACTCCCGGTCTTGTTTTTGCTGACTGTATAGATCTTCTCCATCTTTGGCTGCAAAGAATATAATCAATCTGATTTCTGTGTTGACCATCTGGTGATGTTCATGTGTATTCTCTTGTGTTGTTGGAAGAGGGTGTTTGCTATGACCAGTGCATTCTCTTGGCAAAACTCTATTAGCCTTTGCCCTGCTTCATTCTGTATTCGAAGGCCAAATTTTCCTGTTACTCCAGGTGTTTCTTGACTTCCTACTTTTGCATTCCAGTCCCCTATAATGAAAAGGACATCTTTTTGGGGTGTTAGTTGTAAAAGGTTTTGTAGGTCTTCATAGAACTGTTCAACTTCAGCTTCTTCAGCCTTACTGGTTGGGCCATAGACTTTGATTACTGTGCGATTGAATGGTTTGCCTTGGAAATGAACAGAGATCATTCTGTTGTTTTTGAGATTGCATCCAAGTACTGCATTTCAGACTTTTTTGTTGACCATGACAGTACTCCATTTCTTCCAAGGGATTCCTGCCCACAGTAGTAGATACAATGGTCATCTGAGTTAAATTTACCCATGCAAGTCCATTTTAGTTCACTCATTCCTAGAATGTCAACGTTCACTCTTGCCATCTGCTGTTTGACCACTTCCAATTTGCCTTGATTCATGGACCTAACATTCCAGGTTCCTATGCAATATTGCTTTTTACAGCATCGGACCTTGCTTCTATCACCAGTCACATCCACAACTGGGTATTGTTTTTGCTTTGGCTCCATCCCTTCATTCTTTCGGGAGTTATTTCTCCACTGATCTCCAGTAGCATATTGGGCACCTACTAACCTGGGGAGTTCCTCTTTCAGTATCCTCTCATTTTGCCTTTTCATATTGTTCATGGGGTTGTCAAGGCAAGAATACTGAAGTGGTTTGCTCTTCCCTTCTTTAGTGGACCACATTCTGTCAGACCTCTCCACCATGACCCGCCTGTCTTGGGTGGCCCCACATGGCTTGGCTTAGTTTCATTGAGTTAGACAAGGCTGTGGTCCGTGTGATTAGACTGACTAGTTTTCTGTGATTATGGTTTCAGTGTGTCTGCCCTCTGATGCCCTCTAGCAACACCTACCGTCTTACTTGGGTTTCTCTTACCTTGGCCGTGGGGTATCTCTTCACGGCTGCTCCAGCAAAGTGCAGCCACTGCTCCTTACCTTGGACGAGGGTTATCTCCTCACTGCCACCCCTCCTGACCTTGAACGTAGAGTAGCTCCTCTTGGCCCTCCTGCGCCTGCGCAGCCACTGCTCCTTGGACGTGGGGTTGCTCCTCTCGGCTGCCGCCCCTAGCCTTGGGCGGGGGGTAGCTCCTCCCAGCCACGCTTCTGCATGGTCCGTGGCAGCCAGCGAGGGGAGCCAAATGGGGTGAGAGCAATCAAGCTGGTAGTCAAATCCCTAAGTGAAAATGGATACTGAAGATTAGATTCTTAGAAGTAGAAAATTGATAACAAATATCAAAAAGCAAAGATTAAAAACCTAGAATATAGGTTAGACTCTCAAAAATACAATATAAAAAAACAAAACATAATCAATCACAATAATTTTTTTTAAAATATGGAATTTGTTTTTTAAAAATAGTTTTTTTTTGAAAGATAATAGGCTATAAAAATGAAAGTTAAAGGAGTAATAAAGAACTAATTTTTTAAATTAAAAAATGATAGTAGTAAAAATATATCTTGGAGTTTCTCTGGAGCTGTTGTGGGCAGTGTGGGGTCATTTCAGTGTCATATAGTCCCTTGTTCTGCTTTATACATGCCCCTCATAAGTCTCCAGTATTAAATGCAGGGTTTTAATCTGTTGCACCTGTTACTTCCAGAGCAGTTCCCCCTTCTTTGTTTATTTTGGCATCCTCTGTTTGCAAGTCTCTTCTGTGTCTAATTTCTGCCCTGACACAAGGGGGCGAAGGTGGCCACTCATTTAGGCTCACTTGTTCAGCTGTGTTGTGGGGATGGAGGGACACTACAAATACCACTGACACGTGTTGGGAGTGCTTGCAGTGGATGGACCACACTGGATTTACCAGAGCCCAAGGCAGTGTGTGCTTCCTTGAACTACCTGCTCAGTCTCCAGGGTGCTTTGCAAGGGCACTGTCCCAAGTGAGCCCTGCATTTCATGCACTTCCCAGTTTTAAGCTCTCAGGTTCTTGGGTGCTCTGCAAGGGCATAGACCCGGATGGGCTGTGTGTTTTGTGCCCTTCCCAGGTCCGAGTAGCTCAGGTGACTGGGTGCTTGGGGAGCACACTGTCCCAGGTGGGCCATGCATCTTAGCATCTTATTCACCTGCCCAGTCTCTGCTGCTCAATTTCCCAGGTGTGCCGGGAGAGCACAGTCCCAGGTGTGCCATGTGTCCCCTCTGGGGAACTGATCTCAGGCTGTCAGACATGGCTGAGCACACACACACTCACACACATTTGTTCTCTCTATGCCCACTTTCTGGAGGGCTTTTTATCATATATGGGTTTGTCAAAAGGTTTTTCTGCATTTATTGATATGATAATATTGCTTTTATTCCTTAGTTTGTTAATGTGGTATATAACATTGATTCATATTTATATATAGAAATTTTCTTTTTTTTTCTTTTTAAAAAAATTTTTTTTATTTTTCTAATTTTATTTTATTTTTAAACTTTACATAATTGTATTAGTTTTGCCAAATATCAAAATGAATCCGCCACAGGTATACATGTGTTCCCCATCCTGAACCCTCCTCCCTCCTCCCTCCCCATACCATCCCTCTGGGCCGTCCCAGTGCACCAGCCCCAAGCATCCAGCATCGTGCATCTATTGGAATGTAATTGCTCTACAATGTTGTGTTAGTTTCTGCTGTACAGCAAAATGAATCATGCATATACATATGCCCATTGTTTTTTACATACATTGTTCTTACCACTGAAGTCACCAGAGATCATTGAGTAGATTCCCTGTGCTACAGTGCACTCTCATTAATTATCTGTAGAGCATATAGTAGCATATAGTTGTTGTTCAGTAGCTAAGTCATATCCAACTCTTTGTGACCCCATGATCTGCAGCATGCCAGGCTTCCCTGTCCTTCGCTATCTCCCTGATTTTGCTCAAACTCATGTCCACTGAGTTGGTGATGCCATCCAACCCTCTCATCTGCCATCACCCCCTTTTCTTCTTGCCCTTAATCTTTCCCAGCATGAGGGTATTTTCCAATGAGTCAGTTCTTCACATCAGGTGGCCAAAGTATTGGAGCTTCATCTTCAGCACCAGTCCTTTCAATGAATATTCAGAGTTCGTTTCCTTTAGGATTGACTGATTTGATCTTCTTGCAGTCCAAGGGACTCTCAAGAGTCTTCTCCAGCACCAAAGTTTGAAAGTATTAATTGTTTGGTGCTCAGCTTTCTTTATGGCCCAACTCTCACATTCATACATGACTATTGGAAAAAAAAACATAGCTTTGACTATATGTACCTTTGTCAGCAAATTGATGTCTCTGCTTTTTAATACTGTGTCTAGGTTTGTGATAGCTTTTCTTCCAAGGAGCAAGTGTCTTTTAATTTTGTGGCTGCACTCACCACCTACAGTGATTTTGGAGCCAAAGAAAATGAAATCTGACACTGTTTCCACTTTCCCCCCATCTATTTGTCATGAAATGATGGGACCAGATGCCATGATCTGTTTTTTGAATGTTGAGCTTTAATTTAAGTCAGCTTTTCCACTCTTCTCTTTCATCCTCATCAAGAGGCTCTTTGGTTCCTCTTCACTTTCTGCCATTAAAGTGGTATCATCTAGGAGATCCAAGATGATGGAAGAGTAGGTGGATGTGAGTACATCTCTCTCCATGAGTATATCAGGAATACACCTCCAGACACAAGATATCTTGCACAACACCTGCTGAGAGCAGGCAGGAATACCTGACCACCAGAAAAGAATATATAGAACAATGTAGGTAGGACAAAGGAAGGATGATGAAAAAAAAGAGAGTGAGTAGGACTAGATGTGTACCTGGGAGTGGGGGAACTGAAGCAGGGGTCAGATCCCCACACCAGGGCAACTGTTTGGGACAGAGGTGAAGAATTTGAAGGTGCTTCGGAGTGAAGCAGCTGATCTGTGACAGTCTGAATGGAATGAGAATCACACAGACAGTCCTTGCCGCAGCCATACATATCCTGGAAAGGGGTGCAAGTCCCTTATAAAGTACAGCGACTTGTAACTGGAGCATAGAGATTGGAGAGCAATTCCAGGGCAAGGTCTGCTATTGCAGGAGACAGCCCAAGGGGACCTGAGAGAGAAGATGGAATGTAGTGGGAAATGCTTGTGAAGGAAACAAAAAAGAACTCAAACTGGGGAGTCCTGTAAGTGCATGAATGGGCCAAGCAACAGAGAAGGACCAGCCAAACAGGCCCTCTGATCACCAGCTTCCAGAGGCTAAGAAAAGACTGTAATAGGATAATAGGACCATAGCTCTTGCAGCTGAGGCAGTTGCTGTCCCTGTACACTTGGCGCTGACAGACTTCCCACAATATAAGCAGCAACCTCCATGCTCAGTCCTCATTGGGCAGAGCCACAAGAAGCTAGACAAAAACCCCTAATACCTCCATTCTTATGGCGACAGTTGGCACTGTCACCCCTGCTTACCCGTCATTGCCAAGGTACCCATGATCCAAGTGCCCGTGCCACTCCTACATGTGATCCCCACTGGAACAGAGCAGCTAGAGACCAGAAAAAGTCCTAAGAGCACCATTTTCCCTGTTGTCTGAGCTGCTGGCCTCCTTGAGTACCTGGTATAGCCAGGGCCCCTGCAATCCAAGCAGCTACACCACCTCCACACCCAGTCCTCCCTGGGGCAGACCCAGTCCTCCAGGGCAGCCTGAGGAGTAAACACCTGTGGATAACTCACACACAGAGGTGGAGACAGAACCACAATTGAAACCTAGGGGCAGTATGGCTAAGGAAGAGAACTCAAAACCTTCCCACCAATGGTACAAGCTACAGATTAAATCAACGCAATCAACTAGGCAGACTTGGTGTCTGTGGAATATATAAATAGACAATGAGAGATCTTGCAAAAGAAAACCCACTAGCATGGGCAGATGCAGAGATTAGAGGCAAGAATATGCAGGAGTAGGACCGGATTAGAGTCTGAACTACCTCCAAATCAAGTTCACAGACCAGCCCAGTATTAGTGGGCATCCTAGTGAGGCAAGGTGGACTGTGACTCACAGTGAGGGAAAAGACACTGACAGCTGAGATCCAGATAAACATTAGTTATTCTTAACGTGCTCCATAGTTACTTCTGGATTTTTTTCTCTTTTCTTCTCCCCATCCCTCCAGCTGTTGCTGTAGTTGTTGATTTTATTAGTACTGTTAAATCTATGCTTTAGAGAATTTTTTCTTTTTTTGATTAATCACGTTTTTATTTCCTTTAAATACGCCTGCCTCTACATTGGCCTTTTGTGGTTTTGAGGGTTTCACCCCTTTTTTTTCTTTTTTAATTAAAACATTTTTTAAATTTATTACTATTATTTTTCTGCATACATTCTTTTCTAAATGTATTTATTTATTTTAATTGGAGGCTAATTACTTTACAATACTGTAGTGGTTTTTTTCATATACTGACATGAATCAGCCATGGGTGTACATGTGTCCCCCATCCTGAACCCCCCTCCCACCTCCCTCCCCATCCCATCCCTCAGGGTCATCCCAGAGCACCGGCCCTGAGTGCCCCGTCTCACGAATGGATAAGAAAGCTGTGGTATGCATACCCAGTAGAATGGTACTCAGCTATTAAAAAGAATGCATTTGAATTAGTTCTAATGAGGTGGATAAAACTGGAGCCTATTATACAGAGTAAAGTAAGTCAGAAAGAAAAACACCAGCACAGTATTCAGTTCAGTTCAGTTCAGTTGCTCAGTCGTGTCCAACTCTTTGTGACCCCATGAATTGCAGCATGCCAGGGCTCCCTGTCCATTACCAACTCCTGGAGTTCACTCAGACTCACGTCCATTGAGCCAGGGATGCCATCCAGCCATCTCATCCTCTGTCATCCCCTTCTCCTCCTGTCCCCAATCCCTCCCAGCATCAGAGTCTTTTCCAATGAGTCAACTCTTCGCATCAGGTAGCCAAAGTATTGGAGTTTCAGCTTCAGCATCAGTCCTTCCAAAGAAATCCCAGGGCTGATCTCCTTTAGGATGGACTAGTTGGATCTCCTTGCAGTCCAAGGGACTCTCAAGAGTCTTCTCCAACACCACAGTTCAAAAGCATCAATTCTTCGATGCTCAGCTTTCTTCACAGTCCAACTCTCACATCCATACATGACCACTGGAAAAACCATAGCCTTGACTAGACAGACATTTGTTGGCAAAGCAACGTCTCTGCTTTTGAATATGCCATCTAGGTTGGTCATAACTTTCCTTCCAAGGAGTAAGCGTCTTTTAATTTCATGGCTGCAATCACCATCTGCAGTGATTTTGGAGCCCCAAAAATAAAGTCTGACACTGTTTCCACTGTTTCCCCATCTATCTGCCATGAAGTGATGGGACCAGATGCCATGATCTTAGTTTTCTGAATGTTGGGCTTTAAGCCAAATTTTCCACTCTCCTCCTTCACTTTAATCAAGAGGCTTTTTAGTTCCTCTTCAACACAGTATATTAATGCATATATGTGGAATTTAGAAAGATGGTAACAATGACCCTATATGCAAGACAGCAAAAGAGACACAGATGTAAAGAACAGACTTTTGGACTCTGTGGGAGAAGGCAAGGGTGGGATGATTTGAGAGAATAGCATTGAAACATGTATCAGTTCAGTTCAGTTCAGTCACTCAGTCATGTCTGACTCTTGGCGACCCCATGAATCACAGCACGCCAGGCCTCCCTGTCCATCACTGTCTCCCGGAGTTCGCTCAGACTCATGTCCATCGAGTCAGTGATGCCATCCAGCCATCTCATTCTCTGTCGTCCCTTTCTCCTCTTGCCCCCGATCCCTCCCAGCATCAGAGTCTTTTCCAATGAGTCAACTTCTCCAACACCACAGTTCAAAAGCATCAATTCTTTGGTACTCAGTTCTCTTCTGCTGCTGCTGCTGCTGCTGCTGCTAAGTTGCCTCAGTCATGTCCAACTCTGTGTGACCCCATAGATGGCAGCCCACCAGGCTCTGCCATCCCTGGGATTCTCCAGGCAAGAACACTGGAGCGGGTTGCCATTTCCTTCTCCAATGCATGAAAGTGAAAAGTGAAAAGTGAAAGTGAAGGCGCTCAGTCGTGTCCAACTCCATGCAACCCCATAGACGGCAGCCCACCAGGTTCCCCTGTCCATGGGATTTTCCAGGCAAGAGTACTGGAGTGGGGTGCCATTGCCTTCTCTGCAGTTTTCTTCTAGGAGTATACAAATGCAGGATATTGGAAATGCAACTGAAATTAAAAGACCATCAACATAAAACAATCTTGTTTGTATATATAGACTGCTATTTCGAAACCTCATGGTAACTAAACTGAAAATCCACAATAGATACATTCACAAAACAGAAAAAAGAATCCAAAACACATAGTAAACTTAGTTATTAAATCACAAGAGAACAAAAGAGGAAGGGAAGAAAAAAGACTTACAAAAACAAATAGAAAAATATTAACAAAATGGCAAAAGAACATATATATATATATATATTTGTACCTTAAATGTAAATGGATTAAATGCCCCAACAAAAAGACATACACCTGGCAAAATGGATAAAAAATCAAGATCATTACATATATTGTGTACAGGATACCCACCTCAGACTTAAGGATACATACAGACTGAAAATGAGGGGATGGGAATAGGTATTCTATGCAAATGGAAATCAACAGAAGGCTGGAGCAACAATATACATATTGAAAAAAATAGATTTCAAAATAAAGATTGTTACAAGAGACAAGGAAGACACTTCATTACCATCAAGTGATAAATCCAAGAAGAATATATGATAATTGTAAATATATATGCACCCAACACAGGAGCACCTCAACATATAAGGCAAATACTAATGTCCATAGAGGGGGAAATTGACAGTAGTCAAATAGTAGTGGTAACTTAAACACCCCACTGTCAACAGTGTACAGATCTTCCAGACAGAAAATCAATAAGGAAACACAAGCAGTAAATGAAACATGTATCAGATAAACTTGAATGGTACTTATAGACCATTCCATCCAAAATCAGCAGAATACACATTCTCCTAATGTGCACATGGAATATTTTTCAGAAGTGACCACATGCTGAGCCAAAAAATGAGCCTCAGTAAATTTAAGAAAATTCAAATCGTATCAAGCATCCTTTCTGACCACCATGCTATGAGATTGCATATCAACTATAAGGAAAAAAAAAAAAAAAAACTCTAAAAATCACAAACATGTGGATGTTAAACTATGTTACTAAAGGACCAAGAAGATATCAAAGGGTAAATTTAAAATATCTATAGACAAATAAGAAGAAAAGAAGAGAAGCGAAAAGAAGAAAAGAAGAGAAGCAAAAAGCAAAGGAGAAAAGGGAAGATATAAGCATCTGAATGCAGAGTTCCAAAGAATGGCAAGAAGAGATAAGAAAGCCTTCCTCAGTGATCAATGCAAAGAAATAGAGGAAAACAACAGAATGGGAAAGACTAGAGGTCTCTTCAAGAAAATTAGAGATACCAAGGGAACAATTTCATGCAAAGATGGGCTCAATAAAGAACAGAAATGGTATGGACTTAACAGAAGCAGAAGATATCAAGAAGAGCCTGCAAGAATACACAGAAGAACTGTACAAAAAAGATCTTCATGACCCAGATAATCATGACGGTGTGATCACTCACCTAGAGCCAGACATCCTGGAATGTGAAGTCAAGTAGGCCTTAGAAAGCATCACTATGAACAAAGTTAGTGGAGGTGATGGAATTCCAGTGGAGCTATTTCAAATCCTGAAAGATGATGCTGTGAAAGTGCTGCACTCAATATGCCAGAAAATTTGGAAGACTCAGCAGTGGCCACAGGACTGGAAAAGGTCAGTTTTTATTCCAATCCCAAACAAAGGCAATGCCAAAGAATGCTCAAACTACCACACAACTGCACTCATCTCACATGCTAGTAAAGTAATGCTCAAATTTCTCCAAGCCAGGCTTCAGCAATATGTGAACCGTGAACTTCCTGATGTTCAAGTTGGTTTTAGAAAAGGCAAAGGAACCAGAGATCAAATTGCCAACATCCACTGGATCATGGAAAAAGCAAGAGAGTTCCAGAAAAACATCTATTTCTGCTTTATTGACTATGCCAAAGCCTTTGTCTGTGTGGATCACAATAAACTGTGGAAAATTCTGAAAGAGATGGGAATACCAGACCACCTGACCTGCCTCTTGAGAAATTTGTATGCAGGTCAGGAAGCAACAGTTAGAACTGGACATGGAACAACAGACTGGTTCCAAATAGGAAAAGGAGTTCGTCAAGGCTGTATATTGTCACCCTGGTTACTTAACTTATATGCAGAGTACATCATGAGAAACGCTGGAATGGAAGAAACACAAGCTGGAATCAAGATTGCCGGAAGAAATATCAATAACCTCAGATATGCAGATGACACCAGCCTTATGGCAGAAAGTGAAGAGAAATTAAAAAGCCTCTTGATGAAAGTGAAAGTGGAGAGTGAAAAAGTTGGCTTAAAGCTCAACATTCAGAAAACGAAGATCATGGCATCTGGTCCCATCACTTCATAGGAAATAGATGGGGAAACAGTGGAAACAGTGTCAGACTTTATTTTTTTGGGCTCCAAAATCACTACAGATGGTGACTGCAGCCATGAAATTAAAAGACGCTTACTCCTTGGAAGGAAAGTTATGACCAACCTAGATAGCATATTGAAAAGCAGAGACATCACCTTGCCAACAAAGGTCCATCTAGTCAAGGCTATGGTTTTTCCAGTGGTCATGTATGGATGTGAGAGTTGGACTGTGAAGAAAGCTGAGCACCGAAGAATTGATGCTTTTGAACTGTGGTGTTGGAGAAGCCTCTTGAGAGTCCCTTGGACTGCAAGGAGATCCAACCAGTCCATTCTGAAGGAGATCAGCCCTGGGATTTCTTTGGAAGGAATGATGCTAAAGCTGAAACTCCAGTACTTTGGCCACCTCATGCAAAGTGTTGACTCATTGGAAAAGACTCTGATGCTGGGAGGCATTGGGGGCAGGAGGAGAAGGGGACACCAGAGGATGAGATGGCTGGATGGCATCACTGACTTGATGGACGTGAGTCTGAATGAACTATGGGAGTTGGTGATGGACAGGGAGGCCTGGAGTGCTGGGATTTATGGGGTTGCAAAGAGTCGGACACGACTGAGTGACTGAACTGATGAAGTGATAGACAAATAAAAATGAAAACTATAAATCCAGGGGGACGGTCCTAAGATGGCAGAGGAATAGGATGGGGAGACCACTTTCTCCCTCACAAATTCATTGAAAGAACATTTGAACGCTGAACAAATTCCACAAAACAACTTCTGAATGCTGGCAGAGGACATCAGGCATCCAGAAAGGCAGCCCATTGTCTTCAAAAGGAGGTAGGACAAAATATAAAAGATAAAAAGAGAGACAAAAGAGGTAGGGACAGAGATCTGTCCCAGGAAGGGAGTCTTAAAAAAGAAGTTTCCAAATACCAGGAAACACTCTCACCGGTGGGTCTGTGGCGAGTCTTGGAATCTCAGAGGGCAACATAACCGGGAGGAAAAATAAATAAATAAATAAATAATTAAAACCCACAGATTACGTGCCTAATGGCAACTCCCAGTGGAGAAGCAGTGCAGATGCTCGCACCCACCACTAGCAAGCAGTGGTTGGACAGGAAGGCGCGGGCTACCCTGAGGGCAATCTGAGGAAACTAACGTGAGATAGCAACCCAGACTGTGGGATTGCCAGAGAGAGAGAGAAAAATGAAAGAGAGAGAGAGAACTATCCCGCGAAAAGCCCTAACCTAAGACACTGCCAGGCCTGCTCACAGAACAAAGGACTGAGCAGAACTAGCTGGCCATGGACTGGCCCATCCCCTGCCAGAGAGAGGCAGGCGGGGGTAGCCAGAGCCAGAAGGGGGCAATCGTGGCCCCAGAGAGGCCTCCTCTACCGAACTGCAAGCAGGCTTCCTTACTAACCAAGACTTCTTAGGATTCTGGACAGTTGACATCTGCAGGGAGGGTCGCAGCCAGAGATCAGCTCCCTAGAAGAGACACACCTGAGAAGGCACGCCCATTGTACACCCAGAAAACCGAGCAGCTGGGATGCGGGAGGTGATAAGACACACCTCCTACCTGGGGGGTGACTGTGCTCGCCAAGCACCTGGTCACCTGAGCTTCTTGGACCTGGGAAGGGCACAAAACGCAGGCCCAACTGAGTCTGCACCTTTGGGGAGTACCTGAGAACCTGAACCTGAGCAACTTAGACCTGGGAAGGGCATGCAAACTAGGGCCCGCCTCAGACAGTTCCTGGCAGAGCAACCTAGAGCCTGAGAAGTGTAGACCGTGAAAGCACATATGCCATGAGCAGGGGCAAACCCAGTGCGTTTGAAACACTGTGAGCACTCCCCACATACGCCAATGATATTTGTTTGCAGTGTTCCTCCCTCCCCACAGCACGACTGAACAAGTGAGCCTAAAAGAGTGACCACCATCGCCCCCTTGTGTCAAGGCGCAAATTAGACACTGAAGAGACCAGCAAACAGAAGCTGAAGTAAACAGAGGGAACCACTTTGGAAGTGACAGGTCCAACAGATTAAAACCCTGTAGTTAGCACCGACTACATAGGAAGGGTCCTATAGATCTTGAGAAGTATAAGCCGGATCAAGGAACTATCTGAAAATGAACTGACCTCACACTGTCTGCAACAGCTCCAGAGAAAGTCCTAGAAATATTTTTACTATTATCATTTATAAATTTAAAAAATTTTAAATTTTAAGTCCTCTATTGCTCCTTTAACTTTCACTTTCATAACCTACTATTACCTTGCAAAAAAAGACCCTATTTTAAAAGCAAACTTCATATATATATTTTATAATTTTGTGACTTAGTTTTTTTTTTTTTTTAATATTGTTTTTTGAGAATTTAACCTCTACTCTAGATTTTTAATCCTTGCTTTTTGGTATTTGTTATCAATTTTGTAACTTCAAGAACCCAATCTTCAGTACCTATTTTTACTTGGAAGTGAGATTATTAGCTTGATTGCTCTTTTCCCCTTTTGACCCTCTTTTTTCTCCACCAGGTCGCCTCTATCTCCTCCCTCCTCCTTCTCTCTCTACCCAACTCTGTGAATCTCTTTGTGTGTTCTGGGCTGTGGAGAACACTCACGGAACTGATCACTGGCTGGATCTGTCTCTTTCCTTTTGATTCCCCCTTTTATCCTCCTAGCCACCTCTGTCTCCTTCCTCCCTCTTCTCTTCTCTGTGTAACTCCATGAACATTTCTGAAGGGTCCAGACTGTGGAGAGCACATAGGGAAGTGATTAATGGCTAGCTTGCTCTCTCCTCTTTTGATTTCCCCTCTTCTCCTCCTGATCACCTCTATCTCCCTGCTCCCTCTTCTCTTCTCCATGTAACTCTGTGAACCTCTCCAGGAGTCCCTCACTCTGGAGAAACTTTTCATCATTAACCTAGATGTTTTATCATCGGTGCTGTATAGATGGAGAAGCCTTGAGGCTACTGTAAGAATAAGACTGAAAACCAGAGGCAGGAGGCTTAAGTCCAAATCCTGAGAACATCAGAGAACTCCTGACTCCAGGGAACATAAATCAATAGGAGCTCATCAAACGCCTCCATACCTACACTGAAACCAAACACCACTCAAGGGCCAACAAGTTCCAGAGCAAGACATACCACACAAATTCTCCAGCAACACAGGAACATAGCCCTAAGCTTCAATATACAGGCTGCTCAAAGTCACACCAAACCCAGTGACATCTTTAAACTCACTACTGGACACTTCATTGCACTCCAGAGAGAAGAAATCCAGCTCCACCCACCAGAACATCGACACAAGCTTCCCTAACCAGGAAACCTTGACAAGCCACCTGTCCAACCCCACCCACAGTGAGGAACCTCCACAATAAAGAGGAACTGCAAACTGCCAGAATACAGAAAGGCCACACCAAACACAGCAATATAAATAAGATGAAAAGGCAGAGAAATACTCAGCAGGTAAAGGAACAGGATAAATGCCCACCAAACCAAATAAAAGAGGAAGAGACAGGGAATCTACCTGATAAAGAATTCAGAATAATGATAGTGAAAATGATATAAAATCTTGAAAACAAAATGGAGTTACAGATAAATAGCCTAGAGACAAGGATTGAGAAGATGCAAGAAATGTTTAACAAGGACCTCAGAGAAATAAAAAAGAGTCAATATATAATGAATAATGCAATAAATGAGATCAAAAACGCTCTGGAGGGAACCAACAGTAGAATAACAGAGGCAGGAGATAGGATAAGTGAGGTAGAAGATATAATGGTAGAAATAAATGAAACAGAGAGAGAAAAAGCAAAAAGAATTAAAAGAAATGAGGACAACCTCAGAGACCTCTGAACAATGTTAAACACCCCAACATTCAAATCATAGGAGTCCCAGAAGAAGAAGACAAAAAGAAAGGCCATGAGAAAATATTTGAGGAGATAATAGTTGAAAACTTCCCTAAAATGGGGAAGGAAATAGTCACTGAAGTCCAAGAAACCCAGAGAGTTCCAAAAAGGATACACCCAAGGTAAAACACCCCAAGACACATATTAATCAAATTAACAAAGATCAAACACAAAGAACAACTATTAAAAGCAGCAAGGGAAAAACAACAAATAACACACAAGGGGATTCCCCTAAGGATAACAGCTTATCTTTCAATAGAAACTCTTCAGGCCAGAAGGGAATGGCAGGACATACTTAAATTGATGAAAGAGAAAAACCTACCTCCCAGATTACTGTACCCAGCAAGGATCTCATTCAAATATGAAGGAGAAATCAGAAGCTTTACAGACAAGCAAAAGCTGAGAGAATTCAGCACCATCAAACCAGCTCTACAACAAATGTGAAAGGATCTTTTCTAGACAGGAAACACAGAAAGGGTGTATAAACTCGAACTCAAAATAACAAAGTAAATGGCAACGGGATCATACTTATCAATAATTACCTTAAATGTAAATGGGTTAAATGCCCCAACCAAAAGACAAAGACTGGCTGAATGGATACAAAAACAAGACCCCTATATATGTTGTCTACAGGAGACTCACCTCAAAACAAGGGACACATACAGACTTAATGTGAAGGGCTGGAAAAAGATATTCCATGCAAATAGAGGCCAAAAGAAAGCATGAGTAGCAATATTCATATGAGATAAAATAGACTTTAAAATAAAGGCTGTGAAAAGAGATAAAGAAGGACACTACATAATGATCAAAGGATCAATCCAAGAAGAATATATAATAATTATAAATATATATACATCCAACATAGGAGCACCACAATATGTAAGGCAAATGCTAACAAGTATGAAAGGAGAAATTAACAATAACACAGTAATAGTGGGAAACTTTAATACCCCACTCTCACCTATGGATAGATCAACTAAACAGAAAATTACCAAGGAAACAAAAACTTTAAATGATACAATAGACCAGTTAGACCTAATTGATATCTATAGGACATTTCACCCCAAAACAATGAATTTCACCTTTCTCAAGTGCACATGGAACCTTCTCCAAGATAGATCACATCCTGGGCCATAAATCTAGCCTTGGTAAATTAAAAAAAAAAAAAAACTGAAATCATTCCAAGCATCTTCTCTGACCACAATGCAGTAAGATTAGATGTCAATTACAGGAGAAAAACTATTAAAAATTCCAACATATGGAGGCTGAACAATACGCTGCTGAATAAGCAACAAATCCCAGAAGAAATCAAAAAAGAAATAAAAATATGCATAGAAATTAATGAAAATGAAAACACAACAACCCAAAACCTATGTGATACTGTAAAAGCAGTGCTAAGGGGAAGGTTCATAGCAATACAGGCTTACCTCAAGAAACAAGAAAAAAGTCAACTAAGTAACCTAATTCTACACCTAAAGCAACTAGAAAAGGAAGAAATAAAGAACCCCAGGGTTAGTAGAAGGAAAGAGATCACAAAAATTAGGGCAGAAATAAATGCAAAAGAAACAAAAGAGACCATAGCAAAAATCAACAAAGCTAACAGCTAGTTCTTTGAGAAGATAAATAAAATTGACAAACCATTAGTCAGACTCATCAGGAGACAAAGAGAAAAGAATCAAATCAACAAAATTAGAAATGAAAATAGAGAAATCACAACAGACAACACAGAAATAAAAAGGATCATAAGAGACTACTATCAGCAAATAAATTAAAAGACGCTTATTCCTTGGAAGGAAAGTTATGACCAACCTAGATAGCATATTAAAAAGCAGAGACATTGCCAACAAAGGTCTGTCTAGTCAAGGCTATGGTTTTTCCTGTGGTCATGTATGGATGTGAGAGTTGGACTGTGAAGAAAGCTGAGTGCCAAAGAATTGATGCTTTTGAACTGTGGTGTTGGAGAAGACTCTCGAGAGTCCCTTGGACTGCAAGGAGATCCAACCAGTCCATTCTAAAGGAGATCAATCCTGGGTGTTCTTTGGAAGGAATGATGCTAAAGCTGAAACTCCAGTACTTTGGCCACCTCATGCAAAGAGTTGACTCACTGGAAAAGACTCTGATGCTGGGAGGGATTGGGGGCAGGAGGAGAAGGGGACGCCAGAGGATGAGATGGCTGGATGGCATCCCTGGCTTAATGGACATGAGTCTGAGTGAACTCCAGGAGTTGGTGATGGACAGGGAGGCCTAGCATGCTGCAATTCATGGGGTTGCAAAGAGTCGGACATGACTGAGCAACTAATCTGATCTGATCTGATATGCCAATAAAATGGATAACGTGGAAGAAATGGACAAATTCTTATAAAAGTACAACTTTCCAAATATGAACCAGGAGGAAATGGAAAATCTTAACAGACCCATCACAAGCACGGAAATTAAAAGTGTTATGAGAAATCTTCCAGCCAACAAAGGCCCAGGAACGGATGGTTTCACAGGTGAATTATACCAAAAATTTGGAGAAGAGCTAACACCTATCCTACTCAAACTCTACCAGAAAATTGCAGAGGAAGGTAAACTTCCAGACTCATTCTATGAGGCCACCATCACCCTAATACCAAAACCAACAAGATGCCACGCAAAAAAGAAAACCACAGGCCAATATCACTGATGAACATAGATGAAAAAATCCTTAATAAAATTCTAACAACCAGAATCCAACAACATATTAAAATGATCATACCTCATGACCTGCTGCTACTGCTGCTAAGTCGCTTCAGTCGTGTCCGACTCTGTGCAACCCCATAGATGGAAGCCCATGAGGCTCCCCCATCCCTGGGATTCTTCAGGCAAGAACACTGGAGTGGGTTGCCATTTCCTTCTCCAGTGCATGAAAGTGAAAAGTGAAAATGAAGACGCTCAGTCGTGTCTGACTCTTCGCGACCCCATGGACTGCAGCCTACCAGGCTCTTCCATTCATGGGATTTTCCAGGCAAGAGTACTGGAGTGGGTTGCCATTGCCTTATAGAGTTACACTATTACAATCATTGATCATATATCGAGCTATACATTTGATCAACTGCTTCAAGTCTAGTCATCATTTCTGTTGAAGGCTCGGTCATATACTTGGTAATACAAGAAATAATAATCCTGTGAAACAAGCAAAATACAAATGGCATAGTTAATAACATTAGTGGAATTAAAAGTAAATATTTTAGCCATAAGCCTCCCACACCAGGTTTCTTTTTTTAAAGATTGTCAAGACTAGGGAATGGGTCACTTAGAGCAGAAATCATATTTTTCATGTGGTTCAAATGCGTTACATTAAAGGATTTATCAGGTACAAAAAAAAAACAGCATTCAGTTTGAATTATAGCACAGATATCTCCCTGAGATGCTATAAGGTGTCAAGAGTCTTGCAGTTGTGTAGCACTGCTTTTCTTATCATAGAGATCATGACTAAGTGGGCTTTATTCCAGGGATGAAAGGATTCTTCAATATCTGCAAATCAATCAGTGTAATACACCACATTAACAAATTGAAAGATAAAAATCATATGACTATCTCAATAGATGCAAAGAAAGCCTTTGACAAAATTCAACATCCATTTATGATAAAAACCCTCCAGAAAGCAAGAATAGAAGGAACATACCTCAACATAATAAAAGCTATATATGACAAACCCACAGCAAACATTATCCTCAATTGTGAAAAATTGAAAGCATTTCCCCTAAAGTCAGGAACAAGACAAGGGTGCCCACTTTCACCACTACTATTCAACATATGTTTGGAAATTTTGGCCACAACAATCAGAGCAGAAAAAGAAATAAAAGGAATCCAAATTGGAAAAGAAGAAGCAAAACTCTCACTGTTTGTAGATGACATAATCCTCCACATAGAAAACCCTAAAGACTCCATTGGAAAATTGCTAGAGGTAATCAATGAATACAGTAAAGTTGCAGGATATAAAATCAATACAGAGAAATCCCTAGCATTCCCATACACTAACAATGAGAAAACAGAAGAACGTAAGGAAACAATTCCACTCACCATTGCAACGAAAAGAATTAAATACTTGGGAATATATCTACATAATGTGGTCCACTGGAGAAGGGAATGGCAAACCACTTCAGTATTCTTGCCTTGAGAACCCCATGAACAGTATGAAAAGGCAAAATGATAGGATACTGAAAGAGGATTTCCTCAGGTCAGTAGGTGCCCAATATGCTACTGGAGATCAATGGGGAAATAACTCCCGAAAGAATGAAGGGATGGAGCCAAAGCAAAAACAATACCCAGTTGTGGATGTGACTGGTGATAGAAGCAAGGTCCGATGCTGTAAAAAGCAATATTGCATAGGAACCTGGAATGTTAGGTCCATGAATCAAGGCAAATTGGAAGTGGTCAAACAGCAGATGGCAAGAGTGAACGTTGACATTCTAGGAATGAGTGAACTAAAATGGACTTGCATGGGTAAATTTAACTCAGATGACCATTGTATATACTACTGTGGGCAGGAATCCCTTGGAAGAAATGGAGTACCGTCATGGTCAACAAAAAAGTCTGAAATGCAGTAGTTGGATGCAATCTCAAAAATGACAGAATGATCTCTGTTCATTTCCAAGGCAAACCGTTCAATCGCACAGTAATCGAAGTCTATGGCCCAACCAGTAAGGCTGAAGAAGCTGAAGTTGAACAGTTCTATGAGGACCTACAAGACCTTTTAGAACTAACACCCCCCCCCCCCCCTGCCAAAGATGTCCTTTTCATTATAGGGGACTGAAATGCAAAAGTAGGAAGTCAAGAAACACCTGGAGTAACAGGAAAATTTGGACTTGGAATACGGAATGAAGCAGGGCAAAGGCTAATAGAATTTTGCTAAGAGGACGCACTGGTCATAGAAAACACCCTCTTTCAACGACACAAGAGAAGACTCTACACATGGATATCACCAGATGGTCAACACCGAAATCAGATTGATTATATTCTTTGCAGCCAAAGATTGAGAAGCTCTGTATAGTCAGCAAAAACCAGGAGCTGACTTTGGCTCAGATCATGAACTCCTTATTGCCAAATTCAGACTTAAATTGAAGAAGGTAGGGAAAACCACTAAACCATTCAGGTATGACCTAAATCAAATCCCTTATGATTATACAGTGGAAGTGAGGAATAGATTTAAGGGACTATATCTGATAGAGCGCCTGATGAACTATAGAATGAGGTTCGTGACATTGTACAGGAGACAGGGATCAAGACCATCCCCATGGAAAAGAAATGCAAAAAAGCAAAATGGCTGTCTGGGGAGGCCTTACAAATCGCTGTGAAAAGAAGAGAAACAAAAGGCAAAGGAGAAAAGGAAAGATATACACATCTGAATGCAGAGTTCCAAAGAATAGCAAGAAGAGATAAGAAAGCCTTCCTCAGCAATCAGTGCAAAGAAATAGAGGAAAACAACAGAATGGGAGACTAGAGATCTCTTCAAGAAAATTAGAGATACCAAGGGAACACTTCATGCAAACGTGGGCTCAATAAAGGACAGAAATGGTATGGACCTAACAGAAGCAGAAGATATTAAGAAGAGGTGGCAAGAATACACAGAAGAACTGTACAAAAAAGATCTTCATGACCCAGATAATCACGATGGT
Source organism: Bos taurus (assembly GCF_002263795.3). NCBI lineage: Eukaryota > Metazoa > Chordata > Mammalia > Artiodactyla > Bovidae > Bos > Bos taurus. Next base: position 84,861,888 of record NC_037357.1, on the reverse strand, counting down.
GTGATCACTGACCTAGAGCCAGACATCCTGGAATGTGAAATCAAGTGGGCCTTAGAAAGCATCACTACAAACAAAGCTAGTGGAGGTGATGGAATTCCAGTGGAGCTATTCCAAATCCTGAAATATGATGCTGTGTAAGTGCTGCACTCAATATGCCAGCAAATTTGGAAAACTCAGCAGTGGCCACAGGACTGGAAAAGGTCAGTTTTCATTCCAATACCAAACAAAGGCAATGCCAAAGAATGCTCAAACTACCACACAAGTGCACTCATCTCACACACTAGTAAAGTAATGCTCAAATTTCTCAAAGCCAGGCTTCAGCAATATGTGAACCGTGAACTTCCAGATGTTCAAGCTGGTTTTAGAAAAGGCAGAGGAACCAGAGATCAAATTGCCAACATCCGCTGGATCATGGAAAAAGCAAGAGAGTTCCAGAAAAACATCTATTTCTGCTTTATTGGCTATGCCAAAGCCTTTGTCTGTGTGGATCACAATAAACTGTGGAAAATTCTGAAAGAGATGGGAATACCAGACCACCTGACCTGCCTCTTGAGAAACCTATATGCAGGTCAGGAAGCAACAGTTAGAACTGGACATGGAACAACACATTGGTTCCAAATAGGAAAAGGAGTACGTCAAGGCTTTATATTGTCACCCTGCTTATTTAGCTTCTATGAAGAGTATGTCATGAGAAATGCTGGGCTGGAAGAAGCACAAGCTGGAATCAAGATTGCCAGGAGAAATATCAATAACCTCAGATATGCAAATGACACCACCCTTATGGCAGAAAGTGAAGAGGAACTAAAAGCCTCTTGATGAAAGTGAAAGAGGAGAGTGAAAAAGTTGGCTTAAAGCTCAACATTCAGAAAATGAAGATCATGGCATCTGGTCCCATCACTTCATGGGAAATAGATGGGGAAACAGTGCAAACAGTGTCAGACTTTATCTTTTTGGGCTCCAAAATCACTGCAGATGGTGACTGCAGCCATGAAATTAAAAGACTCTTACTCTTTGGAAGAAAAGTTATGACCAACCTGGATAGCATATTGAAAAGCAGAGACATTACTTTGCCAACAAAGGTCTGTCTCGTCAAGGCTATGGTTTTTCCCATGGTCATGTATGAATGCGAGAGTTGGACTCTGAAGAAAGCTGAATGCCAAAGAATTGATGCTTTTGAACTGTGGTGTTGGAGAAGACTCTTGAGAGTCCCTTGGACTGCAAGGAGATCCAACCAGTCCATTCTGAAGGAGATCAGTCCTGGGTGTTCTTTGGAAGGAATGATGCTAAAGCTGAAACTCCAGTACTTTGGCCACCTCATGCGAAGAGTTGACTCATTGGAAAAGACTCTGATGTTGGGAGGGATTGGGGCAGGAGAAGGGGACGACAGAGGATGAGATGGCTGGATGGTATCACTGACTCGATGGAAGTGAGTCTGAGTGAACTCCGGGAGTTGGTGATGGACAGGGAGGCCTGGCGTGCTGCGATTCATGGAGTTGCAAAGAGCTGGACACGTCTGAGCGACTGAACTGAACTCAACTGATATCTACCTAAAGAAACAAAAGACCTATATATAGAAAACTATAAAACACTGATGAAAGAAATCAAAGATGACACAAATAGATGGAGAAATATACCATGTTCATGGATTGGAAAAGTCAATATAGTGACAATGAGTATAGTACCCAAAGCAATCTATAGAGTCAATGCAATCCCTATCAAGGTACCAATGGTATTTTTCCCAGAACTAGAACAAATAATTTCACAATTTGTATGGAACTGAAAAAGCCTGGAATAGCCAAAGCAATCTTGAGAAAGAAGAATTGAACTGGAGGAATCAACCTTCCTGACTTCAGGCTCTACTACAAAGCTACAGTCATCAAGACAGTATCGTACTCGCACAAAGATGGAAATATAGATCAATGGAACAAAATAGAAAGCCCAGAGATAAATCCACACACCTATGGACACCTCATCTTTGACAAAGGAGGCAGGAATATACAATGGAGAGAAGATAATCTCTTTAACATGTGGTGCTGGGAAAACTGGTCAACCACTTGTAAAAGAATGAAACTAGAACACTTTCTAACACCACACACAAAAATAAACTCAGAGTTGATTAAAGATGTAAACGTAAGACCAGAAACTATAAAACTCCTTGAGGAAATCATAGGCAAAACACTCTCTGACATAAATCACAGCAGGATCCTCTATGACCCACCTCCCTGAGTATTGGAAATAAAAGCAAAAATAAACAAATGGGACCTAATTAAACTTAAAAGCTTTTGCACAACAAAGGAAACTGTAAGCAAGATGAAAAGACAGCTTTTAGAATGGGAGAAAATAATAGCAAAAGAAGCAACTGACAAAGAATGAATCTCAAAATATACAAGGAACTCCTGCAGCTCAATTCCAGAAAAATAAACGACCCAATCAAAAAATGGGCCAAAGAACTAAACAGATATTTCTCCAAAGAAGACATACAGATGGCTAACAAACACATGAAAAGATGCTCAACATCACTCATTCTCAGAGAAATGCAAATCAAAACCACAATAAGGTACTACCTCATGTCGGTCAGAATGGCTGCTATCCAAAGTCTACAAGCAATAAATGCTGGAGAGGGTGTGGAGAAAAAGAAACCCTTTTACCCTGTTAGTGGGAATGCTAACTAGTACAGCCACTATGGAGAACAGTGTGGAGATTCCTTAAAAACCTGGAAATAAAACTGCCATATGACCCAGTAATCCCACTGCTGTGCATAGACACCGAGGAAACCAGAACTGAAAAAAACATGTGTACCCAAATGTTCATTGCAGCACTATTTATAATAGCCAGGACATGGAAGCAACCTAGATGTCCATCAGCAGACTAATGGATAAGAAAGCTGTGGTACATATACACATTGGAATATTACTCAGCCATTAAAAAGAATACATTTGAATCAGTTCTAATGAGGTGGATGAAACTGGAGCCTATTATACAGAGTGAAGTAAGCAAGAAAGTAAAACACCAATACAGTGTGCTGCTGCTGCTGCTGCTAAGTCGCTTCAGTCGTGTCCAACCCTGTGTGACCCCATAGATGGAAGGCCACCAGGCTCCCCTGTCCCTGGGATTCTCCAGGCAAGAACACTGGAATGGGTCCAATATAGTATACTAACGCATATATATGGAATTTAGAAAGATGGTAACGATAACCCTATATACGAGACAGCAAAAGAGACACAGATGTATAGAACAGTCTTTGGACTCTGTGGGAGAGGGCGAGGGTGGGATGACTTGAGAGAATAACATTGAAACATGTATATTATCATATGTGAAATAGATCACCAGTCCAGGTTCAATGCATGAGACAGTGTGCTCGGGGTCGGTGCACTGGGATGACCCTGAGGGATGGGATGGGGAGGGAGGTGGGAACGGGGTTCTGGATGGGGAACACATGTACACCCATGGCTGATTCATGGCAATGTATGGCAAAAACCACTACAATATTGTAAAGTAATTAGCCTCCAATTAAAATAAATACATTTATATTAAAAAAATGAAAATGAACAGAAGACAACTCAAAACCTATTTGATGCAGTAAAAAACAGTGTTAAGAGAGGTTTATAGCAATAAAAGCCTACCTCAAGAAACAAGAGAGACATTAAATAACCTAACCTTATACCTGAAACAGGGCCTCCCTGGTGGCTCAGATGTTAAAGATCCGCCTGCAATGCAGGAGACTTAGGTTCGATCCCTGGGTTGGGAAGATCCCCTGAAGGAGGAAATGGCAATGCAATCCAGGATTCTTGCCTGGAGAATCCCATGGACAGAGGAGCCTGGTGGGCTAGAGTCCATGGGGTTGCGAAGAGTCAGACATGACTGAGTGACTAACACAAAATTTTACTTAAAGCAATTAGAAAAAGAAGAACAACAAAAATTCAAAGTTAGTAGATGAAAAGAAATAGAACAGAAATAAATGAAAGAAATGAAGGAGATATAGCAAAGATCAGTAAAACTGAAAGATGGCTCTTGGAGAAGATAAACAAAATTGACAAACCCTTAGCCAGACTTGGACTTCCCTGGTGGCTCAGATGGTAAAGATTCTGCCTGAAATTCAGGAGACGTGAGTTCAATCCCTGTGTTGGGAAGACACCCTGGAGAAAGGAACGGCAAATCACTTCATTATTCTTGCTGGAGAATTCCATGGGCAGAGGAGAGCCTATCGGGCTACAGTCCATGGGGTCACAAAGAGTTGGAAATATCTAACACAACCAACTAGCCAGACTCATCAAGGAGCAAAAGAGAGAGGGCTCAAATCAATAAAATTAGAACTGAAAAGGGAGATGTTACAACTGGAAACACAGAAATACATAGGAACATAAGAGACTATTATGAACAACTATATGCAAATAAAATGGACAGCCAGGAAGAAATGGACAACGTCTTAGAAAAGTAGAACCTTTCAAAACTGGACCAGGAGGAAACAGAAATATGAACAGAACAATCACAAGCATGGAAATTGAAACTGCAAGCAAAAATTTTCTAACGAACAAAAGCCCAGGAACAGATAATTTCACAGGTGAATTCTACTAAAACTTTACAGAAGAACTAACATCCATCCTGTTAAAACTCTTCCAGAAAATTGCCAAGGAAGGAAACCTCCAAAGTCATTTTATGAGGCTGCCTTCACCCTGATACCAAACCAGACAAAGATGCCACCACACACATGCACAAAACAAAATTACTGGCCAATATCATTGAAGAACATAGATGCAAAAATCCTCTACAAAATACTACAAAGAGAATCCAATAGCACATTCAAGAGACCATACATCATGATCAAATTGGCTTAATCACAGGGATGCAAGGATTCTTTGATGTGAAAATCATCAATGGGTATGTATATTAACAATTTGACAGAAAAACCATATGATCATCCCAATATATGCAGAGCTTTTGACAAAATACAAACCCATTTATGATAAAAAAAGAAACTCTCCAGAAAGAAGGCATAGAAGGAACATACCTCAACATAACAAAGGCCATACATGAAAAATTGACAACAAACATTATCCTCAATGGTGAAAAATGAAAACATTTCCTCTAAAATCAGAAACAAGACAAGGATGCTCACTCTCACCTTATTATTCAACATAATTTTAAAAGTCTTAGTCACAGAAATCAGAAAAGAAAAAGAAATAAAATAATTCAGATTGGAAAAGAAGTAAAACTCTCACTCCATGCAGATGAAATAACTCTCTAAATATAAAACCCTAAAGATGCAACCAGAAAACTATTAATCAATGAATATAGTAAAATTGCAGGATATAAAATTAGTACACAGAAATCCCTTGCATTCCTATACACTAACAGTGGAAAATCAGAAAGCAAAATTAAGAAAACAATCCCATTCACCTTGGCAACAAAAAGAATAAATTACTTTGGAATAAATTTATCTGAAGAGACAACAGACTTGTATACATAAAATTATGAAACACTGATGAAAGAAACCAAAGAAAAAACCAAACAGATGGAGAGATATAACATGATTGTGGATTGGAAGAATCAATATAATGAAAATGAGTATACTACCCAAAGCAATATATATCCAATGCAATCCCTATAAAACTACCATAGGTATTTTTCACAGAGCTAGAAAAATAATTTCACAGTTTGTATGGAAACACACACACACAAAAAACCAAATAGCCAAAGCAATATTGAGAAAGAAGAATGGAACTGGATTAATCAACCTTCTTGATTTCAGACTATACTACAAAGCTACAGTCATCAAGAGAGTATGGTACAGGCACAAAAACAGACATATACACCACTGGAACAAGATAGAAAGCCCAGAGATAAATCCACACACCTATGGACATTTATCTTTGACAAAGGAATAAAATATATACAATGGAGAAAAGATAGTCACTTCAACAACTGTTGCTGGGGAAATTGATCAACTATATGTAAAAGAGCTCAAACCAGGCAATCCTAAAGGAAATCAGTCCTGAATTTTCATTGGAAGGACTGATGCTGAAGCTGAAACTCCAATGATTTGGCCACCTGAAGGGAAGAACTGACTCACTGAAAAAGACTCTGATGCTGGGAGGGATTGTGGGCAGGAGGAGAAGGGGATGACAGAGGGTAAGATGGTTGGATGGCATCACTGATTTGATGAACATGAGTTTGAGCAAGTTCCAGAGTTGGTGATGGACAGGGAAGCCTGGTGTGCTGCAGTCCACAGGGTCACAAAGAGTCAGACACGACTTAGTGACTGAACTGAACTGAACATGTAAAATAATGAAATTAAAACACTTCTTCACATCATACACAAAAACCAACTCAAAATGGATTAAAGACCTAAACTCTAGACCAGAAACCATAAAACTCCTAGAGGAAAATATAGGCAGAACACTCTGTGACATAAATCACAGCAAGATCTTCCATGACATACCTCTGAGAGTAATGGAAATAAAAACAAAAGTAAACAAATGGGACCTAATTAAACTGAAAAGCTTTTGCACAGTGAAAGAAACTATAAGAAAGGTTAAAAGACAATCTTCAGATTGGGAAAAAAATAGCAAATGAAACAATTGACAAAAAATTAATCTCCAAAATATACAAAGTCAATACCAGAAAAACAAACACCTGAGTCAAAAAGTGGGCAGAAGACCTAAATACACAGTTATCCAAAAAAGAAATGCAGATGGCTAATAAACACATGAAAACATGCTCAACATTGCTCATTATTAGAGAAATGCAAATCAAAACTGCAATGAGGTATCATCTCACAGTGGTCAGAATGGTTATCATCTAAAAGTGTACAAACAGTAAAGGTTGGAGAGAGTGTTGAGAAAATGAAAACCTCTTACATGGTTGGTGGGAATGCAAATTAATACAGCCACAATGGAGGATAGTACGGAGAATCCTTAAAAAAAAAAAACAAACAAACGAACAAAAAAAAAAACTACCTTATGACCCAGCAATCCCACTACTGGGCATATAACCTGGGGCAAGCATAACTGAAAGTGACACATTTGCCCCAGTTTTCACTGTAGCACTATTTACAATAGCAAAGACATAAAGCAAGCTAGATATCCAACAAGAAATGAGTGGATAAGGAAATTGTATATACATACATGGAGTATTACTCAAGTATAAAAAGAATGCATTTGAGTCAGTTCTATTGAAGTGGATGGACCTAAAGCCTATTATACAGAGTGAAGTATGTCAGAAAATGAAAGACAAATGTCATATATTAATGCATATATGTGGAATCTAGAAAGATAGTACTGATGATCCTATATGCAGGGCAGCAAAGGAGACACAGACATAAAGAACAGATTTTTGGACACAGTAGGGGGAGGAGAGGATGGGATTATTTGAGAGAATAACATTTAAACATACACATTACCACATGTTAAATAGGTAGTCAGTGGGAGTACGCTGTTTGACACAGGGAACCCAAAGCCAGTGCTCTGTGACAACCTATAGGGGTCGTAGAGTGAGGGAGGTGGGAGAGGGATACAAGAGAGAGGGATGGGAGGAAATATTTGTAAATGATACAGTGAACACAGGATTAGTTTCCAAAATTTACAAATAGCTCAAGTGGCTCAATACTATAAAAGCAAACAACCCAGTTAAAAAATGGGCAGAAGACCTGAATAGACATTTCTCCAAAGAAGGTATACAGAAGGAAAAGAGGCATATGAAAAAATGTCCAACATCACTAATTATTTGAGAAATGCAAATAAAAATTACAATGAGATATCTCCCCACTTGAGTCATAATGTCCGTCATCAAAATATCTACAAGCAATACATACTAGAGAGGATGTGGAGAAAAGGGAACTCTGCTACATTGTTGGTGGCAATGTAAATGGTTACAGCTACTATGAAGAACAGTTTGGAGGTTCCTTTAAAAAGTGAAAATAGAGCTACCATATGATCCACCACTACCACTCCTGGACATATCTCAGAAGAAAAAACTTGGTTGGAAAGTATAATGCATGCCAAAGTGTTTTTTTGCAGTACTGTTTCCAATAGTCAAGATATGGAAGCAACCTAAATGTCCATCAATGGAGGAATGGATAAAAAGATGCTGCACATAGAATGGAATGTTAGTCCTTAAAATATGAAATAACGCCTTTTGTAGCAACAGGAATACAAGTGAAGATTATCATACTACATGAAGCAAATTAGAGAAAGATATAATATGATATCACTTATATGCAGAATCTTAAAAAAAAAAGATACAAATGAATTTATTTGCAAAACAGAAACAGACTCACATACTTAGAGAAAAACTTATGGTTACCATGATGGAGATGTGTGTGTGGGGAAAAGAGAAAGATTGAGAGTTGGAAATTGACAGTAAACACTGCTTTATTTAAAGCAGATAATGAACAAGGACCAACTGTACAGCACAGCTTAATATTCTATAATAACCTAAATGGGATAAGAATTTGAAAAGAGTAGATACATTTGTATGCATAACTGAATCACTTAGTTGTACACCTGAAACTAGCACATAATTAGTCAGCTATACTCCAATATAAAAAATGTTTGTCATATACCTCAATTAGCAAAAAATGTAATAATAATCCAAACTTGCAAAATTATCTTTCAAAATTGAAGGAGAATTAAGATTACTCACACAAACAAAAATTGAGGGAATTTGTTGCCATAGGTCTGCCTTGCAAGTAATATTTAGGGAAATACTTTGGACAGAAAGAAAATAATGCAGTTCAGAGAAAAAGAATTACACAAAAAAGGAAGAGCATGGAAGAGTGAACAGGTGTATGTAAAATAAAAACTTTGTTTATTCTTAATTAATTTAATAGAAAACAGTTTGTTCACAATAATACTAACAATACAACTGTGTATATATGTATATATTTTATATATTACATATATACATTACATATATATACATATTATACACATATACATTATACACATTATATGTATATACATATATACATTACACATATATACATATATATCACATATATATATTATATACATATACACACAGTTGTATTGTTAGTATTGTATATGTACATGATACATATATACATAGTATATATACATGAGTGAGCATATATGTATATGCTCACATATACTTGCTTGCATTCGTTTTAGTGCATGCTCAGTTGTGTTTGACTCTTTGTGACCCCATAGGCTGTAGCCCACCAGGCTTCTCTATCCATGGGATTATCCAGGCAAGAATAATGGAGTAGTTTGCTATTTCCTCTTCTAAGGGATCTTCCCAACCCAGGGATCAAATCTTCATCTTCTGTGGCTCCTGTATTGGCAGGTGGATTCTTTACCACTGAGCCACCTGGAAAGTCCCCATTTAAGCTTATATATGTGAAATGAATGACAGTAATATTATAAGTGATGGTGGGAGCATTTAGGAATATTTTGTTATTATATTGTACACTATCCATGAAGTGGTACAGTGTTGTTTGAAAGCACACTGGATTATCTGTAAATGTATATTGCAAACTCTAGGGTAACCAATAAAAAATGTAAAAAATAAAGTATAAATATTTTAAGAAAGGTGAGAAAATAGAATTACAAAAAAATGTTCAATTAAAAATCACTAAATGCAAAAAAATTGGAAAATAAAAATAGGAACAAAGGTGACAAAGGAAACATTAACAGACTTGGTAGATAATAAACTTACTATATCAAAAATTAATAAGAATAAAAATAATATAGATGCACCTAATAAAGGTTAAAGACTGTCAGAGTGATAACAAAATAAGACCTAACTAGCTCAACATTCAGAAAACTAAGATCATGGCATCTGGTCCCGTGACTTCATGGCAAATAGATAGGGAAACAGTGGAAACAGTGGCTGACTTTATTTTTCTGGGCTCCAAAATCACTGCTGATGGTGATTGCAGCCATGAAATGAAAAGACACTTACTCCTTGGAAGAAAAGTTATGACCAACCTAGACAGCATATTAAAAAGCAGAGACATTACTTTGCCAACAAAGGTCCGTCTAGTCAAGGCTATCGTTTTTCCAGTGTCATGTATGGATGTGAGAGTCGGACTATAAAGAAAGCTGAGTGCTGAAGAATTGATGCTTTTGAACTGTGGTGTTGGAGAAGACCCTTGAGAGTCTCTTGGACTGCAAGGAGATCCAACCAGTCCATCCTAAAGGAGACCAGGGGTGTTCACTGGAAGGACTGATGTTGAAGCTGAAACTCCAATACTTTGGCCACATGATGCAAAGAGCTGATTCATTGGAAAAGGCCCTGATGCTGGGAAAGATTGAGGGCAGGAGGAGAAGGGGATGACAGAGGATAAGATGGTTGGATGGCATCACCAACTCAATGGAAATGGGTTTGGGTGGACTCTGGGAGCTGGTGATGGACAGGGAGGCCTGGTGTGCTGCAGTTCATGGGGTCGCAAAGAGTCAGACACAACTGAGTGACTGAACTGACTGACTGCTATGTCCTACAAGAACTCCTCTTTAAATATTAAAACACATTGTCAATTAAAAGTAATCTGATGGAGAAAGTTACACTATTCTAATATATCTGAGGAAAGCAAGGGTATACTATTAATTTCAGATGCACAGACTATAAAGCAAACAAAGTTGTGAAGGACAGAGAAGGGAATGATATAATGATAAAGAGATCAGTTCTCTAAGAAGGCAGGAATTTACCAAACAACAAATTATCAAATTGTATGAGGCCAGAACTTGTAGAACTGCAAGGAGAAATATTTATACATGAATCCACAGTCAGAGATGGAGACTTCAGCTGAGTTCTGTCAGAAATGAACAGATCTGGCAGGCAGAAAATCATTAAGGACATAATTGAATTCAACAGTACATCAATCAATTGTTTGCAATCAACAACTATAGATTCCTTTATACAGCAATTGAAGAATATATATTCTAGCTAAGCTCATATGAAACACTGAGACCAAATTCTGGGCCATAAACAACACCTTAACAAATTTGGAAGTAGAGAAATCACAAAATGTCTGCATTCAGACCACAATGGAATTAAATTTGTAGTTAATAATGTAATTATAAGTTGAAAATTCTCAAATACATGGAGATTAAACACATGCTCATAAATGGTACAGAGAAGAAATCTCAAGAGAAATTTTAAAAATATTTTGAGCTAAATCAAAATGAAAGCATAACATGCAATTTTTGGGACACTGTGAAACCAGTGCTTAGAGGGAAATTTATACCATTAAATTAATATATTAGAAAAGAAGGAAGATGTAAGATTAATAATCTCAGTTTTACCTTAGGTGACAAAGAAAAAACAAAATAAATCCAAAGTAAACAGAAGAAAATCAATAAAAAGAATTAGAGCAGGAGTCAATGAAATTTAAAACACAAATTAATAGAAATATCAAGTAAACAAAAGGTAGTTCTTTGTAAACATCAGTCAAATTATTAAGGCTCTAGATAGGCGAACTAAGAAAAGAGAGAATACAAAGTTACCAATATCAGAAATAAGCACATCACTACAGATCCAAAGGATATAAAAGTATTAAATAAATACTATCATCAGCTATATGCCCACTAATCTAATGACCTATATAAAATGAGCTAATTCCTTGAAAGACACTCTCTACCAGAGTTCACACAGGGTGAAACAGACAATCTTAATAGGACTATATCTCTTAAAGTAATTGAATAAAAAATTAATAACCTTCCAAAACAGAAGTACCACACCTAAAAGCTTTGCTGTTGAGTTCTAACAAATAGTTAAGGAAGAAATTATTCCAATTCTTTACAATTATTTCAGAGGAAAGAAGCAGAGGGATTCCTAACTCATTCTATGAGCCTAGCATTACCCTAATACCAAAATGAAACAAAGATACTGTAAGAAACTACAGAGATCTCTCATAAACATAACTGAAAAAATCCTCAACAAAATATTAGCAAACAAAATTCAGAAATATATAAATATTTACAACACAATCAGTGAGATTTATTTCAAGTTTGTAGAGCTGGTACAAAATTCAAATTTCAGATAATTTAACCTATCCCATCAACAGACACAAATACATAGAAACAGAAAAAGCATTCAACAAAAACCAACATTCATTCATGATTCATGATTTAAAATAAAGCTCATTAAACTACAGAGGGAAATTTCCTCAACTTGAAAAAGAATAGCAAAAAAATTCACCAGCTTACACTCCTACTTAATGTTGAGAAATTTGAAGCTTTCCAACTAGGATTACATACAAGGCAAGAATGTCCACTCTCACCACAACAATTCAATATTGTACTGGAAGTTCTAGATAATGTGATAGGAAAAGGAACAAAAATAAAGGTATAAAACTGGAAAGAAAGGAATAAAACCATCCTTTTGTACAGATGACACGAATGTTTATGTAGAAAATATTAAAGAAAAATCCCCCAAACTAATAATTGATTATAGCAAGATTGCAGAATACAAGATTACTTACAAAGTTAACTGCTTTTTTATTTACCAGCAAAGAACAGATGGATTTTGAAATTAAAAGCCATGAAAAAATTTACATTAATACCTAAAAATGAAATACTTAGGTATAAATCTAAACAAAATGAACAAAATCTATATGAGGAAAAATATAAAACTCTGATGAAAAAATATCAAAGAATTAAATAAATGGAGAGATATCCTAAGTTCATGGATAGGAAGGATGTATATTATGGAGATGTCAGTTCATCACAATTCAGTCTATAGATTCAATGTAATATCAACAGAAAATTCAGTAATTATTTTGTAGATATGAACAATATGGTTGTAAACTTTATATGAAAGGGCAAAAGACCCAGAATATCCAGCACAATACTTATGAGAAGATCAAACTTGGAGGATGACACTATCCAACTTCAAGATTTCTTATAAAGCTACAGTATTTGAGACAGTCTCTTAGGGAGAGAATAGACAAATAGGCCAATGAACCATAATTTGTTGTTCAGTTGCTCAGGTGTGTCTAACTCTGTAACCCCATGGACTGAAGCATGTCAGGTTTCCTTGTCCTTCAAGATCTCCAGGAGTTTGCTCAAATTCATGTCCATTGAGTCACTGATGCCATCCAACCATCTCATCCTCTGTCATCCCCTTCTCCTCCTAGTTTCAATCTTTCCCAGCACTGGGGTCTTTTCCAATGAGTCAGTTCTTTGCATCAGGTGGCCAAATTATTGAAGCTTCAGCTTCAGCACCAGTCCTTCCTTCCAAAGTATATTCAGGGTTTATTTCTTTTGGATTGACTGGTTTTATCTCCTTGCTTGCCAAGGGACTCTCAAGAGTCTTCTCCAGCACCACGGTTTGAAAGCATCAACTCTTTGGCACTCAGCCTTCTTTATGGTCCAACTATCACATCCATACATGATTACTGGAAAAAACGTAGCTTTGACTAGATGGACCTTTACTGGCAAAGTGATGTCTCTGCTTTTTAATATGCTGTCATAGGTATGTTATAGCCTTTCTTCCAAGGGGAAAGTGTCTTTTAATTTCCTGGCTGCAGTCACTGTCTGCAGTGATTTTGGAGTCCAAGAAAATAATGTCTGTCACTGTTTCAACTGTTTCCCCATCTATTTGCCTTTAAATGATGGGACAGGATGGCATAATCTTCGTTTCTTGAGTGTTGAGTTTTAAGCCAGCCTTTTCACTTTATTCTTTCACCTTCATCAGCAGGCTCTTAATGACCCATATAACCATGATGGTGTGGTCATTCAGAGTCATACATCCTGGAGTGTGAAGTCAAGTGGGCCTTAGGAAGCATTACTATGAGCAAATCTAGTGGAGGTGATGGGATTCCAGGTGACCTATTTCAAATCCTAAAAAGGATGATGCCATTAAAGTGATGCACTAAATATGTTGGCAAATTTGTAAAACTCAGCAGTGGCCACAGGACTGGAAAGGGTTAATTTCCATTCCAATCCCAATCCCAAAGAAGGGCAGTGCCAAAGAATGTTCAAAGTATCCTACAATTACATTCATTTCACATGCTAGCAAAGTAATGCTCAAAATCCTTCATATTAAGCTTCAGCAGAACATCAACCGAGAAATTCCAGATGTAGAAACTGAGTTTCAAAGAGGCAGAGGAACCAGATATTAAATTGCTAACATTCATTGGATCATAGAGAAAGCAAGGATATTTCAGAAAAACATCCACCTCTGTTTCATTGACTATGCTAAAGTCTTTGACTGTGTGGATCACAACAAACTGTAGAAAATTCTTAAAGAGATGGGGATACCAGACCCACCTTACCTGCCTCCTGAGAATATTATATGCAAATCAAGAAGCAACAGTTAGAATCAGACATGGAACAATGGATTGGTTCAAAATTGGGAAGGGTGTACATCAAGGCTGTATATCGTCACCCTAATTATTTAATGTACTTATTTAATGTACTCTGATATGCAGAGTACATCATGTGAAATGCTGGGCTGGATGAATCACAAGCTGAAATCAAGATTGCCAGGAGAATTATCAATAAACTCAGATATACAGATGCACTCTAATGACACCTATGCAGATGATACTACTCTAATGGCAGAAAGAGAAGAGGAATTTGAAAATTTTCAAATGTATAATACACTATTGCTAACAAAAATAACAATGATGTTCACTAAAACACTGAAATATTCATCTTACAGCTATGTGTACCTTTTGACAATTTCCTAATTTCTTCCACATTACTGAACTTGGAAACCCCCACTCTATATTTCTATGTGTTCAGCTCTTTATATTCGACATGTAAATGAAATTATTCATTATTTATCTGTCTCTGTAAGAATCATCCCATTTATAATGCCCTAAATCTCAATCCACATTCCCACAAATGGAAGGATGCTTTTCATTATTATACATATACAATGTTATTTGTCCATCTTATTTCTATTTTGACTATTATGAATAATGTTGCTGTAAATGTGGAAGTGCACTCTTTGATATCCTGTTTTCTTTACCTTTGGCTATATACCTAGAAGTGAGCTTTCTGGATAATACCGTAGTTTTATTTTTAATAATTAAAAAAATATTTTTATGTATTAAAAATACATTTAAAATAATATATTTCTGAGAAACCTCCATACTGTTTTCCATAGTGGCTTTACCAATTTACTACTACAAACAGTGCACAAGGATTCTGTTTTCTCCACCTCCTTGCTAACACTTATCTTTTGCCTTTTTGATAGCAACAGTTCAAATGTGATGTGAAGTACCATCTCATTGTGGTTTTAATTTGAATTTCCCTACTGATTAATAATGATGAGCATCTTTTCATGTACCCAGGAGACGTTTATATGTGTTTTTTTTTGAAAAGTGTCTATCCAGGCCCTCTGCCTATTTTTAAAAATGAAGAAAATGCAATAAAATTTTTTATATACTTCATTTATAAAAACATTTAAGAAATTACAAAATAATGCAAGTGAAGAACAGATTCGAGGTACCAGTCATAGAAAGAACAGTTGTGGAAGAAGCAAAAATGGGCAACAGGAATGTTCCTTGGAATGATGGAAATGTTGTGTATCAAGACTGTATCAATGTCAAAATCCTAATTGTGATATTGTATTCCAATTTTGCAAAATATTACCACTGACAAAACTGGGCGAAAAGTGAATTTGGATTCTGCATCAGTTCTTACAACTTCATGTGAAACTAATTATCTCAAAAATATTTAAGTTTAATTAAAAATTTTTACATAACATGCAAGTACATTTATATAACATTCTTAATGGTAAAACCGTAAAAGTGGATATTACAGGTTAGACATTAATGTAGGGAAGTGTGTGACTATACAAAGGATTCAGTTCAGTTCAGTCCCTCAGTTGTGTCTGACTCTTTGTAACCCCATGGACTGCAGCACACTAGGCTTCCCTGTCCATCACCAACTCCCAGAACTTGCTCAAACTCACATTCATTGAGTTGGTGATGCTATCCAACCATCTCATCTTCTGTTGTCCCCTTCTCCTGCCTTCAATCTTTCCCAGTATCAGGAGCTTTTTCAATGAGTAAGTTCTTCACATCAGGTGGCCAAAGCATTGGAGTTTCAGCTTTAGTGTCAGTCCTTCCAGTGAATATTCAAGACTTATTTCCTTTAGGATTGACTGGTTGGATCTCCTCGCAGTCCAAGAGACTCTCAAGAGTCTTTTCCAACACCACAGTTCAAAAGCATAAATTCTTTAGAGTTCAGCTGTCTTTATGGTCTAACTCTCACATCCATACATGACTACTGGAAAAACCATAGCTTTGACTAGACGGACCTTTGTTGACAAAGTAATGTCTCTGCTTTTTAATATGCCATCTAGGTTGGTCATAGCTTTTCTTCCAAGGAACAAGTGTCTTTTAATTTCATGGCTGCACTGACCATCTGCAGTGATTTTGGAGCCCAAGAAAATAAAGTCTGTCACTGTTTCCATTGTTTCCCCATCTATTTGCCCGTAAATGATGGGCCTGGATATCATGATCTTTGTTTTTCGAATGTTGAATTTTAAGCTAACTTTTTCACTCTCTTTCAATTTCATCAAGAGGCTCTTTATTTGCTCTTGGCTTTCTGCCATAAGGGTGGTGTTATCTGTGTATCTGAGGTTATTGGTATTTCTCCTGGCAATCTTGATTCCAGCTTGTGCCTCATCCAGCCTGGCATTTTGCATGATGTACTCTGCATATAAGTTAAATAAGCACAGTGACAATATACAGCCTTGACGTACTCTTTTCCCAGTTTGGAACCAATCTGTTGTTCCATGTCTGGTTCTAACTGTTGCTTCTTGACCTGCATAAATTTCTCAGGAGACAGGTAATGTGGTCTGGTATTCCCATCTCTTTAAGAATTTTCCACAGTTTGTTGTGATCCACACAAAGACTTTAGCCTAGTCAATGAAGCAGAAGTTGATGTTTTTCTGGAACTCGCTTACTTTTTTCTATGATCCAATGGATACAAAGGGTAAGATGAACCAATTCCTTTGTAGTGACTGACCAGTTCTATATCTTTTTTAAAATCAACTTTTGCTGGACTATATTTGCTTTACAATGCTGTGTTCATTTCTACCATACAGCAAAATGAATCAGCTATATGTGTACACACACACACACACACACACATATGTATATCCTTTTTCCTTGGATTGGGACTGACATATATACACTATTGATACTATGTAAAAAAAAATAGATAACTAATGAGAACCTGTGGTATATCACAGAAATCTTTATTCGATGCTCTGTGTTGACCTAAATGGGAAGGAAATCTGCCCTTTTAAACAGATTTATATATTATTGTCTTGGATAATTACTTATATATTTAGAATATTAATCCCTTATTGGATACATGGCTAGTAAATGATTTCTTTCTTTCTATAGATGTCTTTTCATACTGTTGCAGAGAAGGCAATGGCACCCTACTCCAGTACTCTTACCTGGAAAATCCCATGGGTGGAGGAGGCTGGTAGGCTGCAGTCCATGGGGTCACTAAGAGTGGGACACGACTGAGCGAATTCACTTTCACTTTTCATTTTCATGCATTGGAGAAGGAAATGGCAACCCACTCTAGTGTTCTTGCCTGGAGAATCCCAGGGACGGGGGAGCCTGGTGGGCTGCCATCTATGGGGTCGCATAGAGTCAGACATGACTGAAGTGACTTAGCAGCAGCAGCAGCAGCAGCATACTGTTGATTTTACCTTTTTCTGTGCATAAAAATGTTGCTATGATGTGGTCTCACAAGTTTATTTTGGTTTTGTTTTTTTTGCTTTTCGTGTCATATTCCAAATATTGTTTCCATACTGATGTCAAAGAGCTTTGTTGCTGTGCTTTCTTCTATCAGTTTTATCATTTCAGGTATTACATTTAAATATTTAATTAAATGAGTTTACTCTTTGTGAGTGGTATAAGACAGGAGCCCAATTTCTGTTTTTGCATGTGGTTGTCCAGTTTTTCCAACATTATTGATTGAAGATACTATTATTTCCCCATTGAGTTTTCTTGACTCCCTTGTGAAATATTAGTTGACCATTAGTTGACTCATGGGCTCATTTCTGGACTCTCAACTTATTCCCTTGGGCTATGTATTAATTTTGAGGGCAGGATCATACTATTTTGAATACTATAGTAATATGTAGCTTAAAATCAGGAAGTGCAATGCCTCAAGCTTTGTCACTTTTTCTCACAACGGCTTTGGCTACTCAGGGTCTTTTGTGGTTCCATACAAATTATGGATATTTCATATATTTCTATAATATATAGTATTGGACTTTTGATAAGGATTACTTTGACTATATAGAAAGCTTTGAGTAATATGAACATTTTAATAATACTAATTCTTTTGATCCATGAACTTAAGGTATCTTTACATTTGTTTTGTCTTCTTCAATTTGTTTCATCTACGCCTTACGCTTTTCATTATATAGTTCTTCCACCTGTTTTGTTAAATGCATTGCAATTTATAGCTTTTAATGATATTAAAAATGAGGTTGATTCTTTGTTTTTTTCAGATAGTGTTTTAACTGATTTATAAATGTTGATTTTGTTTCTTGCAACTGTACTAACTACATGATTAGTTCTAACATCTTTTGATGTAAGTTTTAGTATTTTCTATATATAAGATCACATCACTGGAAACAGACAATTTTATTTCTTCCCTTGCAATTTTGATACCTTTTATTATTTTTTTCTTGCCTAATTTCTTTGGCTAGTACCTCCAGTATGATGTTGAATAAGAGTAAAAGAGTGTGAGCACCTTAGCCACGTTCAAGATATTTCCCCCCTTTTTACTTTTTCTTTGACTCATTGGTTGCTCTGGAGTATATGTTCTATCCCTTCCACTTATTTGTGAATTTTTAGTTTTTCTTCAGTTATTGATTTTTAGTGCAATACCATTGTAGTTGGAAAAGACACTTGGTATAGTTTCAACCTTTAAATTTGCTAAAATTTATTTTGTGACCTAACATACCATCCATCTTGCAGTGTGTTACAAGCTCAGTTGAGAAGAATGTATATTCTGATGCTGTTGGATGGAATGTTCTATATATGTCTGTTAGATCTGTTAGAATAGGGAAAAGGAGTCCAAAATGGCAGTGGCTAAAAGACAAAGAAGGTCAAAGGAAGGTCCGAGGACCAGAGTGAAGACTTCAGGCAAAACAAACAGCACTCTTGGCTAAGCCCAATTTGCATAGGGCAGGCCCAGGTGGAGGAAAAAAACATATAAAAGGAGGAGCCAAAGTGCTTCCTCACAGACTCTCTTTCTCCCACGTGCATGCGCGCGCGCTCTCTCTCTCTCTCTCTCTCTCCTGCTATCTTCTAAGTAAAATAGAGCTGTAACACTGATTTGCCTAAGAGCTATAACACAGTTTGTCCAAGACCCAAAAGCTGTGATGTGCCGAGGGCTTTAATATCCGTTGCTCCAATTCTTTGTTGTGACGAGACAAAGAACCAAGGAACATATACTCGCATGACAGATCTAAAATATAGTTCAAATTCAATGTTTTTTTCTATTCATTTTGTGTCTGGATAATCTCTGCATTGTTAAAAGTATGATACTGAAGACCTTTACTTTTATTGTACTGTTTTCTCTTCCCTTCAGATATGTTAATATTTATTCAATATATTTAAATGTTCAGATATTGGATCATATGTATTTACAATATCCTCTTGATTAACTGACTACTTTATTATTACATAATGACCTTTTCAGTCTCTTGTTACTGGGTTGGGTATAAAGTTTATTTTGTCTGATATGAGTGTAGTTACCTCTGCTCTTCTGGGTTCCATTTGCATGGAATATCTTTTTCATCCCTTAACATTGAGCTTATGTGTATCCTGAAGGATGAAGTGACTCTCTTTTAGGCACTATGTATTTGGATTCTTCAAAAGTGTACTCAGTCATTCTATGCCTTTTGATAGGAGAATTTGGTTAATTTATATTTAACATGATTATATGTAGTTAAGGGCTTACTAATGCATCTTGTTGATTGTTTTTGAATCTTTTGTAGTTCTCTTGCTCCTTTATTTCTCTCTCTGACATTGTGATTTGATGATTTCCACATTGATATGTTTTTATTCCTTTCTCTTATTAATTTACAGATGCATAGATATTTGCTTTCTGGTTACCTCCAAGTGTCTTAGACAACAGACACTTAAAAGATCTTAAACAATAATGGTCTTAAAAAATAGAATGGGAAAGACTAGAGATCGCTTCAAGAAAATTAGAGATACAAAGGAAACATTTCATGCAAAGATGGGCACAATAAAGGACAGAAAAGGTATGGACCTAACAGAAGCAGAAGATATGAAGAAGTGGCAAGAATACACGGAAGAACTATAGAAAAAGATCTTAATGACCCAGATAACCATGATGGTGTGATCACTCACCTAGAACCAGACATCCTGGAATGTGAAGTCAATGGACCTTAGGAAGCATCACTATGAAAGCTAGTGGAGTTGATGGAATTCCAGTTGAGCTATTTCAAATGCTAAACGATGATGCTGTGAAAGTGCTGCACTCAATATGCCAGCAAATTTTGAAAACTCACCAGTGGCCACAGAAAGCCAAGAGCAAATAAGGAGCCTCTTGACAAAATTGAAAGAGGAGAGTGTAAAAACTGGCTTAAAATTCAACATTCAAAAAACAAAGATCATGACATCTGATCCCATCATTTAAAGGCAGATAGATGGGGAAACAATGGAAACAGTGACAGACTTTATTTTCTTGGGCTCCAAAATCGCTGCAGATGGTCAGTGCAGCCATGAAATTAAAAGACACTTAATCCTTGGAAGAAAAGCTATGACCAACCTAGATGGCATATTAAAAAGCAGAGACATTACTTTGCCAACAAAGGTTCATCTAGTCAAAGCTATGGTTTTTCCTGTGGTCATGTATGGATGGGAGAGTTGGACTGTGAAGAAGGCTGAGCGCAGAAGAATTGATGCTTTTGAACTGTGGTGTTGGAAAAGACTCTTGAGAGTCCCTTGGACTGCAAGGAGATCCAGCCAGTCCATTCTGAAGGAGATCAGCCCTGGGATTTCTTTGGAAGGAATGATGCTGAAGCTGAAACTCCAACACTTTGGCCACCTCATGCGAAGAGTTGACTCATTGGAAAAGACTCTGATGCTGGGAGGGATTGGGGGCAGGAGGAGAAGGGGACGACAGAAGATGAGATGACTGGATGGCATCACTGACTCGATGGACGTGAGTCTGAGTGAACTCCAGGAGTTGGTGATGGACCGGGAGGCCTGGTGTGCTGCGATTCATGGGGTCGCAAAGAGTTGGACACGACTGAGCGACTGAACTGAACTGACTGAAGCCATTATTTCTTTGATTAAGCTTTCTGCCACTTTGACTCAGTCTCTTTTCACTTACTATATTGTATTACATAGATTATTTCTCTTAATGCTATTCTATAGCTCATGTAGGCTTTCAGCATTCATGCATTCATTTTTTTTTTTTTTTTTTTGCTCTGAGACTAGATAATTTCAAATAATCCCTCTTTTGCCTCACTGATTCTTTCTTAGGTTGATTAATTCTTCTGTTGATGTTCTCTTTTATATTGTTCATTACCTTTGTTGTACTCTTCGGCTCCAAAATTTCTGTTTGGTTCTTTTTTGTAATTTCTACTTCTCTGTTAAACTTCTTGTTTTGTTTATGTATTGGTTTCCTGATTTTATTGAATTGTTTTTGTGTGCTTTCCTGTAGATCACAGGTTTTTATAACAACTATTTTCATTTGTTCATTGAGAAAACCAGACAGTACCATTTTTGTGATTGTCTACTGGAAAATTACTGCCTTTCTTCAGTTGTGTCATGTTTGCTTGATTTTCAAATTTTTGAAGTCTTGTTGCTGTCCTTGCACTTGAGGTAGTAGTAATCTCCTCTAGTTTTTACTAGACTGACTTAATGAAAGAAATAGTTTGCATTAATCTTGTTAAAGTTTTCTAAAACCTATTCTATGGGTATGTCTGCTCCACACATCTTGGTCCCACTTGGGGGGTTATTAAAGTCGCATGCCTTCTTTTCATCTTTCAAAGACAGTTCCCCTTTTACTTTCCATAGCATGGTGCTAACTGTACACAGTTTGTGTGGTTTCACTTAGTTTTTAAGAATTGGGCCAGCTTTTTGTCCATGGTCACTAGCCATCTGAAAGTCTCACACATGCTGTCTTAGGGGTCAGCCACAGGGTATGTATACGTGTGTTAGGAACATAGTGTTGGAAGTTCCTGTGGGCCAGTTAGGGGATTCTCAGGTAAGACAAGCCTAGCAATTTTGGGGTGAACTAACTGGAGTTGCCCATGTCGTGGATATTAGGCTTTATGTGCCTTTAATTCCCACTGAGACCCTCAGCTTCTGTTCATTCAACCTTTCCCCAGTCTCATTCATGGAGCTAAACACAGTTTTGTTGATAGGGTGAAAAACAAGTAGATCTTTTTGGCAGCATACCTCACATCTGGGAAATTTGGGTGCTCTTTTACATGCTCTAACTTCCCCCCAAGGGAGAAACCACAGGTGAAAAGTTTTCTCTTGGTGTTTAGCCGTGTTGCTTTGGGAGGAGGAATGATATCAGGAAAGTGAAACTGTACCTCTCATTGTCTTTAGTGAATTCAATCTCAGATATTTTTTTTCTAGTGGCATATTATAACATCTCCACTGTGCTCCTGGACTTCCAAAAGGGCTTGTCTGTGTGTGATTGACAAAATCAGTGTTCTTTGGGGAGTATATGCTACAAAATTTCTATGTTGCCAACTCTATGATAAAAAGAAGATAGGCTTTCTTGAGTATAGACTTTGTGTTTCTTAAATATTTCATAAATAGCACATGACTAACCCATTTAAAATGTATAATTGAATAGTTTTAGGTATGTTCATGTATATGTTAAACTATGACCACAGTCAATTTAAAACATTTATTACCTCAAAAAAAGTTTTTTTAAAAAATGAGCTTCTTGGAAACAATGGTGGAGTAGAAGAAACTTGAGCACATATCCTTTCACAGACACACCAAACTCACAACTAATTACTGAACAACCATCAGTTAAAAAGACTCAACCTACCAAAAAAGATAGCTTACATCCAAAGACATAAAGAAGAAACCACAATGAGATGGTAGGAGGGTTGCATCCAAAGACATAAAGAAGAAACCACAATGAGATGGTAGGAGGGTTGCACTCAAAATGTAATCAAATACCATACTATCAAGATGGGTGAGCCACAAACTGGAGAATAATTTTGTTGAAGAAGTTCTTCCACAGGAGAACATTATGTCAGGCTCCCCAGCCTGGAGATTTGGCATGGGGAGGAAGAGCCTCCAGAGCATTTGGCTTTGAAGACCAGTGAGGCTTGATTGCAGGGGCTTTGCAGGACTCAGGGAAATAGCCTTCACTCTTGGAGAATGCACACAAATCTCATGTGCACCAGTACCCAGGACAAAAGCAATGACTTCACAAAGCTCAGGCAAGGCCTACCTGAAGATCTTGGAGGGTCTTCTGGGCATGCAGTGGAGGGCAGCTGTGGCTCATTCTGGGAATAAGGGCACTGGTGGCAGAGGCATGGAGGGCATTTATTGACATGAAATCTCCTGAAGGCCAAAATTTTGGCAGCAAAACCTGGCCCCACTCAACAGATGCAGGCTCTGGTGCTGGGTTACCTCAGTTGAAACAGTCAACAAGGTGGGAACACAGCCACACCCATAAGCAGATAGGCTGTCTAAAGATTTCTTGAGCTCACAGGTTTGCCTCTAGACAAATCCCTTGACATGGCCCTGCCCACCAGAGGGCCAAGGCCCAGCTCCAACAACAAGTGGGTGAGCATTGGCCCCTCCCACCAGGAAGCCTACAGAAGCTGCTAGATCAGCCTCACCCACCACGATGCAGACATCAGAAACAAGAAAACTACAGTCTCACAGTCAGAAGAACTGAGTGGGCAAACACAGGTCAGAACCTGCCATGGAACCAGCTGGTCCTTGATCCTTGGATGATGAGAAGCAGTTGTACTGCTGGGACACATAAGACACCCCCTGCAGAGGGACAGTTCTCCAAGGTAGAGAAACATAAATAATCTTCCATATACCTAATGCCTTGTGGAGAGTCCTGACTCTCATCATCACGCTATCAGTCTCATTGCAGTCAAGGGATACCATGTGGTGAGAGAGAACTCCCACCACCACCACACACTAATGAGGATCTATGCCCTTTCTATGTCTACAAAGGTAGATATGGGAACTTGAACTTCTATTTCCACATAGCAGTAACAAATTGGCATTCCCTTGACAAGCAATAGGCTTCCCTGGTGACTCAGATGGTAAAGAATCTGCCTGCAATGCAGGGGAGTTGAGTTCCATCCCTGGGTTGGGAAGAGCCCCTGGAGAAGGGCATGGCAATCCACTCCAGTATTCTTGCCTGGAGAATCCCCATGGACAGAGGAGCTGGCAGGCTACAGTCCATGGGGTCACAAAGAGTTGGACACAACTGAGTGACTAAGCAAATGACAAGAAATGTTAAAAAAGCTAACTATAATACAATGTTTAAATAGTTTTGCACTCATAACAAGCACGATATGAAAATATCCATTAAAGCATCTATTGAAAATATCAACTGAAAATTATCTGCCATACCAAAAAGGAAGACAATAATGATTTAAATGAGAAAAGAAAATCAACCAATGCTTACACTGAGATAAGATATCACAGATGTGAAAATTATCACAAAAGGATTTAAAAGCAGATATTATAATGAAATTCTAAGGAACAATTATGAACACCTTTCAAAAAGTAAACAATAGAAAGCCACAGTCAAGAAATAGAGCTTATCAACAAAAAAATGAAAGAAATAAAATTTGGAAAAAATTTTAAATTTATTTTTAATCTTTTTTCTATTTTAAAAAGCTTTAATTTTATATTGGCACACCGTTGACTTAAAATGTTGCATTAGTTTCAGGTGTGTAGCAAAGTGATTCAGTTAACACATACATATATTTATTTATTCTTTTTCAGAATTTTTTCCATGTAGGTTATTACAGAGTATTGAGCAGAGTGCCTTGTGCTATAGAGCTCACCCTTGTTTATTGTCTATTTCATATATATACTAGCATGCATATGTTAATTCCAAACTCTTAATTTACCCCCTCCCCCCAACCTTTCCCCCTTGGTAATCATAAGTTTGTTTTCAACATCCATGAGTCTGTTTTTTAAGTAAGTTAATTTGTGTCATATTTTTAGTTTCCACATATAAGTGATATCATGTAATATTTTTGTCTGTCTGACTTAAGTCATTTAGAATGATAATCTCTAGATCCATCTATGTTGTTGCTGCAAATGGCATTATTGAATCCATCTTTATGGCTCAGTAATATTCCACTGTGCACACACATATATATATACCACATCTTTACCCATTCCTCTGTAAATTGACAATTAGTTTGCTTCCATGTACTGGTTATTATAAATAGTGCTACAATCAATGTTGGAGTCCATATCTATTTTCAAATTATGGTTTTCTCTGGATATACACCAAGGAGTGGGATTGCTGAATAATACAGTAGCTCTATTTTTTAGTTGTTTGAAGAAGTCTCCATACTGTCCTGCATAGTGGTTGAACCAATTCACATTCCCTTCACCAGGGGATAACAGTGTAGGAGGGTTTCCTTTTCTCCACAAGCCCTCCAGCATTTATTATTTGTAGATTTTTTTGATGATGATACCTGTAAATTTCTTTGCATTTCTCAAATAATTGGCAATGTTGAACATCTTCTTTTGTGTACTTTTTCCTTATCTGTATGTCTTATTTAGAGAAATGTCTGTTGAGATTTTCTCCCCATTTAAAAAAAATAAAATTTGAAAACCACTAGACCATTCAGGTATGATCTAAATCAAATCCCTTATGATTATACAGTGGAAGTGAGAAATAGATTTAAGGGACTAGATCTGATAGACAGACTGCCTGATGAACTATGGATTGAGGTTCGTGACATTGTATGGGAGACAGGGATCAAGACTATGCCCATGGGAAAGAAATGCAAAAAAGCAAAATGGCTGTCTGAGGAGGCCTTAAAAATAGCTGTGAAAGAAAAGTGAAAGGCAAAGGAGAAAAGGAAAGATATAAGCATCTGAAGGCAGAGTTCCAAACAATAGCAAGGAGAGATAAGAAAGCCTTCCTCAGTGATCAATGCAAAGAAATAGAGGAAAACAACAGAATGGGAAAGACTAGAGATCTCTTCAAGAAAATTAGAGATACCAAGGGAACATTTCATGCAAAGATGGGCTCGATAAAAGACAGAAATGGTATGGACCTAACAGAAGCAGAAGATATTAAGAAGAGGTGGCAAGAATACACAGAAAAACTATACAAAAAAGAGCTTCACGACCAAGATAACCATGATGGTATGATCACTCACTTAGAGCCAGACATCCTGGGATGTGAAGTCAAGTGAGCCTTAGAAAGCATCACTACAAACAAAGCTAGTGGAGGTGATGCAATTCCAATTGAACTATTTCAAATCCTGAAAGATGATGCTGTGAAAGTGTTGCACTCAATATGCCAGCAAATTCGGAAAACTCAGCAGTGGCCACAGGACTGGAAAAGGTCAGTTTTCATTCCAATCCCAAACAAAGGCAATGCCAAAGAATGCTCAAACTGCCACACAATTGCACTCATGCCACGCGCTAGTAAAGTAATGCTCAAAATTCTCCAAGCCAGGCTTCAGCAATACGTGAACCGTGAACTTCCAGATGTTCAAGCTGGTTTTAGAAAAGGCAGAGGAACCAGAGATCAAATTGCCAACATCCACTGGATCATAGAAAAAGCAAGAGAGTTCCAGAAAAACATCTATTTCTGCTTTATTGACTATGCCAAAGCCTTTGACTGTGTGGACCACAATAAACTGTGGAAAACTCTTCAAGAGATGGGAATACCAGACCACCTGATCTACCTCTTGAGAAACTTATATGCAGGTCAGGAAGCAACAGTTAGAACTGGACATGGAAAAAAAGACTGGTTCCAAGTAGGAAAAGGAGTACATCAAGGCTGTATATTGTCACCCTGCTTATTTAACTTATATGCAGAGTACATCATGAGAAATGCTGGGCTGGAAGAAGCACAAGCTGGAATCAAGATTGCCAGGAGAAATATCAATAACCTCAGATATGCAAATGACACCACCCTTATGGCAGAAAGTGAAGAGAAACTAAAAAGCCTCTTGATGAGAGTGAAAGAGGAGAGTGAAAGAGGAGAGTGAAAAAGTTGGCTTAAAGCTCAACATTCAGAAAACGAAGATCATGGCATCTGGTCCCATCACTTCATGGGAAATAGATTGGGAAACAGTGGAAACAGTGTCAGACTTTATCTTTTTGGGCTCCAAAATCACTGCAGATGGTGACTGCAGCCATGAAATTAAAAGATGCTTACTCCTTGGAAGGAAAGTTATGACCAACCTAGATAGCATATTGAAAAGCAGAGACATTACTTTGCCAACAAAGGTCTGTGTAGTCAAGGCTATGGTTTTTCCTGTGGTCATGTATGGATGTGAGAGTTGGACTGTGAAGAAAGCTGAGGGCTGAAGAATTGATGCTTTTGAACTGTGGTATTGGAGAAGACTCTTGAGAGTCCCTTGGACTGCAAGGAGATCCAACCAGTCCATTCTGAAGGAGATCAGCCCTGGGATTTCTTTGGAAGGAATGATGCTGAAGCTGAAACTCCAGTACTTTGGCCACCTCATGCAAAGAGTTGACTCATTGGAAAAGACTCTGATGCTGGGAGGGATTGGGGGCAGGAAGAGAAGGGGACGACAGAAGATGAGATGACTGGATGGCATCACTGACTCGATGGACGTGAGTTTGAGTGAACTCTGGGAGTTGGTGATGGACTGGGAGGCCTGGCGTGCTGCGATTCATGGAGTCGCAAAGAGTCGGACACGACTGATCATCTGAACTGAACTGAACTGAGCTTCATGAGCATGCAAATTTTGGAAATTATCCCTTGTCAGTTGCATCATTTTCAAATATTTTCTCCCATTCTGTAGGTTGTCTTTTCGTTTTGTTTCCTTTGCTGTGCAAAAGCCTTTAGATTTAATTAAGTCTCATTGTTTATTTTTGTTTTCATTTTCATTACTCTAGGATGTGGATCCAAAAAGATAGTGCTTTGATTTCTGTCATTGAGTGTCTGCCTATGTTTTCCTCTAAGAGTTTTATAGTATCTGATCTTGCATTTAAGTCTTTAATCCATTTCAAATTTGTTTTTGTGTGTGGTATTAGAGAATGTTCTAATTTCATTCTTTTACATGTATCTCAACATCACTTATTGAAGAGACTATTTTTTCTTCATTGTGTATTCTTGCCTCCTTTCTTGTAGGTCAGTTGACCATAGGTGTGAGTTTACTTCTGGGCTTTCTATCCTATTCCATTGATCTATAAGTCTACCTTTGATGTATAAGTATGTCACTATCATAGTGTTTTGATTACTGTAACTTTATAGTATATATTCCCCAAACTCCATTTAAAATTGGAAATTTCATGATTGAAAAATACAATCAAAATTAAAGCTGATATCTAAAGAAGAGTTGAAAAAAGAAGGAAAAATCAGTGACTGAGAAGACAGTGAATTGCCTAACTTAAACAAAAGAAAAAAAATTAACAAACGTCCAGAAATCTGTAGATTTAGGGAGAAAAATTGAAAACTTTTGTCATTGGAGTCCAAAAAAGCAAAAGAAAGCAGGTTTGATAATTAATTGAAAATTTACCAACTTGCCAAAAGATATAATATTAAGGAATTTTAAAAAATGATTTAATACTGAATAATAAACAGAGCCACACAGAGACATATCATAATTAAACCACTGAAAACTAAAGACCATTTAAAAAGTATTGAAAGCAGCCAGAGGCGAAGATCACTTTGTCTACCTATAGAGGAATAAAACCGAATGAAAAAATTCTCGTGAGAAATCATGGAAGCCAGAATTAAAAGGCATATTTTTCATAAGCAGAAAGAAAACAACTTTCAACCCAGAACCCTATGTCTTTCATAAGCAAAGAGGAATTCAATTCATTTTCAGAAGGGAAAATAAATGAATGTGTTACCATCGGACCTACCCTAAAATGTTCAAAGAAAGTTCTATAAACAGAAAACAAACATACTAGTGAATTCCAGGAGTTAAATGTATGGGGGATGAAAGAAATAATTGTAGCTATATATACATAGGCCATCCTAAAGGAGGTCAGTCCTGAGTGTTCATTGGAAGGACTGATGTTGAAGCTGAAACTCCAATACTTTGGCCACCTGATGCGAAGAACTGACTCATTTGAAAAGACCCTGATGCTGGGAAAGATTGAAGGTGGGAGGAGAAGGGGACGACAGAGGATGAAATGGTTGGATGGCATCACTGATTCAATGGACATGAGTTTGAGTAAACTCCGGGAGTTGGTGATGGACAGGGAGGCCTGGCATGCTGCAGTCCATGGGGTTGCAAAGAGTCGGACATGACTGAGCGACTGAACTGAACTGATACATAGGCAACACCATCCAAGTTCCAGTCCTGAATGTAAAGAACTTATATATTATTGCTTTTATCTTCACAAAATGTAAAAACTAAACAAACTGAAAATTGACAACTCTTTGATCCATAGGAGAAGGAAGTTATATTGATAATCATAGCTCTCTAAATTAGAAAAATATACAGGCAGAAACACAGAAGTAAAACTTAACAGAGTAGAAGCCTAGGAGAAAAAAAACAACAAACCTCCACAGAAACCAGTACCAAGGTACAGTTCAGTTCAGTTCAGTCACTTAGTCGTGTCAGACTCTTTGAGACCCCATGAAATGCAGCACGCCAGGCTTCCCTGTCCATCAACAACTCCTGGAGTCCACCCAAACCATGTCCATTGAGTTGGTGATGCCATCCAACCATCTCATCCTCTGTTGTCCCTTTCTCCTCCTGCAGCAAAACTTAAACTACAATTGACAAATTGAAGGAAGTTCAAGTGTGGGCAAGTTTGAGATTTCAAAATTCCATCAGGGTCCAGTTTTAGAAAGGATCTGTATTTTTGTTGATTTTACCTTCAGCAACCCTACCAGGTTCTCACAGAGTAGAATGGGAAATAAATCCCATGCTCGTGGCAAAGTGAGAAGAAAAGTAGCCATTTTGAAGTATATGATGAATATTCAGTTCTTTTTACCTAAGCCTTCCCTCACATGAACTATTTTATCAGAACCCAGAATAATGGGATATTAACAGAGTTTAATTTTCCTACTGAGATTTTAATAGCTTAATTTTTCTAAAGAAAGAAAAATACCCAACTCCAGCCCCTTCCACCCTTCTATATGGGAATAAGAAAAATACCAACTCCAGACCCCTTTAGCTTTCATATCTCATCAAATTAAAAAAAATAACTGAGAAGTACCTGCAAAAGTCATAGTCCAGAGGCACAGGCACACTAAAAGACTGACATCAGATGAAAGAGCTATAGAATGTTTTTCTTCTTTCCCCAAATCAGCAGGACTCCTATGTAATCATAGGTGAATAAAACTTATCGAACTGCATACTATAGGTCTTATTTAGGAAAAAAATATCTAGGTAAAAGTAAATGTTACAAAGAACAACAAAAAATAAATAATACATGTGAGAAAATTTTAATATCTAACACCTAAAACTACTACAAACACTAAACACAGCATAATTTCCAGCCAGGTAAACATAAAATCTCACACCATAATCTTATTTACTTCAGTTCCTTTTACCTAGTATGTAATGCATAGCTTTAAAAAACTTAATAAGGCATCCTAAAGGACAAAATACCCAGCTTTTAAAACTTGAGCAAGCATCAGAAGCAGATTCATATATGACAGATATTGGAAATATCAGACAAATAATTGTTAGAAAGTAAACAATGATTAGTATGCAAAGGGATATGATGGGAAAAGTAGATAACATGCAAGAGCAAATGAGAAATAAAAGGAGAAAAGTAAAAATTCTAAGAAAAATCAAAAGTAAATGCTAAAATATGAAAAAACACTGTAACAAAAATAAGGTAGAAATATATTGGACACAGCCAAGTAAAAACTAGTGAACTTGAAGAAATGTCATAAAAACTTCCAAAAGTGGGAGTGCATACAGCAAAAAAATGAAAATTATATACAATAAATTATATAAGAATGATGGAATAAATAAAAATGGTATAACATGTGGGTAGGGGAAACCAGTAGGAGAAGAATGAGAGAAAGAAACACAAAAGTTTGAAACCATAACAACTGAGAATTTTCCAAAACTAGTGAGAGTCATAAAATTGAAGACAAGGAAAGTCAGAGAATACCAAATAGAACAAATTTAAAAAGACCAACAAATCTACATCTAGGAGTATCTCATTCAAATTGCAGAAAATCAAAGAGAAAATTCTGAAAGAGTTCAGAGAGAATAAATTACCTTACATATTGAGGGTTGGAAATAACAATTACATCAGATTTCTCTTCAGAAATCATGCAAGGAATAGGGAGAAGATCAGGATGGTGGAGTAGGAGGATGCAGAGCTCACCTCCTCCTATGAACACATCCAAAATACATCTACATGTGAAGCAATTCTCACTGAAAATAAATTGGACCCTGGCAGAAAGACTCATATAATCAAGGATATAAGAAAGAGCCACACAGAATCAGGTTGGAAGGTAAAAGAAGCCATTAGATGGGAACCTGTTTCCCTAGGAAGAGACATAAAAAAGGAGGAGGATTAAATGGGCTTTGAGATCATCCATGGAGAGTTAGTAGTTTAAACCACATGTTGGATGTCCCAGCCCTGGGGCCCAACACCAGGAAGATAAGTTCTCTTAGCTAGTTTGAAAACCAGTGGGACTAAGAGCAAGGCTATAAGAAATCTAGGCTACAATAATGAAGAGCACACACAGGTTTTCTTATTCCCAAAACAATGTGGAGGAAGCAGATTGAAACTCAATGGGACTCTGGCTGGTTTATTGTGACCACCCCAGCATACACCCTGGTCCTAAGTGAGTGCTTGTGCTGGCCCTTCTTGCTCAATGGTACAACTATCACTAGGATAGAGGCTGCCATGATCTAGGAGGGTATGCATTTAAGTGGATGGAGCCTGCTCAAACCTAGCACAAAATCTGAAAGGAGTGGTGGTCATTACTGGCATTCACTGAAGTGGCAGATTTGGAATGATGTGGGGCCCTAACTAATGTCAGGACTGCCCAAACACATGTCCTCACTCATGCCTAATGTCCACATCAAACCCTCTTGCTCTGCAGAACAGCTCCCCACTAAGGAAAATGTTAGTGTGGTTTAAGAGAATGCAAATTGTAGGGGGCAGAGTCAGTTTGGACCTGAACTTCAAGGCTTCTGCTCCAGCAAATTGGGATTCAATCCCACCACCATAGAATGGTTTGGCCAGTGAGCAGAAGAGAAGCCTTGGCTCTGACTCTAGTCATCTCCAGTCCCAACTCCTACCAAGGTAAGAGCCTCCAGCATGCCCTGGTGGAAGATATGACTAGTGCTCAATTCAGATCTAGCTATTCTACAAAATTCACTGGACAAACACAGACTGTATAGGTATGCTGCCACACAAGGACACCCATTCAAGAACAGGATAGGTAACCATTTCATGTATTTCATCAAGACAAAGAAAGTTAAGCAAAATGAGAAGAGAGAGAAATTTGTTTCAAATGAAAGAACAAAAGAACCTGGAAATACAACTAATGAAACAGAGATAGTTTACAAGATAGAGTTCAAGATGTGAAGAGCCAACTCACTGGAAAAGATCCTGATGCTGGGAAAGATTGATGGCAAAAGGGGAAGAGGGTGGCAGA
Source organism: Bos taurus (assembly GCF_002263795.3). Classification (NCBI taxonomy): domain Eukaryota; kingdom Metazoa; phylum Chordata; class Mammalia; order Artiodactyla; family Bovidae; genus Bos; species Bos taurus. The sequence goes on along the minus strand of NC_037357.1, from coordinate 84,829,138 downwards.
GGATGAGATGGTTAGATACTATCACTGACTCAATGGACATACATCTGAGAAAACTCTGGGAGATAGTGAAGGACATGGAATCCTGGCATGCTGCAGTCCATGGGGTTGCAAAGAGTTGGACATGACTTAGCGACTGAATGACAACAACAAAAGTGTTCAAAGCATTTTCAAAAAGAATACTAACTGATCTAGGGGAAAGAATACATGAACACAATGAGAATTTTAACAAAGAACTAGAAAATACAAAAAAGAATCAGTCAGAACTGAAGAATACAATAACTAAAGTGATAAATATATTAGAAATAATTAACAGGAGACCAGGTGATACAGAATAATATGTAAGTTTTCTGGAAGTTAGAATAATGGAAATAACTGAATAAGAACAGCAAAAACAGAAACAATTTAAACATGAGGACAACTTAAGGACCTCCATAACAACATTAAGCATACCAGCATTCACAATTACAAGGGTCCCAGAATGTGTGTTTGCATATCCAATCATGTTAGTTAGTTCATATGTCTGGCATACATTGTCACATGTTTGCACCTTCTATAAGTAGAAGGAGGAGAGAGAAAGGAATCAAAATGAATTTGAGGAAATAATGGCTGAAAACACCCCAAAACTGATGAAACAGATATACAGAAAGTCCCACACACAAAGACATATAGTTAAAATGGCAAAAGTTAAAGATAAAGAGAGAATTCTAAAGGCATGAAAAGGAAAAAAAGTCACATACAAGGGAATCTCCCATAAGGATGTCAGCTGATTTTTTTTTTCCTGCTGAAACTTTGCCAACAAGAAGAGAGTAGCATGATGTATTTAAAGTGCTTGAAAGGAAAAACCCTACAATGCAGGATATTCTACCCAGCAAGGCTATCACTCAAATTGAAGGAGAGATAAAGAACTTCTCAGATAAAATAAAACTAAAAGAGTTAATCAATACTAAAGCAAATCCAGAAAGAAAAGTTAAAGGGTATTCTCTAAGTGGAAAAGAAAAGGGTACAAAAGGAGTAAGAATCCAGAGGAAAGAAAGTATCCCATAAGCAAAAGGAAATATAGAGTAAAGATTCTGGATCAACCATTTAAATATGCTCTCATAAAGATTTTTAAAATGTAAAATCAACTCTAAGTACAACAATTAAGGATTAACATGAAGATGTAAAATATGACAACAAATACACAAAATGTAGGAGTAAAATATATATCTTTTAGATGTGGTTTAACTCAAAGGACTATCAATTTACAAATATATATAGTTATAGGTCAGTATATGAACCCCATGGTAATCATAACCACAAATCAAAAACATACAATAGATATACAAAAACTAGGGAGAAAAGAACACAAGCATACTACAAATAAAATCATCCAAACACAGGGATAAAACTAAAAGAAGAATAAAAGTCAGAGAAAAACTACAAAACAACCAGAAAACAAGTAATAAAGTGGAAATCAGTAATACCTATCAATAATCACTTTAATGTAAATGTAATATATACTCCAAACAAATGACATAGCCTAGTTGCAATGATTTGGAGAAGGCAATGGCATCCCGTTCCAGCACTCTTGCCTGGAAAATCCCATGGATGAAGGAGCCTGGTAGGCTGCAGTCCATGGGGTCACTAAGATTTGGACATGACTGAGCAACTTCACTTTCACTTTTCACTTTCATGCATTGGAGAAGGAAATGGCAACCCACTCCAGTGTTCTTGCCTGGAGAATCCCAGGGATGGGGGAGCCTGGTGGGCTGCCATCTATGGCGTCGCACAGAGTTGGACACTACTGAAGTGACTTAGCAGCAGCAGCAGCAGTTGCAATGATTAAGAAGGACACATTGATATGCTACTTGTAAGAAATACACTTCAGAGCTAAAGACATACAGAGACAAAGTGAGGAGATGAAACCAGAAATTTAATACAAGTGGAAATGGCAAAGAATCCTGGGGTAGAAAAACTCATATCAGACAAAATATACAGGAAGTCCCCTACATAGGACCCTTCAAGCTGCAAACTTTAAAAAATGTGAACGTGTGTTTGCATATCCAATCACATTAGTTAGTTCATGTGTCTGGCATACATTGTCACACATATGCATCTTCTATAAGTAGTTGTGCTTTTGTGTACTGTACAGTACTGTACAGAGTACAGTATCTTTGTTTCAAGCCAAGGATGTCGAGAAGCAAGCATAAAAGCAGCAGTGATGTACCTGATATGGTACTACCCAGACATCTCTAGATCATTTTTTCAAGAGGGTAGATAGGATTGAATCCAGCAAGGAACCAGAACCTGTGCCATCAAAGTCAGGCCTGAGTGAGACTGCAGATTACCCTCTGTCTCTTATAGCTGATGATCCTTCAGCTCTACTATCTGCCACCTCCCCTCACTCTTTCAGACAGTAACACTCTTGTTCACCCAATGCTAGCCTCTGTAGCTATACTGTACTATAAGATTAAAAGTTTTTTTATGCATTACTTGTGTGAAACGTATTATAAACCGATTACAGTACAGTTCTACATAGCAAATTGTGTTAAGTACCTAAGCTATTATTGTTAGACTTATGAACAAATTGGACTTATAAACCTGCTCTTGGAAGGAAACCAATTTGTATATAGGGGACTTCAGTTCAGTTCAGTTCAATCACTCAGTCATGTTCAACTCTTCACGACCCCATGGACTGCAGGACATCAGGCTTCCCTGTCCATCATTAACTCCCAAAGCTTGATCAAACTCAAGTACATTGAGTCAGTGATGTCATCCAAACATCTCATCCTCTGTCATCCATCCCCATCTCCTCCTGCCCTCAATATTTCCCAGCATCAGGGTCTTTTCCAATGAGTCAGTTCTTTGCATCAGGTGGCCAAAGTATTGGAGTTTCAGTTCAGCATCAGACCTTCCAATGAATATTCAGGGCTGATTTCTTTTAGGTTGAACTGGTTTGATCTTCTTGCAGTCCAAGGGACTCTCAAGTCTTCTCCAATACCACAGTTTCAAATCATCAGTTCTTCTGTGCTCAGCTTTCTTTATAGTCCATCTCTCACATCCATACATGACTACTGGAAAAACCATAGCTTTGATTAGATGGACCTTTGTTGGCCAAATAATGTCTCTGCCTTTTAATATGCTGTCTCAGTTGGCCATAGCTTTTCTTCCAAGGAGCAAGTGTATTTTAATTTCATGGCTGCACTCACCATCTGCAGTGATTTTGGAGCCCCCCAAAATAAAGTCTCTGTTTCCATTGTTTCTCCATCTATTTGCCATGAAGTGATGGGACCAGATGCCATGATCTTAGTTTTCTGAATGTTGAGTTTTAAGCCAACCTTTTTACTCTCCTCTTTCACTTTCATCAAGAGGCTCTTTAGTTCTTTGCTTTCTGCCATAAGGGTAGTGTCTTCTGCATATCTGAGGTTATTGTTATTTCTCCTGGCAATCTTGATTCCAGCTTGAGCTTCATCCAGCCCAGCTTTTCACATGTTATACTCTGCATATAAATGAATTAATCAGGGTGACAATATACAGCCTTGATGTACTCCTTTCCCAATTTGGAACCAGTCTGTTGTTCTATGTCCAGTTCTAATGGTTGCTTCTTGACCTGAATACTGATTTCTCAGGAGGTAGGTCACGTGGTCTGGTATTCCCATCTCTTGAAGAATTTTTCACAGTTTGTTGTGGTCCACACAGTCAAAGGCTTTGGCATAGCAAATAAAGCAGAAGTTGATGTTTTTCTGGAACTTTCTTGGTTTTTCAATGATCCAGCAGATGTTGGCAATTTGATCTCTGGTTCCTCTGCTTTTTCTAAATCCAGTTTGAACATCTGGGAGTTCACAGTTCACATACTGTTGAAGCCTGGCTTGGAGAATTTTGAGCCTTACTTTGCTAGTGTGTGAGATGAGTGCAATTGTGTGGTAGATTGAACATTCTTTGGCATTGCCTTTCTTTGGGATTGGAATGAAAACTTACCTTTCCAGTTCTGTGGGCACTGCTGAGTTTTCCAAATTTGCTGGCATACTGATTGAAGCACTTATCACAGTATCATCTTTTCAGATTTGAAACATCTCAGCTGGAATTCTCTAACCTCCACTAACTTTGTTTGTAGTGATGCTTTCTAAGGCCCACTTGACTTCACATTCCAGAATGTCTGGCTCTAGGTAAGTGATCACACCACGCTGTGCTTATCTGGATCATGAAGATCTTTTTTGTATAGTTCTTCTGTGTATTCTTGCCACCTCTTCTTAATATCTTCTGCTTCTGTTAGCTCCATACCATTTCTGTCTTTTATTGTGCCCATCTTTGCATGAAATGTTCCCTTGGTATCTCTAATTTTCTTGAAGAGATCTCCAGTCTTTCCCATTCTGTTGTTTTCCTCTATTTCTTTGCATTGATCGCTGAGGAAGTCTTTCTTATCTCTCCATGGTATTCTTTGGAACTCTGCATTCAAACGGGTATATCTTTCCTTTTATCCCTTGATTTTAGCTTCTCTTCTTTTCTCAGGATTTCCCTTGTGGCTCAGTTGGTAAAGAATCTGCCTGCAATGCAGGAAACTTGGATTCAATCCCTGGGTTGGGAAGATCCCCTGGCCAATGGAAAGGCTACCCACTCTAACATTCTGGCCTGGAGAATTCCATGAACTGTATAGTCCATGGGGTCACGAAGAGTTGGACACGACTGAGTGACTTTCACTTCACTTCACGTCTCTTCTTTTCTCAGCTATTTGTAAGGTCTCCACAGACAACCATTTTGTGTTTTTGCATTTCTTTTTCTTGGGGATGGTCTTTGATCACTGCTTCATGTACAATGTCATGAACCTCCAACGTCCATCCATAGTTCTTCAAGCACTCAATCAGATCAACTCTTTGAATATATTTGTCACTTCCACTATATAATCATAAAGGATATGATTTAGGTCATACCTGAATGGTCTAGTGGTATTCCCTACTTCCTTCAGTTTAAGTCTGAATTTGGCAGTAAGGAGTTCATGATCTGAGCCACAGTCAGCTCCTGGTCTTGCTTTTGCTGACTGTACAGAACTTATCCATCTATGGCTACAAAAAATATAATCAATCTTTCAGTATTAACCATCTGGTGATGCCCATGTGTAGAATCTTCACTTGTGTTGCTGGAAGAGGGTGTTTGCTATGACCACTGTGTTCTCTTGGCAAAACTCTGTTAGTGTTTCCCCTGCTTTGTTTTGTACTCCAAGACCGAATTTGCCTATTATTCCAGGTATCTCTTGATTTCCTTCTTTTGCATTACAGTACCGTGTGAAGGAAAGGGCAACTTTTTGGGGTATTAGTTCTAAATGGTCTTGTAGGTCTTCATAGGACTGTTGAACTTCAGGTTCTTCAGCATTACCGGTTAGGGCACAGACTTGGATTACTGTGATATTGAACAGTTTGCCTTGGAAACGAAACAAGACAATTCTGTCGTTTTTGAGATTGCACCCAAGTACTGCATTTCAGACTCTTTTGTTGACTATAAGTGCTACTCCATTTCTTCTAAGGGATTCTTGTCCAGAGTAGTAGATATAATGGTCATCTGAGTTAAATTTCCCATTCCAGTCCATTTTAATTCACTGGTTCCTAAAATGTCGATGTTCACTCTTGTCATCTCCTGTTTGACCACTTCGAATTTACCTTGATTCGTTGGCCTGGCATTCCAGGTTCCTATGCAATATTGTTCTTTACAGCATCAGGCTTTACTTCCATCACCTGTCACATCCACAACTGGACGTTGTTTTCACTTTGGCTCCGTCTCTTCATTCTTTCTGGAGCTTTTTCTCCACTCTTCTCCAGTAGCATATTGGGTACCTACCAACCTGGGGAGTTCATCTTTCAGTGTCATATCTTTTATCTTCTCATACTGTTCATGGGGTTCTCAGGGCAAGAGTACTGAAGTGGTTTGCCATTACCTTCTCCAGTGGACCATGTTTTGTCAGAACTCTCCATCATGACCCATCTGTCTTGGGTGGCACTACATGGAATGGCTCTTAGTTTCACTGAATTAGACAAGGCTGTGGTCCATGTGATCAGTTTGATTTTTCTGTGACTGTGGTTTTCATTCTGTCTGCGCTCTGAAGTTTAAGGATGAGAGGCTTATGGAAGCTTCCTAATGGGAGAGACTGACTGTGGGGGAAACTGGGTCTTTTTCTGAATGGTGGGGCCATGCTCAGTAAATCTTTCATCCAATTTTCTGTTGATGGATGGGGTTGTGTTCCCTCCCTGTTGCTCGACCTGAGACCAGTGGTCTCAGGAGGTAATGGAGAAAATGGTGCCCTCCTTCAAAAGGTCCCATGCACGCACTGCTGCACTCCGTGTCCCCGATCCTGTAGCAGGCCACTGGCGATCCACGCCTCCAACAGAGACTCCTGAACATTCACAGGCATGTCTCAGTCAGTCTCTTATAGTGTCACTGCTCCTTTCTCCTGGATCCTGGTGTGCACAAAGTTTTATTTGTACCCTTCAAGAGTCCGTTTCCCCAGTCCTGTGTAAGTTCTGTCATTGAATCCCACTGGCCTCCAAAGTAAAATTCTTTGGTGGTTCTCAGTCCCTTTGCCAGATCCCCAAGGTTGGGAAATCTGTTTTGGGTCTTAGAAATTTCTTAAGAATGCGAGAATTTATTTGGTATAATTGTTCTCAGTTTGTGGGTCGTCTGCTCGGCAGCTCTATGGTGGGGTTAATCACGATCTCCTCCAAGATGGCTTATGCCACACACTGTGTGACCCAGGTCTGCTGCACTGAGAATCACTGCCCCTGTGGCAGGCCACTGCTGACCTGTACCTCTGCAGGAGATACTCAAACACTCAAACGCAGGCCTGGCTCAGTTTCTGCGGGGTCTCTTGATTCTGGTGCACACATGGTTTTGTTTGAGCCCTCCAAGCATCTCTGATGGGTATGGGGTTTGATTCTAAATGCGATTTAACCCTTCCTACCATCTTGCTGTGGCTTCTCCTTTGCCCTTGGACATAGGGTATCTTTTTTGGTGGGAACCAACATTCTCCTGTTGATGGTTGTTCAGCAGTGAGATGTAATTTTGCAGTTCATGCAGGAGAAGATGAGTGCACGTCCTTTCACTCTGCCATCTTCTGTGAGTCCAAGAGGGTCCATACACCTGTATGTGTTCAGATGTATTTGCTCCCTATCGTATCAGTGATGGTCAGTGGCAGCTCTGCCTCAGTATGAAGATTCACTATATAAGTCCGTTGGGCTTTGAAGCAAGCATGCTGCATCTGCATATGTGGGATAAATGATGTGGAGCTCCCCAATAGCTCTCCTGCTGAGCCAGCTGCAAGAAAAAAGTTTCCTTTTGAGCAAAGTAGCCATCTCTCTTGTGAATCTCTTTTCACTCTAGGCCCTGCCCTCTGTGCTGAGCCTGAGTTCAAGGTTTACCTCACAGAGAACTCAAAGCTAAAACTCAGATCCATGTGAGGTTGTCTAATTGTGGCATGGGGCCCTGGGGGAACATACTCCTAGAAGATGAGGAGGGAGGTGAGGAGAGCAGTGAAATGAATGGAAGTTGAAAATAAATGTGTATAGATGGTGGTTTCCATGGTTACCAGTGGAATATAGCATGTATCCTTCAGAGAAGTTAAATCATCATCAGAATATGAAGGGGATTAAACTTTCAACAGCTATGGAAGGCAGAGGGTCAAGTTCTGCACAGTTCCCTGCTTAACAGATAATCCCCTTCAGACATGCCCTCTATTGTCAGACAGTGAAAATATTCTCGATAGGGGGGCTCAGGCCATCAGTCCCTGGTTCATTTTCTGGTCCCAGAGAGATCTTCTCTAGAGAAACGATTGGCCCCAAGGGTTCTTTTCTTGAGATCAAATTCCCCTGAGCTAGTCAGAGTGCACCAACGTTGCAGAGAATCTAGGCCTGGGCCAAGGCTTGGCATAGCCATGCAATCACTGAATGTGACTCGGGGTGTTTTTAGTAAGAAGAAAGGGAGAATGAATGAAAACTCTCTCACCCACATAATTTCTGAGGGGAAACTGGAGCGTATGTAAGGAAGTCTGGGCATTCTCATAAATTGTATATTTGATATATACTGAGGAGTAGATGCAGGGCATGGGGAAGGTTTCTGTGGTGCTGTAGTTGTCAAGTTCACACAAAGCATAGCTAGCTGGTCCCCAGGAGTAAACTCAGAGTTTACCCTGGCCACACCCCCTCTTCTCTCAATTGAACCAGTGAGAAACAGCTACATGAACTTTCAGTGTTCTCGCTATGCATCCTCTGCCAGAGCACGGCAGGTTGGAGTGAGAAACACAGTAAATAAGACTGTACTTTTCCCCTGTTGACACAACAGGAGGACTTTCATTCTTTTGCTGGGGTTCAGGAGTGACAGGACAAGAGTCATTCAGGTGGACTTGGATCCTCCCAGCCTATGCCTCATGTTGTTGTCCAGTCACTAAGTTCAGCCCAACTCTTTGTGACTCTATGAACTTCAGAATGCCAGGCTTCCCTGTCCTTCACTATCTCCCAGAGATTTGTCAAACTCAGGTTTGTTGAGTCGGTGATACCATCCAACCATCTCATCCTATGTCATCACCTTCTCCTCCTGCCTGCTATCTTTCCCAACATCAAGGTCTTTTCCAATGAGTCTACTCTTTGCATCAGATGGCCAAGGTATTGGAGCTTCAGCTTCAGCATCAGTCTTTCCAGTGTATATTCAGGATTCATTCCCTTTAGATTTGACTGGCTTGATCTCTTTGCTGTCCAAGGGACTTCCAAGAGACTTCTCTAGCACCACAATTTGAAAGCACCAATTCTTCTGCACTCAGCCTTCTTTATGGTCCAACTATCACATCCATAAATGACTACTGGAAAAACCATAGCTTTGAGTATATGGACCTTTGTTGCCAAAATGATGGCTCTGCGTTTTAAAGCACTGACTAGGTTTGTCATAGCTTTTTGTTCAGGGAGCAAGAGTCTTTTAATTTCATTGCTGCAGTCACCATCCACAGTGATTTTGGTGCCCAAGAAAAGAGCATCTGTCACTGTTTCCACTTTTTGCCCTTCTATTTGCCATGAAGTGCAAGATGGGACCAGATGCCATGATCTTACTATTTTGAATGTTGAGTTTTAAGCCAGCATTTCACTCTTCTCTTTCACCCTGATCAAGACTTTTAGTTCCTGTTCACTTTCTGCCATCAGAGTGGGATCACCTGCATATCTGAGGTTGTTGTTGTTTCTTCTGGCCATCTTGATCACAGCTTGTGATTCATCTAGCCTGGCATTTTGCATGACGTACTCTGCATATAAGTTAAATAAGCAGGGTGAAAATCCTTTCCTGATTTTGAAGAAGTCCTTTGTTCCATGTCTGGTTCTAATTGTTGCTTCTTGATCTGCATACAGTTTTCTAAGGAGGCAGGTAAGGTGGTCTGGTATCCCCATTTCTTTAAGAATTTTCCACAGGTTTTTTTTTTTTTTTTTGACCCACAAAGTTGAAGGCTTTAACATAGTCAATGAAGCAGAAGTAGATTTTTTTTTTTTTCTGGAATTCCCTTGCTTTTTATATGATTCACCAGATGTTGACAATGTGGTCTCTGGTTTCTCTGCCTTTTCTAAATCCAGCCTGTACATCCAGAATTTCTTGGTTCACCTACTGCTGAAGCCTAGCTTGAAGGACTTTGAGCATCACCTTCCTAGCATATGAAATGAGAGCAACTGTATGGAGGTAAGAACATTCTTTGGCATTGCCTTTCTTTGGGATTAGAATGAAAAGCTTTTCCAATCCTGTGGCACTGCTGAGTTTTTCAAATTTACTGGCATATTGACTGTAGCACTTTAACAGCATCATCTATTGGGATTTTAAACAGCTCAGCTGAAATTCCATCACCTCCACTAGCTTTGTTCGTAGCAATGTTTTCTAAGGCCCACTTGACTTCACACTCCAGGATGTCTTGCTCTAAGGGAATGATCACACCATCGTGGTTATCTGAGTCACTAGGACCATTTCTGTCTAGTTCTTCTGTGTTCTCTTGCCACCTCTTCTTAATCACATCTGCTTCTGTTAGGTCCTTACCACTTCTGTCCTTTATTGTGCCATCTTTGCATGAAGTGTTCCTTTGGTATCTCTAATTTTCTTGAAGAGATCTCTAGTCTTTCCCATTCTATTGTTTTCCTCTATTTCTTTGCATCGTGCATTTAGGAGGGCTTTCTTATCTCTCCTTGCTATTCTTTGGAACTCTGCATTCGGTTGGGTATAGCTTTCCCTTCTCCTTTGCCTTTCACTTCTCTTTTTCCCCCAGCTATTTGTAAGGTTTCCTCAGACAACCATTGTGCTTACCTGCATTTCTTTCACTTTGGGATGGTTTTGGTCACTGCCTCCTATACTATGTTATGAACCTCCATCTATAGTTCTTCAGGCACTCTGTCCACCAGATCTACTCCCTTGAATCTATTTGTCACCTCCACTGTATAATCATAAGGGATTTTATTTAGGTCATACCTGAATGGTCTAGTGGTTTTCCCTACTTTCTTCAATTTGATCTTGAACTTTGAAAGAAGGAGCACATGATCTGAGCCACAGTCAGCTCCTGGTCTTATTTTTGCTGACTCTATAGAGCTTCTCCATCTTTGGCTGCAAAGAATATAATCAATCTGAATTCTGTATTGACTATCTGCTGATGTCCTAGTGTAGAGTCTTCTCTTGTGTTGTTGGAAGCAGGTGTTTGCTATGACCAGTGTGTTCTCTTGGCAAAATTCTGTTAGCCTTTGACCTGCTTCATTTTGTATTCCAAGTCCAAACTTACATGTTACTCAGTAACTCTTGACATCCTACTTTTGCATTCCAATCCTCTAAGATTACAAGAACATATTTTATGGTGTTAGTCCTCCAAGGTCTTGTATGTCTTCATAGAACTGTTTATTATTTTCTTCTTTGGCATTAGTGGTTGGGGCATAAACTTGGATTACTGTGACATTGAATGGTTTGCCTTGGAAATGAACTGAGATTATTCTGTTGCTTTTGAGAATGCACCCAAATATTGTATTTCAGCCTATTTTGTTGACTATGAGGGCTACTCCATTTCTTCGAATGGAATCTTGCCCACAGTAGTAGATATAATGGTCATCTGAGTTAAAGTCACCCATTCCCATTCATTTTAGTTCACTGATTCCTAAACTGTCAATGTTCACTCTTGCCATCTCTTGTTTGACCATGTCCAATTTGCCTTGATTCCTGGACCTAATATTCCAAGTTCTTAGGCAATATTGTTTTTTACAGCATTGTAATTTACTTTCACCACCATACACACCCATGACAGCATCGTTTCCACTTTGGCCAGCCTCTTCATTCTTTTTGGAGCAATTTCTCTGCTTTTCCCCAGTAACATATTGGACCCTTACTGACCTGGGGGGCTCATCATCGGGTGTCCTACATTCTTGATTTTCGCACTGTTGATGAGGTTCTAGAAGCAAGAATACTGAAGTGGTTTGCCATTCCCTTCTCCAGTGGACCACATTTTGTCAGAACTCTCCACCACGACCCATTCATCTTGGGTGGACCTGCACGGCATGGCTCATAGCTTCCTTGAGTTACATGAAGCTGTGATCCATGTGATCATTTTGGTTAGCTTTCTGTAACTGTGGTTTGTGAGGAGCTCACAAATTCACCTTCCTCCTGCAGGGAGAGAGACAACAGCTGCAGCTACACAGCCCACTTTCAGAAACCAGACTAAAAATGTGTATCTCCATAAAACCTAGTTCTCAATGATTTCTACCAAGTGAGAGTGCCTGCTTGGATTCCCAGTGGTAAAAACTTCCCATGTGGCAGCCCTAGAGACTTTCTCCTTTTGTTAGTGAGCAAGTCTCAGATTTCACATTTGTGTCTCATTATTGCATGCCTGGCGGTTAGGAGAGCACAGGCAGCAGATCCAACACCCTTTAACGGATGAACCTATTGTTCATATTCAATTCCTCCTGTACAAGTTCTCTGGGTGCTTGGGGAAGGAAGCCAGCCCAGTCCTGTGTGACAACATAAGGCTATGGGTTAATGTGTCTTGTGTGACTTCTGAACAGAAGATGTGAATATGCTCTATACATTTGAAGTACTAGGAAGAGAGTACAATTTTCCCAGGATAAGCAACTATAACAGTATTTTAAAAGTTAATTTATTTTAAAATTGGAGGATAATTGCTTTACAGAATTTTGTTGTTTTCTGCTAAACCTCAGCATGTATCAGCCATAGGTATACATATATCTCCTCCCTTTTGAATCCACCCCCCATGTCCCTCCCCATTCCACTCTGTCTAGGTTGATACAGAGCCCCTGTTTGAGTTTCCTGAGCCATATAGCAAATTCCCATTGGCTATCTATTTTACATATGGTAATGTAAGTTTCCATGTTACTCTTTCCAAACATCTCACCCTCTCCTCCCATCTCCCCATATCCATAAGTCAATTCTCTATGTCTGTTTCTCCACTGCTGCCTTGTAAATACATTCTTCAGTACTACTTTTCTAGATTCTGTATATATGCATTAGAATAGATGACCATCACCAGATGAATGGACAAAGAAGTTGTGGCATATATACACAATGGAATATTACTCAGCCATAAAAAAGAATGCATTGACTCAGTTCTAATGAGGTGGATGAAGCTAGAACCTATTATACAGAGTCAAGTAAGTCAGAAAGAGAAATATAACAGTATATTTTCCCCTCTGGATTTAGTAGTTTCTTATTCTATCTATTGATACAGACATAAGTTCTTTTTCTTTTAAATTAAATTTTCTCTCCTTCCAGTATAAGATGACATTTCAATCACTAAGGAATAGATAATTCGTCACTTAAGAACAGCAAAATTATGGGTCATTTTCCCTCATCAGTTTTTGTCCATTTTCAAGCCTAAAGGCAAGTGAGAAAAGTGTAGTTAAAGTATTCAAGTTGCCAACACTGGTAAACACACAGACTTTGTTAGCACACAGGCATCTTTTGCCTTGCTCCTCCGTGGACAGGGCTCTGATGAGCATGGCTTTAAATGAAATCCAAGTATCCTCTCCCCCTGTTTATCTCAGGTACAGCTATCAAGAGAGTAGAGCAACATTTCAGGTATAAAGTAGTCTATTCCTGAGGGGAACATGTGCTATTCACACTCATGGTGTAAGAGGCAATCTTACCATACACCTGGTCTCTTCTTGCAGGTAGAACAGGCAAGCCCTGGGTAGGACTAGAATGCAGAGGTCACAGTGTCTCTGCCCTACCCCATGACACCTGCTTTGTGCCAGAGCCTAGGTTTTGCAGCAAAACTCATTTCAGGCCAAGGAGCCCTGGGTCCAACAAGAATTATAAGTGGTCTATTAAAACTCTGGACGTGGGCAGTCCTGCTGCTTCAATCATTAATTCACCAGAGAAACAATATGATGATAGAGAGGGTGCCTATTTTTGACAGCATATTAAAAAGCAGAGACATCACTTTGCTGACAAAGTGATGTCTAGTAGTCATGTATGGATGTGAGAACTGGATGAACAGGAAGTCTGAGTGCCAAAGAACTGAAGCTTTCAAATTGTGGTGATGGAGAAGACTCTTGAGAGTCCCTAGGATAACAAGGAGATCAACCAGTCAATCCTAAATGAAATCAATCTGAATTTTCATTGAAAGGACTGATGCTGAGGCTGAAGCTCTAATACTTTGGCCACCTGACTCATTGGAAAACACTCTGATGCTGGGAAAGATTGAGGGCAGGAGGAGAAGGGGGCCACAGAGGATGAAGTGGTTAGATAACATCACTGACTCAATACACATGAGTTTGAGTGAATTCTGGGAGATAGTGAAGGACAGGGAAGTCTGGTGTGCTAGAGTCCAAGGGTTTGCACAGAGTTGGATACAACTTAGTGACTGAACAACAACAGGGTGCCTATGATTCATGTAACAAAATAGCAGTAGAAGGGACTCCCTTAAACTGATAAAGGATATGAAGCCAATTATTAATGCATTGCCTGCCTGTTCTAAATTCACTCTTTATGATAAGCTCTCTGATAATGGATGGGTTACTTTAAGAATCTCTCCTTCAGAGTGATCATGATGTTCCATTTTCTCAGTTAGAAGACACTGGATGGACATTGAAGGAGGAAGTAGCTCTCCTCTGACTTCTGGCTGTCAGCAGTGTGAGTGTAACGATAGCCTAGGTGTTCTGCTCCAAGCATGTGCCCAGAACAACTGTCCTTGTTGGCTGTGCAGAACCAGTGTGGCCTGGTCATTGGCTTTCTGTGGCCCTCTTCATATGGATATTTTGTGCTCCAAGCCACCTACCCGCAGATTCCCCCTACTTAATTTCACTCATTCCCCCACCTTACCCCACCATTCTTATCCCAAGTACTTATCCCAAGGCTGCAGCCCTCACAAGCTTGAGGCCCTCCTGATCCTACGTATAGGACATTGCCAGCTCCAGGCCTCCAATTCCGCCAGGTCCCTTGTTCCTACTACATGTTCACATGCCGGCCACCAGCTGTGGCCTTTCCACACTGATGTGCTCCAGAGGGTACCTTCCTGCTTACCCTTCAACTGTAGACCAGCTCTGGTTCTACAGACTGGCTCTGGTGCTGGTAAATTAGCAAACTTCTCTGCCTTCAGAAGGTTCTCCTACACCTTCTCCAATGAGATGTGATCTCCAGGCTTGGGGAGGAACCCCCATTTCAAGTTTGTCTTTCTTTGGGTATGCTTCTTAAACCCAGGATACCATATACAGTTTTCCTAAATCCTATATATTCTACATGTGTCATATTTAATAATTCTTTATGTTTAAACATTATGTTAAATTTTATGTTAAATTTCCCCTGACCACTGTGTACTTTCCATCTCCTGATTGGATCCAGATTGCTACAGAACACAACACCTATAGCAAATATCATTCTTGGAATTACTGAAAGCTTCCTTGTGAGAGTTGCATCAAGTAAGAATGTCCACCATCACCCAGAAAATATAGTAGGTGGGAACAGAAAGAACAAAGTGCTCAGAAAGGAAGAAGCAAGACTGTCATTGTTTGCAGATGATATGATTCTGTACACTAAATTCTACAGATATTTACAGAGAAATTGGGAGAATCAATAAAAGTTTAGGTAGCTGTTCACAGGATAAAATATTAACATACAGAAGACAATTTTATTCTATTTACCAGCAACAGATTTACAAAATGAAAATTTCAAAGGCACTATTTGCAAAATACGAAGTGCTTAGGACAAAACGCTCTCTTATGGGGGGAAAAAAAGAAACATTATTGGGACATATTAAGGAAGTTTTTATTAAAAGGAAAGGTACACCATTATCCATTCAATCACATTATATATTATAGAAAAGAAGTCAAATCCAAAAGTGCAATGCAATCCTAATTAGAAAGCTAGAAAGGATTTTGGTTGAACTTTTTCTGATGAATTGATAATTGAAATGGATTTGAGAGAGGCCAAAAATAACCTATACATTCTTGAAGAACAAGGTAGAGTTGAGTGGCCTTATCCAAATATCAGAATTGACTTTAGATTTATAGTGATGAATACTGATACGCGGTATTTTAAATAGACAGATAAATTGGGCCGTGGACCTTAATGGAGAGTACACAAACTAGCCCATACATAGGTAGATGTTTGATTTATGACACATGTGGCACTGCAAATCTGTAGGAAAAGGGAAGATTTTTCAATAAGTGGTTCACTGAAATTGGGAGAATCAATAAAAGTTTAGTTAGCTGTTCATAGGATAAAATATAAAAACAGAAAGAGACCCTACTCAACATTATACACACATATCACTTGTAGCTGGATTATGACCTAACTGTGAGAGGCAAAACCATAAATATTCCAGAAGACAAGATAGAGAATAGTTCCATGGCCCCAGGGCAGGGACAGATTTCTTAAAACAGAAAAGCACTGGCCATAAGCAGAAGAATGATAAATTTTGACTATGGTATCATTAATTATGTTATATAATTATGTCTTAATTAAAGTCTGTTCACAAAGCACAGCACAAAAGAGAAAACACAAACAACAAAGCAAAAGATTATTTTAGCCACACATATAACTGGTATTGAAAACACATAAATAACTCACTGAATCAGTAAGAATAAGATGGAAAATAGAATAGAAAAATGGCAAAAGAGTTAAACATGAACAGGCTTTTCATAGAAGAGAATGTCCAAAAGGTTCATAAGGGTGAGAATGTGCAAAAACTTAATAGTAGTGATAAACACGTAAATTAAATGTTGCCAACACTTGGTGTAGATGAAGATGTGCAGGCAGAGAAACTCTGTGTTGCTGCAGGGATTACATGTTGTTACAACCACTACAGAAAACAGTTTGTCACCCTGCAGAAAAGCTATAGATATGTATAACTATGAGCCAGTGATTCTGTTCTTGCATGTATACCCAAGAGACTTTTAAACATGAGTTGCATGAAAAACACCCAAGAATGTTCATTGCACCATTGTTCATAAGAAAAAGCTAAAAGCATTGTTAGGTAAAAAATAGCTAAAAGCATCCCAGTGTTCAGACAGTGTAGAACAGTATAATCATGTCAAAATTACTTTGCTAAAATCATGCATTGGAATGCTAGTCAATGATGAAGACAAAAGATTGAAGGCTACTAGGAACAAGATGGATGAGTCTCTCAAATAAATATGATAGAGTGAAAGAAGCAGGCCATAAAAGGGAGCATGCAGTATGATTCCTCTGATACAACTTCAAATAAACTGTATTGCTTAGGAATGCATACAAAAGTTGTAAGGTCATGTTTGTTTAGAAAAACACTGCACTGATTATCATAAAGTCAAGATCCATAGGGGAGGGAGTGGGTTGTGATTGGGAGTAATACCTGTGGCTGTATTCTGGAAGGCTGGCAATGGTCTGTTTCTTGACCTTAGTCCTGTTTACGTAGGTGTTTGCTTTTATAAGGGGCTTCCCTGGCATTATCTAAACCTGGCATATATGTTTTATGCACTTCTCTATGCCTCAGATTTGGAAAAAAAAAAAAAAAGCTTCCTCCAAAAAATGTAATGATGATTACATTACAAAAAATATGTAATGTAGAAATTTTGATGAGGTTTGAACTGTTATGGATGAAAAACTTGATCTTTTAATCAAGAGATTAGCAAGTGTCCATTATCATTAAAAGAGGAGAAAGAAGGGATTAGCTAAACTGTCGTTTAGTCACTAAGACACGTCCGGCTCTTTTGCAACCCCATGGACTGTAGCTGGCCAGGCTCCTCTGTCCGTGGGATTTCTGGAGTGGGTTGCCATTTCCTTCTCCAGGGGATCTTCTCAACCTAGGGATGGACCTGTGTCTCCTGCATTGGCCGGTGGATTCTTTACCACTGAGCCACCAGGGAAGCCCATTTAAACTATAGCTATCCCATAATCTAGTCATCACTTGAAACTTTCTCTTGCCAGATAATTCACCCTCTATTTATATTGATTCCCAACTCACTGATGACAGGCAAATTGGAAGATCATCAACATTAATAAGATCATTAGGCATCACAGACCAAATCCATCACAGTGAGACTAGGCCACCACACTTAAATGCAAGCAGGCACACGGAGGCTATTGGGCAGGCAAAAGGCATCTGTGCCTTTTTCTCAGGAGAGTCCACTACAGTATCTTAGGGTTTAACTTTGTCACATTTCACCAGTGCTGTTGTCCAGAGACCTCCAGAGGATCTAACCCTAACCCTAACCTGAGCAATGTCCTCATCATGCTGTGAGATTGGACATGAAATTTACCATGGTGTACCCAATGGTGGAAGAGCAAAGAGTTGGTATAGGTTGTGCACCTTATAGGGAGAACCCAGGGGTAGGTTGGGTTTTCCAGATTTCAATATAAATTGGTTCATCTTTTAGGCCTTGCATTTCTCAGCTCAACAGTGCTGCTCTGTTTTGACCTCACCTCTTACTCTGCACCGGCACCCCACTCCAGTACTCTTGCCTGGAAAATCCCATGGATGGAGGAGCCTGGTAGGCTGCAGTCCATGGGGTCTCGAAGAGTCGGACACAACTGAGCGACTTCTGTTTCACTTTCATGCATTGGAGAAGGCAGTGGCAACCCACTCCAGTGTTCTTGCCTGGAGAATCCCAGGGACGGCGGAGCCTGGTGGGCTGCCGTCTATGGGGTCGCACAGAGTCGGACACGACTGAAGTGACTTAGCAGCTTAGCAGCTTACTCTGCACCAGCGGGATTAAACATTTAACTATGGTCCTGAGGACATTGCTCAAGGCAGTTCTGAATGTGGAAGGAAAATTTTTAAAAAGGCATCATTTTCCACTGTATATTCTCTCAGCAACTTTGTCACCTATCAATCCAGCCATCCATCCAATACACAATATTTAACACACGGTAAGTGCTAACTGCCATGCTTAGCACTGGGAAGGTCTGGGGTGTGTGTGTTTATACTGTGCGGTATCGATTTATGTAGATAGATACCTAAGGTATTCACTCCAGTGCTTTTTACTGAAGTGAACTGCCGCTTCCCCTGTATCTCGGAAGACCTCCATGATTTCCTACTAATATTAACAGTGGAACTTATTTATGTATAAAAGGCTCTGCCCCTGGGAGTTCTATTCTGTTCTAGAGACCCAGTACAAGAATATTTAAATCACGGTGGCATTAAACACGTTTTAATATCTGATAGGGCCAGTTTCTGCTCAGTGCACATTTTGTTTTTTCCCCTTTCAGGAATGTGCTGGGCCGGCAGCAGGGGGCGGGGTTGCGCCTCCTCCGCGGTTCTGGTTCCAGTGGAGCTTCAAGGACGCAGAGATGGAAATATCCCACGCTGCTCTCGGCTCGCGCGCAGCATCCGACAAGGCGGCGGCGGGGGCGATGACTTCTTTCTGATGCTGCTGGACCCGGTGGGTGGAGACGTAGATAACGAGGACGCTGGTCGAGGCGCAGGGCCCGTGTGGAGGGGGGCAGGCCGCGATGGGCCCAGTGCTCCTGGGGTCGAAAGCGGCGCGAACCCTGAGGGCCGCCCTGTGAAGGGCCCCAGCTGCCTGTCGGCTATCCCCGCCCCAGGCCTGGGCCCTGCCAGAGGCCTTCAGGGGCACAGTCACCATTCACACCCAAAACCTGCTGTCTTGCTTGGAGAACAGCGTCCTCACCCTGGCCACACCCTGACCGCCAGCCTGGGCCACCTTTTTGCCACATCCTTGCCAACCTTTGTTATTTCTGTTCTTTTTGATGATAGCCATTCTCACAGGTGAGGTAAATACCTCATTGTGGTTTTGATTTGAGTTTCCCTGATGATTAACGATGCTGAACATCTTTATGTGTGCCTGTTGGTCATCTGCATTCCCTCTTTGGAAAAATGTCTATTCAGTTCTTCTTCCCATTCTTAAATCAGAGCACTTTTGTTTGTTTGTTTTGATGTTAAGTCATTTGAGCTGTTTATATATGTTGGGTATTAACCTTTTATTGGCTGTGTCAATTGCAAATATCTTCTTCCATTCAGTAGGTTTTGTTGTTGTTTATCGTTTCCTTTGTTGTGCAAAAGCGTTTAAGTTTAATTAGGCCCCATTGGTTTATTTTTGCTTTAGTTTCCTTTGCTTTAGGAGAGGGATCCAAAACATTATTGTGATTTATGTCAAAGAGGGTTCTGCCTATGTATTCCTCTAGGAGTGTTAATAGTATTCAGTCTTCATTTGGATCTTTAATCCACTTTGAGTTTATTTTTGGATATGGTATTAGAGAATGTTCTAATTTGATTCTTTTACATGTAGCTCTCCCGTTTTCCCAGCACCACTTGTTGAAGAGACTCTTTTCTCCATTGTGTCTTCTTGCATCCTTTGTCAAATATTAATTGACCATAAGTGTGTGGATTTATTTCTGGGATCTCTATTCTATTTCATTGATGGATATGTCTAGTTTTGTGCTAGTACCATACTCTTTTGCTTACTATAGCATTGAAGTATAATCTGAAGCCAAAGAGGATGATTCCTCCAGCAGTATTCTTCTTTCTCAAGACTGTTTTGGCTATTCAGAAATACCATATCTTCTTTTTTTCATTAAACTGTAGTTAATTTGCAATAATGTGTCATTTTCAGGTATACAGCAAAGTGATTTAGTTTTGTATGTGTGCATACACATATACATATAAATCACTCTATATATAACTATATATATATATATATATATACACACACATACACATATATGCTTTTCAGATTCTTTTCTAGTATAGATTATTACATGGTATTGAATATAGTTTCCTGTATTATACAGTAGGTCCTTTTGGCTTATTTTTTTAATGTAAAGTAGTGTGTATCTGTTAATCCCAAACACCTAAATTTTGCCTTCCCCCTCCTTTCCCGTTCGGTAACCATATGATGACAAAGTCTGTGAGTCTATTTCTGTCTGATTCTACTATATGTGATATCATGTGGTATTTGTCTTTCTCTGACTTGTAGTACCTCATTTAGTATGATGAGCTCTAGGTCCATCCATTTTGCTGCAAATGGCATTATTTCATTCTTTTATATGGTAAGGAATGTTTCTTTATCTATATATTTGTATATATGCATATGTCTTTATATACGCCATGTCTTCTTTATCCACTAACCTGTCAAAGAACATTTAAGTTGCTTCCATAACTTGGCTATCATAAATAGTGCTGCTATGAACATTGGGGTGCATGCACCTTTTCAAATTAGAATTTTAGTCTTTTCCAGATATATGCCCACCAGTGGGATTGTTGGATTACATGATAATTCTATTTTTAACTTTGTCAGGATACTACATAGTGTTTAATTTGTCAGAACACTACACAGTGTTCTTTTTAGTGGCTCCACAATGTACATTCACAGTGTCCTCTTTAGTGGCTGCACAATGTACATTCCCGCCAACAGTTTAGCAGGGTTCCCTTTCCTCCACACCTTCTCTACCATTTATTATTTGTAGATTTTTTGATGATGGCTATTCTGACTGGTGTGAGGTTACACTTTGTTGTAATTCCGATTTGCATTTCTCTAAGAATTAGTTATGCGAACCATCTTTTCATGTGCCTGTTGGTCTTCTGTATGTCTTTTTAGGGAAAATGTCTATTTAGGTCTTCTGCCCATTTTTTGGATTGGATTGTTCATTTTTTTTTAATATAGAGTTGGATGAGCTCTGTATATTGTAGAAATTAATCCCTTGTCAGTCACATCATTTTTAATATTTTCTCCCATTCTGTAAGTTGTCTTTTCATTCTGGACATGAATTTGAGCAAACTCTGAGAGAGCGTGAAGGACAGGGAAGCCTGGTGTGCTGCAGTCCGTGGGGTCACAAAGAGTCCATCATGACTTAGTGATTCAATGACAACAACAAATGGTCAATTAATCCATGATGAAGGAGGCAAGACTATACAATGATGAAAAGACATTTGATGTCTTTTCTTTGATGGTTTCCTTGCTGTGTAAAAACTTCTAAATTTTATTAGTTTCCATTTGTCTATTTTTGCTTTGCTTTCCTTTGCTTTAGGAGGGGAATCAGCCTCCCCCCACAAAAAAAAATAAATAAAAGATTGCCGCGATTTATGTCAAAGAGCGTTTTGCCTATGATTTCCTCTAGGAAGTTTAATGTATCTGGTTTTCCATTTAGGTCTTTAATCCATTTTGAGTTTATCTTTGGACATAGTGTTAGAGAATGTTCTAATTTGATTCTGTTACATGTAGCTGTCCACTTTTCCCAGCACAACTTATTGAAAGTGAGTGTCTTTTCTTCATTGTATAGTCTTGCCTCCTCCACCATAGATTACTTGACCATGTGTTGTTGCTGATTCACTAAGTTGAGTCCAACTCTTTGCGATCCCATGGACTGCATCATGCCAGTCTTCCCCACCGTTCAATATATCCCAGAGTTTGCTCAAATCCATGTCCACTGAGTCAGTGATGCTATCTAACCACCTTACCCTCTGTCACCCGCTTCTCCTTTTGCCCTCTATCTCTATCAGGATTAGTGTCTTTTCCATTGAGTTGGCTCTTTGCATCCACTGGCCAAAGTATTGTAGCTTCACCATTAGCATCAGTCCTTCCAATGAATATTCAGGGATGATTTCCTTTAGGATTGACTGATTTGATCTCCTTGTAGTCCAAGGGACTCTCAAGAGTCTCCTCCAGCACCACAATTGAAAGCATTAGTTCTTTGGTGTTCAACCTTCTTTATGGTCCAACTTTCATATCTGTACATGACTACTGGAAAAACCATAGTTTTGACTGTAGGAACCTTTGTCAGCAAAGAGATGTCTCTACTTTTTAATACACTGTCTATGTTATACAATGGAAGTGAGAAATAGATTTAAGGGACAAGATCTGATAGACAGAGTGCTTGATGAACTATGGATGGAGGCTCATGACGCTGTACAGGGGACAGGGATCAAAACCATCCCCGAGAAAAAGAAATGCAAAAAAGCAAAATGGCTGTCTGAGGAGGCCTTACAAATAGCTGTGAAAAGAAGAGAAGTGAAAAGCAAAGGAGAAAAGGAAAGATATGCCCATTTCAATGCAGAGATCCAAAGAATAGCAAGGAGAGATAAGAAAACCTTCCTCAGCGATTAATGCAAAGAAATAGAGGAAAACACTAGGATGGGAAAGACAAGAGATCTCTTCAAGAAAATTAGAGATACCAAGGGAACATTTCATGCAAAGATGGGCTCGAAAAAGGACAGAAATGGTATGGACCTCACAGAAGCAGAAGATATTAAGAAGAGGTGGCAAGAATACACAGAAGAACTATACATAAAAGATCTTAACAACCCAGATAATCACGATGGTGTGATCACTCACCTGGAGCCAGACATCCTGGAATGTGAAGTCAAGTGGGCCTTAGGAAGCATCACTATGACCAAAGCTAGTGGAGATGATGGAATTCCAGCTGAGCTATTTCAAATCCTGAAAGATGATGCTGTGAAAGTGCTGCACTCAATATGCCAGAAAATTTGGAAAACTCAGCAGTGGCCACAGGACTAGAAAAGGTCAGTTTTCATTCCAATCCCAAACAAAGGCAATGCCAAAGAATGCTCAAACTACTGCACAATTGCACTCATCTCACACACTAGTAAAGTAATGCTCAAAAATCTCCAAGCCAGGCTTCAGCAATTCGTGAACCATGAACTTCCAGATGTTCAAGCTGGTTTTAGAAAAGGCAGAGGAACCAGAGATCAAATTGCCAACATCCATTGGATCATCAAAAAAGCAAAAGAGTTCCAGAAAAACATCTATTTCTGCTTTATTGACTATGCCAAAACCTTTGACTGTGTGGATCACAATAAACTGTGGAAAATTCTGAAAGAGATGGGAATACCAGACCACCTGACCTGCCTCTTGAGAAACCCATATGCAGGTCAGGAAGCAACAGTTAGCACTGGACATGGAGCAACAGACTGGTTCCAAATAGTAAAAGGAGTATGTAGAGGCTGTATATTGTCACCCTGATTATTTAATTTATATGCAGAGTACATCATGAGAAACACTGGGCTGGATCAAGCACAAACTGGAATTAAAATCGCCAAGAGAAATATCAATAACCTCAGATATGTAGATGACACCATTCTTATGGCAGAAAATGAAGAAGAATTAAAGAGCCTCTTGATGAAAGTGAAAGAGGAGAGTGAGAAAGTTGGCTTAAAGCTCAACATTCAGAAAACTAAGATCATGGCATCCAGTCCCATCAATTCATGGCAAATAGATGGGGAAACAGTGGCTGACTCTTTTTTGTGGGGGGCTCCAAAATAACTTGCCGGGAGCCGGCATATTGCATATTGAGTGCATATTGCATATTGAGTGCAGCACTTTTCAGGATCTGGAATAGCTCAACTGGAATTCTATCACTGCCGGTAGCCAGCATGAGGAACTCCGCCCATGACAAAGGTCATGAGGAAGGAGGCTCGGCATACGCAAAGGCAGGATCGAGCTTCAGGAGTCCCCCTGGAAATTCTCGAGCATATACCCCCAAAACCAGAGTCTGCCTACTTTCTGCTTTGTGCTTTCACCTACACCTCTGACTTTACGGGGGGGCTGTCCCCCACTACCTCTCTGAAAAAAGAGTTAGCTTACAGCTCCAGTTAATAATTCCTGGGTGTGACAGTGTTTAACCTACAAACTCCTTTGGAAATCCTCTAGCCTGCCTGAATAGGTTTTTCCGGCCACATGTGATTGTTCAGAGCCTCCCAACTGTGAGAGGCAGGAGATGTTCTAAGCTGTCTAAACACAGATTCTTTTGAGTAGTTAAAAGATTGATTAGAAATTGTATTGGTGAAGGGATTTTCACTTGTTGGGCCAATGTTTGCTGCTAAGTTTCCATATCCCTTACCTGCTGTGTCCCTGGCAGTGTATTGATTAATATAATTGGTGTAAGTAGTAGCTTTAATGTTTGTAACCTGGGACCCTTGAGTTAATTCTTTTTCTTGTTATAGCCCACCACACCTTTGCTCTGTAGGAATGCAACTTTATCTAATGCTTTTGGAGGGTGGCTCCTGACCAATCACCTTTAGAGAAAAATAAGTTTTCTGAAGAAAAGGTCTTAAAATGTTAACAGGCCTCCGGGCCAGAAGATGATGCAAATCACCTAAGCTTTTGCATATGATAAGTTTGCAGGAAGAAAGCCTGGTTTGCTGCAAGACTCTACCCCTTCCCCCATTATCCTCTATGCATAACTTAAGGTATAAAAACTACTTTGAAAAATAAAGTGCGGGCCTTGTTCACCGAAACTTGGTCTCACCATGTCGTTCTTTCTCTTACCTTCTGGCTGAATTATTCAGCCTCTTTTCTCCACTGAATTTCCTCACTGAGCTATCCTTATTTCAGCCTCTTTTCTTCACTGAATTTTACTGAGCTATCCTCATTCTATTACTCTTTATATCCTTAATTAACATTTAATTAAGCAATTGTTTCCTGATCTTCGCCTATGCCGTCTCTCCTTCGAATACCCTGGATCAGCCGGGGCTGGTCCCCGGCAATAACTGCAGATGGTGATTGCAGAAACATGAAATTAAAAGAAGCTTACTCCTTGGAAGGGAAGTTATGACCAAGATAGATATCATATTAAAAAGCAGAGACATTACTTTGTCAACAAAGGTCCATCTAGTCAAGGCTATGGTTTTTCCGGTAGTCAAGTATGGATGTGAGAGTTGGACTATAAAGAAAGCTGAGCGCAGAAGAATTGAGGTTTTTGAACTGTGGTCTTGGAGAAGACTCTTGAGAGTCCCTTGGACTGCAAGGAGATCCGATCCGTCCATCCTAAAGGAGATCAGTCCTGGGTGTTCACTTGAAGGACTGATGTTGAAGCTTAAACTCCAGTATTTTGGCCACCTGATGCAAAGAGCTGACTCATTTGAAAAGACCCTCATGTTGGGAAAGATTGAAGGCAGGAGGAGAAGGGGACGACAGAGGATGAGATGGCTGGATAGCATCACTGACTCAATGGACATGAGTTTGGGTAAACTCCGGGAGTTGGTGATGGACAGGGAGGCCTGGTGTGCTGCGGTTCATGGGGTCACAAAGAGTTGGACATGAAGGAGTGACTGAACTGAACTGAACTAGGTTTGTCACAGCTTTCCTTCCAAGGACCAAGCATCTTTTAATTTCATGGCTGCAGTCACTGTCTGTATCATTTTGGAGCCCAAGAAAAGAAAATCTGTCACTGCTTTCACCTTTCCCCCTTCTATTTGCCATGATGTGATAGAACTGCATGCCATGATCTTAGTTTTTTTGAATGAGTTTTTTTTTTTTTTTTGAGGTTTAAGTCAGCTTTACACTCTCCTCTTTCACTTTCATCAGGAGGCTCTTTAGTTCCTCTTCACTTTCTGCTATTAAGAGTAGTATTATCTGCATATCTGAGGTTGTTGATATAGGTGACTGGTTTTATCTCTGGGATTTCTATTGTTATCCCATGGTCTGTATTTCTGTTTTGGTGCCAGTACCATACTGTTTTGGTTACTGTAGCTTTGTAGTGTATTGTGAAGTCAGGAAGCCTGATTCCTCTAGCTCCATGTTTCTTTCTCAAGATTGCTTTGACTGTTCTGGGTCTTTTGTTTTCATCCAAACAATTTGTAAACATTTTTGTTCTATTTCCATGAAAAATATCATTGTAATTTGGTAGAGATGGCATCGAATCTGTTAGTCAGTTTGGGTAGTGTAGTCATTTTCCCAATATTGATTAATCCACTCCAAGAACATGGTATATCTCTCCACCTTTTTGTGTCATCTTTGATTTCGTTTATCAATCCTTATAGTTTTCTGAGTACAGGTCTTTTGCCTCCTTAGGTATGTTTTCTTCTTAGGTATTTTTATTATATTTTTAATGTGATGTAAAGTGGGATCGTTTCCATAATTTCTCTTTCTGATCATTCGTCATTAGTGTATAAGAATGCAAGAAATTTTGGTGTATTGATTTTATATCTGGCAGATTTACCAAATTCAGTGATAAACTCTGGTAGTGTTCTGGTAGCATCTTTATGATTTTCCATAGTTAATATCATCTCATTTACAAACAATGACAATTTCACTTTTTCCCCCGTTTTTGATTCCTTTTATTTCTTTCTCTTCTCTGATTGCCATGGCTAGACTTCAAAACTGGTTTGAGTGGTAGTGGCGAGTGTGGCCATCTCTATCTTGTTCCTGGTCTTAGACAAAATGCTTTCAGTTTTTTGCCGTTGAGACTGATGTTTGCTGTGGGTTTGTCTTTTATGTCCTTTATTATGTTGAGGTAGGTTCCCTCTGTGCTCACTTTCTGGAGAGTTTTTAATCATAAATGGTGTTGAATTTTGTTGAACATTTTTCTGTATCTGTTGAGGTGATCATATGGTATTTGTTCTTCCATTTGTTAATGTGGTGTATCACATTGATTGATTTCCATATATTGAAGAATCTGCACATCCCTGGGATAAATCCCACTTGATCATGGTGTATAATTCTTTTAATGTGTTGTTGATATATGTTCTAGTGAGGCTTTTTATCATAAATGGATGTTGAATTTTGTCCAAAGCTTTTTCTGCAGATACTGAGATGATCATAGGGCTCTTACTCTTCATTTTGTTACTGGGGTGGTATATCACAGTGATTTTTTTTTTTGTGGATAATGAAAATTCCTGGCACCCCTAGGACAAATCCTAATTGATCATGATTTATGATCTAATGCATTACTGAATTTGCTTGACTAGTATTTTGTTGAGAATATCTTCCTCTGCAGTTTTTTGGAATGGTTTCAGATGGATCAATATCAAGTCTTCTCTAAATGCTTGGTAGGATTCATCTTTGAAGCCTGGGTCCTTATTTTGTGAGAGTTTTAAATTTCTGATTCAATTTTAGTATTGGTAACTGGTGTGTTTTTATTTTCTATTTCTTCGTGGTTCAGGAGATAGTACCTTTCTAAGACTTTGTCTTCCTCTTCTATGTTGTCCATTTTAATGGTGTATAGTTGCTCATTGTAGTGTCTTATCATCCTTTGTATTTTGTAGTCTTGGTTGTAGCTTCTTTTCTATTTCTGATTTTACTGATGTGGGCCCTCTCCCTTTTTTTCTTCATGTGTCTGGCTCAACATTTATCGATTTTATTTATGTTTTCAAAGAACCAGCTTTTAGTGTTAACACTAGTGACCTTTTCTACTGGCTTCTTTTTAGCTTCTAGATCATTTATGTCTGCTCTGATCTTTATGATTTCTTTCTTTCTACTATCTTTGGGTTTTGTTTGCTCTTCTTTCTCTAGTTGGTTTAGCTGTAAGGTTTGGTGGTTTATATTAGTTTTTTTTTTTTTTGTCTCCTGAGGTAAGTTTGTGTCACTAAAAACTTCCATAATAGAACTGTTTCTGCTATGTCCCATACATTTTGGATCGCCATGTTTTCATTTTCAGTTGTCTCTAGATATTTTTTAGTTTCCTCTTTAATCTCTTCAATAATCCATTGGGTGTTTTGTAACAGAATGTTTTAGCCTTCATGTGATTCTGTTGTATTTTCTCCAGTTTTTTTGTTTGTTTTGGTAGTTGATTTCTAGTCTCAGAGCTCTGTGGTAAGAAAAGATGTTTGTATGATTAAATTTTTCTTAAATTTACTGAGGCTTCCTTGTGGCCTAGCTTGTGATCTCTTATAGAGAATGGTTCATATTCATATAAAAAAGAATGTGTAATCTCTTGCTTTCAGATGGAATGCACGTGCTGTGTGTGTGTGTGTGTGTGTGTGTGTGTGTATGTATGTGTGTGTGTGTATATATATATATATATATATATATATGAGAAAGCAATGGCACCCCACTCCAGTACTCTTGCCTGGAGAATCCCATGGATGGAGGAGCCTGGTAGGCTGCAGTCCATGGGGTTGCTAAGAGTCAGACAGCACTGGGTGGCTTCACTTTCACTTTTCATTTTCATGCACTGGAGAAGGAAATCGCAACCCACTCCAGTGGTCTTGCCTGGAGAATCCCAGGGACTGGGGAGCCGGATGGGCTGCCGTCTATGGGGTTGCACGGAGTCGGACACGACTGAAGCGACTTAGCAGCATATGATAAGATAAAATTAAGAGCATTTAATATGTAATGTGTTAATTCAGGCCTGTGTTTTCTTATTCATTTTCTGTCTGGATGATGTGGGGTTGATGTAAGTGGGGTGTTAGAGTGTCTTAGCATTATTGTGTTAGCATTGATTTTTCCTTTTATTTCTGTTAGTGTTTGTGTCATATATCCAGGTGCTCCTTTTTGGGTGTATATATTTGCAATTGTTATATCTTCTTGTTGGATTCATGCTTTGAGCATTATGTAGTGTCCTTCTTTGCCTCTTGTAGCAGTCTAAAGTACATATTGCCTGATATAAGTATGGCTTCTCCAATTAATTTTTAAAAATTTTCCATTTGTTGGAATACCTTTTTCAATCACCTCACTTTCAGCCTGTATGTGTCTCTAGATCTGAAGTAAGTTTCTTGTAGGCAGTATATATCCAGGTCTTGTTTCTGATCTAGTCAGCCATTCTGTCTTTGGTTGGAGCATTTAATCCGTTTATATCTAAGGTAATTATAGATAAGTGTGTTTTTCTTGCCATTTTGTTAATTGTTTGGCATTTGTTTTCCTTTTTTGTCCTTTGTTCACTTCTCTTTTGGTTTGATGACTATAGTTAGTGTTATGTTTCTATTATTTTTTGTGTTTATATCTGTTATACATTTTTGGCTTCCAGTTATCATGAGGCTTTTTTATATCAGTCCATATATATACATGATTGTTTTAATTTGCTGATCTCTTAATTTTAAACACAGTTTAGAAACCCTGCATTTGTACTCTCCTCCCCTCACCATGACTGTTTTTGAAGTCATATTTTGCATCCAACTGTTTTGTGGATACCTTAACTGCTTACTGGGGAGACAGTAGATTTTACTCTTTTTTTTTTCTTTTCTAATTCCTTTTAACCTTCCTACCAACTTTGTGTGGATAATTGCCTACCTTTACAGTATGTTTGTCTTTATCAGTGAGCTTTTTCATTTCCTCATTGTTTCCAGTTGTGGCCTTTTCTTTTTTCTTAGAGATGTTCCTTTACCATTTGTTGTAAATCTGGTTTAGTGGCAGTGAATTCTTTTAGGTTTTGCTTGTCTATAAAGCTTTTGATTTCTCCATCAAATCTGAACAAGAGCCTTGCTCAGGAGAGTAATTCTCGGTTGTATGCTAGGTGGTGGTTTTCTCTTTCCTCAGTTTAAATGTATAGGGCCACTCTTGTCTGGCTTGCAGAGTTTCAGCTGAAAAATCAGGTGATAGCCTTATGGGAGATTCCTTGTTTCTTATTTCTTGCATTCCCCTTGCATCTTTTAACATTTTCTCTTTATCTTTAATGTTTTTCATTTTGATTACAATTTGTCTTGGTGTGATTTATTCTCTTTGGGATAATCCTCTAAGGGACTTCCTGCAACTCCTGGACTTGGGTGGCTTTTTGCTTCCTCATGTTATGAAAGTTTTCAGCTATTATCTCTTCAATTATTATCTCAGGCCCTTTGTCTCACTTTTCCTTGTGGGGCCTGCATAATGTGAATATTAGTGCACTATTCCAGAGGTCTACTCAAGTGCCCTCATTTCTTTTTGTTCTTTGTTGTTGTTGTTGTCATCCAGCGGTAGTGATTTTCAGTACTCTGTCTTCCAGCACACTGGTCCATTCTGCAACATTTAGTCTACTGTTGATTCCTACAGTAGGTATGAATCCTACTGTAAAAAATTCCTAAGTTATTTTTTATTTCACTTTTATTCTTTATATTTTCTAACTTTTGTTAAAAACTTGTGACTTCTTATCCTTTGCATTCATTCTTCTGAATTTTTTTGTTATCTTATTATCATTACTATGAACTCTTTTTCATGTAGATTGCCTATCTCCACTTCACTTAGTTCTTCTTCTGGGGTTTTATATTTTTCCTTCATCTGGAACATATTCTTCTGCTGCCTCATTTTGCCCAAGTTGCCATTTGTGTTTTCATATATGTGGTAAGTAGCTACATTTCTGGATCTTGGAGAAGTGGCCTTATGTAGGAGAAATCTTATGTGTCTCAGCCATGTACTCCCCTCTCAGCACTCGTGTCTTATGATCTAGGGGTTCCCCCTAATGGGGCTGCACATGTCCTTCTGTTGTCACAGGCTGACTACATAGATGGTCTGGTAGGCTTGTTTGACCCCAAGTCCTGTTGGTTATGATGGCCTGCTTTGTGCAGATGGTGCTGGTTGCTATTCATCAGAACTTGGTCACAAGTGCTTGGCTGTGGAGCCCAAGGTGGCTCTGGGGCCAGTGCTGACTCGCTGGTGAATGGAATCAGGATCCCAAAGACTTTAGGGTTGTTTGCACCCAAGGGCAAGTGAAGTCATATCCTGAGGACCGTATTGGACTACTACTGGCAGGCAGGAGTCTGGTTATAGGCCCAGGGATCTCAGAACTCATTTCAAATCTTTGCTGGATGAGGGAGTCCTGACAGAGTGGGATTTGGGGTCCAGGAAGTCCTACACTTTGCGTTGGCCTGATAGTGGACAGAGCCAGGACCCAGCTGTCCCCAGGTTATGGTCTGGCCTACTATTGTCAGACTCAGTCTGCAGGATCGTAATTTTCTTGTTTCTGGTGTCTGCTCCTTTGTGGTTGTGGATGCTCTAGAGGCTAGTGCAGGCTTCCTGGAGCAAAGGGCCAACGCCTGTCCACTGATGAGTGGAACTAGGTCTTAGTCCTGTGGAGGGCAAGGCCATGCTTTGGGGCATGTTTAGATGGCACTATGGAAGTCTTTAGACATCCTCTCTGCTGATGAGGTATTGTGTCCCCATTCAGTTTGCTTTTTGGCCTGATGTGAACCATGCTAAAGCTGAAACTCCAGTACTTTGGCCACCTCATGCGAAGAGTTGACTCATTGGAAAAGACTCTGATGCTGGGAGGGATTGGGGGCGGGAGGAGAAGGGAACAACAGAGGATGAGTTGGCTGGATGGCATCACTGACTCGATGGACGTGAGTCTGGGTGAACTCCGGGAGTTGGTGATGGACAGGGAGGCCTGGCGTGCTGTGATTCATGGGCTCGCAAAGAGTCGGACACGACTGAGCGATTGAACTGAACTGAACTGAACCATCACTGTTGCCTACAGGCTACTGGGTGGGACTAGGTCTTGGAGCTAATGAATCAAGGTGAAGGTGGAAGCCACCAGCAGCAGTGTTCAAGTAGTTTACTGTTCCTAAATATGTCTGTCACCAGTGTCCATGTCTGAAGTGTGAGCCATAACTGAACCCTGCCTCTCCAGGAGACTCTCCAAGAGAAGCAGGTAGTTCTGGCCTAGGCTCCTACCAAATTACTACTTTTGCCTTAGGTCCCTATGTGCATAATATTTTGTGTGCACCTTTTAAGAGTAAAGTCTTTATTTCTCCCAGTCCTGTGGGGTCCTGTAATTAAGCCCCACTGGCCTTCAAAGCCAGATCTTTTTTTTTTAATCTCATCTTTCCAGTGATGAACCCCTGGGCTGAGGAGCCTGATGTGGGGGCTCAGAACTCTCTGTCCTGTGGGGAAAACTCTGCAATATATTGTTGTTATTGTCCAGTTTGAGGGTTGCCCACCTGGGACATATGGGATTTGATTATATTGCCAGTTCACCCCTCCTATGCATCCCCTTGTGGTTACTTCTTTGTCTCTTGTTGTAGAGGATATTTTCTGGAAGGTTCCAGTCCATTTCATTAATTGTTGTTCTGCAGATAGTTGTGATTTTGGTGTGCTCATAAGAGGCAGTGAGCTCAGAGACTTTCTACACTGACGACATGGCTACCCTCTCCAATCATCTGTTGATGGGCCCCTGGATTGCATTGATTCCTTGGCTATTGTAAATAGTGCTGCTATGAACATTTGGGTACATGAACCTTTTCAAAATAGTATTTCACTTTTTTTTCTTCCATATATACCCACAAGTGGATTTGCTAGATCATACAGTAGTTCTATTTTCAGTTTTTAGAGGTATCTCCACACTGTGTCCCAACAGTGACTGCACCAGTTTGCATTCCCATCAACTATGCTGAAGGATTCCCTTTCCTCCACACCCTCTGTAGGACTTATTGTTTGTAGATTTTTGGATGATAGCCATTCTGACCAGTGTGAGGTGATACTTTGTAATTTTGATTTGCATTTCTCTAGTAATTAGTGATGTTGCACACTTTTTCATGTGGTATTTTGCCATTTGTATATTTTCCTTCAAGAAAGGTCTATTTAGATCTTTCATCCATTTTTTGGGGGGCTGGGTATTCAGTTGTAGGAGATGTTTGTATACTTTGAAGGTTAATCCATTTTCAGTAGCTTTGTGGCAAGGATTTTCTCCCATTCTGAGGGCCGTCTTTTCATTTTGCTTATGGTTTCCTTTGCTATGCAAAGGTTTTTGTAGGCTTAATCAGATATCACCAATCAAAATTTATTTTTATTTTCTTTACTCTATGATGTGGGTCAAAAAAGATCTTGCTGTAATTTATGTCAGAGTGTCGTGCCTACGTTTTTCTCTAAGAATTTTATAGTATCTGGTCATACATGTAAGTCTTTAATCCACTTTGACTTTATCCTTGTGTAGCATGTTAGGGAGTGTTCTTATTTCATTCTTTTACATGTAGGTGTCCAGATTCCCCACCACCATTTATTGAAGAGATATTATGTTCTTCATTGTTAATTCCTGCTCCATTTGTCATAGATTAGGTGACCAGAGGTGAATGGGTTTATCTCTGGATTTTTTATCCTGTTCCATTGGTCTATACTTCTGTTTTGAGGCCAACATCATGCTGTTTTGATTAATGTAGCTTTGTCCTGGACTCTGAAGTTATGGGGCCTGATTTTTCCAGCTCCAATTTTCTTTCCTAAGATTCCTGTGTCTATTCAGGGTCTTTTGTGCTTCCATACACATTTCTAAAAAGTATTATAATTCTTAGAAAACTGCCATTGCTAATTTGATAAGGAATGCCTTGAATCTATAGATTGCTTTGGGTAGTATGGTCATTTCCCCAATATTGATTCATTCAATCCAAGGAGATGGTATATGTGCAAAGAAATAGAGAAAAGCAAGAGAATGAGAAAGATTAGAGATTCCTTCAAGAAAATTGGAGATATCAAAGGAACATTTCATGCAAGGATGGGCATGGTAAAGGATAGAAACGGTAAGGACCTAAATGAAGCAGAAGAGATTAGGAAGAGGTGGCAAGAAAACACAGACAAACTAAACAAAAGAAGGTCTTAATGACCCAGATAACCAAGATGGGGCGGTCACTAACCTAGAGCCAGACATCATGGAGTGTGAGGTCACTTAGTGTGGTGTGTGGGCCTTAGGAAGCATTACTATGAACAAAGCTAGTGGAAGTGATGGACTTCCAGCTGAGCTATTTAAAATTCTAAAAGATGATGCTGTTAAAGTGCTGGACTAAATATGTCAGTAAATTTGGAAAACTCAGCAGCGGCCACAGAATTGGAAAAGATGAGGTTCATTCCAATCCCAAAGAAGGGCAATGCCAAAGAATGTTCAAACTACTGTACAATTGTGCTCATTTCACTTGCTGGCAAGGTAACCCTCAAAATCCTTCAAGCTAGGTTTCAGCAGGATATGAACCCCAGAATGTCCAGACGTCCAAGCTGGATTTTGAAGAGGCAGAAGAACCAGAGATCACATTGCCAACATTTGTTGGATCATGGAAAAAGCAAGGGAGTTTGAGAAAGAAATATCTACTTCTACTTCATTGCCTGCACTAAAGATTTGACTGTGTGGATCACAACAAACTGTGGAAAATACTTAAAGAGATGGATCACAGCCTTGTGATGGAGATGTGTATAACTTAATGAAACTATGAGTCGTGCCATACAGGGGCACCCAAGATGGATGGGTCATAGTGGAGACTTAGTGGAGAGTTCTGATAAAATGTGGTCCACTGGAGGAGGGAACAGCAAATCACTCCAGTATTCTTGCTTTGAGAGCCCCCATGAAGAGTATGAAAAGACAAAGCGATATGACACTGGAAGAAGAGCCCCCCAGGTTGGAAGGCATCCAGTATGTTCCTGGGGATGAGGGGAACAATAGCTCCAGAAAGAATGAAGAGACTGAGCCAAAGTGGAAATGACACTTAGCTGTAGATGTGTCTGGTGGTTAAAGTAAAAAAAAATCTGATGGTGTAAAGAAAAATATTGCCTAGGAATTTAGAAAATTAGGCCCATGAATCAAGGTAAATTGGAAGTGGTCAAGCAGGAAATGGCAAGAGTGAGCACTAAAATGGTTGGAAATGGGCGAATTTAATTCAGATAACCATTACATCTACTACTGTGGGCAAGAATCCCTTAGAAGAAACAGAGTAGCCTTCCTAATCAACAAAAGAGTCTGAAATGGCGTACTCGAGTGCAATCTCAAAACAACAGAATAATCTTGGTTCATTTCCATGGTAAACCATTCAACATCACAGTAATTCAATTCTATGCCCCGTCGACTAATGCTGAAGAAGCTGAAATTGCTCAGTTCTGTGGAGACCTGTAAGACCTTCTAGAACTAACACCCCGAAAAGATGTCCTATTTGTCCTATTCTAGGGGACTAGAATGCAAAAGTAGGAAGTCATGAGATACCATGAGTAACAGACAAGTTTGGCCTTGGAATACAAAATGAAGCAGGGCAAAGACTAACAGAGTTTTGTCAGAACACACTGGTAATAGCAAACACCCTCTTCCAACAACACAAGAGATGACTCTACACATGGACATCACTAGATGATCAAAACCGAAATCAGATCGACTATATGCTTTGCAGTCAAAATTAGAGCAGCTGTATACAGTTAGCAAAAACAAGGCCTGGAGCTGACTGTGGCTCAGATCATGAGCTCCTTTTTGCAAAATTCAGGCTTAAATGGAAGAAAGTAGGGAAAACTGCAAAGCCATTCAGGTATGGCCTAAACCAAATCCTTTATGGTTATACAGTGGAGTTTACAAATAGATTTAAAAGATTAGATCTGGTAGGCAGAGTGTCTGAAGAACTGTGGACGGAGGCTTGTAACACTGTAAATGAGGAAGTGACCAAACTCATCCCAGGGAAAAAGAAATGTAAGAAGGCAGAGAAATTGTCTGAGGAGGCTTTACAAATAGTTGAGAAAAGAAGAGAAGCAAAAGGCAGTGGGGAAAAGTGAAAGATGCACCCAACTGAGTGCAAAGTTCCAGAGAATAGCAAGGAGAGATAAGAAAGCCTTCTTAAGTAAACGATGCAAAGAAATAGAGGAAAACAATAGCATGGGAAAGACTAGAGATCTCTCCAAGAAAATTAAAGATATGAAGGGGGTTTCATGCAATGACAAGCATGGTAAAAGACAGAAATGGTAAGGACCTAACAGAAGCAGGAGAGATTAAGGAGAGTTCCCAAGTACAAACAGAAGAACTATATAAAAAGCTCTTGATGATCCAGATAGTCATGATGGTGTGGTCACTCACCTAGAGCCAGACATCCAGGATTGTGAAGTCAAGTGATACCATATGCTCTAGGTCCATCCACGTTGCCTATTGACTGTAGGAGTTTAACAGCATCATCTTTTAGGATTTGAAGTAGCTCAGCTGGAATTCCATCACCTCCACTACCTTTGTTGGTCATAATGCTTCCTAAGGCCCACCTGACTTCACAGTCCAGGGTATCTGGCTCTACGTGAGTGACCACAACACCATGGGTCATTGACTAATATCCGGGTCATTGAATTTTTTTTTGTATAGTTTTTCTGTGTATTCTTTCCACCTCTTCTTAATATTTTCTGCTTCTGTTAATCCCATACCCAACTTCCAGATGTAGAAGCTAGATTTTGAAAATGAAGAGGAACCAGAGATCAAATTTCTGACATCCAATGGATCACAGAAAAAGCCAGTGAATTCCAGAAATGCATATACTTCTGCTTCATTGACTACACTAAAGCCTTTGACTGTGTGGATCACAACAAACTTGGGAAAATTCTGAAAGAGATGGGAATACCAGACCACCTTACCTGTGTTGGGGATTTTCTCCCCAGGACTTGGAAGCGACGAACCTGAAAGAGGGACACTTGGACAGTCTCTTGCAAGGACTGACAAGTTTATTTCTGCAGTCAAGCTTTTTTATAGAAGTAGGAACAAAGAGCTTAAAGTATATGGTCAGCAGAGTGCATACGGAGTTAACACATAATCAGTAAAAACATTTCAAGGACAGCACGCTCTAAATGACTCATGGGCTTATCCCACAACCCGCTTTCACAAGTAACATCCCTATTAACTCTTGGCGCCAAGCATAACCAAAGGCAGGAGATGTTTTTCTGTCCGCAGTGCAAAGCCGGGTATTTCTGGCCCTTCACCATTTTCCCAAGGACTTTCTCCTTTTACGGCTATTTTGCACTACGCTTCCCAACAACCTGCCTCTTGAGAAACCGGCTACAGCTGGGACCAGACACAGAACAACAGACTGGTCAAAATTGGGAAAGGAGTACGTCAAGGTTATATACTGTCACCCAGCTTATTTAAACTCTATGCAGAGTACATTATGCAAAATGCTGGGTTGGATGAAACTCAAGCCGGAATCAAGATTTCCGGGAGAAATAGCAATAACCTCAGATATGCAGATGACACCACCCTAATGGCAGTTTATTTTATGCAGGTCTTTTCCTTCTCGTGTTGCTCTTGCATAGAGAAAGAAGTTCCTTTAGCGTTTGTTGTAAATCTAGTTTGGTGGTGGTGAGTTCTCCTAACTTTTGCTTGTCTGTAAAGCTTTAGATTTCTCCATCAAATCTGAAGGAGAGTCTTGCTGGGTAGAGTATTCTTGGTTGTAGGTTCTTCCCTTTCATCACTTTAAATATATCATGCCAATCCCTTCTGGCTTGTACAATTTCTGTCGAGA
The DNA here is from genome assembly GCF_002263795.3 of Bos taurus. NCBI lineage: Eukaryota > Metazoa > Chordata > Mammalia > Artiodactyla > Bovidae > Bos > Bos taurus. The sequence goes on along the minus strand of NC_037357.1, from coordinate 84,791,865 downwards.
CATCAGCTGATAGCCTGATGGGAGTTTGCTTGTATGTTGTTTGTCATTTTTCCCTTGTTGCTTTTAATATTTTATCTTTGTCTTTAAATTCTGTCAGTTTGATTACTATGTGTCTTGTTGTGTTTCTCCTTGGGTTTATCCTGCCTGGAACTCTCTGTGCTTCGTGGACTTGGTTGACTATTTCCTTTCCCATGCTAGGAAAGTTTTCAACTATTATCTCTTCAAATATTTTCTCAGGTCCTTTCCGTCTCTTCTCCATCTGAAACCCCTATATTATGAATATTGGTGCATTTAATGTTTTCCCAGAGGTCTCTTAGGCTGTCTTCATTTCTTCTCATTCGGTTTTCTTTACTCGATTTTGCAGCAGTCATTTCCACCATTTGTCTTCCAGGTCACTTCTCCGTTCTGCCTCAGCTATTCTGCTGTTGATTCCTTCCAGTGTATGGTTCTTCTGCTATTTTGTTCTTTAGTTCTTTTAGGTCTTTGGTAAACATTTCTTGAAAGTGAAAAGTGAAAGTGAAGTTGCTCAGTCGTGCCCGACTCTTTGCGACCCCATGGACTATAGCCTACCAGGCTCCTCCGTCCATGGGATTCTCCAGGCAAGAGTACTGGAGTGGGTTGCCATTTCCTTCTCCAGGAGATCTTCCCCACCCAGGGATCGAACCTGGGTCTCCCGCATTGCAGGCAGACGCTTTACCATCTGAGCCACCAGGGAAGCTCAGAGTGAAGTCGCTCAGTCGTGTCCAACTCTTTGCGACCCCATGGACTATAGCCTACCAGGCTCCTCCGTCCATGGGATTCTCCAGGCAAGAGTACTGGAGTGGGTTGCCATTTCCTTCTCCAGGAGATCTTCCCCACCCAGGGATCGAACCTGGGTCTCCCGCATTGCAGGCAGACGCTTTACCATCTGAGCCACCAGGGAAGCTCAGAGTGAAGTCGCTCAGTCGTGTCCAACTCTTTGCGACCCCATGGACTGTAGCCTATCAGGCCCCTCCGTCTATGGGATTTTCCAGGCAAGAGTGCTGAAGTGGATTGCCAGTTCCTTCTCCAGGGGATCTTCCCAACCCAGGAATCAAACCCGGGTCTCTCGCACTGCAGGCAGACGCTTTACTGTCTGAGCCACCAGGGAAGCCCACAAACACTTCTTGCATCTTCTCAATTCTTTTTCTGAGATCCTGGGTCATCCTCGCTAACATTATCCTGAATTCTTTTTCTGGAAGGTTGGCTATCTCCACTCCAGTTAGTTGTTTTTCTTGCAGTTTTGTCTTGTACCTTCACCTGGGATATAATTCTTTGCCTTTTCATTTTGATTAGCTTTCTGTGATTGCGGTTTTCCTTCATGAGCCTGTGGGACTGTAGTTCTTCTTGTTTCCTCTGTCTTCCCTCTGGTGCATGAGGCTAAATTGCTGTTGTGCAGTCCCTCAGTCATGTCCAACTCTTTGCGACCCCATGGACTGCAGCATGCCAGGCTTCTGTCTTTCACTGTCTCCTACAGTTTGCTCAAACTCATGTCCATTGAGTCGGTGATACCATCCAATCATCTCATCCTCTGTCGTCCCCTTCTCCTCCTGCCCTCAATCTCTCCCAGCATCAGGGTCTTTTCCAATGAGTCGGCTCTTCAGATCAGGTGGCCAAAGTATTGGAACTTCAGCTTCAGCATCAGTCCTTCCAATGAATATTCAGGGTTCATTTCCTTTAGGATTGACTGGTTTGATCTCCTTGCTCTCCAAAGTACTCTCAACTTCCTGATGGGAGCGACTTGCAATGGGAAAAAACAGGATGCTGCTCTAGTGGACAGGGCCGTACTCAGTAAAACTTTAATTCAGTTCTCTGTTGTGCTGATGGGTGGAGCTGTGCTCCCTTTTGGTTGTTTGTCCTGAGGTGACCCAGCCCTGGAGTCTACAGGCTCTATGGTAGGGCTGATGGTGACCTCCAAGGGGGCTTCTGTCAAGGGGCACTGCCAGGACTGCTGCTGCCAGGGCTTCAGTCCTGGTGGTGAGCCAATGCTGACCCATACCTCTGCAGGAGACCCTCCAACATTAGCAGGTAGGTCTGGTTCAGTCTCCTCTGGGGTCACTGCTCTTTTCCTGGTCCTAGTGCACACAGAATTTTGTACGTGTGCTCCAAGAGTAGAGTCTGTTTTCCCCAGTCCTGTTGAAGTACGGCAATCAAATCCTGCTGGCCTTCAGACTCAGATTCCCTGGGGATTCCTAGGCCCTTTGCAGGACCCCCAGGCTGGGAAGCTGGATGTGGGGCTCACAACTTTGACAACAGTGTGAGAATTTCTTTGGTATTACTGTTTTCCAGTTTGTGAGTCACCGACCGGGTGGGTATCAGATTTGCTTTTACTCAAGGTTGCACCCCTCCACCATCTTGGTGTGGCTTCTTCTTTGTCTTTGGATGTGGAGTATCTCTTCTGGTGGGTTCAGCATCCTCCTGTTGATGGTTGTTCTACAGCTAGTTGCAGTTGTGAGGTGCTCTCACAAGAAGAGATGTGTGTATGTCCATGTGTGCATGCATGGGTGCATATGTGTGATAGATTCAAGGGACTGGGTCTGGTAGGTAGAGTGCCTGAAGAACTAGGGACAGAAGTTTGTAACATTCATTGTATAGGAGGCAGTGACCAAAACCATCCCAAAGAAAAAGAAAAATGGCAAGGTGGTTGTCTGAGGAGGCTTTACAAATAGCTGAGGAATGAAGAGAAGTGAACAGGAAGGGAGAAAGGGAAAGTTATACCTAACTGAATGCAGATTTCCAGAGAAGAGCAAAGAGAGAGATGAAGGCCTTCTTAAATGAACAATGCAATGAAATAGGGGAAAACAAGATCAGGAAAAATGGAGATATCCAGGGACCATTTCAAACAAGGATGAGCACGATAAAAGACAGAAACGGTAAGGACCTAACAGAAGCAGAGGTGATTAAGAAGAGGAGGCAAGAATACACAGAAGAACTATACAGAAAAGGTCTTAATGACCTGGAAAACCACGATGGTGTGGGCACTCACCTAGAGCCGGACATCCTGGAATGTGCAGTCAAGTGGATTTTAGTCAAGTGGGCATTACTACGAACAAAGCTAGTGGAGGTGACAGAATTCCAGCTTGGAGCTATTTAAAATCCTAAAAGATGGTGCTGTTAAAGCACTGCACTCAATAGGTCAGCAACTTGGGAAAACTCCGTAGTGGCTACAAGACTGGAAAAGGTCACTTTCCATTCCAATCCCAAGGAAGGGGAATGCCAAAGCATGTTTAAACTGCCATACAGTTGAGCTCATTTCACTTTCTAGCAATGTTATGCTCAAAATCCTTCAAACTTAGGCTTCCACCAAGAACTTCCACATGTACAAACTGGGTTTCAAAGAGGCAGAGGATCCAGAGATCAGATGGCCAACATTTGTTGGATCATGCAGAAAGCAAGGGAATTCCAGGGAAAAAAAAATCTACTTCTGCTTCATTGCATACCCTAAAGTGTATGGATCCACAACAAACTGTGGAAAATTCTTAAAGGGATGGAGTACCAGATCGTCTTACCGGTCTCCTGAGAAACCTGTATGTGGGGTCAAGGAGCAACAGTTAGAACTGAACATGGAGCAACTCACTGGTTCAAAATTAGGAGAGGAGTGTGAAAAGATTGTATATTGTCACTCTGCTTATTTAGCTTATATGTAGATTGCATCATGCAAAAAGCCAGGCTGGGTGAATCACAAGCTGGAATCAAGATTGCTGGGGGAAATATCAACAACCTCAGATATGCAGGTGATACAACTGTAATGGCAGAAAGTGAAGATTATGAGAGAGATATTACATAGTCATTTTTAAAATAGGTTTTTTTTTTTTTTTGTTTCGTTCTTGGTGGGGGGGGGGTGGGGGGCCCTTTTTAAAAAAAAAATAAAATAATAATTAAGTCCCTTAAACATTGGTTTGGAAAAAAAAAAAAACCTCATGGAATACCTTGGGGGAACATGTCCCCCCGCATCTTGCAAAGTTCAATAATTTTAATTTTCTTTAAAGCAATGGAAGGAGGAAAGGGGCTTCTTAGCTGGGCTGTAAATTCACATTTCTTCTGTAAGTTCTTTTTGTCAGTTTAAATGCGTCAACCAGCTTTTAGCTTTCAAAAGCTTAAAGTATATGCCTTCCCCATCCTCTCCGCGAGTTAGAAAGAACAGTCAAACAAACTCATTAAGGTCAGCATGACATAAAGCCAGGACAAGAGCCAGTAAAAATTGAAAAATGAGTTTGACATTTTGGGCGCTAATCCGCAGTCGCTTGTAACATCTTTCCAAAGCTCCACAGCTTGCACAGGCTTGGACGAAGCCGGGGTGCAGCTCTCAGGCAATGCCCGGAAGCACTGCCTTGAACGCAATTCAACTCCAAGAACGAGGAGTCAGAGCCCTTTGAGATGTCTTGCTTCAGCGATATGATATTTAGGTAACCCTACATGAAAAATCACTTGCCACTATGAAAGACTTCAAGGAGAACAATCACTCAATCCATGGAAAGTCAACCTGGAATAGTCATTGGAGGACTGAGGCTAACGCTCAATATTTTTGGCCAGCTGATGCAAAGCAGCCGGACTCCATTGGAAAAGAACCCTTGAGCTGGGAAAAAATAAAAGCAAAGGAAAGGACAGGAAGCAGAGATTGAAGATGGATATAGATTAGCACTGCCTGACTCAATGGAACTTGAATTTGAGCAATCTGGAGAATGAGGACGAGCATGAGTCACAGAGCTCAGACATGACTGTACGGAAAACGATTACCGAAACAACAATCTAGTGAAACTACTGCCCTTTAACTGTATCAGCCGTCATCCCCTCCTAAATCAAATATCGTTCTAATGTAAGAAGAAGGACAATATTATATAAAGGAAAAACACTTAGCCTCATATTCTTCACGTATTTTAAGGCCATAATGTTTCATGCTAACTTCTGGACATACAAGTTTATCGGCCCGAATAACTGGATGTGCGTGTAAGAGAACTATTTCCCTGAGTTTTAAATGGAGAATTTGTGACGCCCAACGCTAATCAGTTACGTAGAGCCCAGTTCACATCTGGATCATATAGTCAATAGATCTATCCAGGTTGGATTGGATTTCCATAATATAAGCAAGCAGCAATTCATATAGTTTACTGCATCTTTGTTCAAACTGGTGTAAATCTTGATAATTAAGGACCAGAGAGTGTGGAATAATGATAATATTAAATAGAAATGGATGCAAAGTTGAGAGATAGAGACTGCTCTTTTTCACTTTAAAACTTGCAGAGAGGAAATACATACGGTGAAACCACAGAAATCCAAGCAAAATATCTTCAATCAAAGATCATTACATTTGGCTAAAGCTCTAGTTGGAATAAGCAATTTAGGACTTGCAACAACCTGAGATACTTATCATAAGCTATGATTCCTGCAACAATTTAAGAAGCTGCAAAAAATTCCCCATAATCCGACTGGCTAGTTACCCTTTCTTGGAGGTATGGTCGCTTATCCATACTTTATCAATGGAGACATGGTTGGGTGATTCTCAAGTATAAAAGTACAAAGTAGCTTTTAAATTGAAAAAATATGTTCTTTGAGTACTGTACATCAACCATCGGTCTGGACGCATATAATGAACTATTTAAAATGAATTGATGAATTCTGTTCTGAAATCTGTTAGTAAGAGTACATTAAATGAGAGAAATTGCCCTCAAGGTCATCACGTAGTAAAACTCAGATAATTAATAGCTTTCCGTTACCAATAAACAACTGCAAAGATAATTAGCAGATCATTGAAGATCCTCTTCCGAGAATTTATAAACATAGCCCTTAAGAAAGGAATGAATTTTAGGAGCTGATATTCATTATTGATTTCCAGACTCATTATTCTTTATGCCGAAATAATTTACCACAGTAAAAAAATCTGGCCATGAACATCAACTAATAGCATTAAGATTATTGGAAATGGCCTTGTTTAGTACCAACCTCTTCTATTCTAAAGAAGTACTTTTTTTAAAAAAGGTCAATCAGTAACTTTATTACTTGTATTATAATGAATGGAACCGGCTCATTTAGATTGGAATTGATATAAGCAGGGCCATAATAACCTCAAAAGACTAATTTTTTCAGAGGAGAAATTAACTGCAATACTTTGAATACAAAATTGCAAAACCAAATATTTTAAAATACTTAATATGACACACCACGAGGTAGCATATAAGCACTTCATTTTCTAGATATCGGTGGATTCACTATAGAATAACCACAAATTAATCTGATAAAATCAAATAGGAACCATATGGCTTAAGAGAAAACATAAATAATACAGTTTCTTTTTTTTTTTTTTTAACTGGCTTCAATGTTCTTGTAGTCAATGTCACTTGTTATTTACTTTTCATTTTCATTTCTTAATTAATACAAACATTTGCACAGTGCAATTTAATCAGACTTGCACACTCCAGGTATGTGAACAGAAAAAGGACGAAGGCAGAGCGTCCAGATCAAGGTTCCTCTACACAATGACAGTACTGCTATCCCACTTAGTCTGCCATTTACATAAAAGGCGACAGGTAGGCTATTATGGAGAAAACAAACACCTACCATATTTTGCATTATATTGCCCAGCAACTTAATGTACTTTTAATGTAAAATATGCAAAACTGATAGTACATATCCTAATCTCCAAAAGAGTGCCATATTTAAAAAATACACATGCAATTTAGTTATATAACAACTGGACCACTGGAGTAGTAAATTGCTATCAGACCAAAGGCTTCTACAACCTTTTCATAGGGAAAATACTTATAACTTCAATAACTATTTCAGTGCTTCCTTCAAGTACTACGTCTGATATATAACCTTCTTACGTGTGATTTATTCAACTTTAGAGCCTCCAGAAAGCACACTGCCCTATAAAATTAAGATATAAAGTTATAGCGAACGCATCGGACACAGAGAACATGTTATAAGCCAGAAATTATGTAGAGGAAAAAGATTAGAGGCTACTATTATTCTATTGGTTAATGTCATTCTTTTTCACCACGCACTTTAACTTTTTAAACCTATAGCTATGAAAATAAAAAATCCAGATTTAGACACACCTTCATTTTCTTTGCTATAAACAGGCACTCAATAATATTATGAAGAAGAATACAGAGGATATTGAAAAAATTTCGATTCCCACACTAGAGGTTTTTAATAAACCCAAGTGTATTTAGAAATAAATTAAGAGCCTACTCGATAGTTTCTTAAGGAAACAATTATATTGTGGAACTTGTTTCTCTAGGAGGGAAATAGTACCCATTCTGTTTAAAAAAAATTTAGA